>NW_026991709.1:145027672-145670627 GCF_029215605.1 Mirounga angustirostris
GAACTGGTTGGGATCCTTCTATGTGTATGATTTGGTATCTGTTTTTCATATAGTGTATCATGGGCTGTATGATTCTGTATGTCACTGATAATTCTTCAAAATGTTTCTGTCATCTGAATTATATTCCATCACCTGGATAGGCTATAAACCATTGGCCATTCTTCTATGAATTTGTGGTGAACACCTTTGTGCTGACCACTTGACCTCTGGGTATTTCTTTGGGATATTCTCTCAGGTGTGGGATTATAGAGTCAAATGGGAATGAGACCAGAAGTCTAAGGACAGAGTTGAGGGGAAGCTTCCTAACAGCAGTCCCTGGTGGAAATCTGTGACATATGAAGATGACTTTCCTTGGCTGTGGAGTTGCAGACCAGGCCTGCCAACATACAGATCAGAGTCCTTAAACTTGCAGGAACCCTAGAGATAACCTCTGCCCACACCCTCTTTGTTGTTTTTCAGATAAGGAAACTGAGTCGCAAAGATTTGCTAGATTTGGCCAGGCCATCAGGCTCCAGACTTGGGTTGTTTTTAGAAATTAAATTACATCATGGCACTGAAAATGGAATGGCCAGACGGCTAGCTGCCCAGCCAGAAGTGAGGCTATGTTCTTCTGGTGCTTGGGAGCCTGAAAGAGCACTGCCTTCCCCATCAGCTGATTACACATAATAGGATAAAATATCTTTTCCTACATTTGGAAGAACCACAAGGGTTGGTGAAGTGCCTATGAACAAAAATAAACCAGAAGGAACACAGTCCATCGAATCAGAACAAGTCAATGAAACCCACACCGGGAAAGGCAAAGCACTTTTGAGGGAGTGGATAGTTCTTTCCTTATTTGTTGAATGGATACTGGGGCTTCAGGAATGATGTATATTACAGACATTGTCAGAGTCCTGCTCATATTCCCTCAGCACATAGCATTCCCAGATATGTCAACCACTTCCTACTGCACACACCTGAGAAGTTTTCCCTGAGGGCTTTCACTGGCTGAAGGAGCCTTGTTCAGGCCCATCTGGACAGGCAGCCTAGAAGAGCAAGAAGATACCTTCTGAAGCAATGCTCAACCAATGATCTATGGGAGTCAGTGTTTAAATATCCCTATTTCCTTGTCCCTTGGGTAGGACATCTTTGTTCTATACCATCTCACCAGGTTCCCAGTGGAATTAGGTCCCAGATGCCCATGGCAATAACCTGCTCATTATCACATCCTGTACTGAGTTCATTTTCCTTCCCTGTCTCACTTTCCTACTCCCCTCCCAGTCTGGCATCACCCCCAACTCAAATCCTTGTATCAGTGTTTGCTTCTAGGGGAGCCCAACCTAAGGCAATGTAGCCCTTTCAGAATTAATTGTAGGAAATCCTAAAAAGGGAAACTTCAGTTAGTGGAGTAGACACAAACTGATACAGATATTAGAATTAGCAGACAAGGATGTTAAAACCATTATTATAACTGTATTCTATATTTTCAAAAAGATAGAGGAAAAATTGAACATATTAAGATGAGACATGGAAGATACTCTAAAGCCCAGTGGAGCTTCTAGAAATAGAAGCAACCCAAGATACACATGGGTGATGGATGCAGTGGAGGAGGATCCCAGGGTGACAGGCAGAGGTTATATTATTGTAGTTAAGATTAAGTTCAGATACATAAAACAGGGTGTGTGTGTCAGGGGGTGGGAGTAATTAGCAGTACCTTAAACAAGAGAGAAGCTTATTCTTGTCTCATGCAAAAGAAATCTGGAGATAGGCAGTGCATAGCTGAAAGGGCAGCTCGACTCTGTCATCAGAGATTCAGTCTCCTCTTCAGCTGTACTACTCTTTGTGTATAGCTTTCAGCCTCTAAGTTCATAGGTGGCAGCTAGAGCTGCCAAGGTGGCAGCTAGAGCTCCAGCCATTACATCCACATTCCAGGCAGCACACAGAAGAAAGAACAGAAGAGCAAAAAGGGACCCTTCCTAGCAGGTTAATTCCATTTAAGCAATGTGTCTGGAAATCCCACAGAACTCTACCACTTAGATCTCATTGCTTAGAACTTCTTCATGTGGCAGCCCCTAGCTGCAAGGCTTAGAAATATACTGTCTTGGGGTGCCTGGGTGCCTCAGTTAGTTAAATGTCTGACTTCGGCTCAGGTCATGATCTCAGTGTCCTAGGAATGAGCCTCACACTCAGCAGGGAGTCTGCTTCTCCCTCTCCTGCTGCACCTCCCCCCATTCATGCTCTCTCTCTCTTTCTCAAATAAATAAATAAAATCTTTAAAAATAAAGGAATATACTGTCTTAGCTGGATGCATTGCTAAAATCAGAGTTGTGTTACTAAGTAGGTAGGGGAGAATGGCTGTTGGGTCAGGTGACCAGCAATCTCTACCTTACCAAGAAAGATTCAAGGATTAGAGATATTTGGTGTGAGGGGTGGAATGAGAAGGACAGAAAACAGGGGTTAGTTGAATTTATGTTTTTGGAATAACTGAACCAATTAGATCTCTACTTTGCATGTACCTCACACATGCAGAACACAGGCAATCCAGACAAAAACAAAAAGAAAATTTTAAAAGCTCTTGCATCAGTTATCACGATGCATGACAAACCACTCCAGATTTTAGTGGCTGAAAATAAAAAAATTGTTTATTATTTCTCACAATTTTATGGGTTGGCTGGGCTCTCACCTAGAGTCACATCTGCAGCTGCAGTCAATTGGCAGCTTCACTGGGTCTGGAGAGTCTAAGATGTCCTGGGGCCTTAGTTCTGACTATCATCTGAGCCCCTCTCCACATGGTCTCTCATCATTCATTCATCCAGCTCAGTCTTTCTTATATTGTGGTGGGAATATTCTAAGACAAGGAAGGAGGAAGCTGCAAGGCCTCTTGAGACCAAGGCTCTAGAACTTGCATATTGTCACTTCTCCAGCATTCCATCAGCCAAAGCAAGTCACAGGCCAGACCAGATTTAAGAGATGAGAAATAGACTTCACCTTTGGTGGGGTTTCTGCAAAGCCATTGTTAAAGGGGCATGGGCACAGGGAGATGTGATTCATTGGGAACCATACTTTTAACAATCTACCATAAACTCTCTAAAGAAACTAAACAAACTGCCTGGAGGGCTCCAGAAATGAAGCCTTCCCCATTCTGGCATCTTTGGATCTTATAACCTCAAACCTACTCCCTTCTTACTCATTCTAAAGCAAAGTCTGCTCATAAATAAGCCCTGGCCACCTAAACAGAACTCTCAGTTGATAGGCCAAAAGAAAGACACCACTACATACACTACCAGAGAAAATCAGTATCAACTATCTTGAAAAAACCTATCTCCAGTCTCTTAATCTTAGGTATGTACAGTTAACAAAGGACTATCAAAAATATTAAGAAAATTTGAATCATGAAAAAGAAATACCAAATCAAAGGAAAAATTAACCCCAGAGGAAATGGAGATAAATCAAAGAACGGAAGGAAGCATGATCAAATACATAAACAACAACAAAACAACAACAAAACTTAAGTGACTTCAAAGAGACTTGAGAAGCTATTACATTTATAAAACAAGAACAGAATACTGTTGGGGAAAACAGGAGCACAAGAAAAATCTTTGGAAGCATAATGACAGTTACAAAAAAAATCAATAGAGAGCTTGGGAGGGAGAAAGGAAATAATCTAGGAAATGGAACAAAATCAGAGAAATGGAAAATAGAAGAGTTAGTGAACATAGAAAACCACTGTACAAGGTTTAATCTCTAAATAATAGGAGGTCAGTGAAGAAAGAATTTGGAAACCAAAGGAAGGAAGTTATTAAAGAAATATGGAACAACATTTTCTATAAAAATAGAAGTCCTTAGTTTGAAAGGGACTTCTGAGTGCCTGGTTTAATAAGTGTTTTAAAAAGACCCATGTCTAGAATGAAACTTTAGAATTTCATGGATTAGGAAAAGAACCTACAAGTTTCCTAGGAGGGTAAGAAACAGCAGGTCCTCAATAAAGGAACAAGATTAAGGCATCAAACTTATTATCAGACATGAAAGGGCTTAGACATTTTGTATCTCAAGTATCCTTTCTGCAGAAAGAAGATGTGGTATATATGACACAGTGGAACTCCCCAAGGAGTGCTGTAAAAAGACATTCTAGCATATCAACTGTTTAACCAGCCTAAACACAATCAGTTCACATTAGACTAAAAACTCAGTGAGCTTTCACAAGAATGTTTTTAAGAAGCATGGAATAAATTTCAAACAATAGGAAAAAGGAATAAGAAGTTAAATAATATTAGTCATGTAGTGAAGAAAGCATATGTTTCTTCTTCCAATAGCAAAAAAGAACCAATTGGAAATAATAGAAAAGAAATGTACAAATGAAGCAAAGGAAAATGTGGTATAATTTTGAGGCACTGATAATGTAAGTGTAGCAGACTTAGTGACTTGCATTAATGGCCAATTAATAATGGCTATCCTGTATCCACACTTTCTGTAGACTCCCTACCAACACCCTGACTCTGGGACACAGGACTTGATTTAGCTAATAGCACAGTAGCAAATGATCCAAGAAGAAAGCATGAAAAAGTACTGCATGTTTTAGCTCTCTCTCTTGAAACCCTGCCACAACCATGAGAACAAACATGGGTTAATCTGTTAGAAGGATATGAAAAACACAAAGAAGAAAACTAAGTTGTTAAAGCCAAGGCAATTCTAGACCAACCAGCTCGCAGCCTAACCAATTGAGCCACCCAGGCGCCCAACCAGCTCGCAGCCTAATCCAGCAACCAAATACAGCCATGGCAGTGAGTCCACTGGAGATTGGCCAAGTCCAGTCAGATGAGCAGAACCACTTAACTGACCTATACTCTCATAAGAAATAATGGATCATTATTGTTTTAAAAGACTAAGTTTAGGAGTGATTTGTTATGCAGCAATAGCTAACTAATACATAAATAAAAGAGTATTTATTTGCCTTAGATGTTAAGAGTATTCTTCTTCAAGTGATAAAGAGGGCATGACATTGGTGCTGTTGTCAAGAAAATGTATTTCTATTCATCCCACTTGACTCAGCCAGGAACAATATTTATGTCATCACAATAATGTAAACTTTGTTTTTTGAACTTCAACATTTAGGAATAACTTAAAACCCAGAAGACTACATTATGGTTACAGAACAGAATGTAACTCTTACTGATCTGAGGAATGTAAAGGACAGCTGAAAACAACTGGGAGGAGAAAGAGGGGTGAGTAAACATAGTAGCCCCAATATGTTCATCTTACTTGTAGAAGCAAGAACTACTGATAGAAGTTGGTGGAACAAAAACCAGAGGTTTAAGTATATTATTTAAAGTTGCAAAGGTAATCAGTGATGAGGAAGAGGTAGAAAAGCTGAACTAAATGAACATTACCTCCTTCCTGTTCTTCCAGTATGAGAAGTTGATTTTTTAAATTGAGGTATAAAATACATACAGGGAGGGGTACCTGGGTGGTTCAGTTGGTTAAGTGTCTGCCTTCAGCTCAGGTCATGATCCCAGGGTCCTGGGATCGAGTCCCATGTCGGGCTCCCTGCTCAGCAGGGAGCCTGCTTCTCCCTCTGCCTCTCCCCCTGCTTGTGCTCTCTCTCTTTCTCTTTTAATTTTTAATTTTTTAAAAATAAGCTCTATGCCCAATGTGGGGCTTGAACTCACAACCCTGAGATCAAGAGTCACATGCTCCACTGACTAAACCAGCCAGGCATCCCCAGAATGAAGACTCAGGTTATTTTTACTTGCTGTTTCCTCTACCTGGACTACTTTGCCTCCAGATTTTTGCAAGGCTGGCTCTCTCACCATTCAAGACTCAGCTGTTAGGTGGAGGCTTAAGGGGGCAGGCTGGGGGCTGGAACACTTGGGAGCTGGCTAGTCACCCCTCTCTCTTCTTGTAGTTTTAGGGCCTCTCTGTGTGGTTCCTTTCTGTGTGCTAGTTTGAGTTTCCTCACAGCATGGCAATTGCAGGGCAGCTGGACTGTTTCTATGGCAACGAAAGTTTCAAGAGAGTATTCCAGCAAACAGGAGAAATTTGATCACCTTTTATGAACTAGCCTTGGAAATCACAAGCATTGCTTCTACTGTGTTCTACTGGTTACAAGTAACTCACCAATCCACCCAGATTTAAAGGTAAGGAAAATATACTCTACTTCTTGATAAGTGAATGGTAAGATCCTAGATGAACATGTGGGATGGAAGATACCATTGCGGCCAATTTTTGGAAAATATACTCAACCATACTGTCCCATACTCTGTGTGGTTTTCTTCATAGTACTTTTTATTGTTGGATATTATTTCTTTGCTTTTGATTGGCCATCTCCCTTTACTAGAGTATGTGCCATAAAAGGGCAGGAACCCTCTCTTTATTATTCTCTTCCCTGTCACCAGTACCTGAATGGTGTTGGTACATAGTAGGTATTCAATGCATTTGTTTAATAAAATAATAAGACTTTGGTAACAGGGAACCTATAGATGCCTCAGGTTAATAAACCAAGCAATGGAAATATAAGCATATTATTTAAGGATGTGAACCTAACCACTCAAAGAACTAAAACTAGAAATAGTTAAAGGGGTTGCCTGTGGGGTGCAAGATGGGGAGAAGTAGAGGATGGATAGTTAAGTGCTTTTCTGTGGCAGTTGAGGGGGGGATTTTTAAAATTCATGTACTTTTATCTCTTTGATATTAAGATTTTGAAAAAATTAAGTTGAAAACAATATTGTTAGCCCCTCTCTTGGACTTTGAAATATAGAGGCATTGATAACAAATTTCAAATGATACACACACACACACACACATACAATACTAGGTATGAAAACATTTCCATGGTTAAAGGGCTCTTGATATTTACCACTCAACAATTTCTCAGGCTACCTTTAAAAAGGCTTTTAGGTTAACTACTGTAAACCCAAACACTACAGTCCTGTCCCATCCAATTCAGGATCCAGGAAACAGATCAATATTTGAGCTACAGGCAGTTGAATCTATAAACAAACATTTCAAAGGAGCTTAATATGAGCAAGTACAATTCTCAAAATTAATCACCTAACATTGTATTTATTTATTTATTTGTTTATTTATTTATTTTGAAATATAGTTTTGACACACAATGTTACATTCATTTCAGGTGTATGACATAGTGATTTGAGAACTTGATGTTATCCTGTGCTCACCACACATGTAGCTCCCCATCTGTCACCATACAGCCCTATTACAATACCGTTGACTATATTCCCTATCCTTGTGACTTATTCCTTTATAACTGGAAGCCTGTATCTCCCACTCCCCTCACCCCTTTTTGCCCACCTTCCCACCTACCTCCCTTCTAGCAACTACCAGTTTGTTTTCTCTGTTTATGAGTGTGTTTCTGCTTTGTTTGTTCATTTGCTTTTTTTTTTTTTTTTTTTTTTTCAGATTCCCCATGTAAGTGAAATCATATGGTATTTGTCTTTCTCTATCTGACTTATTTCACTTAGGTCCATCCATGTTGTCGCAGATGGCAAGATTTCATTCTTTTTTTTTTTTTTTAAAGATTTTATTTATTTATTTGACAGAGAGAGACACAGCGAGAGAGGGAACACAAGCAAGGGGAGTAGGAGAGGGAGAAGCAGGCTTCCCCGCGGTGCAGGGAGCCCGATGCGGGGCTCGATCCCAGGACCCTGAGATCATGACCCGAGCTGAAGGCAGACACGTAATAACTGAGCCACCCAGGCGCCCCAAGATTTCATTCTTTTTTATGACAGAGTACTGTTCCTCTGTGTGTGTGTGTGTGTGTGTGTGTACCACATCTTTACCCATTCATCTGTGGATGGACACTTGGGTTGCTTCCATGTCTAGGCTGTTGTAAATAATGTTGCAATAAACATAAGGCTGCACATATCTTTTTGAATTAGTGCTTTCATTTTCTTTGGGTGAATACTCAATAGCGGAATTAGTGGATCATATGGTATTTCTATTTTTCAAGTTTTTGAGGAGTCTCCATACTGTTTTCCATAGTGGCTGCACCAATTTACATTCCCACCAACAAAGCATGAAAGTTTCTTTTTCTCCACAACCTTACCAACACTTGTTATTTCTTGTCTTTTTGATACTAGCTCTTCTGACGGGTGTAAGGTAATATCTCATGTGGTTTTGATTTGTATTTCTTTGATATGAGTGGTGTTGAGCAGCTTTTCATTGTGTCCATTAGCCATCTGTAGGTCTTCCTTGGAAAAATGTCTACCATTTGTTAATCGGATTATTTGTTTTTTGGGTGTTGGCTTTATAAGTTCTTTATATATTTTGGATATTAACCCTTATCAGATATATCATTAGCAAATATGTTCTCCAATTCAGTAGGTTGCCTTTTCATTTTGTTTCTGACTTCCTTTGATGTGCAAAAGCTTTTTATTTTGGTGTAGTCCCAATAGTTTATTTTGTTTTTGTTTCCCTTGCCTGAGGAGAGATATCTAGAAAAATATTGCTAAGATCCTTGGCCTAATTTCTTAATGTCTCTGAGCCACCATATCCTTCCTTATCAAGAAAATAATTAGCATTTAATTCTACCTGGGCAGAATCATTCTATGCACTGAACAAGATAACCAACTATTGTGCTGGGTGCAGTCATTGCTATGGTGTTTCACAGAAGTGACTTGAGCACTAGAAAGATATGCAAAGTGGTTGTGGGGTCGTTTTTGGCACCAAGGCTGCAGCACTCATAATGAACGTAATTCAGATTGCTCGTGACCCAGTTACATATACTCGTGCCTGTGGGATTTGTCCCTGGATGTTATCTAGACAGAAAGAATGCTGAGGGCGCCTGGGTGGCTCAGTCAGTTGGGCGGCTGCCTTCGGCTCAGGTCATGATCCCAGGGTCCTGGGATCGAGTCCCACATCGGGCTCCCCGCTCTGCGGGAGCCTGCTTCTCAACCTCTCCCACTCCCCCTGCTTGTGTTCCCTCTCTCGCTGTCTCTTTCTCTGTCAAATAAATAAATAAAATCTTAAAAAAAAAAAAAAAAAGAATGCTGAAAAGCTAACTGCCTTCTGGAACAAGAGTGTGTTGTTTAAGAGGGAACTGAGATGCTGTGAAGGAGTCACCTGGAAGTAAAGGCCGTGACTGAATTCCAGAATGTTCACATTTTAAAAATTAGGAGAGAAATAAAAACACATTCATTATTTAAAAAAAAAAAAAAAAAAGATGTGCAACTGTAAACCTAATGGACCCACAAGAAAATGAGCTCCTGGTAACCTGAAGACATCTTTGGGAGGGCTTTATGTTTCCGAGGATCCAAGAGTTGGAGCTAATGGCATTTAAATCTCAAAAAAAAAAAGGTGATCTCAGTGAAAAAATAGATATTATTTTATGGTTCTAGGAGTGAAGAATTTCTTCTCTCTCTTCCATCTTGAGTTACCTTCTTTTATTTACCAACCTCTTCACTCTATTTCAAGTTCACTCTTTCTTTTCTTGTCTCTCTTATTAATTTCCTCTGCCTAGTAACCCTTTGTTCTATCCAAACCCTGGAGCCTCAAGAAGCCCTTCCCATTTGTTTGTTCATTTGCTTTGTTTTTCAGATTCTACATGTAAGTGAAATCGTACCGTATTTGTCTTTCTCTGTCTGACTTATTTCACTTAGGTCCACTCTCCTCTGTAGAAGAGAAGCCCCTTTAAGCCTAGTCGCCATAACTGGTTACCACCCACGCTGCAGAAACAGAATTCATACCCTGAAGGAGGCCCCTAGAACAGGGACCTTCCTCCTGGCCTCCTGCCTTGTTGCTTTAACTGTGAGGCTCCTCCCTAAGGACTATCTGAGGCTCCCTTGTACTGAGGAGATTTATGAGCAATTGACCTTTAACCCAGTGCGACTCTCCTCCTGCAATCCCCGCTAATCTTCTTAGGTGTTAATATTTAGCATTACCTTGTACTACACAGGGAATGCAGCTGTCCACAGCCTTATCAGCAAAACCTGCTGAAATGCTTCCCTTGCTTCTTTCCTGTGCTTGTCTGATGGAGATTTCTGCTCTGGCAAGGGGTCAGTAGAAGAGACACCCCCTTTTCAGTGGAAGGAACACATTTCAAAAGTCAGAGGTTTGATGAAGGGCACAGAAACTGTTTCTCGGAATTGCTCTTTGCCACAGAATAATTAGTCTGTTATTAAAGGCCTGTAATAAAGGTGCCAGTGAGGAAGGTGATCAGTTCTCTTCCTACTTTAGAGAGTGGATTCTGGTTTAGTAGGGCTGGGGTAGGGCCTGAGTTTCTGTATGTCTAAGATGCTTCCAGAAGATACTGAGCTGATAGGCTGGTCTGGAGACCACACTTAGCAAGGAAATGCTACTTAAGTCGAAAGGAAGGAGAGGGACAGGCTATGGACATCTTTCTGCAGCTCAGAGGGGCAGGAAACAACTCTGGGTTTTTCCAGGTATTTCCTCACAGTAAAGAGCCTGGGCTTTTGGGACAGACAAAGCTCTATTCTGATCTTTGCTTTCCACCCACCAGGTAGTCACGGGCAAGTCATTTAGCCTCTCTGAGACTCAGTTTCCTCTTTGGAAAAACAGAGAATGGAGGTAATCCGTGCCTTACTGAGTTGTCCAGGAGACTCTGTGACACAATGTGTTTGATGGCCTAGCAGAATGCCTGGCACTGTAGGCCTTCCGTAAATGGTGTCATGTCTCACTGTTGCAAGGATGGAACCAAGATACCTGAACAAGAGCCTGCTGTCTTCAGCTTTTCTATATTCAAGGTGAGGACTTGGCTTTGTTTTCATGGGCCCAAAGTTAATAAACAGCAGTTTATTGGGTGTGCTCCCATGTTCAGACAGTTTCTCTGCTTTGATGGATACACTTGAGTCACCCTAGGGCAAAATGAAGTAATGCTTTGGAATCGTGATGAGAAGGCCTCTTTCTTATTAGCTGTCACACCCTCAGATGTTAAGGTATATTTCATAGACTTTTCTGTTACTAGGTTCATGTGACACCTTTGTCACAGATCTTTCTCAAGTGGCCGGAAATGAAAATATTTCATACGTCCTATGGGTTCAAGTCCATTTTCTTGCCCTATACACACAAAAAGCATTTTCTTTGGGTCCATGTGCTCCATTCCTAAGTCTCTGGCTTGCACAGACTTCCTAGTTAAGCCAACAATACCTGCAAATCCTTTTAAAGTTCTGTTTGCTTGAACTTTCAAATCCCTTCAAACTAATGACAGACTGGGTCTGCTGACAAGCAAGAGGTAGAACTCAACTTTTTCCCTCTGTATATTTCTGCCTGTTTTTATGGCTGCTGTCGACACCCACATGTTGTCTGGCTGTTACTGATGATTCAGCAGAAACCACAAGGAGCAAAACCAGTTGTTTTCTGCCTGAGAGCACCCTCTTGCTGGCCTGATTCTTTGGCAATGATGATGACAACAACCTGATTTCTGGAGGTGAAACTTCTGGTTTTCTCTCTCAAGATGCGAATAGCAACAGCATGGATGGTTAACTTGTTAACTTGTTAATTTATATTCCCAAATTTACTTCTCCTTCCTTGCAGGACTAGTTCATGTTAGCAGAGTGAAAAAGACTGTATCTTGAGCACAGTTGTTTTCTCTAAATTCCTAACCTGCAGTTGCTACAATTTCTAACTTCAGAGATGAAAATGGAGAAGCAGGAGGTATAGAATATAGAGTGAGCAAAGAAAGAAAATAAATGGAGTAAGGTTGAGTAGTGACTTGGGGAAATCAGAGATAGGGCCCGCATGGTTTACTTCATAGCAGTGAGTACATGCTCACCAACCTGATAGGGATTTCAGAGACCTCCTAAATTCAAGTTAAGATTTTTAACCTTAAAGCTTTTTAAAACTGATCAGCTTATTAACTATGTTACATTTAAGAAACAAAGGTAGGCCATGAGATAGGCTAACTCGTTGGAGGAAACCTTGACAAAGAAAAAGTATGAACACAAGCAGGAGGCATTTAAATTTTTTTTTATTTTTAAATTTTTATTTATTTTAATATTTATTTTTTAAAAGATTTTATTTATTCATTTGAAAGAGCACAAGCAGGGGGAGTGGCAGAGGGAGAGGGAGAAGCAGGCTCTCTGCTGAGCAGGCAGCCCAACGTGGGGCTCGATCCCAGGACCCTGGGATCATGACCTGAGCTGAAGGCAGTGGCTTAACCAACTGAGCCACCCGGGCGCCCCTAAATTTGTTTTTTCCTCCAGAGATCACACACACTCAAGGGATATGGTGAAATTTTCCCATTTTCAAGCCTGTATATTTACATGTACATAAGGTGCTCTTCTCTTTCCTACAGAAATAATAATAAAATACATAACCAAACAGAGAACTGTGTGTGGAGGCAGCAAATATGTATTAGGTTGGTGCTTAATCCATGCTGGCACTATGCTAAGTGCTGGATACACAAGACAAACAAGCAGTGCTCATTCCAGATGTTAATATAGGATATTAGGTAAGAGTTTTCTGGTTCCAAGAATCAAAAACCTACCCTAGCAAAAATGTATTGGAAAGCTACTCCTGGAAGAGTTCAGCATTCAAGTCTTGGATAGGGCAAGACCAGGTATTCATGGACCTTCCCCTTAGGGTGATGATGCCATTATGGTGACTCAGCCCCAACAAATACCAACCCTCTGTCCCTCAGTTCAAGTTTCAAGTTTCTGGGGGGAGAGAACCTGATTAGTCCAGCTTGAGTGAGGTGTCTATCCTTGGCCTGATCAATCATGGCCAGAATGGCGGGCTCATGTGGCTCAAACATGGCCAGGAGGACCTCCCCTGTATATTAAGTCTATCTGAAAACTAGGAGATGTTACGAATGGAGCAGACACTCTGGTTAGTTTTTATGTTTTATAGCCCTCACACTTAAAGAGGCTCTGGGGTTGGTATTCAAAATACTTAACTACTACTGTGGCCCAGGCAATGATTATGCAGAGCAAAAGCAACAGGGTCCAGGAGGACCCCTGCTGGATCAAGCATTAACCCTGTAGTTACTAGATCATGGGGAGATGTGGGACATCCTATGGGAGGGGCTGGAGTGGCCTTGAAAAGGGGGATATTGGGGGAATTATCCTAGATGGTCAGGTGCCCTAGAGCAGACTTTGAGGTATGTATTCATGTAGAAGTGATTTATTAAGGAAATGTTTCCAGGGAAAGCCATTTAGAAAGTGAATGAAGCAGGACAGGGAAGGAGAGGAAGCCAAACAAGGATGCTGTATTAGTCAAGGTTTTCTAGAGACACAGAATCTATCTTTCTATCTATCTATCTATCTATCTATCTATCTATCTATCTATCTATCTATCTAGATCTATCTATCTATCTATTGATCTAGATATATCTATCTATAGATATATATCTGAAGTTAGAAGTACAGTGAAGAGACACGGAATCAATATATATATCTGAAGTTAGAAATGTATTATAAGGAATTGGTTCACATGATTTTGGAGGCTGAAAAGTACCGTGATGTGTTGTCTGCAAGCTAGAGACTCAGAAAAGCCAGTGGTGTAGTTCCAGTCCATGTCTGAAGACCTGAGAACCAGGAGAACTAGGTGAGTGACAGTAGAAGGCCACAGTCACCTAAGGCATAAGTTTCCTTAACTATAAAATAAAATGTTTGAGGTAGATGATTTCACCTCCAATCTTCCATAGATACTTTCTCCCCTAATAACTAAGAATTGTCCTCATTGTTGGCTAGACTGTACCTAGATTTTGAGAGTCAATGGTAAATAATACATGTAGTGGACACTTGGCTTTTTTTCTTTGTTTCTAGATGTTTATGTGCAATTTTTTCTTTTGTTTCTTATGGATAAAACATGTTATTGACTGTGAGATCAGAATCTGAAGCAATCAAATCTTACTTTCCTATTCACCGATCACTATTTGAAGGAATTCCCCCACGTGTGTGGTCTTGGTGGGAAATAAGGCAGCTTCCCAAAGCGCCCAGGCCCCCCTCCCCCATCAGGCCCAATACAGGCAGAGGGCCTGAACATTCTAGATCACCTGGGTACTCTCTCCTGAGTTTGGAATTTGGAGTCAGTGACACCTGGAGGTGGAGATGGTTTGGAGGTCATTTCTTGCAGGCAGCAGTGTTTACTGGCTATACTCTTCTGCATATGGCCTCCACCTGGGTTCTTGATGTCTAGCCCCCTGGAGCCCCTGAGGCTGCACTTTTTCCATGCCTGGCCATGCAGACTTGATTCCCTGACACCCTCTCCTACATTCTTTTTCTTTTTAGTTAGTTTCCACTGTTTGCAGCCAAGAACCCTGAGAAAACACAACAGGCTCACACTATAAATCATATATTTCATAACTCTGAAAGGCCTTAGGGAGCAGGTCACTGTAATGGCACACACAGTAGATTCTACTATATCACTCCTATATCATGGAGGTCAAGAGTTGTTGACATGTCTCTCTCCTTCTCTAGAAGGGAAACACCTTGAAGGCTAGGACTATGGACTATTCCACTGGAGTGGACTCATATCTAGCAGAAACCCTTGCACAAATTAGGCTTTTAGTAATAAGAAAATGAGTAAAAGGTAGCATATCATAGTGCAGACAAAAAGAGAATGGAAAATTAGTATGGAATTTTTTCTAAAACTCAATTCTGAGGGGCACCTGGTTGGCTCAGTTGTTAAGCGTCTGCCTTCGGCTCAGGTCATAGTCCCAGGTTCCTGGGATCAAGCCCGCATCGGGCTCCCTGCTCAGCGGGAAGCCTGCTTCTCCCTCTCCCACTCCCCCTGCTTGTGTTCCCTCTCTCGCTGTGTCTCTCTCTGTCAAATAAATAAATAAAATCTTAAAAAAAAAAAAAAACTCAATTCTGAGATTTTATATGCATGTCCTTGAACAGACAACTGTGTCATTGCAAGGATTTCTTTCAAATACTGACGAAACACTCTTCCATGTGCCTGTCTAGCTCTTTAACCAATAATAGTTTGTTTACCTATGTGCAGGGACCCTGTTTCTAGGCATAAAACTGAATTTCCCAGGATAGTTGTTTTAGGTGATGTTTATGTGCAATTTTTTCTTTTGTTTCTTATGGATAAAACATGTTACTGACCATAAGATCAGAGTCTGAAGCAACTAGAAATCAGTATCTTGAGTGGGCTCCCATTCATCCCTACTCTCACCAGGATCCAACAAAAGCATCCCAAACAGATGAAAACCTGTTAACACACAACTTTGAAGGCACACAACAAAGAAACTGTGAAAGAAAAAAAAAAAAAACCCAAAAAACAATAGTAGAACATGTGTGCCAAGAAAGAGAGAGGTTTCTGCTCATACTTTTTTAAAATCATGAAGATAAATTTATTATGATCCCAAGATCTCTTGAATCAGAAATTCAGTACCTGATTATTCTATAAAATCAAAATGACAGCAATCTTGGAGAGACAGTTGCCTGGTAACTCAGACCAGAGGGTTGTCTTTAGATTCCTCTGGAATCATGTGTGTCTATTTTGGTTTTTCTGTTGAGCTCATTTCCTTCCCTATAATCCAAAACCCGAACAATTTCGGGGGAAAATTCCACTCATAAGAAAAACTTTTCCCCCAGGAGATATTTTTATTAGGGGGTACAGCTGTCTTCATACCATTGAATTCTTCTATTTTCAGGATTGAACATATAAGAAAAGAAATGGGAAAAAATGCATCAACATATAAGAAAAGGAAAAGTGTCAACTAGGGGAGGTTTCAGATTGGGGTGTATGTATATTTGGATGTTGAAAGCCAGACAATGGCTTTCTATGACAAGAGACTAAGTCAGCATCTCACATAGGATCAAAGTATAATTTACCCAGCTGAGAGATGCTTTGTTTACGCCTACCTCTTCCTTGGAGCCAGGAGAGTTGTCCAGGTAGGCTGTTCCTCACCAAGCTCGGAAGCCCTCTGTTTGTCCTCTTCTGAATCAGTGGTCCTGTCCCAGATCTGTTTTCACTCTGCACTTAGACAAAAGACAGTGATATAACTGCATTACTTATTATTCTTTTGGTGTTAGGCAAGAGAACCTGGGTGAGAGACTTTACACAAGAGGGAAATGGCTGGAAGGATTTGGAGCACTCACAAAAGGCTAGCCAAGTAGCTTGAAAATGGGCAGGAACCAAGGCTTTGGACACTAAAAGGCCCAGAAAGGTTGAGAAGGAGAAACAGGCTAGCAGAAGTCTGTGATGGAATAAATGAACCCCAAAGAACCATTCTATCTTTGTATTACTCACTTAAGATTCATAATCCCAGGACAGAATGTCAAATTGGCTGAATTTAGGTCACATGCCTGGGACTGCTATACCAAAGCAGTGAGAGGAAGGGTTTAATGGAAGGGACCTTCACAGGCTTCTGCAGCTTCCATGACGGCAGAGCATGTACCCAGATTCGGTCACATCAAGACTGTTCAAAAGGGGTGGGGAGATCATTTCCCAAAGGAAACTCTGGTGCTATTAGGAAGGGAGAATGCATGCTGGGAAGCCAAAAAATGTCTCATGTTCGCCATTGTCTTCAGTTGGGTTTCTAGAAACAGAGACTGAAGCTGGGTTCTTATTCAAGAGACACATTGAAATTGTGCTTTCAGGAGAAACTTGGAACATAAGGGAAGCAAGATAGAGCAGGGGAAGTAGCTAAACAAAGATGAGGTTTCAGTTGAAGTCTAACTTAAGCCTGATCCCATGGGAAGTTTTGGAGTGTGAATGACACCACAGAGTCGTCCTCTTTGAGGCAAGGGGGCTCGGGTTTTGTATCCCCATATCAGTTAGTCACTGGCTGCACATTGCCTGGAGGCGAGATATAGCCTCCCAGGCATTTCCCTGTAAGGTGGCTCTCACTGGCCAAGAATAGTTCTCTAGAGAAGGGCATATGTTTGAGCCATTAGCAGCAACACTACAATAGCTGAGGATGGGGCACTAGCACAGTACAAGGGATCAGGGCAGGACACCAACAATGTCAACTACTACCACAGTAAGACAGGCAAGATATTTGGATTTGCTTTGCTAAGTCCAGGGCCTCTCATCTCTAGACTGGCACGAGCATTCTGGGACTACCACTAATTCTGGGACAGGTCAGATGAAAGAGATTGACTATTTATTGTGTGGCTGTCTCGCTAGGGAAAATAATGTAATTAACAAATACTAACAGACAGTGTAAGAAGAGGTAAAATTTCTTTAAAAGGAAAAGCTATGGAAACTTATGAATATATTCAAAGGATATATATAAGGAAAGAGGATTACATGAAGGAGATCACTGAAAAGAAAAAAAGGAAATGGATAGACTTTCTAATGCATTTGAAGAAAGGAGAGTAGTGAGGGAAGTGGCCATTAAATAGAGTTTGATCCCCATCTTCCATAATGGAAAGGTGTGCTGAGAATTGGCCTATTTGCTCTCTAATTCATACCCTGCCTTCCCCTCTTGGGCTCCTATTGCAAGGGCTATGCTTCCCAGACCTGGATGACTGGCTTCCGCTAAGTTCAGCCAATGGAAGTGCCAGGAGATTGGAGGGTGGGAGTCAAGGAGAAGCCAGGATATTTCTCTTTCCCATTCTCTCTGCTTTGGGCAACATCTCTGGTAGTAGCTCCTTCTCCTTTATGTCCTCAGTTTCCTCTGAACATTTCCTGATACTGCCAGGCCATCCTACCGGGTTTGTTGCTTCCTGTGATGGCCTTTGTTAGCACCGCCTTCTCACACTGACCCATTGGCTCTGGAAGTGATAGTGGCTTTCTGCAGTTGCTGATCCTAGAGTTGCCCTCCCTTCCCCCAGTTCTTTCCAGTTCTTCTAAGGTTTCTTCTCAACCTTAACACTATTTATATTTTGGGCTGGATGATTCTTTGTTGTGGGGGCTGTCCTGTGTGTTATAAGATGATTAGCAGCATCCATGTTCTGACTGTTCACTAGATACCAGTAGCCTCAACCCAGCTGTGACAACAGAATGTCTCCAGACATTGTCAGAACATTGTCAAATGTTCCCTGGGGGGCAGAATCACCCCAAATTGAGAATGACAGTTCCAATCCCTTTATAGCTGCATCCCATTTTCTTTACTAAATAATCTGATGAGGGTTTTATTTTTCTAACTTGAAACTAATTGATTCAGAAAGCTAAAAGCTATAAACGATGTCTAAATATGATAAATATTAATGTAATAAACATAGTGTTTAGAAATAGGCAACTAATAAAAGAATAAACAAAAGTATTGAATGCAGTTGGTTCTAGAGAGTAGGATTGGAGGGCAAGGAGTGGTGATTTTGAACTTTTTAATATTATTTTTAAAATTTATGTATATATAGCCAATTAAAAACAATACAGGAAAAGAGAACATGGAAGACTCAGCCATTATATTATCACATAGAAAGTTCCAGATAGAAGCTTAAATTCTTGTTTTCATAAGAGATTAAAGAAGTGCTTATTCTGATCTTTTGTTTCTAATCTCATCTAAACCATTTCCCTTATATTTTAAGTAGTGTGGCAGTCACCTAAGCTTAAATCATATATATATATATTTTTTTTTTTTTTTTTTTTTTTTCAAGGTGACTCCAGGCTGCCTCCTCTGTAATGGTTCTGGGTGAAGAACTGGCTTACCTGGTTTTAATTATGTAGTAGTCAGAGGAGACAGGAAAAACACTATTGTAAAGATTATGTGAACATTGAAATAACACTAGAGGCTTTAGATCCTAATGGATTGTCTCCCCCCAAAAACAGGAGTGGGGGAGAAGGGGCTGTTTCAGACCTTGCTATGCTGATGTGTGTCAGTGTTCCTTATTTTACTAGCATGTCTTTCCCCAGTCTCCATCCACCCCCATCTCCCACACACTGTAATCTCCTCCCCCACCTCTAACTCATCTTCACCTCCCCCCAATCCTAACAACTGAAACAAAGTCTTGGGATTGAATTCTTGATGACTTGATTGACTAGTTTTGATTGTGTTCCAATTATTTTGGAAATGCGTCATTCTGATATATGACCATGTAAAAGAAGACAGTTTTCAACCCTCTAAAACATAAAAAGATGAAAATGTATGTTTGTGTATGTCCATTAATATATATGATATACACACAAATGTGACATATATGTATTTTTATATCTATATTTATGTATTAAATTAATATATGTATGTTTTAGTATATACATTAATATACTATATATATTTACATGTAAATAGCTTTTTCTCACATAAAATAATAAATGTTAATAAGGAAAAACCAGATAATACAAAAAATATTTTAAAAAGTAAAAGCAACTAATATTTCTACAATCCAATGGTAAGTACTGTATGAGTCAAAATTAATTTCAGCTGCAATTATCAGAGGGGAGAATATTAAAAATAATAAGACAGAAAAATATTTATCTAATATATCTGGAAACAGGCTGTCTAGAGCTTGTATGGTAGCTCCAAAATCATCATGAGGTCTCTATTTATAGCTCTCCCTTCTTAGGGTGTGGCCCTCATTCTCAGGGTCCAAGGTAGCTGCCAGACCTCTAATCTTAAATTCCTATTCCAGGTAGCAGATTGGAGGAAGGGAATAGGAAGGGAGCAAAGGGCACATGACAGCTGTTTTTTGTTTTTTTGTTTGTTTTTAAGATTTATTTATTAGAAAGAGAGCAGAGGGGAGAGGCTGAGACAGGAAGAGAGAAACTTTAGCAGACTTCTGCGCTGAGTGTGGAGCCCAATGCAGAGCTTGATCCCAAGACCCTGAGATCATGACCTGAGCCGAAACCAAGAGGCGAAGGCTCAACTGGCTGCACCACCCAGGTGCCCCGACAGCTGTCTTTTAAGTTGGTTTCCTCAGAAGCTGCCACACAAAACCTTTTATAACTCATTGGCCAAAACTTAGTCACACAGTCACAATAGTTACCAGGAAAGATAGGGAACTTTTAGCTAGGCACTAGAGTGACTTTAGTGGGAATGGCAAAATAAAGATCTCCAAAAATCCATTCCTCCATAAATGTAATGAGAACACAGGCAAAAATTGTCAAAGTCCTTTTCAGAATGCTGGATATAAATGCAAGACTTGCAATAATCCAAGAAACATTTATCCAAGAAAAGTCACTGAATCATGGTAAGAACAATGAGCTTTGTGGCACTTTAACTTACCCTATTTACATTTCCCTCTTCCCACATGAAGAAATAAAGATCACTGGTGAAGGTAACACATAGGTAAATATAAAAGACTATAAATGTAACTTTTGTTTGAAACCCTTTTCTTCTCCCATCTGATTTAAAAGACAACAGCATAAAGCAATACTTATAAATATGTGTCATTGGGAATATAATGTATAACAAGGTACTTTGTATGTCAATAATAGCACAAAGGAGGAGGGAAGGAATGGACTTATATTGGAGAAAAGTTTCTGTATACCATTGAAATCAAGTTGGTACTAGTACAAACTAGATTATTAGAAGTTTAGATGTTAATTGTAGTTTCCAAGGCAACCACTAATAAAACAACTAAATACATATATATGTATATACATATACATATATATATGTGTATATATATACACTAAAAAAAAACTACAAGGGAATAAAAATGGTACAGTAAAAATATTTAGCTCAAGATAAGACAATAGGAGGAATAAACAAAAATACATGAGACAAATCAGAAACAAATGGCAAAATGACAGACCTAAATTCTATCTTACTAATAATTTCATTAAATGTAAATGGTTTAAATACTCCAATCAAAGGCAGAGATTGGCAGAATGGTTTAGAAAAAGATCCAACTATGTTGTATCTGCAAGAGACAATTTAGATTCAAAGACTCAAATAGGTTGAAAGCAAAAGGATGGGAAAAGATACACCATGCAGAGTAACCAAAAGAAAGCTACAATGGCTATACTAATATCAGACAAAATGGACTTTAAGATAAAAATTGTTACTAAAAATGAGGAAGGACATTTTCTAAAGATCAAAGAATCAATCCCTCAAGATGTAGTGGTTATAAATATGTATTCATCTTACAACAGGGCCAAAAAAAATAAATGAACCAAAAACTGACAGAATTGAAGGGGGAAAATAGACAATTGAACAATAATAGCTGGAGACTTCAACACCTTACTTTCAATAATGAATAAAACAACTAGACAGAAGACCAACAAGAAAATAGAAGACTTAAGGTCGGGAAAAAAAAGTAAAAGACTTAACACTATAAACCAACTAGGCCTAATAGACATCTATAGAACATTCTGTCCAACCACAACAGAATACACATTCTTCTCAAGTGCACATGCATCATTCTCCAGGATAGAACATATATTAAGCCATAAAACATGTCTCAATAAATTTTAAAGGTCTGACATCATACAAAGTATCTTCTCTAACCACAATGGAATGAAATTAAATCTAATGACAGAAGAACTTGTGGAATTCACAAATATGTGGAAATTAAAAAACATAAATAAAGGATCAAAGAAGAAATCACTAGTGAAATTAGAAAATACTTTGAGATGAATGAAAATGAAAACACAATATTCTAAAACTTACACGATTCAGATAAAGCAGTGCTCTTAGGGAAATTTATAGCTTATAAATGCTTACATTTTCAAAAAGGAAAGATAACAAATCTGTTGCCTATCCTCTTATCTTATGAAACTAGGAAAAGAAGAGCAAATTATACCCAAAGCAAGCAGGAGGAGGGAAATAATAAGAATTAAAACAGAAATAATATAGATTAGAAAAACAGAATAGAAAAATAATATAGAAAATAATCAAACTAAAAGTTGGTTTTTTGAAAAGATCAACAAATTGACAATTCTTTAGACTTAGAAAAAAAGAGAAGACTCACATTACTAAAATCAGAAATAAAAGAGAGGACATTACTACAGACCTAACACAAATAAAAGTATTGGAAATTCTATGGACAATTGTATCCAACAAATTATTTAACCTAGATGAAATGGAAAAATTCCTGGAAAGACACAAACTACTGAAGCTAGCTCTAGAAGAAATAGAAAATCTGAATAAAACTCTAATAATATAGTTCTACTAGGACTGAATTAGTAATTTGGGCACCAATGTGCCAAGCTAAACATCAGGGTTCCTATTTCTAAGGAAGAAGAGAAAGATTGCAGGAAGCTCCTAACAATCTCTGCCACAGTCACTGTTAACACTTGGGTAACTCAGAATAACATATATGTAATTTATCACATGGACCATTTGGTAGCCTAGGCAATTAGGTTTATTGGAAATTAAAAGCATAAGAACATTTCAAAGAAAATATGAGTCACTCATCATGTTTACTGCCTTGCCAAATTGGTGATTTGCGTATCTAGAGACAATTGGTTGTTTGTTTGTTTTTTCACCTTCTTTTTCAACAGGGTCATGTGAAGGCTCTCTCTGAAAAAGCTCATCTAATCCCACAGCTCCAGTTACTAAATCTGCGCTGATTTCTCTAGAACTTATTCTTCAGCCTAAATCTTTCTCTTAGCTCCAGAGCCTTATACCCAATGGCCTCCTGAACATCCACTTGGATATTCTGCAGGTACTTTCAACCCAACATATATAAAACCAAACTCAGTAAGTGTGGACTTTCTGATTAAATGATTGAATGCCTTTCTGAGGTATGACTAAGGCTACTGACTCCCTCCATGTGTTGTAGATCAAAGCTAATGCATATAGTTACTAGGTTTAACAATATGAAATAGCCAAATTCATAGGACAAAAACTTGAATATCTGCAGTTTTTCTTGGTTCAACCTGATATATCACACCTTAGGTCACAGCATTTTATTTTATTTTATTTTTTAAAGAGTTTATTTATTTATTTGAGAAACAGAGAGAGTGTGAGAGAGAGCAAGAGAGAGCACAAGCAGGAGGGAGGGGTAGAGGGAGAAGCAGACTCCCCGCCGAGCAGGGAGCCTGATGTGGGACTCAATCCCAGGACCCTGGGATCATGACCTGGGCCAAAGACAGATACTTAAACAACTGAGCCATCCAGGTGCCCCTTCATTTTCTTGATAATGTCCTTTGATGCATAGAAGTTTTTTTAATTTTGGTGAAGCCCAATTTATCTAGTGTATTGTTGCTGGTGCTTTTGGTGTCATATTTAAGAATCCATCGCCAAATCCCAGGTCACAAAGATTTACCCCTTTTTTTCTTTTAAGGGTTTTATGGTTTTAACTCTTACATTTAGGTCATGGACCCATCTGGAGTTAACTTTTGTATGTGGTGTGAGACAGGGATCCATATTCATTCTTTTGCATGTGGATATTCGGTCTACAAAGACTATTCTTTCCCCCCATTGAATGGTCTTGACAACTTTGTTGAAAATCAATTAGCCATAAATGTTTAGGTTTATTTCTGGATTCTCTATTTCACTGGTCTGTTGTCTACCCTTATGCCAATACCACACTATTTTGATTACTTTATTTTTTTTTAAGATTTTATTTATTTTTTGACAGAGAGAGACAGCAAGAGAGGGAACACAAGCAGGGGGATTGGGAGAGGGAGAAGCAGGCCTCCCGCGGAGCAGGGAGCCCGATGCGGGGCTTGATCCCAGGACCCTGGGATCATGACCTGAGCCGAAGGCAGATGCTTAACAACTGAGCCACCCAGGTGCCCGATTACTGTATTTTTTGTAGTAAGTTTTGAAATCAGGAAGTTTGAATTCTTCAATTTTGTACTTCTTTTTCAAGATTATTTTAGCTATTTGGTGTAGATGTATCCCTTTTACTCTAAAGCCAATTTCTTTCATCCAGGTTTGTGACAGTTTCTAGACCATCATGGGGGCCTGGATCTTTGGAAAATCACATTTATTTTATGAGGAAAAATATGAGGTCAAACAAGATTTTTGTTTTAGGGTTTTTTTTTTTATCATATAAGTGAAAACAATACATTTATGGGCTGAAATATCTGTCTAAATAGAAGATACAGAAATCCATTTTCTATAGTATTTTTTTTAAAGATTTTATTTATTTATTTTGACAGAGAGAGACACAGCGAGAGAGGGAACACAAGCAGGGGGAGTGGGAGAGGGAGAAGCAGGGAGATGCGGGGCTCGATCCCAGGACCCTGGGATCATGACCTGAGCCAAAGGCAGATGCTTAACGACTGAGCCATCCAGGCGCCCCTTTTTTCTATAGTATTGATACAACTTTGGACAGTATAGTAAGCCTAATGTGATGGACACAAGTCTAGGTTTGAATAATATTCTTGCTGTGTAGGGATTGTAAGGCAGGTCCATTTGAACAAAAATCTTGTGGATATACTTTTTTCTCCCACCCTTTCCATAGCCCATCTTGCCTTTTCTTCCTACTTTCCTTCCTGGCCCTGTTCTCAAATGCTCCTCTCTGAACATCTTTCTGTTCTCCCTCTCATTTTCTTGTCTCTTGCTCCGCCTTCTTTTTCTTGCCCTTCAAAACTCCCATTCCTTCACTGAACCGCAACTCGATTTTAGGAAAACAAATTGTTAAACTGATCCTCAGAAAGTGGTATCAACAACTAGCTCACTACCACCACCAAAACACTTAGCCCTGAGTATTTGTTAGTCCAAGAAGTGGGCTTTTTGGTGCTTATTTCTTAGCCCAAGAAGTATCCAGCAGGTGGAAGAATAACAAATTGTCTAAAAAAGTCATTTGAGTCCCTCTGAGTCTTCCATTAAATTTCTCCAATGAACTTATAGTACATATATTGTGAGACAACCTAGTACCCTGTCTTGATTTTCTCCTTGTCTTTAGAGCAGAATCTGGCCCATCACATGTAGCTGGGAGTATTTTAGAGGGGATCAATAGCTGGTTCCTCCTGGTCCTGCGTTAGTCAAGTGCTGAGCCTTTCCTTTTACTTCATCAGGGGATCCCTCTGAACATCTAAGGTTTCACTTTTTGCTTTGGGCTATTGTGCCATGTTACCCACACAGAGTCATTCTTCCTGAATGATCGACACGTTTTCTATTGCCTGCTGTCAGTGACTGGCCCTTACTGACTCCCATAAGAAGGACCCAGACATTGATGTAGATTCCCCTTTCTTGTGGCTCCCCAGCAGTGAGAAGGGCTACCTGCAGTTGGAGGTTTTATTCATGCAACTTCCTTCCAAAAGCACTGGTGGTTCATAGCCAGCTACCTTGGCTAGTATTTGGCCACTAACCTTTTCATTTTGCAGGAACAGGAACATTCTCACACAGCTTCTTGGATTCCTTTTTGTTTTTTCAGTTCACATATATTTCTCGTAGATATATTAGATTTTGTGTCTCAATCAACATAACCCCTTCCAATTTTCAAACAGATAATTACCTGACCTCACCTTCTAAATGTTATTTAACTCCAATAAAAGAGAAAAATCTGCAGCTTGCCAGGAGGGGAATTTGACTCTAGAAGAAAAAGAGCCCATGATTGTAATAAATATTGCCATAGTACAGTAGCAGCATTTAGGATTTAAAAAATTATATTCAGGTTCTCTTGTGTCCGGCTATTTTACTTAGCATAATGTCCTCAAGGTTCATCCCTGCTATAGTATGAGTCAGAATTTCCTTCCTTTTTAAGGCTGAATAATATTCCATGGTATGGATGTACTATATTTTGTTTATTCACTCATTCATCAATGGACATTTGGGCTGTTTTTATTTTTTGGCTATTGTGAGTAACGCTGTTATGAACATGGGTGAACAAATATTTTTTCAAATCCCTGTTTTCATTTCTTTTGGATATACACAGAAGTGAAATTGCTGAATCATATGATAATTCTATGATTAATTTTTTGAGGTACCACCATATTGTTTTCCACAGCAGCTCTACCATTTTACATTTTCACCAGCAATGCACAAGGGTTCCAATTTCTCTTTATCTTCACCACTTGTTATCTGTTTTGTTTTGTTTTTGGTAATAGCCATCCTAATGAGTGTGAAGTGGTATGATATTGTAGTTTTAATATGCATTTTCTTAATGATTAATGTTATTGAGCATCTTTTCATGTGCTTATTGCTCACATATGTTCTTTAGAGAAATGTTTATTCAAGTCCTTTGCCCATTTTAAAATCAGGATTTCAGGGCACCTGGGTGGCTCAGTTGGTTAGCTGCCTTCAGCTTGGGTTGTGATCCAGGGTCCTGGGATCGAGTCCTGCATCCAGCTCCTTGCTTAGTGTGGAGTCTGCTTCTCCCTCTGTCTGCCACTCCCCCTGCTTGTGCTTGCTCTCTCCACCCCCTCTCTCTGTGTCAAATAAATAAATAAAATCTTTAAAAGAAAGAAAGAGAGAAAGAGAGAGAGAAAGAGAAAGAAAGAAAGAAAGAAAGAAAGAAAGAAAGAAAGAAAGAAAGAAAGAAAGAAAAAGAAAAAGAAAAAGAAAAAGAAAAAGAAAAAGAAAGGAAGGAAGGAAGAAGCTGTAAACAAAAAAGAAAAAAATTAAAAATCAATCAATCAATCAATCAGGATTTCATGTTGTTCAGTTGTAGGGGTTCTTTACATATTCTGGATATTAATCCCCTGTCAAATATGATTTACAAATATTTTCTCACATTCAATTAGGTTGCCTTTTCACTCTGTTGACAGTGTCCTTTGATACATGAAAATTTTAATTTAATAAAGTCCAGTTTATCTATTTTTTTCCTTTTGTTGCTTGTGCTTTTGATGTTATAACCAATTGTCATTAAGCCTTTCCACTATGTTTTCTTCTAAGAGTTTCATAGTTTTAGTGCTTTCATTTAGCTCTTTGATCCATTTTGACTTAATTAAGGTAAGGACCTAGCTTCATTCTTTTGCATGTGGATACCCAGTTTTCCTCTTCTACCTTTTTTTTTAAAATTGTGAATTAGAATACAATTTATTAAGAGTTCTTGTAAATTTCTGGAAAGAAAGTTTTGAAGATAATTAAAGTTAAAAAATTATATAAGACACTATTATCTTGGGATTAGAATTTGGCCACATTTTACAGAAAACTCAAATAAGAGTGGCTTAAACATAAAAGTCCAGAGCTAAGTAGTTCCGGGCTAGTGTGGCAATTCTGTGGTCACAAAGAGTCCAGGCTTCTCCTTATCTTCCTTCCTGCTGTCCTTAGTGCTGCCCTACATGCCATAACTATCTTTTTGTTTTAACATTTTTCTTTAACTTTGGCTTACTTGGAGATGATTTTCTTTTCTTTTTTTTAAAAGATTTTATTTATTTGCCAGAGAGAGAGCACAAGCAGGGGGAGCGGCAGACAGAGGGAGAAGCAGGCTCCCCACTGAGCAGGGAGCCCGATGCAGGACTCAGTTCCAGGACCCTGGGATCATGACTTGAGCTGAAGTCAGACGCCTAACCAACTGAGCCACCCAGGCATCCCTGGAAATGATTTTCAAGTTTAATATTGATTGAAGGTCTGAGCTAATTTTATTTTCAAGTTGCTAATCCATTTCCAAAGCAACATCTTTCTTTTTCCCAATTACTATTTTGTAGCACTTTTATGGAGATATAATTCACCTGCCATATACTTCGCATACTTAAAGTGTACAATTCATTGGTTTTTAGTATATTCACAGAGTTGTGCAACAATTACCACAATTTTGGAACATTTTCATTACCCCCAGAACAAATCCTATATCCTTGAGCAACCACCCAGCCTTAACCAACTGCTAATCTACTTTCTGTTTCCATGGATTTGTGTATTCTGAACATTTCATGTAAGAATCACACAATAAGTGATTTTTTGATAACTGGCTCCTTCTACTTAGCATAATGTTTTCAAGGCTCATCTATGTGGTAGCATGCATTAGTAGTGTATTTACTTTATTCCTTTTTATAGCCCAATAATACTCCATTGTATACATATGGTACATTTTATTTATCCATTCATTAGTTGATGGATATTTGGGTTATTATGAATAATGCTGCTATGAACATTTGTGTACAGGTTTTTATGTGGACATATGTTTTCAGTTCGTTTGAGGATATACCCAGGAGTGGAATTACTGGGTCAAACAGTTATATTTAACTTTTGAAGAACTGCCAGACTCTTTTCTAAACAGGCTGCACCATTTACATTCCCACCAACAGTGTTATGATTTTATCCACATCCTTGCCAATACTCATTATCTTTATTATTATAAACTTCCTAGTGGGTGTAAAATGGTATCTCATTGTGGCTTTGATTTTCTTGATGGACAAAGTGATGAGCATCTTTGCATGTACTTACTGGTCTTTTGTATATCTTCTTTACCCAATTAATTGTATGTCTTTTTTTTTTTTTTTTATCAAGCGTGCTTACCTACTCCATTCCATTTGGCTGCCTGTTTTTTTAATCAGAGCCACACATTTCTCTCTTTATTTTTCATGTTTTAATATCTAATAAGACTACTCTCTGAACTTTTCCCTTCCTCCATTTACTTCTTCTGAATGATCTCGGGTATTCTCTCTTATCAATTTATTGGGAAGAACTTTAGAAATTTACACATTGCTCACATGCTAACAAAACAGAGAAACCTTGGTTTACAACCATGCTTTCTATATTTCTTACAGTATTCTGATGCAGTTCATATGCATTCTAAACATCCATGGTGATTTATACTGGAAATGGTATGCATGTAATTTGTGATTTTAATGAAATATTATTGCAATACCTTTAGAAGAACAGTTGACACTCATGAAAGTATTAACTTGAGTCAGTTGATGCCAGGGGATAATGCTTCATTTGTGGTAAGAAGTTTAATCTAAATATTTCTCCTGCTCGTCCCTTAGCATAGGTAATTGCTTACTAAGCTAGTCTCTTTGCATAAATTTCAATTTTCCAGCATTTGATTAATCTTTTTTTTTTTTAAAGATTTTCTTTTAAAGATTTTATTTATTTATTTGAGAGAGAGAATGAGATAGAGCATGAGAGGGTCAGAGGGAGAAGCAGACTCCCTGCCGAGCAGGGAGCCCGATGCGGGACTCGATCCGGGGACTCCAGGATCATGACCTGAGCCAAAGGCAGTCGCTTAACCAACTGAGCCACCCAGGCGCCCTTTTTAAAAGATTTTATTTATTTATTTGACAGAGAGAGACACAGTGAGAGAGGGAACACAAGCAGGGGGAGTGGGAGAGGGAGAAGCAGGCTCCCCGCAGAGCAGGGAGCCCGATGCGGGACTCGATCCCAGGACTCTGGGATCATGACCTGAGCTGAAGGCAGTCACTTAACCAACTGAGCCACTCAGTCGCCCGCATTTGATTAATCTTGACAGTTGGGATTCTCTATGGAAACGGTGGAGCAAGATGCCATACCTTCCAAAAAGAAAAAAAAAAAACATTAAAAAATGCTCTTATTTGTTGCCTGGCAACAAATGCTCTTTGTTTTTATTCACAGGAAGATTTATTTTTGCTGATTGGTACAACTTTGGCAGGGAAAGACAAAGGAGAAAATAGTTCTCTCCACATTCAAAAAGTGATAGGGCAGTTTAATTTTTTTCTTTGTTAAAGACCCAAGTGTGTAACTCTAAACAGCATAAAGAGCATAGATAGAAGAGCATAGAGCATATAAAATGTAAAGGCAGAGTGAGTATGATCAGAGAGGACCGTTCATTATGGATCTCTGATGACAAAGGGTCTTTGTTTAGGGGTAGCCTTGACAAAACTGTTGTGAATCTCAAGCAGTATGGGTTCAAACTGCATTTATAAGGCTCAAGAGTATGTCTCGGTCTAAATTTCATTTCATCCTGGTTCATCCCTGGGATGGGTGGTATTTTTTTATTCATGATCCTTTCTTCCTTTTCCACCTTTGCCATGGTTTACTACAGATAAAGAGCAGTTCTCTACCTCATTCGCTTTGGACTTAGTCTAAAGAATGTGTTTGGTTGTAACATATGTCATGCCTGACCATTCACATGTCTGTATGTGAGTTTGTGAAATTTGGCTTAACCTTCTGCATTTCTGGCCATCGCCCCTTCAGCCTGGCTCCTGGAAGGGAATCAAGTGGAGCAGACCAGAATAGAATCTAAGGTCAAGGCAAGCCTGGCCAACCCACATGCAGCACACAGACCAGTAAGAGAAAAACAAATGTCTGTTGTTATGTATCACTGACATTTGGGAGTTGTTTGTTATATAACATTATTGCATCAAAACCTGACCAATAGAATCATTGAGAAACTAATTGTTCTTATTAATGCGTACCGTGAACAATCACATAGACTTTAGAATTTGCACTCCAGATTCCAGTTAGGTGTCCCCCACTTTCTAGTCACCAGTCAGATGGAACAAAGTCTGTTTATGAGACCAATGAGCTTATCTTGAGGATGCTAAGGATGTTCTGGAAGGTGAGAGATCTATTTTTTCAAATCAGTATCTATAAACTAGGGACAGATATTCTAGGAATACTATTAGTGGAAAAAAAAAAACAATTTACAGAACAACTTGGATGTTCTCATTTAGGAAAATTTCAAACATGCACGGTGGCAGCTTTGGAATTTCCATGTAGAATTTCTATATATGTGAGCTGAATAACAATCTGATTGGAAGGGAGTTGGGGTGAAGAAATAGGCCTGATGCTGCATTTGCATAGCACTTTCATATGACTGAAGAAACTCCCAATTGGCTGCATTAAAGAATTGGATGGAGGGAAGCTGATGAAGATGATATGTGAATTCTAAAGCTCCATATTCCCAGGCCTTCCCTGGCCCATACGGTGCCCATGTTAAGTGTATCTATAAATACACAGAGAGAGGGCTGGAAGGATATATACCAAAATGTAAATGGAAGTTATAAATGAAAGTGGGATCTTGGGGAATCTTTTTCCTCTTCTTTTTATTTTTTCTGTATTGTTTGAATCTTTTGCACTGAACATACATTATTTCCCAAAAATATAATGAAGTTATTTTTCACCAGGAAAAGGAAAGAATCCTATGACCTCTACTTTTCCCCACACCTCATTTTAATCATCTCAGTGGTGCCCCCAGGTCCCCAAATTTCAGTTCTCCCACTATGGCTTACCTGTCTTTAGCTCCAGTCCTTCTCTGAAAATAACCAATGTAAAAAGAAACAACACAAGGTTTAGAAAAGGAACCCTGGCCTGAAGGTAAGGATTCCAGTACCAATCCTCAACTTCTCTGTAGGACTTCAGCCTCCACATGTGAAAAGGGAAGGACTGGACTAATCAGAGGTTACAAACTCAAATGCTTGGAGGAGCCAAAGAGAGACAGAGGAGAGAAGCAGGTGGGCTGGGGTGGTGGGGTCTGTGCTGGACCGGTGAATACCAGAGCCCACCCTAAAGGAGATACCACTGCAGGCCCGGATTTGCCAGATCTTCCAATATATTGAGAGGCTGGGAATCAGTTTTTTCTAGGAAATCTCCTGATTTTTGAATATTGGCAAATACATTCTGAAACATTCTGTGAATTCCTTACCGGACAAATTAACCTCACCTAAGAATCCACCTAGGATTCTTAGGCTGGTAAGCTGATGCTGGGTCAGATGCTCTTGAAGACTTCTTATTTCATCTCCCAGAGCCACTCAGGTGCCACCTAGTGATGGGGACTGTCATAGTTCCCAAGAAGGCCCTTGTGGAAAAGGACAGATTTTTAAAAATTAAACAGATCGACTAAGAGGTCATTTGTTTGTATGCCAAAAGTGTATCTTAGTAAATGGCCTCTCAGGTGTAATTAAAATATGCCAAAACACGATTCACTCACTGCTCATTGGGAATACAGAATTATGAGAAGTGAAGAACATTTATTATTGACCACATTCTGGGCACTGTTCTGTTCTAAAGTTTTATTTTATTTAATCCTCATGATAATCCTATGGATTAAGTATGATTACTACCTTGGTTTTATCAAGGGGATGGGGAACCTGAAGCCCAGAGAGATTGTGTAATTTATACCAAATAAATTTGTGGAGGAGCTGGGATTCCAACCCCAGCAGCCTTAATCAAGAAGGTATGCTGTTAAAATAATTACTCTAAACTGAAATTAGGCTTTCCCCTAAATCCTCAGAAGAATGCAGAATTGGTTCCAATTCTGAAGCAAGAATTCATGGTTACAGTTTTATACGACTTGGCTTTTTACCAAAGAAAATCCCTCAAAACCCAATCTGGCTATCTGAACAAACTTGAAATTGAAATACATAAGATTTTCTGGATTCTGACCTGAATAGCAAGAATATCTAAAATTTGTGGAGTTTCCCTAAGTATTTCATCTTTACTGTAATGTAGGTTAATACAAGGCTTATAGGGGTAGGGAGGGATAGGGCCCTAGTGCCCCATTTGATGTGCTCTTATTTCTCCATCTTAAAAATCCCTCTCAAGGACTCTTCCCCTTCAACTGTTGTCCCAATTCCGTGCTCCCCTTTACAGAAGGGCATGATATCAAGTCCTTTCCCCTCATTCCCTCTTAAACTCTGTTTTAAGCCCATGGATTATTGTTCCCACCACATTGCCTTTGTCAAGGTCACAATGACCTCCACATTGTCAGCCCAATGGCCATTCTCAGTCTTTCCCTTTCTTGGATCCAGTTGATTGCTCCTCCATCCTGGAAACACTTGTTTCACTTGGCTTCTGTGACTCCACAGTGCCCAGGGTTCCCCCCCCCCCGCCCCCCGCCCCAGCAACCTTTGGTTCTCTCCCTGGTCCTTTGCTGGTTCTTCCTCACGTTCCAAACCTTTTAACAATAGAGGGCTCCAGGGTTTGGATCTTGGACTGCTCCTTTTTTCTATACTCACTCTCATGGCAAACTCATCCTCTCTCATAGCTTTTAGTACCACTGCCTGCTGATGACTCTCCAAGTATCTCTAACTGAGACCTCTTTCCTGAGCTCCAGACTGTTGTGCCCAACTGCCCACTGGACATCTGTATTTGAGACTGATAGTGCATTTTAGTCTTATCAAGTTCAAACCAAGCTCCTTACCTTGTACTCCAAACCTACTCAGGCCTCCACCTTTCACCTCTCGGTCCTTGGTTTGGCATCTCCCTTGATTCTTGTCTTTCTCTCATATGGCCTCCATCACCATCCAGTCTGCAGCAAATCCTGCTGGCTCTGCACTCGGAATATGTCCATCTACAACCATTTCTAACCATTTGTGCCACTCTCATCCTGACCTAAGCCCCCATAATCTCTCACATGGATTATTTAATTAGCTCCTTTCTGATTTCACTACTTTCATTCTTGCCTCTTAAAATCTATTCTCATCATGGCAGCCAGAGTGATCGTGTTAAAGTCACCCTTCTGCTCAAATCCCTCCAATGACTCTCCGTTCCTCTGAGTGAAAGCTATAGTCCTTATGGTGCCCAAGAGGCTCTGTATCATCTGCCCCACCCCGTACCTCTTTCCTTCATCTCCCAATACTCTCCCGTGCACACACTCCTCTCCAGACATTGGTCTTTGCTATATTCCTAAAACATGCCAGTGTGGTTACATGCTAGGGCCTTTGCAGCATCTGTGCCCTCTATTTGAGATGATTTCCCCCCAGACATCCAGATGGCTCAGTCTCTTTTCTTCTTCAAGATTTCACTCAGCTGGCACCTTCCCAAGGAGTCCTAACTTGCCCACCCCATTAAAATTGCAGTCCCTCCCCCCTCTCCCCTAAACATTTTCATCTTGCTCAACTCTTTTTCTCATGAAAACTTCTCACCTCTACCATACTGTAGAATTAGTGTATTTATTATATTTACTGTTTATTGTCTATCTCCTCCCATCTAGAAGGCAAGCTCTGTGAGGGCAGGGATTTTTGTCTATTCTGTTCTCTAATGTGTCCACATAATCCAGGATAGTACTTTCATAGTCAGGAGGATATACGTTAGGACTTTTGACATTATAGTGAATTGCACTGTTATATTGCTTGGGATTGCTTTGTGTTAAAATTATTAAATTTGTTAAATGCAAAAACATAAAATACATTATAAAATATATCTTACAATATTTGTTACCCTGTTTGGTCATTTTAAAGATTTATTTATTTGAGAGCGGGAGGGGGGCAGGGGCAGAGGGAGAGGGAGAGAGAATATCACACAAACTCCATGTGGAACATGCAGCCCAATGTGGGGCTCAATCCCAGGACCCTGAGATCACAACCTGAGCCAAAATCAAGAGCTAGACGCTTAACTGACTGTGCCACCCAGACGCCCCATGATTGGGCATTTAAAAATATGTATGTATATATCTCCTCAAAAAATGGTGGCCTGGGCCTTTCTGGATCTCCAAAGGACTCTTAAGAATTCTTGTGAAAAAGAATTATTTTCTTGTGAGCCAAGTTTATGCCCATCGTAGTACTTGTAGTTTCCTAGGCTTCACCTTAACCAGAAAGATTGTTATTGTTAGAGAACCCAGGATAGTTTTAAAGTTATTTAATACCCTTTTGACCATTTGGATTGTGTACCATGTATCTGAATTATCTGTTCCAAAAATAAATAGTAATTGTAAAAGTTTTACTTCCCTCTTTGAATTCTTAGTAATTTTCAAAGTTAACAAAGTAAGCATAGTTGATGCCAATAAATATTTGTCACTTGATTCCTTGTAGACTTATTAACAATGCTTGATGGCTTCTTTGAAAACAGTCTTTGCATAGAAATTAAATCTAGACATATGAGAGCAAACCTCAAGTCATAACCATGACTTTTAAAAATGTTTTATTCAAAGTATAACAGACATAAGAGGACATATAAGTGTTTACAGTTCAATGAATTTCACAAACTAAACTCACTCACGTAACCAGCACCCAAATCAAGAAACGATTTCTAGCACTCCAGAAAGCCTTCCTCAAACTCCCTTCCAGTCACTAATGCCCCCCACCAATATACCCACTCTCCTAACTCCTAACTGAATAGTTTGCCTGTTTTTATATTTTATATAAATAGAATCATACAGTATATATGGTTTCATTTTTTATTTATTTTGCTCAGCGTTATGTTTGTAAAACTCACCCATTTTGTTGTCTCTAGTTATAGATTGTGAATTTTCATTGCTTTATGGGATCCCATTGCATGAATATACCATGATTTATTTGTTTGACTGTTGATGAGGAGTTGAATAGTTTTCAGTTTTATGCTGTTACAAATAGTCCTTTTATGAATATTCTAGCTCAAGTATATTATGGATTGAATGGGACTCCATGGAAAAAAAAAAAGCTTTTTTTTTTTTTTTTTCTCTTTTTCCTGCTTCTATTCTTGCTAGGACCTACACCCCTGCCTTACATATGCCTTAGTGTATGTCCTCCTTATAAAGGTCAAGGAGTTAATGATTTCTTTGGAGTCTTCTAGCGCAGTAGATACCATCTAAAGAGTGACAAGGCGGGGGGTGGTGGTCATGAACATTCTTCAAGACCACTGACTCCAAAAACCTTGAACACCAAGACCCCAGGCTCTAGGGCATAAGTGACTTATGGAGGACACCTGAGCACTCATCCTTGTTCAACCAGTTCCTGGATGCCAGGGAGGACACGTGCACCAGATCACAGTCTTCAGTAAAAACTGCAGACCCCCCAGGGTGCCTGGCTGGCTCAGTTGGTTGAGTGTCTGCCTTTGGCTCAGGTCATGATCCCTGGGGGTCTGGGATAGAGCTCCAAGTCAGGCTCCCTGCTCAGTGGGGAGTCTGCTTCTCCCTCTCCCTCTGCCCCCGCTCCCCCGCTCATGCTCTCTTTCTCTTGCTCACTCTCTCAACTAAATAAATAAAATCTTTAAAAAACAAAAACTCCAGACCCCCAAGCAAAGATGAGACTCATCCTCCATTTCCTTTTTGAGTCTCCCAGATGCTCCATCTGTATCTGCTCTCTCTGTATCTTCAGTAAACTTCTCTCACTTCCAGCTGGCTCGCATTTGTGCAAAGCCAACAACCCTCTTGGCTGGTTCAGCAGGACCCCCCTGGGTCCTTGGACTGGCCTGCCTGCATCAATACCACATACACAAGTGAAGTCCAGATGGGTGTGAAAATCAATATATACAGTTAAAAATGAAAAATTGTGGGAGACAATCTATGTTGAGAAGGACTTCAGTGAAACTCCGAAGTACATACCACAGGAAAAAAAATTTGATAAAACTGATTATGTTCAGTGAAGGGGCAGAAAGCAGGAGGGATGCAGGGCAGCTAAGGCAAGGTGGTGTGAGGTTACACTTGCTCACAGCAGGTTTCTGCAGCAACTGCTGGAAGAGAAGATAGGTCAAGGGAGAGAATGTGGGACAGAAGAGCTGGATAGCCGCTGCCTGTGGTTTCCACATTTAGCAAATGGAGGTGAGTTTGTTTTCATCTGGGAGAATGTACTCAGAGCTGTGGACTTCTAAAGCTTTTGTTTTCAAAGAAAGCACTAGGAGCTTTTTCTCACGCTGCGTGCACAAGCCTTCACAGAAAGCAATGATGGGTGATGTCTGCACAGAGGCTCCAACTTACACAAGCTCCACAAGCAGTCAGTGAATTCCCAGGATGCCAAGACCTTGTAGGAAGTTCGTTTCCATAAACCAAGACAGAAGTGCCTGCTGACTGTTGTTAAATAAGAAAATTCAACTGAGTAAATTTTAAAGATCTAATTGGCTTTATTCACTGATTCATGAATCAGGTGGCGTCCTATCTAGCAAATAGGAGCTCCAAGGAGCTGTACAAAGTGAAAGACTTTCATAAGCAGAAGAGGATGGGACAAGGATGTTATTAAAGAAGAGTGGATTGTTTGCGGCAAGGTCACCTTCCTTTAGGGGACAACAGGGGCCCATCAGGTGGATTGCCTCACTAATGCTGACCAGGTAATTCCAGATTGGCAGTTGAACATTCCACTCCTGGAAGAAAGAGGCTGAAACTGTAATTGATTTGGGCAGTAGGTCTCAGTTTGGTGACGTGGGCTTAGCACAAGTGACTCTATTGCGGCCTATTGTCTCCTTTTTAATACCATCTACGATGATCTAACTAGTGATGTTGGGTTTTACCCTTCTTATATTTCTGGATATTAAAAGCCAACCTGTTGATGAAAAGTGTAAACTTGCCTGAGTTGGAATCGGCTCCACCTCTTACCAGCTGTGGTCTCTCTGTGCCCGAGATGTCTCATCTGTAGAATAGAGATTATAATATAAACTACATCATAAGGCTTTGGCAGAGAGTTGTGAGTTAACACTGTGAAGTATTTAAACAGTGCCTGGCATTTAGTAAGAGCTATAAAAAATACTGGCCATTCTTATCAAGGCCACTGGGGATTTCTCCTTCTTCATCCAGGTTAACCCAGATCTATTTTACATCTACCAACAGCACCTGCCTATGCAAAGAGTCTGGTTTCCTGTGTGCCCTGTAGTCAAGTCTGGCTGCCCTCCTTGGATGGGAGGGAAAACTGTGTGCTTCTAACTCTTGAGAATTTAACAAAGCTAGAAGCTGTTGTCTTTTTAAAATTCCCCACGGGACAACATGTAAAAATTATTATTATTATTATTATTATTATTATTATAACTATTATTAATATTACTTTTTTTTTTTAAATGGAGAAGCTGAAGCATCAAGTAGTGATATAAATAATGAAACTCACACCGTTGGTTCCTGGGAGGTAAGATTTAAACCCGGGCATTTAGGCACCAGTCACTTCCTTCTCTTTCTGGAGACTTCAATAATGATAATAAAAACAAACATGACAGAGTGCTTACAAGGAGCCAACCCTGTACCAAGTGCTTCACATGTAGTATCTCGTTTAATCAGCTACACAATCAGTGGGGTCCTGTTATTACCCACACTCCCATTTTTCAGATGAGGAAACCGAGGCTTTAGAGGACAGAAGTGAAGGTGGCTAGGAAGCTGATGAGAGATCAGAGGAGCCCCATCACTCGCTCCTCTAGCATTTTATTTCCAGAATCCCTCCTAAGCCACTTGACTCACCATAAATCTGCACCCACCATCACCAAGACCACAATAAAAGGAAATCAAATGATGGGCTTAACAAAGATATTGAACACATAATTTTACGTTTCCAAAGCTGTACTTGTTCTAATCTGTGCCAGAGTGGGAAGAAAGAAACAGTGTTAACCTTCATTAGTCAATCCTCCCCCACCAGCCTGATTCAGCCCCATAAACAATAGATATAATTACACTGAACAATTGGGTGTTTATTTCCATGTCTAGACACAGAGCTCACCTTTGAAAACAAAAGGGAACAGAAAAGAGAGAGCATCCTGCTGCTTTTTAATTCTTTGTGTCAAACTTTTCCTCAGCCTGGATGCTTCTCTTGTGATCAAAACTTTTTGAAAAAGTCTTCTTCTTCTTCTTTTTTTTTTGTAGAGGAATTGGCATTAGGAGTAAGACAATAATATATTTAAACAGCCTATAGTCTGAGTAGAAACAACTCATTTTAAACCACAGAGGATTTAGAAAACCATGAATGGATGCTAAAACTAGTGAAAGTTTTGAAGAGGAATAAGTTATTTACATAGTATCAGAGTTGTTCCTGCAAATTACATAGTAATTATAAAGGGGAGACTAGTAACTTGACAGTGGCAAGACCTGGAAGACACCAACTTTATCAAGTGATCCAAGTCAACATCACCAATATTGGGACAAACCAACATCAGGAAAACACATTGGGTGCCTCCTAAAGCAATGCACTGAGCGAGACAATATCATTTCTCCCAAGATGCATAATCTAATCATGAAGAAACCAGATATACTCAGATCGGGGGATGTTTTCAAAATAACTGACCTCTATTCTTCAAAAATGTCAATGTCATGAAAGACAAAGACTGAAGAACTGTTTTCAGATTAAAGAAGAGTGAAGTACAACTGAGTGGCTTTTAGTATATTCACAAGGGTGTGCAAGCATCACCACCACTATCTGATTCCAGAACATCTTCATCACCCCAAGAAGAAACTCCCAAATCCCTTAGCCATCACTCCCCATTCACCCTCCCTCTCTCCCTGCCAGCACCTGGCAACCACCGATCTACTTCCTTTATCTATGGATTTGCTATTCAGGACATATCATATGAACAGAATTACACAACAGGTGGTCTTTTGTGACTGACTTCTTTCACTTAGCATGTTTTCAAGACTCATCCATGTTGTCATGAGTATCAGTACTTTCTTCCTTTTGAAAGTGGCTACCCCATTTAACATTTACATTTCCACTCCAAATGTAGATTCCAGTTTCCACATGTCCTCCCCAACATTTGTCTTGTCCATTTTTTAAGAGAGCCATCCTAGTGGGTAAGAAGAGGTATCCCATTATGGTTTGGGCTTGCCTCTCTCTAATGATTCATGTGCTTATGGGGTGCTTATGGGGAATTTGGATATCTTTGGAGAAATTTCTATTCAAATGCTTTGTCATTTTTAAATTGAGTAGTCTTTTTATTGTTGTTTTATTGTTGAATTTTTTAGAACTTCTTAGAACTTTATACTAGACCTTTCCCAGATAAATGATTGCAAATACTTTCTACCATTCTGTGAGTGGTCTTTTCATTTTCTTGAGAGTGTCTTTCCATGCATGAAAGTTTTTAGTTTTTTTTTTAAAGATTTTATATATTTATTTGACAGAGACACAGCGAGAGAGGGAACATAAGCAGGGGAGTGGGAGAGGGAGAAGCAAGCTTCCCGCTGAGCAGGAAGCCCAATGCGGGGCTCGATCCCAGGACCCCGAGATCATGACCTGAGCCGAAGGCAGACGCTTAATGACTGAGCCACCCAGGCACCCCAAAAGTTTTTAGTTTTGATGAAGTCAAATGCATCTGTTTCCGCGCCCCCCCCCACCCCTTTGGCTGCTGTGCTTTAAGTGTCATTTCTAAGAAATCTTTGCCTGATCCAAGGTCCCAAAGATTTATGCCTACGTTTTCTCTTAAGAGTTTTATAGTTTTAGTCTCTTTGGATTTTGAAGGCAAAATTATACAATGTTTTAGTGCTCTGCTCCAACCCACTGACCATAAAGAAGCCAGTTTTGAGTAGGTTCCTCAAGTAATAAAACACTATGCAGTAAACCCAGCCTGTGGTACAAGCCCCCCTGCCACTTGGTACTTTTGATGTAACACTTGAATGTCCTTTGCTAAATATAAATACCAGACAAAGCCTCCAGTGGCCACCATAGGAACATCATAGCATGGATAGGTACAGTTTGGGAGCAAAGCCATGCCCTCTTCTGCTATTAATTATTCTTTCTGGAAACAGTTTCTGGTTTGCTACTAAGCCCTGATAGAAACTGAATGCTTGAATATGGGAAATCAAGTAACTCTATGACCTGGATGCTCTCTGATAGGTCAGTCATGTGCAGCGTCAATCCATCCTCAAATGGTAGTGGTCTCTACTAGATCAGATTGGAGTGGGTCTAGAAGGCATCAACAAGGTACATAAGCAGATGGCTCAGACTTGGTTAACACCTGTTCCTCCTTCAGCACCTGCTCCTGCTGCATTACTCTCCTACATCAATCCACACCCATCGCCTCATGGAGAGTTTCCTAGGACCGGCCTTGGAGAAAGAAAAAGCTCATTCTTGGTTCACAGATTGGTCTGCACAATATGTTGACTAAGAGCTGCTGTACTGGTCAGTGCAAATATATTTCTGTCATTGCAAAGAGTTCATTATTAGGTGAGCGAGAGAGAGATAGCAAGAAAGAGCACGAGTCGGGGTAGGGGTGGGGGAGAAGCAGCCTCCCTGAGAGCCAGGAGCCCAATGCGGGGCTTGATCCCAGGACCCTGATATCATGACCTGAGCTGAAGGCAGATGCTCAATGGACTGAGCCACCCAGGAGCCCCTTGTCATTTTTTCTTGATGTGTTAGCTGGAATACTTCTGTAAAGAACACTTCCTCTCATGTACCTTACTTCCCCAAGTAGAGGTACTAAAAAGACAGCATACATAGCTGATTCTTTATCTCTATTTTCAAGGTTTCCAAATGAGTTTGTTTACTAACACCTTGCAACAGTCTCCAAATAATATTTTGAGCACCACTATGGACTTGTGGATTAATTTATTTTATGTGTTTTGATCCACTGAAATTTTTAAGGCTCAGATGGTTTCCTATTCGACCAGTGCAACCTCTTCACGTTGCCTTCTGAATACTCTTTTTTAAAAGATTTTATTTATTTATTTGAGAGAGAGAGAGAGAGAGCACTTGAGCATGAACGGGGGAGGGGCAGAGGGAGAGGGAGAAGCAGACTCCCCGCTGAGCAGGGAGCCTGAGGTGGGGCTCCATCCCAGGCAAGTCAGGCGAACCAACTGAGCCACCCAGACGCCCCTGGCTTCTGAACACTTTTAATGTCAATCTCTGATAACTTCCTTACTAGCTCATCTGACAAGATGTTCCAGGCTTATTTTGTACCTTGTATTTTTCTATCCCAGGGTTGAAAGCAACCATTTCCCCAAAGAACCTTTATTTCCCAGTGGGAAATAGTCTTTGAAAACTACACTCTGGGTGCTAGGGGTGCTCATTTAATTGTTTCTACACCCTTTGAATAGGCAGATCTAAGAAATACACACAGAGTAGAAATACCAACAACCTCATAGAAAAATGCACTAGAAGTTTGAAAAGATGGTTGACAAGAAAAGGAAAGGCAAGTGTCCCCTAACCATATGAAAAGATGCTCAATCTTGTTTGTAACAAGAGATTATTAAACTGATCCTGACATACAATTTCTCATCTCTCATATTGACAAAATCCAAAGGTTTAACAACAGAGTCTCTTGGCCAGGCTATGCTGAAACAGGCATTCAGATCTTGCTGGTGGAAATGCACACTGGTAAAGTCCATATGGAGGGAAATTTGTCCAGTAAAAGTGCATAGGAATTTACTTTGTGACCCAGTAATCCAACTTCTGTGAATCTATCTCGGAATACTCTGGCAAAAATGTGAACAGACATATGCATGAAGCTACTCATTGCAGCACAAAAGATGAGAAACCACCCAATGTCTATAAGAGAAGGCATGATAAATCCACACGATGGAGTGCTATGCGGCTATAAAAAGGAATGAGAAAGATTTCTAGAAGGGCTATGAAATGATATCTAAAACATGATTTTACACACAAAAAAGAGAGATGGAAAATGCATAGAGTATGCACTATTATATCTATGTGGAGGGAGGGATTCAAATATACATGTACAAAAATATACATATGGTGACATAATAAAATAAATATGTAGTCTCTGCCTTCAGCTCCTGACACAGAGCTCCTAAAACCTTTATAATTTCCTGAGTGATGGGGGTGACTGAAGTGTCTTTTACAGAGTTCTTTAATCTTGCAGCATTTCCTGATAGGGGAGCATTTTGTATTAATGAAGCTTTGCATGGTGGGCTCCTAGATAGCTTCAGGATGGGGGCTGGTCACCAGAAAGACCAAGCCATGATTAGAAGCTTGGAACTTTCAGCCCCACCCCCTCTATCCTCTCTGGAGGGTAGAGGGGCTGGAGATTGAGTTCATCAGTCAGGCCTCTGTGATGAAGCCTCCATAAAAATATGGGGATTGGAGAGCTTACAGGTTGCTGAATACACCCACATAGGAGGAGGTTGGTACGCCCCAAAATGAGGACAAATGTTCCTGCACTCAGGACCCTTCCAGATCTTATCCTTTGTATGTCTTCCTCTGGCTGTTCATCTATATACTTTACATCTTTTACAATACACTGGTAAACATACTAAATGTTCTCTTGTGTTTTGTGACCCATTGCAGCGAATAAGCAAGCCTGAGGGGTTGGGATTGAGCCAACCCCTGACTTTGTAGCCAACTTGGACAGAAGGTGGATAGCCTGGGAACCCATTACTTGTGACCAGTATTTGAAGCGAGTCTCAAGTATGCATAGGAAATGATAGAATAGAATTAAATTTAAAAACGCCAAGTTGGAGTCTGGAGACTTGGAAAATTTGTTGATGTGAGGGAAAACACTCACACATTTGGTATCAGAAACGTAGTAAGTAGAGAAACAGTTTTTTTTTTTAATATGTCAGTACGTAGTCAAATATATCTGTATATGTCAGCATATAGTCAAATCTAGAAATATACAAGGCTCCCTCATTTTGGACTGCTGAAATTACTGAGAAAGAGCACCTCTCTGCTGGGGATACCTTGCTGATAGCACAGAAACGTGGAGTACATGTGGTTCACTTAGAGACAATGGGAAGAACAGACTGCCTGGGAATGAAGCCTATAGGGAAGAAGAAACAATCAAAACATAGAGACACATCCTCACCCACATCTTCTGAAGAACTAAATCTGGTTAGCTCAACCTCTACACCTTTTAATCAAGTGCACCAATACATCTCCTTTTGCTTAAGCCAACTGGAGGTGCAACCATAAGAATCTTGAATAATGGGTACCAGAAAAGGCTTCAGCACTCCAAGATTATGTCAGAGACATTGCAGGTACAATTCCAGAAAAACCACAATAAAGCAATTATCCTAATAAAGATGTCTAATGACATATTTGGTTTCCAGGTATATATAAAAGTTATGTTTGTAATCTATGAAGTGTTTTAAGTGTGCAATGGCATTGTTTAAAAAAAAAAACAAAACAAGGTAGGTACCCTTAATTAAATCTTTATTCCTTAAAAAGAAGATTACTATATCTGAACTTCCAGTTCTAGTATCACTGATGACACATCACATTACAAATATAATATTAATGAAAAAGTTGGAAATGTTGCAAATTTACCAGAATGTAATAAGAAACACGAAGTGAGCCATGCTCCCAGAAAAATGGCACAGACTTGATAGACATATATCAGACACAAAACATGCTTGTAGAAAACAGTATCTCCCCAGCAAAATAAGGCTAAGTGCAATAAAACAAACTGTGCAAGAATTCCCGTATGAAACTAAAGCTGGAGGAGTGTGGACTGCCTTTGGGTGGTCCTGCCTGGAGGGCTACCTGGGTAGCCTCCAATAAGAGACACCTGGGAGCCTGGATGACCCATCAGACCCACATGGGGACTGCCAGTTGCCTAGGTAAGCCTACCTCCTCAGGAGAAGTTTTGGGAGGTGAGCTTCCTCCTCCATGGTGGGGAAACATAGGGAGTTCTGGACCCAACCAGAGCTATACCGACCTGGAGGGGATGGACTGTCCTTGGCAGGCTGAAGGGATGCCTATGTGCCAGCCCCAAAGTTCAGGGGACCCAGGGACCTGGAACAAGGGAAGGGTCTGGAGAGATCGGGGCATGGGGATGCTTGAGGGTACTGGGCATGTGTGTGACGTGTGGCCAATCAACACTAATGGGTACATTTCCCCTGCCCCCCCCGCCCCGGGCAGATGTAGAGAAATCTGGACTGCTCTGGCAGGGTGGGGTTGCACAGGAAGATGTTGGGGTTCTTGGAAATGAGAGACACCCGGGAGAGTCTTGATGGCTGGAGAAAGCCAGGTCACCATCAGGCAACTGGTCCAAGTGGGGACCGAAAGTCCCCGTTTGAAGATGGAGTTAATGTTACCAGATTCACAGTTAAAGTGACAGATTAATCTATTTGAGGAGGAATGTTGGTATACCACGTGAATGGCCCTAAAACAAAGATTTATTGGCTTCCTTTGCTGTGGCCCTAATGGGGTTGAAGATGTCATTGGACACCTGTTAATGGGTTGGGACTCTGTGGATTTCATTTATAAACTTTACTCCTTAAGACCTCATCCAGAGGAACAAGTATTCCTTTTAGGGAGGTGTAAGCCCCATGCCTCATCTCAGGCTGCTTGGGAAAATCCAATAATTAGTAAAATGCCATCCTTTTTTGTATGTCCTCAGTAATATAAACAAAAATTAGGTTGCCATGCTGTTGGTGGTGGGGGCCGAGCAAAGAGGACTAGGAAACTATCTGTAGTTGCTGTTTTCCTATATACTAACAATGAGCTGGAGTGTTGACTGCTAATAACTGCAGAGGAATGATTTCCTCCACTCACGGGGCTTCAGAATGGACAATAGGATTGGAGAAACCAAGACAGCACAGCGGGTGCTCTGTAGCAGAAGTTCCAGGTCTGTGAAAGGCTCATAGTTGTATTTGTTGTCAGCTGGTGCTGGTAGCGTCTCCTCCCGAGCTGTTGGTGTGGGTGCCATGTTTACTCTAGAGCGGTGGGTCAAGGGGCTACCCCTTCTAGTTTTCAAGGAGAATGTGTGGCTGATAGTACCAAGCAGAGTCCTGTCCCTACTGGGTGTGCTGGCCCTGCGGTGACCCACTCCTCCAAGTTCTGAGGGGCACCCAGTCCCCAGGGCCATATTAATTTCAGGTTAATTTCAATAGGTAGAAGGAGGCCAAAGTTTCTATACTTGCTGAGTGCCTCCACCCAGTGTTGGGGATCAGTTACATGTTTGATGGCCAGAGAAGCCACAGGGTGTGATGGGGAGGAGGAGACAGAGACCTCAGGAAAGGGCCTCCCAGAAGTCATCTCAAACACACTACATTTTACTTTACCCTTTCGGGAGGCTCTTATCCTGGTGAGAGCTATCAGTAATAATTTTAGCCATTTTCTCTGGCCAGGGTCTCTTTCAGGGTTCTGTGAGTGCGTTCTGTCTTTCTGGAGGCCTAAAGTCTCCAGGTGACGTGTAACCTCCATTTAATGTCCAAAACTTTGGCCACCTTAGAAGTGATTTTGGAGCGCTGACCTGGGTCCCCCATGTCGGGGAATTGTCTCTTTTAATAAGGCCCTTGTTATTTATTTGCCCTCTCTGTCTTGCAGGGAAGGGTTTCCACCCGTCCAGTGAAGGTATCTACAAATACCAAGAGGTGTTTGAAACCCCGGGGGCCACTGACATGACAGGAAAATCTATTTGCCAGTCTTCCCCCGGTAGTGTTCCACAAGTCTGAGCTGCCTTGGCTGGAGCGGGTACCGGAGGCCTGGTTTGTACATTGTCTGGCAGTAGGCGCACCGGTTTGCTATTTTGTCGATAGTCTCTCCCTTTTATTCCCCAGAGTGTTTAAAACCTTTGTTAACCATAGGCATAAAGCTGCTTTGCCATAATGAGTTGAGTCATGTGTACTCTTAAGAAGCCCGTAAGCAGTTTGCTTAGGTGCCCAGACTTTGCCATTGTCGTTTACTGTCCGTCCTCTGGTTGTCTGTCCTCTCATTCTCAGGGACTGTTGGTGGTCTCCCCACGAGAGTGCATGGAGTAAACTTACACAGAGGCACAGAGGGGCTAGTGGCTGGGTCAGCCAATTTATTTCCCTTTACTCCCTCTGGATTTCCTCTCTCGTGGCCCCTAACGTGGACCACTGCCACCACGCTTGTGCACTGCTTCCTAGTGGGCTGTGGATTTCTTTGCTGTGTTTGATTTCTTGATTTCCCCTGTGCAATAATCCTTTCTTTCCATACAGCCCCCTGGGCATGGATGACAGAGAAGGCATATTTAGAATCAGTGTGGATCATTAGCGCTTGGTTTTCACCCAATCCCAAGGCTCTGGTTAGTGCAATTACTTCTGCCTTTTGGGCTGAGCTGCCTGGGGCCAGCCTCTTAGCCTCTGTGAGGGTGTTCAAGGACACCACTGCATAACCTGCCTTTCTTTGCCTGTTCTCTGTGAAATTGCTGCCCTCGCTGAACCAGACTTCTGCACTGGACAGAGGTTCAGTTGGGAGATCTCTGTGACTAGAGTAAACCTGATCTGTTCCTTCTGGGCAACTATGGGTAGCCTGGTCAAGGTCAGGAAGTAGGGTGGCTGGGTTTAAAATGTGACACGGCTTCAGCCGCATCTGAAGGGCATCTATCAGCATGGCTTGATACTGCAATATTCTGTGTGGGGACAGCCACAGGTGGCCTTTGGTTACCAGGAAACCAGAGACGGTCAGAGGCTGACCCATGGTTAGGTTTTTGGCCTCTTTCATCAAGAGGCATGGGACTGTTATGGCTCTCAGGCAGGAAGGCCGACCCCTGGCCATCGTGTCCAGTTGTTTAGGGAAATAAGCTACCCTTCTTTTTAAGGCTCCTAGCATTTGGGCTAAGACCTCTATAGCTCTTGCTTGTCTCTCATGCAAGGTCTGGTAATGCTTGTCAAGCAAATCCAGTGGCTTGTCAAGGTCTGATAATGCTACAGTCGGGGCTTTCATAAGTGGGGCTTTAAGCATATTGAAGACTTGATCACATGATTTATCCCACTCAGATCTGTCTCAGCTCCCTGAAGTTTATCAGACAAGGGTTTTGGGACAATTAGCCCCAAATTAGGAATCCAGATAGAGTAAAACCTAGCCATTCCCCAAAACCCATGCAATTGCTTGATGGTCTCTGGTGGGGCTAGCCACAATATTGCCATTTTTCTTTCTTGAGGAAGGCCTCTTGGTCTCTTTGAAATAATAACCCCCAAGTATTGTACATCTTCATTTAAAATCTGGGCCTTTCTTTTGATACCTTGGATCCCTTTCTGGCTAGGAAATTTAATGTAAATACAGTATTTTTGTCAGGAATATCCTGAGTGGGGCGGGCTGTTGAGGTATCATCCACATCCAGTAGTCCAGTGCTCTTTTCTAGACTTAACTCTTTTGGATCTTGTCCTAAGATTTCCCCAAAGACAGTGGGGAGACTTTTGAATCCCTGGGATAAAACAGTCCAGCAGTATTGCTGTTTATGATGGGAGCCAGGGTCTTCCCACTCCAAGGCAAATAATTCTTGAGATGCAGATTTAATGGGATACAGAAAAAGGCATCTTTTAAATCTAGCATAGTGTACTATGTATTATTAATTGGCAAATTGACTAATAGAGTATATAGATTGGGTACTACAGGATGTATGTCTTGAACACCCTCATTAACAGTGCAGAGGTCTTGAACAAACCTGTATTCCTCACTCCCTGGCTTTTTTAACAGGTAAAATTGGGATGTTGCATGGAGACCCACGTGGCCTGATGAACCCTCGCTCGAAGAGCCTATTTGCTACTGGGAGGATTCCTTTTATAGCTTCTGGTTTTGGGGGGTATTGCTTTACCCGGGGCCAGTGGTCTAGCTGCTTTAATTCTACCTTCACAGCCATGACACTGACTGCACTTCCCACTCGTCCTTGCACCCAGTCCTCTCAATTAATTTGGCTTAAAACATTTTGTGGAATCTCATCTCCTTGTACCTGGGGACTTAGATTTCTATAGTGTCCTGTTCCCAACTGATTGAGGCCCCTAATTTGGATAAAATGTCTCATCCTAAGAGAGGAACAGGGCACTCTGGTACCTAAAGAAAAGAGAGCTTTAGTTAACTTGGACCCTATTTCACTTGGATTTCTATAGTGTCCTGTTCCCAACTGATCGAGGCCCCTAATTTGGATAAAATATCTCATCCTAAGAGAGGAACAGGGCACTCTGGTACCTAAAGAAAAGAGAACTTTAGTAACTTGGACCCTATTTCACAGGTCAAAGGCTCCAGAAATCTGTTGGTCTCTCCTTTTCCTGAGACTCCTTTTAGGTTACATTTTCCATACAAAGGCTACCCTTTTGGGTGTTCAGTACAGAGAAAGTGGCTCCAGTATCAAGTAAAAATTCAACCTCCTTTTCCTTCCATTGCTAAGGTTCCCCTGAGCTCCTCATGGGAGATGAGGATCTGATTGCCTAAGACAGTGGAGGAGCCCCATGGTCCCATCAATCTCATCTCAAGTGAGGGGCAACAGGAATGGCTTGGTTTTGCTTATCCCCTTCCTCTTTTGGGTGTGATTTGGACAATCCCATTTCCAATGCCCCTCTTGCTTACAGTATGCATATTGGTTAGACCCTAACTTTGTTGGCACTCTCCTGGTACCATGGCGGGGGCCAGGAGCACTCACTCACAGTGTCTTCTTTTCCTCCCCTGGGCTACCATGTGTAGATTGGAGAGCTGCATCATTTCCCTGTTATTGAACACTCTGAAGGCCACTTCTATAAGCTGAGTGGAGTTAGTGTCAGGACCTCTGGCAAATTTTTGGTTTCAGATGGCTATCTGGAGCACTTTGAGATATGAATTAGGTGTTGAGGACCACATGCCTACCTTGGGCCTTGGGATTTCAACTTGTATTCCATTTCAGGCAATCCTGCAGCCTTTCTAAGAAAGCTGATGGGTTTCACCTGTCCTCTCCAAATCTCCCTTAGTTTGGACCAGTGTATAGGAGGTCTATTTACTTTTTGCATAGCTTTCAAAAGCAGACTCCAGAAATGTCCTAAGTTCTCCTTCCCTTCTAAATAGTTAGGATCCCATTCAGGGTCAGCCCCTGGTACTATCTCCTCAACTTGGTCTTCTGGAGCCTCACCTGGGCTCATACTCCTTATCAGCCTCTTCTTTGGCTTTTGTTAATATGGCAGACTTTTCTTCTGCCATTAGGAGGGTGGTTAACAAAGCCTGGATGTCTTCCCAAGTTGGATTATGTGTAGAAAAGATGCCGTGCATTAGATTCACAATCTCAACCAGGTCAGCCCACAGCCCTTTGATGCCTCCCAACTGTGTAAGTCTGAAGTTGTAAACCAGACATGCACATTAATGAGATGTCCATCACCATAAGGTACTTGCCTTCATGGAAATATTCCAGTCCGAGGCTTCAAACTGGTCCCTAATCTAGTGGTGCTATCTGGAAAGGGAGGATAAAGGGATATAGGAGAAATCAGAGACTGTTGGTGTGTGTGGGGGGTATTAATAAAGGATTAGGAGTTGGTACAGATGGGACCAAAGGAGTTGGGTCTGAGTATCAGGGGAGTAAGGTAAGGGCCCCTTAGAACTTGTGACTGACTTAGAGGTGGGGAAAGGGGTCTAGGTTTTCTCTAGCTTAAAGTAGTTCTCCCTCAGATGGATCCTTTAATACGGGAAGCATTTTTGGGGTTTTAGGTTCAACCTTAATTTTATATATGTGACCTTTCCTCTGTAGACCCTTATTCTGATCTAGCGTCATAAAGCACTGAACATAACACTTCCCATTTCCTTGCTCTTCTACAAAACAAGTCCAATTGCAATATGGTATTAAAATTTAAAGTTTCATTCTCCAGCCATTTCTCTTCATCTTCTAAGGTATATTGTGGCCATGCTGTGTTACAGAAGAAGATCGTCTGCTTTCAGGTTAAGGGGGAAAGCCTTCCATTTATGGAGGATACAGTCCAGGGGGCTCTCCTTGGGGATGAACCTGTCCTCACCCCCATATTCTGGATTTTTCCTTAGGGTTTCCTTCCAACTCCCTCCCCACTCCCAAGAGGTTTACAGGGGTCCAGTGATTTCACGGCCAAAGTCAGGTTTGATTCCCAGTCAAGGAACAAGGCACCAAGAAGGGAAAGTCCTCCAAGGAATCCGTTCCAGCCCTGGTAGCATGAACAGGTTAGCCTGGGATGAGCTACTGCTGCCCACTGCTCTGTTCTTTGGAAACCAGGTAACCAGAGGATGGAGCCTCAGAAGGATGAGTGTCCCATCCGGGTTGCCAAAATCTGTGACCGAAATAAAATAGTAAGTTGCAGATATGGACTACACCAGGTGGAGTTGTTACACACAGGAAACTTCATTTCCACCAACTAAGGGAATCACTTCCCAAGCCACGACTCTCTCAGCAGGGATGAACAGGATTCTGTTAATCAGGAGCTTGGGATGAATATTTCAGAGGTGGAGTTTCATCATTATATATAAAAGGCAAGCATAGGTTTGTGCATGGGCGCCTAGAAAACATACTTGTACATGCATCGTTATGTTAATGAGGCTTATGTTCCTAACAGGGCGGGGATCCTAAAATTATCATGAAGTCATGTAACTGTCCAGCTCCTTATGGCTCAGCTGCGCAGGCGCCCCCTGGTGGGTGAGCTCCAATTTATCTAGGCCAGGTGGAGCTTATTTCTTTTTCTGTTCCAGAAATTTGCTAGTTTCTGAAAGATAAAATTGATAGTGAGGCCTGAGTGCAGGGGGTCCTGCCAGTGACATTATCTGCCTCAATTTAAGCTCTAAATTATAAAAGTGCGCATATTCCCTTCAAAGACAGGGCTGGCGGATGCTGGCCAGGTGGGGTTGGCTGGGGTATAATCCTGTTAAGAGGAACCCGGGAGTCCTGGTTGCTGGAGAAGCCTGGGACCCCTGCAGACAGTGAGTCCAAATGGAGACTGAGATTGGCCAATCTGCAGCTGCCACCTAAGAGTGATTTGCAGGGGTGGGCCCCCTCCACACGCAGCCGATGCATGAGTTGGTGCCTGGCGGTGGCACCAGCCCATTGGACTGCCTGGGCTGCTCAGGTCAGGCAAAGGGCACGAAGTGCGTATGCACACGTAGCGAAGTTCAGGGATCCAGGGACCTAGAACAGGGCTGTCGTCCTGAGAGGCTGGGTCTGAGAGGCTCTTGGGGATGTCAGCCTTGAACATAAAATAGCCAGTTATTTTACCAGCAAAACACATTTATTTGAGAATTGCAGAGAAATTGCAATTTGGGACAAGCAAACTATGGCAAACCACAGGCAAGTCTGAAGAGATCAAGGGAAGGTCAGCTTTTATTAGGTTTCAAGAAGAAGTTAAGGAGGGGTTGTTTTGATCCAAAGTTCGTTGGAGAAGAACAAGAGTTCGAGGTTATGATGATTTCTTACTGGCTGCAGGTGGTGGTTAGCACGTTGCTGCTGTGGCTGGGAAAGATCTTTTTCTTAAAGGCAGGAGGTACAATTCCTATGGGAAAAGTGTCCTCCCTTGTTCTTCCTCCTAGTTGCGCAGGCTGCAGTGAGTGCTTCGTACACAAGAGCTCCCCCTTCAGGGCTTCCTGACTCCATTTTTTATGAGAGTTCCTTGCCCCATTTTCACACTTGCCCCCCTTGATCAAGAGCTTTTCTCAAAAGCAATGCTGATCCAGGGGAAGGTTTTGTGCATTTAGTGGTTTTGTCCTGGTTGTCATGTCACCTGTTGGGGGGGAAAGTGCACTGATTGGAAACCACTGAGGCCACGTTTGAGTAACGAGGAAGGGAAGAAGAGAGAACTCTCAGGCATCTTCCACCTAAAGTCTGTGCCTTCTTTTTTTTTTTAAGATTTTATTTATTTGAGAGAGAGAGAACACGAGCATGAGTGGGGGGCACAGGGACAGAGGGAAAGGGAGAAGCAGGATTCCCATGAGCAGGGAGTCCGACATAGAGCTCAATCCCAGGACCCTGGGATCATAACCTGAGCCGAAGGCAGACGCTTAACCAACTGAGCCACCCAGGCATCCCTAAAATCTGTGTCTTATTGAGGTTGTAAGTATTGGAGATCATCTTGAAGCACTGAGCTGGCATCTCCCTATTTGGTACATTAGCTATGCAGGGATTTGGCAGACAACAGGTACAAAGTTTAAAACTGATTATACAAAATAAGAGAAAAAGCAGAATTATGACCTAGTTTGCATACTAGTCCTAAACCAAGAGCCCAAACCTGAAGGTAGCCAGCTAAATAGATCAAGGCTCACAGATCATGAAGTGGAATTCTTTGTAGCCAAAGTGCTTATTCTCTGATGTTATGCAGGTAGGTATTTACTTCCCCAGAGGAGTTTACCCATGTGAAGCAGGTGCCACTCACTACCGTACAAACGCCTCCTTGTTCAGCCAGGAGATAAGCAGGAGCTATGCAATTATCCAGAATTTCTGTAGCCAGTGAGTCAAGTGATCGTTGTTGGGTTGTTAGTGTTTTAGCTGTGGAGTCAGCTAGCTCTCTTAATGTTGGGGAGAGATTTCTGATCTTGCCTTTGTTGGCATTTACTCCAATCCATGAGAGAAATCTCTGCCTAGGGAGGAAAACTCAGAGTCATATATGCCTCCCGGAAGTCCCACTTAAGACAGCCATGGAGGCTCAATGGAGCGGACCGGTGGGGGGCTTTTGATTTATTACACATGTTACGAGGACAGTGAAATATTCCAGTAAGCATTGACCTCCAGTTGGCCAGCTGTCAACATTTGTGTGCCCCCCTGGGAAATGCTGTCTACCACAAACACAAACGAAACCAAGTGAAGCCTGGAGGACTCCAGTTAAGGTTACTGATAGATTCATTAGCGGAATGTCCTAATGGACCCTTTCAAGTTATGGGTCAGAGGCATTGAGGTGACATTCTAGCAGAGATTATCCCTTCCAAAAGGAGTCTTTTCTGAAAACCTCACACAGGAGCATAGACCTGTTTGTCTTTCCCTTGGGTACAGGGAAACAGATTACATTCAGGTAAGGAAAGGGGGGGTGGGAAGCGAGGGAAGCAGGATTGCCAGAGGCGGAGGTGTTTAGCTGAGCTGGTAGGGTTATGCCTGGGGAAAGGTTGAAACAAGCATGAACTCCTGGTTGTAACAACCTAACCCGCTAGGTAACCTCCAGAGGCTTGCAGGTAAATCAGCAGTGACACTGGGGACTGAAGAGAAAATAATTACAGGTAAGGCCAAGGGGCCTCCGACATCATAAACAGATTGGAGTTCCCAGTGACAGATCCAACATTCAGAGAGGTTTCTTTCTTTTGCACCAGATGGAGAAATGTGGAGAAGAGCACTGTGTTTTCAATAGTGAGAAGGGGAAAAAAAGAAACAGCAGTGTCTGGCCTGGCCGTCTTGGGAAAGCTGTCTCCTTCATTGACTTTAAGTTTTAGAAATCTTTCCTTTCAGGTCACCAGTTGGGGTGCAGGTCCAGTTGGGGTTTGGTGCTTTCTTTAGATGTGACAAGTGAATCCAAGTGTCTATTCCTTGAAGTGCAGTGGCACGAGCATTGGTTAAGAGTAGCTGAATTGGACCATATGATCCAGCAATTGCACTACTGGGTATTTACCCCAAAGATACAAGAGTAGGGATCCGAAGGGGTACATGCACCCCGATGTTTATATCAGCAATGTCCACAATAGCCAAACTGTGGAAAGAGCCAAGATGTCCATCGACAGATGAATGGATAAAGAAGATGTGGTATATATATACAATGGAATATTATGCAGCCATCAAAAGGAATGAGATCTTGCCATTTGCAACGACGTGGATGGAACTGGAGGGTATTATGTTGAGTGAAATAAGTCAAAAAGAGAAAGACATGTATCATATGATCTCACTGATATGAGGAATTCTTAATCGCAGGAATCAAACTGAGGGTTGTTGGAGTGGGGGGTGGGGTGGGAGGGATGGGGTGACTGGGTTATAGACACTGGGGAGGGTATGTGCTCTGGTAAGTGCTGTGAATTGTGCAAGAATGTTGAATCTCAGATCTGTACCTCTGAAACAAATAATGCAATATATGTTAAGAAAAAAAAAAAAAGAAGAAGAAGGTAGCGGGAGGGGAAGAATGAAGCGGGGGAAATCGGAGGGGTAGACGAACCATGAGAGACGATGGACTCTGAAAAACAAACAGGGTTCTAGAGGGGAGGGGGGTGGGAGGATGGGTTAGCCTGGTGGTGGGTATTGAGGAGGGCACATTCTGCATGGAGCACTGGGTGTTGTGCACAAACAATGAGTCATGGAACACTTCATCTAAAACTAATGATGTAATGTATGGGGATTAACATAAGAATAATAAAAAAAAAAAAGAGTAGCTGAGTTGGGTCTTTCCAGCGGAGTTGAAGAGAGTCTTTCTGGAGATGTCTTTTCCAGTAGATGAAGTTCCCGGGTTGCAAGGTGTGATGTTGAAGGTCTTCATAACCTTGGAGCAGCTGTGAGGCGACTGCTCTAAGCAAAGCATGGTTATTTTAACAAGCAATTAGGCTTTTACAGTATTGAGGTGTATCTCCTTTTACCAACCGTGGGTCAAAGAAAAAGAGGCCAGGTGCAGTGTGAGTTCTGTTACAAGGAGAACAGATTCTTATAGAACCGATGCAAATACATACATTGTCATGAAGAATGAGAAGAGTGGAGAAGAGTTTCAGAGTTCCGGAGGGCTCAGGTAGGGAGAAAAAGATAAATGTCTCAATCTTTGTTGTAAAGGTCCGCTTTACCAAATTGCCCTAAGCTACAGATAGCTTAAAAGAGAGGAGAATAGGGGTCCTTTAACCCTGGGAAACAGAATATGAAAGCAGTTTTCCATTACAGTTTCAGAAATTCTTATGAGTTCAGTGTTGTGATCTTCAATTGATCCAAAACTATGATCTTCAATTGATCAAAGTCTTCCTCACAAATTTCTTTGAAGATGAAGCACTTGAAACAACTGTTTGTCGCTGACAAAATACTTGCAAAGAGCAATGGTTAGAGACTTGAGGGGAGTTCATTATGTCACTGACAAAGAAATTTTGTTATTTCTGTGACACACATCTCAAGAACACTAGCATTATGACTGATAACATTATACGAGGAAATTAGAAATTTTGGAATTTGATATAATTTCTAAAACACTTACATGCATATATAAATACCACATAAAGAAGTCTTAGTATTCTTTATTTTAAAGATTTATTCATTTATTTTAGAGAGAGAGCATGTGCACAAGTGGGGGGGAGGGGCAGAGGGAGAGAATCTTCAAGCAGACTCCCTGCTGAGTGTGGAGCCTGATACAGGCCAGATCCCCTGATCCATGAGATCATGACCAGAGCCAAAACCAAGATTCAGACACTCAACTGAGTGAGCCACTCAGGTGCCCCTTCTTTTTAATTTTATTTTTTAAAAGATATATTTATTTGAGAGAGAGTGAGAGAGAGAGAGAGAGAAAGAGAGAGAGGAGGCTTAGTGTTCTTATTTAACAATGCTGCCCATGTAATATAACATATCAAATAATGTTAATTAGTGTAACATCCCCCTTTTATATTCTCCAATTTACTTTCAGGTCAAAAAGACTATTTTAGAATTTGATTTTGGGAAGTTTGTCAAAAATCTCAAAAGGTTTTGGACACTTGCCCAAATAGGATCACAGACCATTTGAAACAATATTTACTTGTCTATTTGATAATGTGACAATAAAAGATTTCAAAAGCAATTATAATGGGTTGTTACATCATTGTAGGTAAACTTAGCTCTCTTAATATCAGAAGACTTCATTTGCTTGAGAATCAAAGATATGATGATAAAGATTAACATGAAGTACAAGAAATTATTTTGATAGAACACAAAATATTTGCTTTCTAATTAGATTATTTTAAAAGGTAAAACCTGGGTGCCTGGGTGGCTCAGTTGGTTAAGTGTCTGCCTTCGGCTCAGGTCATGATCCCAGGGTCCTGGGATCGAGTTCCGCATCGGGCTCCCTGCTCAGCGGGGAGCCTGCTTCTCCCTCTCCCACTCCCCCTGCTTGTGTTCCCTCTCTCGCTGTGTCTCTGTCAAATAAATAAATAAAATCTTAAAAAAAAAAAAAGGTAAAGCCTTTCACAATATTTTATCAAAAGCAAACCAATAGTCCAAGAAAATTCATTCTTTTAACAGATAAGTGATAATTTTTAGTTTTACATAAGTACATTATTGGTAGTAAGGCTTAACTTTAAAACCCTTATAATTTTTAGCCAACTTGACCATATATAAAATTCTTTTCTCAAGATACTTTTTCCATAAAACTTCTACAACTTTCTATGTCTATTTAGGTTTGTCCTATCTTTCTTCTTATTCTGGAACAATGAATTTACTTTAGGACAAAATTACTTTTTTTTCTTCCCCTCCCTCCCAAAGATACACACACACACACACACACACACACACACACACACACACTGGTGTCCTTCATACCATGCCTTATCCAAAACAAAACATCCTATTTTCCTTACTTTTCATACACGGCCCTTTTCTTTGATCCTTATTATTTCTAGTAGTTCTTTTTTTTTAAAAAAAAAAAAGATTTTATTTATATATTTGAGAGAGAACGAGCATGAACAAGCACGGCAGAGGGGAGAGGCAGAGGGAGAGGGAGAAGCAGACTCTCTGCTGAGCAGGGAGCCTGATGAGGGGCTCCATTCCAGGACATAAAAAGTAAAAGCTTCTCCAGCCCAAATTCTGTTAGATTTCCTTACTAATTGAAGCTTGCAAACATAAGTTTTCTTTGACCTGTCAATTCCTCAAAGTTTGTTTCTTTGGCTAAAAAGTGAAAAAGCTGCTTGCTTTTTGTTCTCAAATTTACCATTAGGCCTCCATTCACACATAATTAAATTTTGTGTTCTATCTTCTGTTAATCTGCTTCATATCACTTTAATTCTCAGACCAGCTAGAAGAAACTTGACGGGTAGAGGTAAATTTTTCCTCCCCAGCAGTTGGAATAGACAGCTGGATAAACTTTACTGGCTGGACGCCGCTGCATCTGAGAAATCCTGTGACATCTGACAAAAGCTGGCAGAAAGTAAGAATCTTCACCCTGTTAACTAACACCCCCTCTCCCCCGGCTCTCTGCTTGCAGGTCTAATAGAAGCAAGAATGGTGAGAGGTGTTTTGGCTCCAAATTTATATCAGTAAGAGAAAATAATTTGTGGAACTGGTTCCTTGAGCTTAGCGACTCTGGTAAATTTGATAAAGTACTCTTGGCTTGACTGGTCCTGTTCTACCCAGAGATGCTCACATTTTCTTTGTCATTGTCTTTTGTGTCATTTTTTGTAAAAAGGAATTGCCACATGGGAAGAACATAGGCATAGGCCCTATTGGCCTGCTGTTGGAGCTGGCCTCACAGACTGGTAAGTTAGCAGTTCTCATCAGACTGGACTCTATCGCATTTTGCCGTGTTTCCCCTATGTGAAAACCAACTGAGGTTTTTCTTTTTATCTTCTTCTATGTCCTATGAGCTTGGCTTTGTGAACAGTAAAATATTCTCTCTGGTCTCAACCGTCTGCAGGATGCACCTGCTGGGTGCACCTTGGTGGACTGTAAAGTAGACTAAAAGGATGAGGGTCCAATACATGCAGTTGCAAGCAAAATTCTCTGTATCCAGCCATGCCAGCTCTCAGGAGTTTGTCATAAGAGGTCCCAGGCCAAAAGGACAATAATCTCTTAACCTTGGTTGCTGATTAGTGCTGGAAAAGTCTTATTTCATTAGCCCATGTTGCAGGAGTCACAGATTAAAACTGGAGACATCACACGCTTTCTTGGGAGAACACAGAAACTGTTTTCTCTACACCAACCTTACCACGTGTCCTACAGAGGCTGTTGCTTTTCAGACTATTTTGGGGAGTGATTTTGGAAAATGGGGGCTATAAAAGAATCCCTCCCAGATGGCGTCTTCTGATCATTCTCTAGGCCAAAAATTGCTGGGGTGGCAGCTTGAAGTCAGCCATGGGCATACCTCATCTGCCTAGGCTGTCTCACCTGGTCCCATGCTGACCAGTTGACCAGGGTCCCAGCTGTTGTCTCTTACTGGAGGTGAGCCCCACTAGCCACCCAGGCTGGTCTGGCAAGGCTGTCCACACTCCTCCACCTCTGTTGACCTATGGGGGGAAGGGTGCATGGGTACATTAGCCCTTGGAAGTGGGCAGGTGTCTTTTACCACCCACACACAGATCCCACCACAGGGCTTCTCCACACATCTGCCAGGGTACATGTCCTGGGCTCTCCTGAACCTGCCAGGCTGCCTTAAGTCTGCATGCAGCACGGCAGCCCCCCTCCAGTAGCCTGGGCCCTCTGGGACCTGGGACCCCTGGCAGCTCCCAAAGCACCTGCATAGCCTTCCGCTAGACAAAAACCACCCCTGAAGTTCCTTCTGCAACCACAGCTATAATAAGCTGGCCCCAGTTGGCTTCTGTGAGCTAGCTCCCCCATAGGGTCCCTGGCTCCTAGAGCAACCAAAGTCCCCAGGTGTCTCCTGTGGCAGGAAGCCCAGACTACTCACCCAGGCCCACCTGGGCAAGGTAGTTCTCTTTCCTCTAGCCTGGCCTTCAGGGGTAACATAGACACACTGGTGTCAAACAAGGTTTGGAACTGGGCAGATGCTGGCTCCCCACAGAGGCCTGGCTCCTGGCACCCTGCCTCACCCTACAGCTGCCCTGTTCCAGCTCCTAGGCTCCCTGGCTCTCCTGACCTGCTGCCAAGTGCCAGGGTGCTGTCCACACCTGGTTCCACAGGGGGCGAGAGGCCTCTGAGCAAGGGTGAGGAGGTGGTGGGGAGGCAGCATCCCAACCAGCTTGCTTGGACTCAGGGCACAGGGAGCCCACTGAGGCAGGTGCTTTGTGAGCCCCAGGCGGCCCAGTGAAATGGACAACAGGCAGTTACCCTTTCGCTTGGCTGACTCATGGGGGTCCCAGCTTCTCCAGCCATCAGGGCCCCCAGGTGTGTGCTATTCTGGGGGCCCTTCTGCCCCACCTCCAACCCCCAGCCACAAGCCAATGAGCCCCAACCTGGCAAGGGAGTCTAGACTCCCAGGTCGGGCCTCAGGGGGAACAAGTGCCCTGCTGAACTGCAGCGCTTGGACTCGGGCACAGGACTTGTACCCCCAACAGCCCGTTCACTCCCTTGACCTGGTCTTACCGCATCCTTGTCCTGTGCCAGGTCTCTGGCTCGCCTGACCCATGCGCGGATCTGTCCATAGGCAACACTCAGGCCATCAGCCTGCCCAGACCAGCTAGGACCCTCCAGGCCACTGGAGCTCGGGTGGGTCCAGGACTGGTGTCATCACCTTCAGGGACGTGGCAGCCCAACTCCCCCCAAAATCCTGCTGGGATGGCAGCTTGAAGTCGGCCATGGGCACACCCCATCTGTGTAGACTGTCAGACTCTCTGACTGGGTCCCACGCTGACCAGTTACCCAGGGTCCCAGGTGGTGTCTCTTGCTGGAGATGAGCCCCAGTAGCCACCCAGGCTGGTCTTGGCAAGGCAGTCTACACTCCTCCATCTCTATGTGCCTATGGGGGAAAGGGGGTGCGTGTGGTTATAATTTAGTCAGTTGTTGGGGAGCCTGGGTGGCTCAGTTGGTTAAGCATCTGCCTTCAGCTCAGGTCATGATTCCAGGGTCCTGGGATCGAGCCCCACATCAGGCTCCCTGCTCAGCCGGGAGCCTGCTTTTCTCTCTGCTCCCTCCCCCGCTCATGATCTCTCTCTCTCTCTCTCTCTCTCTCTCTCTCTGTCTGAAATAAATAAATAAAATCTTTTAAAAAAAATAAATAGGGACGCCTGGGTGGCTCAGTCAGTTAAGCGTCTGCCTTCGGCTCAGGTCATGATCCCAGGGTCCTGGGATCGAGTCCCACGTCGGGCTCCTTGCTCAGCAAGGGGCCTGCTTCTCCCTCTGCCTGCCTCTGTCTCTCTGATAAATAAATAAAATCTAAAAAAAAAAAAATAAAAAATAAAAAAGTTTTAAAAAAAATTAAAAAATAAATAAATAAATAAATTAGTTGTTTATTATCCCCAGTTGTCTTCTTCTGCTGAACTGTCCTCTGCAGACTTTGTTAATTTTTTTCGTGGCTTCATGTCCACGTATTTCCTGCTTACTCTTGGCAATATCTGCATTGTTTTTCATTTAGGGTCTCTGGTTCTAGGTTAACGTGTGATGTTACTGGAAAAGGCATATGTGAGTTACATGTGAAGTTCACAGTTAGCAATATACCTCCTGCCTGATTTTTTTGAGCTGCTTTCTCTTAAACACGGCCATCGTAGTGTGAGGAAGCCCAAGTACCTGTCCTTTCTGACAGCCCTGGCTCAGTGCCCACTTACTGTCTGGCATCAGTCATCCGATATGAAGTACTTAGTCTTCAACTGTTTTCGAAACCAAGCTATCTTGTTACCCTCAGTTTTCAGGCCCTCCCAGGTTGGATCCTAGGTATCTTGGAGAGGAGAGAAGCTATGTTTGGTGTGCAAGTTTCTGCTTTTCTGACCACTGAATCCATTGTCATAGGAAAATGAGTACTGTTTTATGTCACTATGTTTGAGGTGATTCGTAATGCAACAGTAGCAATTGGAGGGAATACTGACTGGCTGATGTGTTCGTTTGATGCTATTTGATCCTGTCCTTGCTCAGATTGTTTTTGTGGCCTGGTCCCTCTTTAGAAAGTTATTCTGACACCTCTATGAGTAGGATTTTTCCCCAGGGGTGACATAACCATTTCTTCTCCCTTACTCTCCTATTCACCCTGCTTCCAACCATTGATAAAGTGTATTTCATCTTATATTTTGAGTCTAAGCTTCTACTTCTACTGTAGATTAATAATCCATTCCTCTGGTTGAAGAATGACCAAAGCACACAGAAAACAGGAGTGGCAATGAAAGAAAAGGTAGCAACATGGTATTTATATTAAGTCTTGCAAACAAACTGCCACCTGGACATCTTCCCTGACGTTTGTATATATCTCACGGCTGATATCCAGAGTGGTTATGCCCCCACTTCACTCAGTCTCAACGTGTCAGAGAATCTGTGTCATGTTGGACTCTCCCAAAAGGAGACTGTGAGATTAGGATTTGGATATAAATAGTTTATTTGGAAAGGGTTCCCCTTTTAAAAAGCATCATGAGGGAGTCCAAGAAAGGAGGAAAGCCTATAGAGAATATGACAATGATCAGATTTGCAGTGGGTACCGGTGCTGTGCATAAGTGGGGTCAATCCTGCTGGGGACCCTCTAAGTAACTCTGCAGAGCCCACGTCAGAAGTGTCCCACCAAGAGGCTGGGAAGCTGAGATATTTATGCACCAACTCTTTCTCCTTATTAGTTGTAGTGTGCCTGTGGTCAGTGACTCCCTGGAACTTCTGGCCTGCCCCCCACGCAGACCACACACAGTCTTGCACCCAGAGAATGCCCAGGCAGCATGGTGGGACCCTCTCAGCATGCCCATGAACTGTCCACTGTCCTCTCGGGTGGGCTGAGGGGACATAGGCAGGGCACAATCCCACCGCACCGTGGCCTCTACTTAAATGTTACAGCCCTTCCTCGGGCTCAGCTCAGCTTCTGGATTCTCCTGTCTTTTTTATAAAGGGTCCATTGACACAGCCTTTTTCTATCTTTGGTAGCAGTCATCATTCTACACCATTCTACAGTATCCCTTGGGGATTTATGAAGTATCCTTCTGAATTGATGAGCATCACAGCCTCCTGTCATCACCATTATAGCCAAGTTGGCGGGGAAATAGAACAACAAACACTGGGGTCCTCCCAGGCTTAGGCAGGCAGGGTCACTGGACCACCCATGCTTTCTTCCTGCTTCCTAAAGCTGACATAACAAAGTACCACAAACAGGGTGGCCTAAAACAACAGAAATTTATTTCAAAGTTATGGAGGATGGAATTCCAAAATCAAGGTATCAGTAGGGTTTATTTCTTCTGAAGACACTGAGGGAGAATCTGCTCCATGCCTCTTTCTTGGTTTCTGGAATTACTGGCAATCCTTGGTGTTCCCCTGGCATATATATGTAGCACTCGAATCTCTGTGATCTTCTTCACCTGGCCTTCTTCCCTGTGTGTCTGTGTCTCTGTATCCAAATTTCTTTCCCCGTTCTCTTATAAAGATACTGGTCATGGATTTAGGGCTAATCCATTATGACTTCATCTTAACTCAGTTACATCTGCATGATTTCCAAATAATGTTGCATTCACTAGCACTGGGTATTAAGACTTCAACATATCTTTTGGGGAGACACAATTAAACCCGTAACAATCTCTTAGAGGGGTACATGTTAGCTGTTTTGGGTTCCTCAGGGTCGAACCCACCCGCTCCTTTCCCTTTTTCTAACTTGGCTTTAGGAAGACCCTATGGACCAAGCTGTCTGTACCAGTCACAGTCTAGTTAGGAAAGCAGCAACTACTCAAGGATGGGTATTAAAGAGATGAGATTTATTGTAGGGAATTTGTTGATCAGAGAAAGGAAGAAGTGAGAAGTCAAATGGATTGGTGATGTAACTCAGAGTTTATCAATAGCAGGAAGTTATCTACCCCAGGCTGGAAGCATACTAGAGCCCAGAGACTAGGTGGCTCCAGGGAAGCTCATCTGGCAAAAGCTGGAGCCATGAGGAATGTCAGTCACTGCTGGAAAGGCCACTTGAGATAGAGAGGTAGAAGGAAGTATTTTCTCCTCCTGCACCCTTGTCTTCCACCCACTGAGATTGGTTTGAAGCCTGAGAGCAAGAGTCTCTGGAAAATGTGCCTGCAGTGTGGATCTGCCATCCTGGTGATATAGAGAAGGTAAAGGAAGGGGGAGGAGGAAGGGCAAACAGACCAAGGACCAGCATAACCATTACCCAGCAGAGCAATCTCCTGCTTTTTTTAAAATGAAACTTTTTGAGATAATAGATTTATATGCAGTTGTAAGAAGTCGTACGTCGTACGGAGGGATCCCATGTACCCTTTACCCAGTTTCTCCCAATGAAATTATCATACTATGTCATTACCAGGGTTTTGACTTTGATACAATCCAGCAATCTTTTTCAGATTTCCCCAGTTTTACTTGTACTTGTGTGTGTGTGTGTGTGTGTGTGTGTATTTGGTTCTAAGCAATTTTAGGCCATATGTAGATTTGTGTATCCACCACCTGTCAAGATGTTCTAACGTCACAAGGATCCCTGGTGTTGGCTTCTATAACCACACCCACCTCCCTCCTGCTAACATCCAATATCCTGACTGTCCTGAACCCCTAGCAATCATCAGTGTCTTCTATTTCAATAATTTGTCATTTGAGAAGTATTATATAAAGGGAATCACACAGCCTGCCACCTATTGGGGTTGGCTTTTTGTCACTCAGCATAATGCTGTTGAGATTCTTCCAACTTGTCACATGTATCGGTAGTTTGTTCCTTTGGGCTGTGGGCCAGCACTGCATGGTATGGGTGCAGCACGGTTTGACTATTCACCTGCTGAAGGACAGCTCTTTTCATTTATTTTTCAGTCTATTTTCTTTCTGTTCCTCAGACTGGGGAAATTTGATTGATCTGTCCTGAAGTTCACGGATCCTCTGTCATCTCTACTTTTTTTTTTTTTAATTTCTGTTACTGCATTTTTCAATTCTATCATTTCCATTTGATTTTTTCATAACTTCTATTTCTTTGCTGAGATGTTCTATTTTCTTGTTTGTTTCCAGATAATTTTCAGTTATTGTTAAAGTACTTTTATGGCTGATTTAAATCCTTATCAGATAATCTCAACATCTGATTCATTTTGGTGTTGGTGTCAATTGATTATCTTTTCTCATGTGAGTTGTGTCTTCCTGATTTTTGATATGACGGGTGATTTTCTACTGTACCCTTGATACTTTGGTTATTAAGTTAGGAGACTCCAGTTCTCATGTAGTTCTTCTGTGATTGCAGGCAGTCATCCTATTTAGATTTAACACACAGGTCTTGGCCTACTTTTGTGAGCTGTGGTTCCAATGACAGTTTAATATTCAGAGCCTCTTTGATGCAACGTGGTGTGCTTGATGTATTTGGTGCCGCTGGGACTCCCACTGAGCCCTGCTGATACTGCCTGAAGGGTGGAAAGAACTTCTATAACCTCAGTCTCTAGTTGGTGGGAGTGTCCTGATCATAGGGACAAAGATTGCCTTCTTTGTAATTGTCTGGTTGTTCCACTTTTAGTAATGCTAAGATCAATCAGTGGATTCAAGTGCTATCAACCCAATTTATCCCTTATAAAACACCTCATCAACATTTCACCCAATGGTTTCAGCATCCACAGCTGATTGTTACTAGTTACATTACTCTAAAAGATTTACTAATTGTATCCTTCCATCTGCATTCATTAGTTGGAATTTTTTACAACCAACTTTTGTTGTTGTTTTTGCTGTTTTTTTCTCTTTTTTTCATTTATTTTATTTTACGTTAATTCCAGTATAGTTAATAGTGTTACATTAGTTTCAGGTGTACAATATAGTGACTCAACACTTCCATACATCACCCAGTGCTCATCACAAGTGCCCTCCTTAATCCCCATCACCTGTTTCACCCATCCCCCACCCACATCCCCTCTGGTCACCATCAGTTTGTTCCCTATAGTTAAGAGTCTCTTACTTGGTTTGTCTCTCTCTCTCTCTCTCTTCTCCTTTGCTCATTTGTTTTGTTTCTTAAATTCCACATACGAGTGAAATCATATGGTATCTGTCTTTCTCTGACTGACTTATTTCACTTAGCATTATACTCTCTAGCTCCATCCATGTCATTGCAAATGGCAAGATTTCATTCCTTTTTGTGGCTGAGCAATATTCCATTGTGTATATATACCATTTCTTTATCCATTCATCTATCAATGGACACTCGTTGCTTCCATAATTTGGCTACTGTAAATAATGCTGCTATAAACATAGGGGTACTTGTATCCCTTTGAATTAGTGTTTTTGTATTTTTGGGGCAAATAACCAGTAGTGCAATTACTGAATCATAGGGTAGTTCCATTTTTAAATTTTTCAGGAACCTCCACACTGTTTTCCACAGTAGCTGCCCGAGTTTATATTCCCACCAACAGTGCAAGAGGGTTTCTTTTTTTCTACATCCTCACCAACAGTTGTTGTTTCTTGTGTTTTTGATTTTAGCCATTCTAACAGATATGAGGTAGTATCTCATTGTATTTTGATTTGCATTTCCCTGATGACAAGTGATGTTGAGTATCTTTTCATGTGTCTGTTGACCATCTGTATGTCTTCTTTGGAGAAATATCGGTTCATGTCTTCTGCCCATTTTTAACTGGATTATTTATTTTTGGGTTGCTGAGTCATATAAGTTCTTTATATATTTGGATACTAATCCTTTATCAGGTAAGTCATTTGCAGATATCTTCTCCCATTCGGTAGGTTGCCTTTTAGTTTTGTTCATTGTTTCCTTTGCTGTGCAGAAGCTTTTCATTTTGATGCAGTCCCAAAAGTTTATTTTTGCTTTTATTTCACTTGCCTCAGGAGACATATCTAGAAAAAAGTTGTTATGGCCAATATCAGGGACATTTCTGCCTTCTACAATGAACTTTCATCAACTCTTGGGTCCCCTGAAAAACAGATCATGCAGGAGAGACAGGACAAATGCTTGATTCTTTTCCTTTCTTTGTTGGGATCCGTAGCAACATCCAAAGACTGACCAATAGTTTTCTTCTTTTAAGTGTCATTACAAACCTAGATCTTTTACTTTCAATTCTGTCAATTCCAGTTGCAGTCCAATTCCAATTTCATGTCCAGTTGTTCCACTTTCAGCCAGTGGGAGACCCTCAAGTTGACCCAAAGGTGCCTTTGATAAGATTCCATTAATATCTGACAGCTTCTTCCTTTTCTAGCACAACCACATGTGCCAGGGTCATGTGGTACCTTTTCTGCCTCAGGTGTGGAATCAGTCATTTCTCAAGGAGCCCTGATTCCTTTGAGTGGGAAATGGTATTTAGAGACTAAAATTCATTGCTACTAGACATTTTCAGCAAATAGTTGGGAAAAACTTTTTAGAAAGAAACAAAAGAAATAATGAGTTACTGATATTTCCTATTTAAATATAAGATTACAGGGTTTTTCGATTATTTCTTTGATTGTATCTCTTTCTTCTCATGCCCTCCTAGTTTTTTTCTGGCTCCCTAATTTTGGTTGTATACACTCAAAACCTAAACCCCTAGTAGGTTCAGATCTATCGCTTACCTCCCTCATCTTACTTTCCCATCCGAACACCTTCCAGCTCCAAAATGAGGAGTCTGATATTTCCCCCATTAGAACTAACATAGTGGAAATAAGATGGACTTGTGGGGACATGGTGAAAATCTTCCCACGTAAGGGCTACTCAAGGTCATGTGAGCCATTGAATTCCTTAACACCAACTATTTCCATGCAAACACTCCCCAGCCTTCCCAGGAAGTTACTCCTGACAGAAACACCTCCCCAGGGAAATCACAAGCAAAATAATTAAATGAGTATGGTAGTTAAGAGCATATCACCAGAGATTCCATCTCCAATAGTCTCCTGAGACAAAGCTCCATTCTTTCTTTTTTTAAATCTGATCCAGATTAAATTATGTTCCATGGCAACTTGCATCAATGCAGTTGTCATGGTTACAGGTGAACCTGAAAGTGAGCTGTGACAGCCTGGGCTTTGAGTTCCCTGAGCTGCAGGTCTTAAAGACGCATCCATTTGCCTTCTTGTGCTGGCTAGAAACATAATGAGAATTAATGGAATTTCCCAGCAAGGTGTAGCCTATGGACATATGCAGGTCAAGGAAAGGTGGAGTCACGGGCCTCTTCATATATTTCCCTCCATCAGCCAGTGTCCAAGGACACATCACACCATTTCCCCTTTCCTTCATCTGCCCACGCATGAGGAACCAGTGAGAATCACCATGTGGTTGCAATTCTCCAAATGAAGAAACCATGAGGCACTCCCAGGAATTCGCTTCTGTGGTTGTGAGGAGAAACTATCCCCTTTAAAATGTCCTGTGCTATTCTGTGGAGGGCAGGCTGGAGGAAAGAAGTCAAGGGAAAAGCCAAAAGCCTCAGGTAAGAGCTTCTGGACCAGCAATTCCTCTCTGCACCAATCATCTGTTCCTTGTGGTACCAGCTGAAATTTACCCCAGAGAAACCAGAGTGGACACCCAGCAGAGGCCATCCAACGTTTTTTCAATTACCTACATTAGTGGTCTCCCCTAGCAGCACATTAGAATCACCTGGGAACTTTGGTGGTGGGGGTGGTGGGGAATGATACCCGTGATCCCACCCCAAAACAGTCACATCAATATTTGGGATTAGGGCCCAGATATGGGTATTTTAAAATGTGCAACTCCAAAGCTTGACAACCACTGTGCTGGACCACTGGCCCTCAAACTTAAATGTGCATCAGAATCATCCACTGGGCTGGTTAAAAAAATAGATTGCTATTACCAGAGCTTCTGATTCAGGAACTCTGGGACGGCCCCCAAGTGCTCAGGTGGTGCTGATGCTACTGGTTGGGGACAACTCACTGAGAACCACTGCTACAGAAAGATACTTTCAGCATCTGGTACCTGTCCCCCAGCCTTACCTTGTTCCTCATCTTCCACTGTTTCCGTGGTTACAAGCTCCTGATCACTAACTTATCCCTGGACCTGACAGTCATTTGACTTCCATTTTCCCCCTCATAGCACCCTCCTCGATTGGTTTTATATTCACCCTCTTCTTCCCCCTTCCCCTAGTCTTAACCTCACCAGACCCCCAGCCACCCACCCCACCCCCAGCCTCAGGGATCCCAATCTGTCATCAGCCCCCATGTTTCCATTGGGTTGTATGCCTTCCTGCAAAGGGAAGAAGGTTACAGTTGGGGTGGCCTTAAATGGATAGTCACATCAGGGGTCCTTATCTTGTCACAGTGTTACAACACCCTCAGATCTTTCTGGTTATACTATTCCCACAAGATGAAAGCATTTGAAAAATGTGCAAGCCATTTCTGGGGTCTTAAGATGTGTCATTTTCCAGACTTATGAACCAAATCTGGTCCCATCTATCTTGAACCTCAATTTTCTGACGCATAAAATAAGGGGATTAGACTAAATCACTGCTAAAGTTTCTTTAACCTCTATAAAATAATTTCTCTATGATCTGAAAAAATGAGCAATTAGCTCCCATTACTGGTATAATTAGATTCACCCTAATAGAATACAATACATTAAGTAAAAACATGTACCCATGGAAACAAAGAAAATCATACGCTTATTAAAAATAGAACATTTTAATTTGAAAATGTCTGCATTCACCTTTAGGAGGAAAATGATTTGGGCCAAGGCAGATGAGTCAGCAACCTCAGTGATTCCTGTGAGAATTGCTGTCATTTCCCAAAGACTTCTTACCAAGACACGCTCATGACCTACTAGCAAGTGAAAAAGGTAGGTTACAAAACGGTGTGTACAGGAGGACTTCACGTTGCATGTTGACATACTCACACAGAGAAAACAGTTTGGAAAGTGATACAACAAAAGGCTAACTCTGGTGCTCTCTGGCTGGTGAAATTAAGGGTAATTTAAATTGCACTGTTTCAGCTTATAGTGGTTTTTAGTTTTGCCTGCAACAAACACATTATAGCTTCAGTAAAGGAAATACAAAAACTTTCTCAAAAAAACCTTTGATTTCTAAACTTGCACATCCCGAGGAGTATGAGCCTTGTGGAAGGTGTGGAAGGAGACTGTGTCACAGGTGCCATTTTATCAGCAGAGCTCCAGTGTAAGCAGAGTGGGTTTCCTGGGGACCTGTGTCCAAACTATTCTTGCCTGCCCAACCCTCCACCAACTGCCTCTGAAGTCATCAATTTGAAATCTTTCTTTTTTAAAATCTAGGCCTTTAGTGCTATAAAAGTCCCTCTAAGAATTCTGTTAGTGGCATCTCACAAATTTAGTACGTTGGGTTTTTGTATTCGTTCAGTTGATATTTTCTGATTTCCTTTTTGATCCATGAGTTATTTAGAAGTATCTTATTTAGTGTCAAAAAATTGGGGGACTTTCTAGGTATGCTTCCATCATTGATTTCTGATTTAATTGCCCTGTGGTCAGAGAACCTACTTTTAATTTGGATCCTTCTAAGCTTATTGAATTGTGTTTTATGTACCATAATATTGTTTTGATAAATTGTTCCATGTGCACTTGAAAAAAATTAATTTACTATAGTGGGGAAGAGTATTTGATAAATATCAGTTAGGTCAGGTTGGTAGGGTTATTCAAGTCTTCTGTATCTTTACTGATTTTCTGTCCACTTGTCTTATTAATTATGCAGACAGAGGTTTGCGATCTCTCAGTCCTGTGTGAGCTCTGAGCACTCTGCCCTCTAATCCTTTCACATGGTTCTTTCTTTGGCCTCTGGGTTTCCTCATACACTGATCAATACTCAACTGAAAACTTGAGGGGGACCCTTTGCAGTGCCCTAGGAACCCCCCCACCCCCGTTTGAGATCCCTCTTTTCTACTAATCTGTCCTTTGAACTCTTAACTACTCTGGCTTCCCAAGACTTCCAGCCCTATCTTCTCAACTCAGCTCTCTGCCTGGTTTCCCTCCCCTTGCACTGTGGCCTAGACACTCTCTCTATGCAGTAAGCTGGGGTAACTGTAAACTTTCGCATTTGTTTACTCACTCGCAGGGATCACTGTGCTTTACTGACTGATGTCCAATGTCTTAAAAACACTTATTTCATGTGCTTTGTCCAACCATATTTCAGGCTGGAGAATAAATCAGGTTCCTGTTACTCTATTTTGGCTAGAGAAGAAATACCACCATCAACACTTCCTCCACTCTTTCCCACTCTGACCAACAGCTATCTTTTCTTCTTAAAAAAATCCATCTCTTAATTATATCACTTCCTAGCTTAACATTCTTCGATGGCTTCCATTGCTCTTAGAAACCAAAACCTTGAGCACAGCTTACATAGCACTGCACACTCTACTTCATGCTTACCTCTTTAGCCTTAGCCCCAAATCTCCCTCTTGCTCTCTGATCTCCAATTTCATGACTATGGTCCCTGGTGCCCCAGGGCCTTGGCACATACTATTTCTTCTCTCTTCCCATATCCCTCCCTCCATAATTCCTCAAACTAGAGTATGTTTTCCTGCCATCATCTCAGAGCTCTCGGTTCTTTCCTTGCACCTTACCTGTTCACTGATTTTATTATATACCATCATGCTTATTAACATTGGACTTCTCTGCTAGATTTTAGGCTCTAGAAGACCACAGAGAGTATCTGTGTTGTTCTCCATTGCAGTGACAGTATCTGGCAAGGAGAGTGATGAATGGTGGGTAAAGGAGGGAAAGTAGAGCAGAGGCTGTGGTGCTGACTCACATCCCCTAGACTTCCCTAATTCCTTTGCACAGTAAAGGCTTCCTAAGGAAAGTACCTGGGATTCTCCATCTGAGGGCTTTCTCCACAGGGGTGGGGCAGAAGATGAGACTCTTAAAAATAGCTCCTGCCGGGGCACCAGGGTGGTTTAGTTGGTTAATCATCCGAACTCTTGATTTCAGCTCAGGTCATGATCTCAGGGTCATGGGATCGAGCCCAGCACCAGGCTCTGTGCTCAGCACCGAGTCTGTTTGTCCCTCTCCTCCTCCTCTGCACGCACCGCCCCCCCCCATCATGCACACTCTCTCTAATAAATAAATAAAATCGTAAAAAAAAAAAAAAGAAAGAAATACCTCTTGCTACAATGGATAAGAGTTGGAGGATAAAATCCTCCATTCCTCCCCAATTTGGGGAATATGACTCTGAGGAGTGTTCTATGCAGTCCCCAGAGCTCCCCAGTGGGACTGAGCCACTGTTTCCCAATTTACCCTAAATTGGCTTCTTTCCCTTCCCTGTCTTACTTTTCCACTCCCTGGTGGGAGCTTCCTGGGACCACCTCTGAAATAAACTGCTTGCCCTCAAATTCTTGTTTTGGAGAAACCCAACTTAAGAGAATGATACAATAAATGGAAGTCATAGACAGGTGGCAGATCTGCGCAGGTGCGGGCGAACTAAACAGTGTTTATGCAGCACCTAATGTGTTAATCAGGCTTTGGAGGCCTGGAAATGGGGGAGGAATATGGAGGAAGCGCTGTGTACAAACATTCAAAGGGCAGGTATGGAAAGTGAGCAACTTATATTGGACTTCCTTCCCTGCCCCAGGGAAGGGATGACTTTTCTGCCTTAACAAGCTGTTTTGGTTTAAGAATTTCCTCCCTCATCTTCAGGAATAATCTTCCCCTTCTGAACTGGTGAATCTTAATGTACCAGTGAGATCACTTACTCTTTAAGTCACATCGCCCAAGTCAGCCTTATTATTACTTCTGCTTTTATAAAATGTCTCTTTCACAAGTCAGGATCAAAGAACAAAATACGGGACACAGCAAGTTTAAGAGCGTGGACTCCTCCGGCACTCCTCAAAGTCAGGCCAAGGGCTGGCAATTTTTCCTGTGAACTAGGGAAGGGGTGATGACAGTCTGATGAGAGTAGGACAAACTGGAGATGTCTTTTTCCTCTAGAACCTTCTAGAATGTCTGTCAGATGATTGCCTCCATCCAGCTTGGCTGTGAACCAGGTAGATTCAATCAGATGAGAAGAGTTTTTTCCAAAATAAAGGAAGCAAAGCCAGCAAGTCCTCAGTCTTGTCTTTGATGATGTAATTTGGCCCAAATGCCTTCTCTGAGGTTATGTAGTCTGAAAATATACATTAAAGATCCCTCAAAATACTGAGAAATACCCCAAATGATATACTGCACAGAGTGTTTGCTGAATGAAGGAAGCTGTTAAAGAACAGTGTTTCCCATGTGAAGTAGAAGCCCAGGGCTTCCTCTTGAGTTCAGTGGGAGACTTCTAGCAATGGGCACTGCTGTTCCACACAGCTTCTGGGGGGAAAGTCAACTGGCCCACAGCTGGACCTCCACAAACTAACGCCCTTATCAGCAGACATTCTCTTGCTAGACTTTGTATGTGGTACACAGCAGATTGTTTAAGCTGTTTGAAAAAATAGAGTCTCATTGGGCAATGAAATAACTAAGCATTCACTATTATCTTCCAAGCTCATCCAGGGCATCATGCAAGGCAGAGACATCATCCATCCTGCTGACTCTCAGAGGTTTCACCTGGATGAATGCATTCCCCAGTCCTGCCGCCTCTGGACAGGAGACTAAAACTGGTGAAGGCTGATGGAGATACACGGCAGAAACCAAGTCAGGGACTATAGACAACTCTGGAGTCTTGTGAAAGCCTGGCTTGTTCAGAGGTTTCAACAGATAGAGTTGATGCTGAGTGACGTTTGTTATTCTAACAGAATGAAAAGACACTCTGGGAGAAGTGGGATGGACTATAGGGAGAAAAAAAATTTAAAGATCAACACTTTCATTAATGGATCTTCCCCCATCCCAATCTTTTTGCTTGCTCTCCTTAAGCACCTTGAGTTGCAACTCCTCCCCAACCTTGAAGGGCCAACTGGAAAGGTGCCTCCTTACTGCTTAGTAGTTAATGTGCACTGAACACTTACGACATGACAGATATTGTGCTAATAGCTTCACAGCCTTATTCTATTCATTTTCACGTTGCCATGTAATAAGATAGAGAAAAGGGTCTTAAAAACCTGGCAGTTGAATTCCTCTTATAAAAGGGAATGTCTTTTGAAAAGCAGCTACGTGAGGTGCTTAGTGAGGGTAGCAGACCACAGACCAAAGACCACACTCATCAGCCAACATCACTCCAACCCCCTTCTCCCACGTTGTCCACACTGGTGATAGAGAACTATAAAGTCCATCTCCCACACTCTTTGGGGCTGGGGATCCATGTGGGACCTGGGCTCCATCAAAAAAAACTTGGAAGAAGGAAGGGAAGTCCATGAGGTCATACCCCTGCATGGGGAAATGGTGGCAGAGGAGTGTTGTTCTCTGTGGCTGGCAGGGGCAGTGGTGGCTTCTGTCTCACAGCAGGGCAGCACGATCCTGGAGGCCAGGAGGCAGCAATTCCCTTGGCAGTTCAGTTCTCAGACATTGTAGTTGTGGGCATTGCTCCTAGAAGTCCAGTTCAGAGTCTGCCCCTCCATCATCCCAGTGAATCTATGAGTCACCTAATATCCCTTAATAAATCCCATTCTGGGTGGCTCAGTCGGTTAAGCATCTGCCTTAGGCTGAGGTCAGGATCCCAGGGTCCTGGGATCGAGCCCTGTGTCCAGCTCCCTGCTCAGTGTGAAGTCTGCTTCTTCCTTTCCCTCTGCCTGCCACCCTCCCCCAACCCCCCCACTTGTGCTCTCTCTGCCAAATAAATAAATAAAATCTTAAAAATCAATCAATCAATCCCATTCTACCTAAGCCAACCAGAGTGGATTTCATAGTCTGCAACTAAGAACCTTTCTTTTTTTAAAGTTTTTAATTCCAGTTAGTTAACATACAGTGTGATATTAGTTTCAGGTTACAATATAGTGATTCAACACTTCTGTATATCACCCAGTGCTCATCACAAGGACCCTCCTGAATCCCCATCACCTATTTCACCTTCGCCCTCCCCCCCTTCCCTCTGGTAATCATCAGTTTGTTCTCTATAATTAAGAACCTGTTAGTAAGAACTCTACTGATACAGGACAGAAGTTGAGACCTCCAGGCCCTGGGTGCTAACCGGTGCTGAGGCTTCACAGAGGACCAGTGACTCCCTTGCATAAGGCAAAGAGAAGAAATTACTTCTTAGGAGAAGTCGAAGGCAGTGGGGGAGGAAGAGAGGAAAAGGGAGAGGGGAAGGGAGGGGAGGAGAAGCGGGTGGGCTGACTGCACACAGGGCAAGGGAAGAAAAGCCAAGAGAGGCCCCCTGGTGGTTGCAGTCCAAGAGCGTCTACTTTGGATATTGTTTGCCATGCAGTGTGTAGCACGTCCTCTTTTTTTTTTTTTAAGATTGATTTATTTATTTTAGAGAGAAAGAGAGAGTACCAGCAAGTGCAGGGAGGGGCAGAGGGAAATGGAGAGAAAACCTTCAGCAGATTCAGCACTGAGCACGGAGTCCCTCTATTGCAGGACCCTCCATTGCAGGACCCAGAGATCATGACCTGAGCCAACAACAAGAGTCAGATGCTCAACGGACTGTGCCACCCAGGCACCCTGGCACGTCCTAACTCTTAGTGCTACTTCTTCAGTAAAGCCTATTCCTCTGTTATGCTTACAAATGCTTTATGTGAGGTTTTATGAGGAAAACGGGCAAAGGGGCAAAGCTCCTACTTTGGGCTGATTCATGAGGATGCAAATCCTTCGGTCACGTAACGAGTCAGTGTGCATGGTCAGATCTGTCTGATTTCAAAGCCTAAACTCCAACCATTGCCTTCCGACAACTCTACTCATAATTAGCTGTCAGATCAGCCACCAAGCCAAATTAGGTAGCAGGAAAGAGCACATGGTAGACACCAAGCCGGCAAGTGATGCCTGAAAAGAGGAAAAGCCCCTAGGCTGGGCAGTCCCGACAGGAGGCTCCCTTAACCTCCCCGTGGGCATTGCGGAGTTGGAAGATTCTCTCTGAGCTGGCTTCTCTGGCCTTCGGGCACACTCTGATGTGGCTCTCTGATCTCCCATCTCATGGTCTCTTGTTCCTCAGGTGTGGGGTCCCTCCTGGTTCTTTCAGAATCTACCAGCAACATCATGGCCCCAGTCGCACCCTTAGCAGGGTTCTTTGCTCCCTAGAGCCCTTTGAAGGCAGCTTCTTAATCTTTTGTGAACTCAAAGGATGGGAAAGGGGAGAAAGTACCTTTCTGCCCTTTTCCAATACCCTATCTTTGTGGATTGACTCATTTCTAACCATGATGGAAGCTTTACCCTAACTGGATGAAGCAAAAAGAAAAAAAGGAGAGGAGGAAATTGATTGGTTCATGTTTCTGTAAAGCTCAGGACTTTTAGCTTCAAGTCTGGCACAGGTGGTCCTTCACTCTCCTACTTTCTTTCATTTCTTTCCTCATCTCTTTACTCCATTCTTTTAGTCTCCAGTAGCGTCCCCCCAAGGTACCTATTGCCATATCCAGGCTTACACCCTTAATGACCCCAGAGGAAAGAGTCCCAGGAGATACAACACAAGTCCTAGAAATGAGGCTCAGTGCTCACTTCTGAACCAAATCCTATGGTCAAGGAGTAGACTGTTATGATTTGTTCATATCCCACCCTTGGCACTCATGACAAGGCCAACAGACTTGAACCACATGAACTGAGGTACCAGAAGGACATTTTTCCATAAGAGCTCCAAGGAGCATATTCAGAGAGAGAGTAGATGCTAGGTGGGCTAAAACAAGAAATGCCCACTGTTCTGCCTTTACCGCCTTCTCCACACCCAGTCTTCTCTTCTCCCTCACCACATATTCTGTTTAAAGCATTGCTTCTGTGTCCTGTTGGAGTCTTTGTAAACACTCGCAGCCTTTTTCAGCAGAATTCTCCAGGCCATGGCTCTGCTGGGGACCAGCCAGGGATTGCTGGCCAGACCTACCCAGCCCTGCCTCATTTTTATCAGTGTTCAGCACAGTGCCTGGCACAGATACAGCATTTGGACAGTGTCTGTGGTAGGGAAGTGGAGGGGCAGCAAGCTCTTTTGCATAGTTGGGGTGGACCCAGAACAACCTCACAGTGTTGTCCCTGAGACCGCCTGGGGAAAGGCCCCCATATTCGTCTGACAGAACCATCTGTGTGGGAATTTCACTTGGCTCTGCTTCTTTTAAGTTGCTGAAATTCCTCACCATAACACGTGCCAAAAGATTTCCAAATCATCCCTGCTTCCTCATAAAATACATCCCTCAGCTGAAAAAAGAGTCCAGAGCCAGGATCTGTGGTAGGTGGAGAGAGGAGTCGGAGTGGGTTCTGTGTGAGAGTCAAGTAGAAAGGAAAGGTGGAAAGAAGTCCCAGGTGATGATGCTCTCCCCCTACCTGCTGAGGCCTTTGGTGTTTCCATGGAGAGAGAGGAGGGTGGGGGAGGCACCAGTTATTTTCAGCATATGTGTTCCCTGCCACTATGCATAGCATAGTATGAATTTATAATACTTTGCTAGGAAGACTCTCAAATGAAAATGTCCACCATACAGTGGCTATTTGAACAGTCAGGGCTATAAAAATGACCATTCCTGTCCTCCTGTCCTCCCCCTGCCCATCTATAATATCACACTTTGAGCCCCTCTTCTCCAAATGCCTCATTAATTTGGAGAAAATACAAAGCTGTAGTTAGATGATAACTGAGGCCTTATTCCTCCTTATAGATGAGCTGTTACCATACAAATCTCCAACAGTTCTTTCCAAGGGTCTTTTCAGGTTTTTACTTAGAAGGAGCCTTTGATGAATGGAGCCACCAGGGAAGCCCTTTGCTCTGAGCTATTAGTGCTGTGTCTTTACAGTTGGGCAGGGGCCCTTCAAGACTCAACCCAAGTTTCTGGAGGACTGAGCAGCTCCCATTCATGAAATGCCAATTTAGTGCCATTGGCAGGCCCTCTGAGTATGGAATGTAACAGTAAGGGACGACTGCTCTCAATGGAGTAACCATGATGACCTCAGAGTGTCTGAGAATCTACTGTAAAGCAGACAATCTCCAACAAGCAGACCCAGAAGACTTCCATCCCCACTGCCCCTATACCTCTCTCGATCCCAGCATCCTCCTCTGAAGATGAAGAGCAGACTTGACTGTCTTCAAGAGTCTTGAGCATCAACAGCTGCATTCTGAGTCTTACCTCCCCTGCTTCCTCTACCCAGAAGAGTAAAAAGGAAGTCAGTTATTTACAGACACTGAAGCAACCCTCTTTAGTCTCAGAGATGATTTGCCTACCCTCTCATTCCCTGTTAAGTGGTTACTCTGGGGCGCTGCAGGGAAACATCTATGCTCCTCTCCCCATTTTTGTTCTTTGGCTTTAGAGACCCCCACCCACACTTCTGTTCCGTGTCTCTACCCACCTCTTCCTTGGAAATCTGATGGGTCAGAACCTGACATTTACTGAGATATTGCATTTAGTGAAATGCATTTCCATGAATCCTTTCCTGCTGCAGGTAACAGCTTGTAGTGAGTAAGCACACGCACATATGTGAGAACACATCTCCAGGATAAATTCCTAGCAGGGGGATTTGAGTCAAGAGGTAAATTGCACTTAAATTTTTAAATTTTGATAGCTATTTTCTGAATTGTCCTCCAGAAAGGCTGTACTTCATGGTAGAGGGTGTTAATAATCTACCCAATATTCATTATTCCCTTACTCTCTTAATAATAAAAAGCTTCATTTCTGCAACTGCCTTGCAGATAGGGGTGGCCAGTAAGACGTAAGCAGAAGTTCCGAGTGAGACCTCTAGGAAATTTCCTTTTGCTTCCAGTCCTTCCTCCACTTCCTACATGGGTCTCTGTTGTATGGCAAGAGCTGTAGCAGCCTTCTTGTGACCTGGAGGATGAAAGCCATGCACTAAGGAGAGAGGGGCAAGAAGGCCACGTAAGTGAGTCTGGGTCCTTGAAAGTCCTCTTAGAGCTTTCAAACAGCTCTGGGCTATTTCTCAGACATGAGCAAACAAAATCCTAGTTGATCTAAGCTGCCACAGGCAGCCCTCTGATGCTAACAGCCCAACACAATCCTTGATTCACACTGTTTCACATTATTGCCTATAGTGTATGATAGAATCTTTCCCCTCATATTCTCACCAGCATTACATGTTACAAAGTATCTTATGGGTTTTGTTTTTTTTTTAAGATTTTATTTATTTATTTGACACAGAGAGAGACCCAGCAAGAGAGGGAACACAAACAGGGGGAGTGGGAGAGGGAGAAGCAGGCTTCCTGCCCAGCAGGGAGCCAGATGCAGGGCTCGATCCCAGGACCCTGGGATCATGACCTGAGCCCAAGGCAGACGTTTAACTGACTGAGCCACCCAGGTGCCCCGTATCTTATGTTTTTTAGCACTTATTTTTTATTGAGGTATAACTGACATACAGCATGTATATAACATGATCCGATATTTATATATATTGTGAAATAATCACCACAATAAGTCTAGTTATTATCCATCACTATGCATAGCTACAGAAATTTTTTCTTGTGATGAGAACTTTTAAGATCTGCTCTTACCAACTTTCAATATGTAATACAGTATTATTAACTATTAATTATTAACTATTATTAACATGCTGTACATTATATCCCTGTGACTTATTTATTTTATAACTGGAAGTTTGTACCTTTTGACTCTCTTCACCCATTTTGCCCACTCCCTACTCCTAGCCTCTGGCAACCACCAATCTGCTCTCTGTATGATTTTTTTTTTTTTTTTTAGATTCTACATATATGTGAGATCATACAGTATTTGTCTTCCTCTGTTTGACTTATTTCACTTGGCCAATGTACTCTATTTTTGACCATTAAAGTTTCCAGTGAAATTATCCTCCAAGAAATTCAAGTTGTGAGGCTGGAGAAAGTTAAGTAAATTACTGAGTTGGAGATTTCAGAAGCAGCTGTATTCAGGGGGTGGCTGCATCTATTTGAGTAAGAGAACCACCAGACAGAGACAAGCAAGTGACCCACGACAGTCCTGTAGGGTGTGGGGAGGCTAGTTCACAGCGTTCTCAGTCATGTATTTCCCAGATTGTGTACTAAATGCACTTTTTTCAATGTAACTTGAGCATTTGCCACTAAAGGATGTGTCTTACTTCTCTCTCACATTTAGAGTAAAATCATCTTTGACAAGCCTGCATAGGCAGGACAAACCAAATAACAGTCACTGGCAGGAAAAAAGGAAAAGGGCAGTGTTGGGGGTGAGGAGACAAGGAATGGGGTGATTTTGAATTATGCAAATTTTACATTCTTCCTCCAAAACTTAAGGTTTGTTAAAGGCAATGCAATCATTTAAGCTTCAGTTTCAGGAAATGAATGTGTCTTTTATAACTATCCTTTTCCCTAGGTAGCATTTAATTATCTCTACAAGCCAATGCACGGTGGGGAGCCTTAAGAAAGCCCTGATTACACCTCCTGCTCAAGCTGGCTGTGAGTGCTCACCATGGGAGGCAAAATGGAGTATTCCCAGGGCAAACAGACTTGGTAAGCTCAAATGCTAGCAAAACTACCTATCAGGCCAACAGTGAGATGGGCAAATATAATCTTGAATTGAAAACATACAATAAAGAAGTCTTACAGAAATTAAATTTTCTTAAAAATAATTATTAAGTGAAAAAAATAATTATTAAGTTTTAGAAAGCACATTTTTAAAGCCCTTCAAAACTTCATTCTGTTGCCATATCTGGAGAAAGCAGCCCTGGATTAATGGCTGGCCAGAAGAGCTCTCACTCCCTGCCTCTTCTCTCAATTCAGCTCTTCTGGGCCTTGCCTCATTTTCTGGTCTGGGCACAGATGCCATTGAGATGATCTGGCTTCCTGTTTCTCCATTTGCTCTGAGTCTGAAGATTCCTTTTAAAGATGCTAATAAATGCATAGGTTTCAAACTGAGTAGAGTTGTACCAGGTTTTTGGAGGGCCACCCTGCAGGAGGACAGCAGAAGCAAGGTTAGAAGAGGATGGGGCTAAGGAGACCCTGGTAAACATACCAGGAATTTACACAACTTGAGGAGGAAAGAGAGAGAGTAGAAGGGATGAAAGTGGTCTGGGAGAGAAGAGAGAGGCTGGTATGGAGTCACCTCAAGCTGGGTTTTGTCTTCCTCCTCCATTTGCTAGCTACATGGCCTTGGACAAGATATTTAATTACTCTTAGCCTCAGTTTTCTCATCTATAAACTAGGAACAAATATAATCTACTATATAAGGTTGTAGTGAGGATCAAATGGGATCATTTCCATCTAAAGCCAAGTGCATAGTAGATCCTGAATAGATGGTATATCTAATTATTGTGGTAGCCAGCCTCCAAGAAGGTCTTCAAAGAACCATGTTTCTTGGTATTCACACCCTTACATAGTCCCCTCCTACACTGATTGCTCACCTATGTGAGCAACAGACTAGTACAGAAGAGACAGTGTGTCACTTCTGAAGCTAGGTCACAAAAGGTATTCTTCTGCCTTGGTCTTTCAGATCACTTGCTGGGTGGTGGCGGGTGGGGAGGGTTGTAAACAAACCACTTTGCCCATGAGGACACTCAAGAGGCTACAGAGAAAAGCACACATGGGGAGAGACTGACTTTCCAGCCACTGAGCTAGCTCCCTTGGAAGCAGATCCTCCTGTCTCAATCAGCTTTCAGCAACTTTAAGAGACCCTGAGGCAGAACCAATCAGCTAAGTCACTTCCAAATTCTGGACCTAAAGGAGATCCAATAAATGATTACTGTTGTTCTAAACCACTAAATTTTGGGGTGATTTGTTATGCAGCAGTAGATAACTATTGTAAGAAGTTATTAATTATCTAATGCTACTATGTAACCACATTCTAAAACTTAGTGGTTTGAAAATAACAAAAATCATTTATTACTTATTGTGGTTTCTGTAGGTCAAAAATTTAAACAAGACACATCAGGAACAGGTTATCTCTGCTCTATGATGTCTGGGGTATCAACTGAGGTGGCTTGAAGGCTGGAGGCTGGAATAACCTTAGGGATCATTCACTCACATCTGGCAACTGCTACTGGTTGTCAGCTGAAGGCCTAGCTGGGGCTGTTGGCTGGTACACCCATTGTTATGGAATGAACTGTGTTCCCCCCAAATTCACATATTGAAGTCTTAAACTCCAGTACCTCAGAATGTGACTGTATCAGAAGATAGGGCCTTTAAGAGGTAACTAATTTAAAGTGAGGTCATTAGGGTGGGCCCTAATGCAATCTAATCTGGTCCTTATAAGAAGAGGAAGAGATACCAGAAATGCACGTGCACAGAGAAAAGGCCATGTGAGGACACAGTGAGAAGGCAGCTATCTGCAAGCCAAAGAGAGAGGCCTCAGAGAGAAATGTAACCTGCCATTACCTTGATCTTGGACTTCCAGCCTCTAGAACCGTGAGAAAATTAATTTCTGTTGTTTAAGCCACTCAGTCTGTGGTATTTTATTATGGTGGCTCTGACAAACTAATATGCCCATGCATTCCTTTCCATGTGGCCTGGGCTTCCTCACAACATAGTGGCTATGTTCCAAAGTCAACTACACACACACACACACACACACACACACACACAGAAAGAGAGGGAGAGAGGGAGAGAGGTGTAGAAAATGTATCTTTATGACCTAGTTTCAGAAGTCATATAGCATCATTTCTGATATATTTATTAGAAGTGAGTCATTAAGTTATGCCACTGAGTCACTAAGTTTTCAAGGGAAGGGAAATCTGACTCCACCTTTTGAAAGGACAGTAAAATAATTTTCGGATATATTTAAAACCATTACCATCATCATGATGTTCATCATATAGATTTTAAGATGCTGGCAGGCCAGCCAGGTGGCGCTATGCCCCAAGCAACTTGATCAGAAATGTGCATTTAGAACTCAGGACTAGAGATACGGATCTGGGAGTCAACCACATAGAGCAAAAGAAAGGGAATGTGACCTTGGAAAAAGGGAGAGGTTTCAGCCTTGAGGCCCAACCCAGCTTGGTGCTGCATAAATGCTTGACTTATTGAAAGTATTGGGCAAGACCTCAAAAAGCCAGCTACCCAACTCACCTTGAGTGTCTATTACAAAGGAAAGTACTTTTTTTCCAGTCTACTAAAGCTTTCTAACAACAAATAAAACACTACCTAACGCTCCACAGCCAGAATAGTTCTTAAAACCGTGATGGGCTCATAAAATGAGACATCACTGTCTGAACACTGAGTCCCAGGGGACCCATAAGCCATGTCCTTTGGGATCTTAACCAGAAGACTCTGCTTTGACCAGAACCCAAGCCCCCTCTCCCTCTCTAGTAACGGGCTGCTCTCCGGGGTGCTTGGTGCCTCTCCGCATCAGCTGACCATCACTGGCTCTTGTAGAGAACCATAAACTCCACAAAGGAGCCTTTAAAAACTAAAAACTAAAAACAACTTATTAAACTTCCAAAAGAATCTATGTTCACTAAAGGGAAGAACTATGCACAAGGTAGTGGAGGTGGCAGAGGCCTGGCGCCCAGAGTGCCCCCGGGGCAGGGAACTCACGTGAGGTGGACAGGTGTCTTTGGCCTTGGGGGATGACACACGTGCCGTGCACACCGGCAGGTCGGGCAGGCAGAGCCCGCTTCAGAGCGGAGGAGGGGCGCTTCCGAGACCCAGCAGAGGTTCCATGCACGCGGCGAGGTGCATTCCCTCAGCCGGGACTTCCTTGTTTAAGGAGTTGGCCCTGACGAAGCAGTCCTTACACCTCAAGTGTCACAGGCGCCTGAAGGACAGCCCGTGGACACCAGCCACCCAGCCACGCGCCAGACACAAGCAGCGCACCGGAAGCGCATGCGCCCTCCACCGGAAGTCCGCCTGAGCGGAAGCTCGTGGAACTTGACCTCGTGCGAGCTCCGGGCGTTCCTGTGCCGGGTTCACCCACGTGTGTTCTCCAGCAGGCTTCCGCTGCTGCCCCTGCGGCCCATCATGGATGTGCTGCAGTGCAGCCAGAAGGACCTGGACGCAGCAGTGGAAGCCACACAAAGTGGGAAGCTGTTGCTGAGAAAGCAGGCGTGAGGCGATCCACGTGAAAAACCTGGAGAAGGGAAGACCATGGTCAGGTTTAGGGGGATCCCGTATCGGATGATGGAAGAGGCTCAGAAACAGAAGAAACTTGAAAGAAAGGGACCAACCGACCGCAAACCTGAACACCACCTCTTCAAACGGTTTGAGAAATAGAAGGAAGTGATCGAAGATTATCACCCAAATGAAGAATCGCTGAAGAATAGTGTTGAGAATTACATGGTAAGAACTGAAAAGGAAGGCCAGGGGTACCAAACATTGAAGGCCCATGAGAAGAGAAGGGCAAGCTGGCAAATGAAATTGCCCAGGCCTGGAGCAGAGACCAGGCAGAGGCCTTGGTCTCCCAGGTGAGCCCAAGAAAAGAACAGTGTGCATCTACTCGCTGGAGAAGACTATTGAGGAAAAGACTAAGAGAAATGATGAACTGATTGAATCTGTGAGGACCTCATTTTCAAGATGGAGAAGATAGGACTCTGAAGCCCCTGCCAAAGCCCATTCTGCCTCCTGTCTGTGTCTGTCTGGCTCTGTCTGTGGAAGCTTTCTCTTAACCTCAACTTGTTTTTAAACTAGGTTGATTTAAAAGGAAGACTAAATAAAGTTTGCCTTAAGTTAAAAGAAAGAAAGAAAGAAAGAGGAAGATGGCAGAGTAGCTGGATCCTGAGCTCACCTTGTCCCATAAACACACCGATATAACAGCCTCATCAGTGCAACTAACCTAGAAAACAACCTGAAGACTGACAGAATAGACCTTCCACAGTTTATCATAGAGAGGAGGTCATATCAAAAAGAGTAGGAGGGGCAGAGTCGCAATTGGAAACCAAAACCCCAGGAGACTAACTGGCGGGGGTGGGGGGCGTGGGGGGGACACACCACAAGCACGGAGAAACAAGAGGATCAGACCCCATACTAGGCATTCCAGGCACAGGGTGTGGGTTGGGGGGGCACTGGGAAGATGAGTCCACCTAACATTGGGCTTGGAAAAACAGTGAGGCTTAACTTCAGGAGGTTTTAAAATCAGAAGGACTTAATTCTGGGTACTTTAAACGTCAGTGGGTTTAACTCTGGGAAAGCTGAGGGCCATAGGAAACAGTCCCTGCCTTTAAGGAGCCACCATAATAATAGACCTAAATGTGAGACCTGTAATCATAAAACTCCTAAAAGAAAACAGAGGCAGTAATCTTTCAGACAATGCCCTTTGCAAGGTATTTACGGATATGTCTCCTCAGACAAGGGAAACAAAAACAAAAATAAACTATAGGGACTACAACAAAATGAAAAGCTTTTTTACAGGAAAGGAAACTCAACAAAATAAAAAGGCAAACCATTGAATGGGAGAAGATATTTGCAAATGACATATCTGATAAGAGATTAATATCCAAAATATATAAAGAATTATACAACTCAATACCAAAAAATCCAATTAAAATTGGGGAGAGGACATATAAAAGAATGAAATGTTGCCATTTGCTACAACATGGATGGAGCCAGAAAGCATAATGTTAAGCGAACTAAGAGAAAGACAAATACTATATGATTTCACTCATGTGGAATTTAAGAAAACAAATGAACAAAGGAAAACAATAGGGAGAACAAGAGAGACAAACCAAGAAACAGACTCTTAACGATAGAGAACAGACATGGTTACCAGAAGGCAGGTGGGTAGGAGGGGTGGGTGAAATATGTGATGGGAATTAAAGAGTACACTTACCGTGATGAGTTCTGAGTAACTACAGAATTGTCAAACTGTTATCTTGTATACCTGAAACTAATAAAACTCTGTATGTTAACTATACTGGAATTAAAATTTCTAAAAATGGGTAGAGGACCTCAATAGACAATTTTCCAAAGAAGACATACAAGTGGCCAATAGACACAGGGAAAAATGCTCAAAATCACTAATCATCAGGGAAATGCAAATCAAAATCACAATGAGATATCACCTAACACCAGTCTGAGTGGCCAGTATCAAAAAGACAAGAAACAAAGTGTTGGTGAGGATGTGGAGAAAAAGAAACACTTGTTAGAAATGTAGAAATGTAATTGATGCAACTACTGTGGAAAACAGTATGAAGGTTCCTCAAAAAAAAATTAAAAATAGAAATACTGTATGATTCAGTAACTCCACTACTGGGTATTCACCAAAAGAAAATGAAAACACTAATTCAAAAAGATACATGTACCCCTATGTTTACTGCAGAATTATTTACAATAGCCAAGATATGGAAGCAACCCAAATATGCATCCATGGATGAATAGATAAAGATATGTCATATACATATATATGTTTATACACACACACATATATGCTGAATGTATATATTTATATGTGTGTGTCATTCATACATATATAATATTATTCAACCTATATATCTATCTTACACACACACACATACACATATATATAGAGAGAGAGAGAGAAAGAGAGAGAGAGAGAGAAAATATTACTCAGCCATAAAAAAGAATATCTTACCATTTGGGACAACATGGATGATCTAGAGGGTACTATGCTAGGTGAAATAAGTCAAACAGAGAAAGGCAAATACTATATGATTTCACTTACATATAGAATCTAAAAAGCAAAACAAGTGAACAAACAAACAACAGACTCAAATACAGAGATCAAACCGGTGGTTGCCAGAGGGGAAGTGGGGGAGGGGGTGATGGGCAAAATAGATAAAGGGGATTAAGAGGTACAAACTTCCAGTTATAAAGTAAGTCATGGAGATGAAAAGTACAGTATAGGGAATATAGTCAATAATACCATAATAACATTGTATGGTGATAGATGGTGATTACACTTATTGTGAAAATAAAAGTCACCCATAATCTTACCACACAGGGTCTGTCTGTGCTGATATCTTCTCTATGAACAAATATACTCTTTTTAAAAAGGGATTATATTGAATGTTTGGGTACTTTTTTCATTAAATGATATGTGTGAGCACCTGGGGGGCTCAGACGGTTAAGCAACTGCCTTCAGCTCAGGGGTCATGATCCCAGCATCCTAGGATCGAGCCCCACATCAATTTCCATGTTTTTGTTTGTTTCTTCTTTTGAACATTTTTATTTTGGAATAAGTATAGATTCACAGGAAGTTGCAAATATAGTACATAGAGGTTCCATGGAGCCTCTTCATCCAGTGTTCCTTATGGTATATCTTACATGATGATAGCACATTACCAAAACCAGGTATTTGACACTGGTATAAAGTTGTACATAGTTCTATGTCATCTTAATGCATGTAGGTTCATGTAACCACCACCACAGAGAAGATACAGAACTATTGCATCCCCTCAAAGGTCTTCAGCTTGTACTCCTGCACAGTCACATGCCTCTGTCCCCTGTGCCCCACCCTGAACTCCTGACAATCACTAATCTATTCTCCATCTCCACAGTTTTGTCATTTCAAGAATGTTATGTAAATGGAATTATAGCCGTAACCTTTTGTGGACTAACTTTTTTTCACTTCTCATAATGCCTTTGATACCCATCCAAGTTGTTGAATGTATCATTCCTTTTCATTGCTGAATAGTATTCTATGGTATGAATACACTATGAATCCATTCATCTTGTTTAACCATTTATCCAGTGAAGGACTTTTTTTTTCTTTCAAGTTTTGGGGTATTACAAATAAAACATCTATGAACAATGGATACAAGTTTTTGTGTGGACATGAGTTTTCATTTCTCTGGGATAAATGCCCAGGAGTGCAATCGTTGAGTCACATGGCAAGTGCATGTTTAGTTTTTAAGAAACTATCAAACTATTTCCACCAGCAATGTATGAGATCCAGTTCTTTGTATGCTAACTATGGCATTGCCATTATTTTTTAATTTAGCTATTCTCATAGGGGTGTAGTGATATCTCATTTAATTTGCATTTCCCTAATGGCTAAGCGATGTCGAACATCTTTTCATGTGTTTGTTATATGTATATGCCTTTCAGTAAAATATCTGTTCATGTCTTTTGCCAATTTTGAAATTTATGGCCCAGGATACAGTTTATTTTAATGCATATACTGTGGGTGCTTTAAAAGAATGTGTGTTCTGTTGTTGTTTAATGGAGTGTTATGTAAATGTTGATTAGTTCCAGTTGGTTTTGGTGTTATTGAGCTTTTTTTTTTTTTAAGATTTATTTATTTATTTGTTTTGGGGGGATGGGGCAGAGGGAGAGGGAGAAAGAAACTTTAGCAGACTCCTCACTGAGCATGAAGCCTGATGCAGGGCTTGATTTCATGACCCTGAGATCAGGACCTGAGCTGAAACCAAGAGTCAGTCATTTAACCAACTGTGCCACCCAGGCACCCCTTGTTGAGATTTTCTATATCTTTGCTGCTTTCTGTCTAGTTTTTCTGTCAATTGTTGAGAGAGGGATGTTGAAATCTCCACCTATCATTGCAGATTTGTCTATTTCTACTTTTAGTTCTATCAGTATTTGATTCATTTACTTAAAGGCTCTGTTATTAGGTACATTCACATTTAGAATTATTGTGTCTTGTTGGCGAATTGATCCTTTTGTCATTACATAATATCCCTTTTTTATCCTTAGTAATTTCCCTTGTTTTTGATTCTACTTTATCTGAAATTAATATAGCCACTCCAGCCTTTTATTATTATCACAAACAACACTGCTTAGTCTTTGCACTCATCCACAATTATGAGGATTTCTTGGTTAAAAGTCTGCTTGTTTTTAAAAAAGACTTTATTTATCTTTTTATTTTAGAGAGAGAGAGAGTGTGAGAGAGCAAGTGGTGGGGGAGAGAGGGTGTGGGGGGGGGGGGGACCAGAGGGAGAGGTAGAGGGAGGGGGAAAGGACCTTAAGCTGAGTGTGGAGCCTCACACAGTGTTTGATCTTAAGACCCTGAGATCATGACCTGAGCCAAAACCAAGAGTCATACACTTAACTGAGCCACCCAGGCACCCCAAAAGTCTGCATGTTTTTAAAGGCTTTTGACTGTATTGTCAGATTGTCCTGCATAAACTTACTAAGTTTTACTGCCTCAACACTGGGCATTATCATTTTAAATAATTACAAATGAAAGGCAAGTTTTGACCAGTTTGATAGAAATGTTTCATAAACTATAAAACACTGATGAAAGAAATTGAAGATGACATAAAGAAATGGAAAAACATTCCATGTTCATGGATTAGAAGAAAAAATGTTGTTAAAATGTCTATGCTATCCAAAGCAGTCTACACATTTAATGCAATCCCTATCAAAATACCACCAGCATTTTTCACAGAGCTGGAACAAACAACCCTAAAATTTATACGGAACCAGGAAAGACCCCGAATAGCCAAAGAAATATTGAAAAAGAAAACCAAAGCTGGAGGCATCACAATTCCAGACTTCAAGCTGTATTACAAAGCTGTCATCATTGAGACAGTGTGGTACTAGCACAAAAACAGACACATAGATCAATGGAGCAAAATAGAAAACCCAGAAACAAACCCTCAACTATATGGCTAACTAATCTTCAACAAAGCAGGAAAGACTATCCAATGGAAAAAAGACAGTCTTTTCAACAAATGGTGTTGGGAAAACTGAACAGCAACATGCAAAAGAATGAAACTGGACCACTTTCTTACACCATGCACAAAAATAAATTAAAAATGGATGAAAGACCTAAATGTGAGACAGGAAGCCATCAAAATCCTAGAGGAGAACACAAGCAGTGACCTCTTTGACATCAGCCATAGCAATTTCTTTCTAGATATGTCTCCCGAGGCAAGGGAAACAAAGGCAAAAATAAACTATTGGGATTTCATAAAAATAAAAAGCTTCTGCACAGCAAAAGAAACAAGAAAACTAAAAGGCAACCTATAGAATGGGAGAAGTTATTTGTAAATGACATATCTGATAAAGGGTTAGTATCCAAAATATGTAAAGAAGTTATAAAACTCAACACCCACAAAACAAATAATCCAGTTAAGAAAATGGACAGAAGACATGAATAGACATTTTTCCTAAGAAGACATACAGATGGCTAAAAGGCACATGAAAAGATGCTCAACATCACTCATCATCAGGGAAATACAAATCAAAACTATGATGAGATATCACCTAACACCAGTCAGAATGGCTAAAATTAACAACACAGAAAACAACAGGTGTTGGCAAGGATGAGGAGAAGGGGGAGCCCTCTTACACTGTTGGTGGGAATGCAAACTGGTGCAGCCACTCTGGAAAGCAGTGTGGAGTTTCCTCAAAAAGTTAAAAATAGAATTACCCTAGGATCCAGCAACTGCACTACTAGGTATTTACCCAAAGGATAAAAAAAATACTGATTCGAAGGGATACATACACTCTGATGTTTATTTATAGCAACATTATCAACAATAGCCAAATTATGGAAAGAGCCCAAATGTCCATCAACAGATGAATGGATAAAAAAGATGTGATATATATATATATAGATATATATATTATATATGTGTGTGTGTGTATACACACACACACACACTCTGAAATGTTTCTCAGCCATAACAAAGAATGAAATCTTGCCATCTGCAATGATGTGGATGGAACTAGAAAGTATTACGCTAAGCAAAATAAGTCAGTCAAAGAAACACAAATACCAAATTATTTCACTCATATGCGGAATTTAAGGAAAAAAACAGATGAACATGGAGGGAAAAAAGAGAGGCAAACCAAGAAACAGACTCTTAACTATAAAGAATAAACTGAGGGGTACTAGAGGAGTGTGGGTGCGGAGCTGGGTTAAATAGGTGATGGGTATCAAGGAGGACATTTGTGATGAGCACTGGGTGTTGTATGTAAGTGATGAATCACTAAATTCTACACCTGAAACTAATATTACACTGTATGTTAATTAACTGGAATTTAAATAAAAATTTGGAGAAAGAAAAAAAGAAATGTCTCATAACTCAATGAGGGTGCAGGTAGTCATGGTTGGTGCATATATTTAAATGAGTTAAATTCTCAACTATCCTAGTAAAAAGCCAAGAGGTCTAAAATTCATAAATCAAGAAATAGGGGCATATGTATATTTTGAGACTGGGCAGTAAATTCCAGATGTAGCAGCCGTAAGAGTTGGGAATGTTTGCCCTTTTAAGAGGGTCTGAATGGGATGGGATGGGATGGGGAACTAGATAGGGCTTCTGTATTTATTTGTATTTGTAGTAATAGATATTTTTAAAAACATGTGATGTATGAATTACTTTGATTTTATAAATGACATCTGATTGTTGGTTTAACTTGAATTTATATTTATTATCAGGACTCCCATAATTGTAAAAATCTAACACCAAGTAAAACTGTGCCTCTCTCGGGAAGAAACTACAACTTCCAGGATTCCGCGGGTTGAAGGGGGGGGGGCTGTTCTCGGAGGCAAACTACAATTCCCAGAATCCCGCTAACCAAGGGGGTGGTTCTGGCCTAGGGTTGGGGCAGCTGAGTCCGCGAGCGTGCGCTCGTGCAAAGGCTGCCGCGCCGGGCTCGCCAGCCAGGCAGGCGCGCGGCGGGCACCCGCGAACCCGGCGGCGGCGGACGGGACGGCGCCGCGGGATCTGCCCTCCATGCCTGGGCCTCCCGGTCTTGTAGCGGGCGCAGGAGGCGGCAGCGGCGGTTGTTTTGGCCAAAGCCGGCTCCGCGGAGGGCCCACCTGGACGCTCCAGCCCCGCGGAGCCCGGCCTGCGGGCTGCAGGTGAGACGCGCGCATTCGGGGCTGGCGAGGGCTCCGCGACGCCGCTGGGCTTGGAGTTGAGGGATCGGCCCGGACCTCCCCCAGGAGGGAGCAACGGCAGCGCCGGGCCCTGGGGTGAAGAGGAGCCCAGGGAAGTTTGCAGAACCAAGAAGCGACCGGTGATGCGGACTGACGGAGGCGCGGGATGGGGGCGGCGGTGAGGAGAGGTGGGCCCTCGGGGTTCCGGTGCCGCGGGGCCCGGGCGGCGCCCCCAGGCGCGCCCGTTGAATCCCTTAGCTCTTGGCTGGCACTGACAGCGGGTCCTCACGCCCTTTTGCTTGGGAGACGATTAGCACGTTTGGCGGGGAGCCAGCGAGGTGCGCGGAGGGGCCTGGGCCTCCCGAGCTCCTTTGGAAGGCAGTACCTGGGCAGCCCTGCAGCTGATCCCCTGGGCTCTTTGGGGCTCGATAGGATATCTGCTGTGTGCCCCGTGATAAGAGCCTGCCACGACGTGCTTGATAGTGCCAGGGTAGCCTCTGCAGGGACCCACTGGACTCCTGACCCCTTCCATGTGTGTAGACCCCGTCTCCTGGTCACTGATGAGAATCCTCTGCGAAGATCTAGGGTCCTCAGGCCAGAGCCCTGCACCTGGTGGCGGGCGGCTAGGGTCTTCTTCCTTTATACCGAAACAACTCTCAGAGCCTATTCTTGGGAGAAGCAAGGCCCAGCACAGGGAGGGTTATGGGGTGAGCTTTGACAGGACTTAGTGGCCAGGAGCACAGACAGAAGAGTTCATTCACCAAATGTTATTGTTACATGTGCTGGGCATTCAAATCCTGGCTCTCATTTACTAGCTGTGTGCCCTTGAGCTAGTCACTTAGCCTCTCTGAGCCTCTGTTTCTTCCTCTGCCAAATGGGGATAAAAGTACCTTCATGACAGGCTTGCTGTGAAAGTTACATGAGATAATGCTGTGCAAGTCCTCAGTCCGTTGTTGGTACACAGTGGACGTGCAGCAGATGCTAGGACTTGGGGTTGCTAAGATAGAAAATGTTAGAGGTGAGACTGGAACCCAGGCCCATCTCTGTACTGGAACTAGCTGCTCTCTCTGGCTGTCACGGATCTTGGAGATCTTCCAGTTCATCCTTTCACATCACAGATGAGGAATCCGAGTCCCAGTTAGTGACAGAGCCAGAAAAGAACACAGGTCCCGTTTTCCCCAGGGATGGCCAGCACGTCTGTTCCTGAGCCTTGAGCCCCAGGAAGGGGAGGAGAAGTAGAAAGTGGAGATCCTCAGCAAAGAGGAGGATGGGGGTGCTGGTGACTGAGTTCCCCCAGACAGCACTGTGGCCACGTGAGCATCCTAGTGGCCTTGATGTGTCTGTCAGTGACAGAGCAGCTCCAACAGTTCTCCAGCTCTCCTTCTGCTTGGCAAGTTCTTGTTCTGAGCCAGGCTTTAGAGAATATTGAGCAATAAACAAAGGCTTCCAGTGAATACGGAACTAACTGGAAAATTAAATTACCAAATGTTCCATTCCCCAAGGGTCTGCGGCACTCTCAGTTTGGTTGTCAGTGGATACACTCCCCCAGGACCTGCCTAACTCCTGATAGGTTTTTTTAAATTGGATAAAATAATGAACATGAAAGGCGTAGCCCACAGATGTCAGCATAGGCTTTGAAGTTGGACTTGGGTTTGAATCCCAGCCGCACCACTTCATAGCTGGGTGACATTGGGCAATTCACTTAACAACTCTGAGCATACTTCCTCAAATGTGGGATGAAATTGATAGCACCTATTTTAGATTTGTAGGAGGGAATGAATGAGGTTGTTCATCTAAAGCATTTAGCACTGTTTCTGGTATAGAGTAAGGGCCACTGAATGGGCGGTAGAGCATTGTTATGATAATAGTAATACTATAAGAATAATCGTCAGGCATTGTTTTGCCTGTGAAGTAGGTATAATTGTGTTGGTTTTTCAGACCAGGAAATGGAGGCTTGCAGGGGTTAAGAATTAGCCCAGGCAGACACAGAAAGACAGATACTAGACTCATAGAAGCAGAGGGTGGAATGGTGGTTGCCAGGGATTGGGATGAGGGGAAACGGGGAGGCATTAGTCAAAAGGTATAAAGTTTCAGGTATACAAGATGACTAAGTCCCAGAGACTTAGTGCCTGTAGTTAACATGACGGTACTACATACTTTAAAATTTATTAAGATGGTAGATCTTATGTTAAATATTTCTATCACAAAAAATAATAAGAGGGCGGGAGGAAACTTCTGGAGGTGATGCCTAGGTTTATGGCATAGATTATGGTGACAGCTTCACAGATGTCTCTGAAGTTTTACACATTAATTATGTACAACTTTTTGCCTGTCAAAAAAAAAAAGAAGAATTGGTCTAGGGTCATGCAACTGCTAAGTGACAGGACAGAAGCTCACTTCTGGCATTTCAGCTCCAAAACCAGTGCTATTTACTTCTACCAGAGGGGGAAGGGGGGACAGCCTCCAGCATTGCAGCAGGGGGTCTTCAAGGCGGGACCCTACAGTCTGGCTGCTTGTGCTTCCTCTCCATGCCTGAGGTTGGATGAGGCTGGAGGCAGCGTCCACTGGGTGAGCCTGGGGGATGAGGTGTTAGCAAGAGGCAGCCCTTTGGCCCCTCGACCATAGGGCCAGAGAAGGGCGCCATCCCCCTGAGGCCTAGAGAGCTTGATTATGAGAAGTGAGCTTGTTTAGGGGCTGGGAAGAGTTCTTGTCTGGGCCTGATCTCTCCCTTTGGGAGGAGGGCCACCGGGGAGCCACGGGTGTGAGGAGAAGGCGCTCTGGACTGAGAACACCTGCTGTTTTAATCTTGGCTGCCTTTGAGAGCTCACGCAGCCTCTCTCGATCTCTTTTTATAAAGTAGAGAGTTGGAGCAGATCATTTCTAAGGACTCTTTTAGCTCTAAAAATAGATGGTTTTGTCATTTTAAATTGGTGTATTAACCCTGCCAGCACAGCACCAGGGCAGGGGGGATAATTATCACCCCGCTGTGCTACCCAGACTTTCCTTGGGGCAAGAGAATGGCCACAGCTCCTTTGAGCGGCCTGCCGCCACTGGGTGTCTCTGCCTGGCCCGGTGGGGAGTAATTACGCAAGGGAAGCCGTGGGTTGCTAAGTTACAGTGGAGGGCCTGGGGGTCTGCGTTTCCGCAGCCATCCGCACCTGCTCTGCCCTTGAGTGATAAAAACTCCTTGCTCTGACGTCTGCCCTTCTCTGTCACTCAGTCTGCCGAGTCTGAATAAGACCCCTGGAGTCAGACATGGGTTTGTATCCTGGGGCCTCCCCTTGAGCTGTAAGGCCTAGAGCAATCTTCTTAATCTCACTAAACTGTGGGGTTTTTTTCATATTAAAAGAAAACGGAGCTAATCCTAGTACCTACATTGGAGGGCTTTTGTGAGGCTTAAGGGAAAAGGGGCGGGAAAGGGGCTTAGTTAGGATGGTGCCTGGCACACAGTAGGTGCTCAATAACGTAAGCTGGTGGTAGTGTTAACCTCCACCCCCTGCCCAGAAGCCAGCATCCTCTTTTCCTGAGCTAGCCAGGACAGCGATTGATCCTTCCATTTTTGTCTGGCTTCCCGTGTCCTCACTGCTGCCTATGCAGGGCCCGCCTCTTGTCAGAGAATCAGACTTTTCACTCGGCCACTGGTAGACTACCGTTGGTACGGTCTTAATGCCAAGAGTTGTCTCTTTTCTCCATTTTGAAAGCATAACAGAGGGTGCCTTCCAGGCTGGACACTGGGTCCTCGGCTACGAGCCAAGCATCAGGGAGAGGCTAGAGACTGTGGTCTGCCGAATCTCCACTATTAACCACTATTATTGTCATTATCAGGAAGGCCCTGTGTCAGATTGTTTTCAAAAGAAAGGGAAAAAATGAAATAAACAAGAGATTAAAAAAAAAAAAAAGGCTACAAAAAGCCCTTTAGAAACTGAGGCAGGTAGAAGGGTGCTGCCAGTTTGCCCCCTAAAACTGCTTCACTGAGCAGTCATTAAGTAAGTTCCATGTCATGCCTGTCCACGTCTAACCCAAACCTATTTTTAAGAGAATGAAGGAAGGAATCTTAAGAACCTTCGTCATGAATGACTCAAGGGCACAGCTTTCCACCATGGGCCAGGGATCCAGGCCTCAGCAGATGTTTTCAGGAGGGGTTTCCTTTGGGGATCTAGTCAGAGCTTGCCTCTTTGCTGGAAGGGGGGAGCTCGGGGCAAGTGCCCTGTCCGTGTATTGCAAGCCCCACAGCCTTGTTCTGTGTGAGCATGCGCATCCTCCCCTGCCTTCTCTGGCTCCTTAACTCTGCTGGAGGGTCCGCTGCACCAGACCAGGCTTTGTCTGGGGCAAAGTGATTGACAGGTAATTTGAGACAAGGGTGGTCTGGTCTTATAGACCTTCGTGCCAGGGAGTAGGTGTGCTGAAAACAGCGTGATCCAAGCTGTTGATGCAGAACCTTCAAAGTCCAATAGGGACTGCCTTTTCCATGTAACGAATTTATTTCCGAAGAACACAGGTTTATAATCAGCCTTCGGCCCCACAAGCGGAGAAGGTGCCACCAAGGTCATTTCTGTTGAGGAGTAGAATCAAGGTTTGGGGCGGCCTTTGGTTTGTCTCCTTTCCCCCCAGCCAGGATGGCTCTTCATCTGCCTCTGTGACAGGACTTCGCTGGAGGAAGCAGCAGGGCCTCTGCCCTCCCTTTTCCGGCAGCCTTGTGCCTCGTGTGGAAAAAGTGTATCCCCTCAGTCAGCAGACAGGACTTAGGAGAATCTGGGGCGGAAGAACAACCTGTCTCTTCTTCTAGGAAGACAAGTTTAAAGAGAAATTTGCTAAAGTCGGGTTACTTTTTAAATTCTGCAAAGTAAAAAAAATGAGATGTGCCCATTTTGCGTGGGCAATGGATTTTGGTTTTGCGTGGTCTTGATGATATGTCTGGAGGTCAGAGTGGGTTTATATTTGATAGTTGGCAGTCATCCGGGTATCAGTTTCAAGTGCAGGTCATACCCTCAGTAGTGTGTTGGGACAGGAGGTATACCACGGGGCGTCTGGCTGGTGATCTCGAGGTGATGGAGAAGCCTCATTGTGTCCACTTAGGGCAGGAGTGAGAGGGGTCGTGGGCAGAGGCAGTTTTTCCAAGTTTTATTTCCTCTGCTTTCTAAAGGAAAAACAAACAAGGCCCGAGGTTGTTGGGTCCCCTGTGAAGCCTGTGTCCTTCAGGAGTTGCAACATCAAACATCCACCAGCATCCACTCCCTTCTCTCCTCCTGCAAGGCCCTCCTCCCTGCTGCAGACACCAATGGCTCTCAGCTCCCCAGCAGTGCTCTCTCTGCTCCTCGTCACTGGTCCAGGATGGGGCTGGGTGGGAGTTAACCATATCAGGTGAACTTTCTGCCTGTCACTAGATATAAATCAGGGAAGCGTGTTGCTCCATTTGAGGCTGATGGCCATGTCCTGACCATGAGGGGAGGTTGCCTAAGGGGAGAAGCAGCACCCCAGGGAGGCAGAACAGAGAAGGCGAGTACTCTCGGATGGAGTCCTTTAGCTACCGACTCCACCAGCCCCGGGGTTGGGGGGGGGGCAGGGGCGGGGGCAGCCTCTGAGTGAGGTGGGACCCGTGGGCCCGAAGTTGGGCTTGCTCTTCCCTGATTGGAGTCCTTTGAATGCCTGGAGTGTTTCCTTTTCTTCTGCACCCCTTGTTCCACCTTAATTAAAACAAGATCTTCTGTGCCTTGATGGTTTTAAGCAGTCTTCAGAGTCAGAGAACACTGGGTTGATATCTAGACTTCACACTTGCATGGCCCTGGGCAAGTCCTTGAACCTCATTGACCTCGGGTTCCTCCCGGGAGAATTGGGAATAATGGTACTTCATAGGGTTGAGGTGAGCACCAAATGGGATGCCCTACGTAGGGGCCGTGGGAAACCCTGAAGGCAAGGCAGGCTTGGAGCTGGGGCCAGGCTGGAGGCCTCCGTTAGGACATCTGTCATGTCCTTGCCCCAGCAGGAAAAGGGTTTATCTGATTCTTGTTCTCTGTGTGGAACAGCCCATGTCAGACACCCTCTGTCCTCTGCAGATCCCATCCCATTGGAGGCTCTTCCCAGAGGGAGTGGTGGTTTCCTTGGCTTCTCACTGAGCATCGGCCCTTCATGCCCACCCACAGATCCTAGAGACAGGAAGATTTTCGGGGTGGGGGGGGCACTGGGAGGAGACAAAAGATATTATCCTGGGTGGCCTCTGCCTCTGAGGGCCACCACCTCTTCCTTGTCCAAGGAGTTTTATGGCAGCCCAGGTGGAAATGTGTGGGGTCAAATCCTGGCCTGTGGACATGTGGCCCAGCCTCTGAGACTCTTTCTGGAGAGGAACAATGGGGACAAGGTGAAGCATCCGTGCTAAGTGGTGGTGAGGAAAGAGTAAGTGGGGTCGTGCATGCATGTGAGGGACCCAGCAGAGCACGGGGACAGAGCAGGAACTCAGTAGGTATGTGGTGCTTTCTACATCTGCCTGCAGACAAGGGTGGAGGCCACCCCACTGCTCAGAAGCTGCGTCACCCAGAGAGAGGATTAGAGACAGCAGATGAAGGACAGGCAAATTCCAGCTCTGTTTTTGAGCTCTTGAGGTCTCAGGAGAGTAAGTACACAGGAGGATGCACTGCCTAGGAGTGGGAGGGAGCTCCCCATCACTGAGAGTAAGGTACCTTGTGATGCTGGGATTCTGGCCCCTCCGCCCATTTCAGCAGAGCCAGGTGACAGAGAGAGGTATGGAGGCCTTCAGTCTGAACGAGTCCTCATCCCTTGATTGCTGTCATTCCGAAGAGGCTCTTGGTGCATGGAGTGGCACTAAACAGTGGGTCAGACCTCGGGACTGGACATAGCCGTCCAGTCAGCCAGGCAGGCCGCAGTCCTGCAGAAGGCGGAAGCTTGGCTGAATGTCTCTTCTGGTTTCCCAGGCCAAGGATGGCGACCTGACTTCTCCCTCACCGCCCCCGTCTCCCTACCACTGCCCGGCTGTCACCGAGACTGGTGGCCTCTCCAGGAGCACTGAAAATTGGCCTGGAGAAAGGGGACATCGTGGGGTCCATTGTCCAGTAAGCAACTTGGCCCAATTATTCTTCACCATTTTGAACTTCCTCCTAGAGTTTATTATCCAGAAACATTTGGAACGGTGATGGAGAAAGGCCTCTTTTATCTTCTTTAGTGCTAGGGGTCTGATTAAATGAGCTCTTTGCCTCCAGCCGTATCTTCTGAAAACTCTTCTGAGCATTTTGCCTGATCCTTGAGTTCTACTGGCTTATGCAGCTGCTGGTGCAGTGCATTTAGGGGGTCCGGGGAAGGGGGAGTACGGGAGACAGACTGAAAGGGCTTTATAATAACCACCGGTTGCCCAAGTACCTGTTGGCTTTTTCCTACTGCACTTTGGCTACTTCACGGCAGGTGAAAATGCAAGGTAGCTTTTCATCTGTCTCCACAGTGGCAAAATACAGAAATACCTATGTTAGTGTTCCCCTAGAAGTAGATCCTGAGACAAAGGTTCAAGTAGAAGTAGATGATTTGAACTCCATCCCAATAAACATGAATAAGGGAGTGAAGAACTGAGACAAAGAAGGGAAAGGAGAGGGAATGCATCAGGCTAATGACCACTGTGGGCAACACCTCATCTGTTAGGGAACTCTGGAGTGTAGAATATGCCTCAGAACTCTCCGACCTGGGGAAGATGGGAGTGGGGTATTCATTCGTTCATTCACTCACTCACTCACTCACTCACTCACTCACTTATATTTCAATTCCAGTATAGTGAACATGCAGTGTTATATTAGTGATTCAACCATTCCATGGGAGGGGGGTAATTATGCAACTGTTCCCATCAGATGTTGGTGCAGGTGCCTGGCTTGTACATGGTACAGTTAGAAACCCAGGCAATCCCTCCTCTGGGCCCCATGCTTTAACCACCACACGATTTCTAGCGGAATGCTCTGCCCATCCCCAGCAAACCTCTCTTCCCATTTTCCCCCTTGGAAGGCAACTTGAGAGCCTGAAGGGCCCTGTGCACCAGTCTGTATTTGTCCTGTCTTCTGTCAACATCCTTCTGGCTGGCCTGGGGAAGGGGTGGTAACTTAGCATCCAACTAGAAACAGTGCTCCCCCCCGCCCCGCCCCCAGGCTCAAAGGCTGGCCCCTGCCTGGTTGCCTTGTTGCCCCACAATGCCCCAACCCCATGTCTCCTGGTTCCCGTAGGCTTGGCCCCAGGGCCCCGAGTTTAGGGCTTGCCTGGGATTGTCCGCTGCACACGCAGTCCCTCAGGTCCAGAGGAGGGGCCCAGTGTCCTTCCTTCCGTGGCCCCACCCCACACCCTCACCTACCTGCTGCCAAGCTCGCATTCCACCACAGGGAGGCCTGAGGGAGGGGCAGATGACAGAATGCTCACCAGAGAGGTGCCCACTCAGGTTAGAGGTTGGTCTTTCCTCCCTTTTCCTCATTTCCCTGCAGGTCTTGCTCTCTGACATCCCCTGGGTGTGTCCATTTTGCTTTAGCTGCTGTTGGAAGCGTTCCCGTCTGTGATGGGGGCAGAACACACATCAGCTCCTGCCCCGCTCGTCTGCCTCTCATCTCTCCAGGGAGGGCTATTTATCTTATATTGTCTAAATACTATTACTCAGCCACTCTCTCAAATTCTGTCATTTGTAAATAGGGATTTATTTGATTCTTTATTGTTAACTTTTTGACTTTTTATTATGGAAAATGTTAAACAGACCCAAAAAAGGATCATAGAAAGGCCCCCATCACCATCTTTGACAGTGATCTAGTTGCTACTGTCTTGTTCCATCTGTCTCCATACTTTCTTTGCTGAAGTATCTTTATTTTATTTTATTTTATTTTATTTTATTTATTTATTTATTTATTTATTTATTTATTTATTTATTTATTTATAAATAGGCTCTGTGCCTAACATAATGTGGGCTGGAACTCACAACCCTGAGATCAGGAGTCACATGCTGTACTGATTGCACAGCCAGGAGCCCCTTTGCTGGAGTATTTTAGAACAAACCATGTACAGGTCATTTTACCTAAAACCACTTATGTTCTCTTCTTTCTTAAGTTATCTAAGTTTTTTTTTAAAGATTTTATTCATTTGAGAGAGAGCCTGAGAGAGCACGAGCAGGGTGGGGGGGAGAAGCAGAGGGAGAGGGAGAAGCAAACTCCCTGCTGAGCAGGGAGCCCCACACGGGGCTCGATCCCAGGACCCTGGGATCATGACCTGAGCCGAAGGCAGACGCTTAACCGACTGAGCCACCGAGGCTCCCCTTACCTAATTTTTTATGACTTTTTATTTTGAAATAATTTTAGACTTATAGAAAAGTTACCAAAAATGCTCACTCAGCTTCCCCTGATGTTAAATCTTACATAACCACAGTGCAATGATCAAAACCAGGAAATTAACACAGTACCACTACCTAAACCACAGAGCTTATTCGGATTCTGCCAATTGTGCACTAATGTCCTTTGCCTGGCCCAAGATCTCACGTTATGTTCAGTTGTTGTGTCTCCTTGGACTCCTTACATCTGGGCTAGCTTCTCAGTCGTTCCTGGTCTTCTGTGACCTTAACTCTTGAAGAGTGCTGGTCAGGTATTTTGTAGAATGTCCTTCAATTTGGGTTTAATGTTTTCTCTGCTGACTTATCTATATACCAGATTCAGAGCTAACAGTGGAGCTAGACCACGTTTCCTCATTTGGACGTATAGATTGAGGTTGTGTTTTTTGGGTAAGAAGATGACAGGAATGAGGTGCCCTTCTCAGTGTCAGCAATAATGGAAATAGAAGGTTATCTAATTTTTTAAAAAGATTTTATTTATTTGGGAGAGAGCAAGGGGTATCACGGGGCACATGGTGTCAGGAAATTATTACCAGTGATGTTAATGTCGATTTGTTGATTCAGGGGCTGTCTGCCAGGCTTCTGTATCGTAGTTTCTTCCTTCCTTCCTTTCTTTTCTTTTTCTTTTGTACCGTAAAGTTCCTATTTTTGCCTTTGTAATAGACAGTATCTCACAGGGAGATTGTTCAAGATGATGCAAATATCCTATTTCTCATCATACTTCCACCCACTAATTTTAGCATCCAGCTGTGGATCTTGCCTGAGACCATTATTACTGTGATGTTTGCCAAATGGTGATTTTCTGTTTCCATCATTGCTTCTACATATATTAATTGGAGTTCTACTGTAAGAAAGATCTGTTCCTTCTTGCTTACTTATTTATATTGATATTGCATGCTTATGCATGGGTTATGCATGCTTATTCTATGGGTTATAATCCATTACTGTTGCTTTTTAATTTTGTTACCTTGCCCCAGATTTAGCCACTGGGAACTCCTTCAGGTTAGCTCCTGTGCCACCTTGTTATGTCCTCATCATTTTTTGAGAACTTCCTGACATTCTGGTAGTACAAGATATTCCAGACTTACCTTGTACTTTCCCTGCCTGAGCCGTGGAAACAGTGATTTTTCCACAGAGCCCTGGTTCCTTAGTAGGGGATGATATTCGGAACCAAGACCTGAGTGCCAGGGGTGCTGTCCCTGCTCCCAGGCCCTCCTGTGGGTCAGAACTAGGAGCTGTATGTATGTGGGTGCACCCCCCACTCCCCCCCGCCCCCACAGCTGTTCCTCCTGCTCACATTCCTCCTGTCCTGCGGGCCTGAGTCCTTCAGTTCCCTGGCTCAGACCTGAGCTGAGGCTCCCAGGGTAGCTTCCCCAGCTCCCCAGCGAGACACCCTGCCCTTCTGGCCTCTCCTGACCTTAAGGATGAATGAACTCTCCCTTCCTCCCCCTGGCTTCTTTCTGTGTCTTTTTTTCCCTCCTCTTACCTCCTAGAGAGATGTCAGAACTCGCAGCTGTGGTCATGTCACACTGAGGACGCAGGTGCTCTCTTCTGAGCAGCCTTGTACTGTCCGTACCACAGTGGTGGTAAGGATAGTTGGTGCCCTTGGCAGCACCACGGGACACTGGTCGGAATTGGTCAAGTATCAGCAGTTTGCTGTGATTCAACCTGATTGCAAAGTGGTTCTTTGCTGGTGGGGCTGGGTGGAGAATTTCATGGGGTTGGGGGGGGCACATGTTTTTGAAAAAGTATATGCAGCAATATGATTTTACATACGCAGATACAGATAAAAAATACCAACTTCAGAAGGTAAAAGTTGATGAAATCTTTCAGTCTTGGGGGTGGATCCTGTAGAAGAGACTCTCTTATGAATGAAGAGTGCTTGGGGAAGGGGGTATTGGACTTTACAGGTCAGTATGGGGCACGAAAGGGTTTCTCTTTTTTTATGAGTGGACCCTTGGGTTTGAAAAGATAGGAAAACACTGATATTTAAGCACATTTCTTGGCTGTAGGGTTCTGGGCTTACAAAGCCCTTCCCCTGGAGATTAACAGGGCTGATGAGCACAGACAAAACCGAGCCAAGAAGGCAGCCGCCTGCACCATCTCCTCTCATTCTGGGGCTGGACCAGAAGATCTCTGCTATTGTTCTGCAAAAGCCTTGAACACCCGCATGAAGGACATGGGGTTCCTGGGCTCTCAGGAGAGCTGTGACTTTATCTTCTTCCCTACAGACCAAGAAGGCCCAATGGGACTGAGCAAGTGGGAGTTCTGTTAAAGGACCAGCTTTGAGTTCACACGGGAATATATTTCAAATAAGTCATCTGCAGACTTCAGGACTTGAATTGCCATAAGGAACATGCTCCTTGTACCCCTTCATGCAGAGCTCCCTCTCCTCTAGGCACCCCATTCTAACTCCCACATGAATGGAGAGACACTGAGGCTGGGAGCTTGTCATTGGGTTTTCTACCTCTGTTCTCTCCCATCTCCAGGCTACTCTGCTCAAAGGCCTTCAAGAGTTCCCCATTGACTAGAGGGTAGAGTTCAGATTTCTTGACCTATCATCAAGGCCGTTGACATTCTGGCCTTAGCTAATTTTTCTAAGTCTCTTGTCTGTTTTTCCTCTGTGAACCATCTACCTAATCAGATTGGGCTGTGTGGTCTCCCCCGTCTTTGGACACCCCCCCCCCACCTCCTTTCTTTCTACCCTGGAGATGACATTTCTGGTTCCTCTGAAAGCTCCAGGGAATGGCAAACCAGAAGGACCCATTTCTTCCTCGGAGGAAGCCTGCAGGGCTCACCGGAGCCCCACCTACCACCTATGTTATGACACAAAAGTTACCTTAGTCCACATTCCCTACCACATGGGATCCATGTGGAAAGTTGTAGCTCCACTTGGGCCCACAATGACTATGGTTGTTTTCTAATTGCTAATACCAGAGTTTCGCGGAGGGCTTTGCTTACCCGAGTTAGAAGGGTCATGGGGAAACTGATGCCGAATAGGTCCACTAGGTTAGAACACAGCTCAGAAGCAGAAGGCACAGGCCAGACCCCCGTGCGTTTGCTTCCTGCACAACAACCTATAAAGAGGTTCTCCTCAGTTAAATTTTTCTTGGCTTAGAGAAACCAAAACCCCAGCCAAAGCTGGCTTCGATGATCTGGAAAGTTCACAGCAGGAAGTCCAGGTATAGGGCTCCGAGATGTCTGTAGGTCCTTTGTGTCTCTCCATCCCGCCGGCCTTGGCGTCCTGGCTTTGTTCTCCTGCTGGGCAGCAGATGGCGGGCAGGTCTTTCTTTCCTCCCCGGTGGGTGTGAACATGGGCTGTGACTCCTCCCCCTTTGGTCTGCTTGGTTCTACTCTGGTAGCATCCTCCACTGGGCTTGCTGTCAGCTGATCAGCCCTCTGGAGGTGGGAGGTAGATCTTGGCTTTGTTTGCGCCTCATGGGTCCCCAGGGGAAGGGCTAGCTCTCTGGCCAGACCCGGGATTTTATTATGCAGTGGGAGGGGGCGGGGACCCTGGGTGGAAACAGTGTCTGCCCTGGTACATATTAATACACTCAACTTGGAAGCCCAAGGAACAGAGCTGGTGACCAACTCCGGCCCAAGGTGTCAACAGGTGACGGCATGGCTCGTCTCAGTCTCCATCTTTGGGAGGAATCCTCTGCTTAGATTTAAAATCCTTTGTTTCAAATGACTGTAATGAAAAGTGACAGTTCCCACCTCAGCGCCAGTCAGCTTTTGCTTCGAGTCACACAAAGGCAGCCAAGTGTGTCCAGAAGGTTTTAAAATGCCAGACTTCATCGTGCATCCCTGTGGCCCTTTGTTAACCATCTGATGCCCCGACTTTTTTTCTTTGCCCCTCTGCTAGACACTTACTAGTTTGAACCTACCTGTGTGGAATTGCCATTTTTGTACGTGAGAAGCAGTCGGCTCTCAGTACTCCTGAGGTACAACTAATACATGATCTGACCTTCTCCACCGCCCTGGGAGGTGGGGGCTGCACCCTCACCTTTGCTGATGGGGAAGCTGACTTCAGAAAGGCCACACGGTAAAGTCATGGAGCTGGGGTTTGAACCCGAGTCTTCTGGCTTCTTAAACTTCCCTAGACAGCACACATCCTCTTCTGGGAGCCATCGACCACCAGTAATGCAGCGGGAACTCAGAGCCAGGTTGGTTTAGGGTGTGATGTGAGAACTACGGGTGGTCAGGTGTCTCCAAAAGAGCTAACCAGTCGGTCAGACTTACTGCCCTAAGACCAAGGCGTGCGGACTACCTGTCTCCTGCTCTGGGGAGGGTTAGCAGAAGGTGTGGCAAGGGGAGAACTCCACAGGAGTTTCCTTGGGCAGAGGAGGCTGCAGGGGATGGAATGGGTCTGCCCTCCCTAGCAGAGCTGTGCCCAAGGGGGTTCAGAGCGGCTCATCCACATCAGACCTGGCCCGGCCCTAGAGGGAGGCGGCGGGATGGAGAAGCGGAGAGGCTGGGCTGTGCGAGGAGCCGTCTACCTTCACCAGACCCTGAACTCAGAAACTGCCCGGCCAGGCCTGCCCCTGCCCTGCTGCTCTCCCCAGCCTTCAGGAGGCAGCACTCACCCGCACGTTAGGACACCTCCATTTTTAATCCTGGCTGTGTCACAAACATGCTGGGTGATTTGGGGCAAATTCTTCACCTCTCTAAAATGAGGAGGACTTGCTTAGTGGTTGTTAAGCCTAATAGTGGAATTCCCTGCCAAGAACAAAGAAGCCCATTTTTAAATAAATTTTGTGGCACTTTATGAGTTTCCTAGGGTTGCTGCAACAGATTTAACCCCGGACGTGGTGGCTTAAAATGCCAGAAGTCTAGGCTTGCACAGTTCTGGAGGCCAGAAGTCTAAAATAAAGATATTGACAGGGCCATGCTCCCTCTGAAAACTCTAGGAGAGAATCCTTTCTTACGTCTTCTTAGTGTTTGGTGGCTCCTGGTAATTCTGAGTGGTCTTTGGTTTATAGCTACATCATTTGAGTCTCTTGTCTTTGTCTTCACGTGGCCACCTTTTCTGTTCCTCTGTGTCCTTTTCTGCCTCTTATAGGGACACTTTCATTAGATTTAGGGCCCACCCTAATCCATTATAATCTCATCTCAAGATCCTTAACTAATTATATGCATAAAGACCCTATTTCCAAATAATATCACGTTCTGAGGTTCTGGGTAGACATGAATTTGGGGGGGACATTATTCGACCCACTATAGTACCCCTAAATATAAGAAATTAAAGGTGCTTGGTTTTGTTTGGAGGTAAATGGAGGCCCGAGACCCTGGCCTCATGTCCTTGTGGCCTACCACCAGCCTTGGCAGCCCCCAAGGATCAGGTCTGCAAACCACTAGGTACTCCAGGTTTCAGGAAGCCCTAGTTCACCATATCCCATGGTGATGAGACTTTGGACTTATAATTTTGAATTGATACTGGAATGAGTTAAGAAAGACTTTAGGGGCTATTGGGACTCATGGCCTGGTTCTTTGGTTAAGAGCCTCTTCTTGGTTTTTCTCAAACGTGGCTGTATCCCAGAATCACCTGGGAGCTTGGTAAAAAAGCAGATACCAATGAGACTTTGGATTCTGGTCAAAATGGAGTGGACATATGTATCCCTAAAGAAACCACCCCAGAAATGTCAGTGAGCATAGACCAGAAAAGGCCCCAGGGAAAGCACGCTCTCTCTCATCAAAGGACTGGAAGAAGAGCAGTCTTGCAAAACCTTTTTGACCATAACACCCTATTCTTGTAAAACACCAGGGAAAACTGCTTCTCCCTTCCCTTCCAGTTTTAGTGAAGGCTCAATGGACAGCTTAGACATCCATCCTCACTTTGTGGTAACCTACCAGATACCTCCCACCTTCAGCACCGCACCCCCATCCCCCCACCATGGGGCTGGATGAGAAGCCTGGACTTTTACCACCACCCAGAGGTAAAAAGATGTCCCCCCCCCGCCCCCGCTACCATGGTCCCCTTGAGGTGTCAGTGGAGCCTAGACTTCAACCCCCACCCAGTGATGATGAGGCACCCCTATTGAGGCCAACTGAGGAGCCTAGATTTCACCCCTACTCAGCGGTTGTGCCGCATCTCTCACTCTCCCTGCCAGAGTGCTGTTGGTGGAGGCCGAGCAAGGAAGCGTGGATTTCCTCCCACCCAACGATAAAGAGTCGGTGCTCTCCCATCCCCCACCAGCATGGTTCTTGCAAAAACTTGCTAAAATGGAAGACTTAATATAAGCTCCAGGATAAGTCTCAGCAAAGAAAGAGAAGATATAAAGAACTAAATGGAGATTTGAGAACTGAAGAATGTAGTAACCAAAATAAAAAATCACTGGTGGGCCCAGTAGAAGAATGGAGATGACAGAAGAAAGAATCAGTGAACATGGAAACAGACAGTAGAAATTATCCAATTTGAACAGCAGAGAGGAGGTAGACTGGGAAAACAAATTGAACAGAGGCTCAGACACCTATAGGACAATACTTTTTTAAAATTTAGCATTTGTGGATCTGGAGGCTGAAAAAGTATTTAGAGAAACAATGGCTGAAAATTTCCCAAGTTTGGTGAGAGGTATAAACCTACAGATTCAAGAGTGAATGAAACCCTCACAGGGTAAATGCAGAGAAACCCACACCAGGACACCTGATAACCAGGCTTCTGAAAAGTAGACAAAGGAACACTCTTCAGAGCCACACGAGAGGGAAGTGCTACGGCCAAGGGAATGGCGCTTCACATACAGCAGATTCCTCATCAGAAACATGGCGGCGAGAAGGAGGCTGCCCTGCCTAAGCATTCGTGTGCCGAGAGAGAGAGAGCACTGTCACCCCAAAGATCTGTCCCGGTGAAAATATCCTGTAGGAAGGAAGGTGAAATCAAGACACTTTCTTTGCCTGAAGGAAAACCAGGAGAATTTGTTCTCAGCACACTTCCCTAAAATGATGAATGACCAAAGGAAGTTCTCCGGAGAAATAACAGAAGAAAACCTAGAACATCAGGGATGAAGAAAGAACAGGAAGAGTAAAAATATGGGTAAATATAATAGACTCTCCTTTCCCTCTTGAGGAAATTACACTTGACAGTTGAAACAAAAATTATAATGCTGTCTGACGTGGATTTTAATGCATGTAGAGGAAATATTGAAGAGAATTATAAGGGAGGAGGGTAAAAGAACCCAGATGGAGATAAGGTCTCTGTACTTACTCCAGAGTATACTGTACTAAGTTGCATATACATTGTATGGTGCCTAAAGCAACCACTAGAAAATCTGCACCAAGAAATACACTCAAAAACACTATAGAGAAATGAAAATGGAATTCAGATAATCTGCAAGAAGACAGGAAAATGAAACAGAGGAACAAAAGATGCAGATGCCTGAGCCATACTCCAGACCTGCTACTGAATCAGAACCTCCAGGATTAGTGCCTGTGAATATACGGTTTTAGCAAGTGCCTCTGGGGATTTCAAGAACCAGGCAGGTTTGAGAATTTGTGGTCTAGACCAGTTTTTATTTTTATTTATTTATTTATTTATTAGAGAGAGCTAGTGAGCACGTGTCGGGGGGGGGCTGGGAGGGGCAGAGGGAGAGAGAGAATTTTTTTTTTTAATTTTATTTATTTTTTATTTTTTTTAAAGATTTTATTTATTTATTAGAGAGAATGAGAGAGAGCACATGAGAGGGGGGAGGGTCAGAGGGAGAAGCAGACTCCCTGCCGAGCAGGGAGCCCGATGCGGGACTCGATCCAGGGACTCCAGGATCATGACCTGAGCCGAAGGCAGTCGCTTAACCAACTGAGCCACCCAGGCGCCCGAGAGGGAGAATCTTAAGCAGGCTCCATGCTCAGCTTGGAGCCCGATGCGGGGCTTGATGTCACAACCCGTCATGACCTGAGTTGAAATCAAGAGTCAGATGCTTAACTGACTAAGCCACCCAGGTGCCCCTAGACCTTTTTTTTTTAAACAGCAAATTGCCAACCCTGTTAGGTTGTAAAATCAATTAAGATGAGCATGCCCCCCCCCCCTTTTTAGAACAAACTTAAAAATATTGGACTAGAAAAAGAAACACTGGAGTACATTATAGCTGGTCAGGGTAATTCTTCGTGAAATTTTTTTGGGGAAATATAACGTGTGTATGTATGAATGTGTGCATGCTCAACCCTTAGATGAGGGTAGCTGGAAGAGATGGTACCCCCAGGAATGGCCTTCAGCTAGTGCTGGAGAGGATTCGGGAGGCAAATAGCCCGGCTTTTTTCAAAATAGTGACCTGCTCGTTAATGTGCCCTGTATTGGCTTCACTCCTCCTTCCTCTTAATCCCCCACTCTCCTACAGGGATTTCTTTGGATAATTTCTCAAACTATTTTGGCTCAAACCCTTGTCTGTGATTCTGCTTCTGAGGGAATCTAGCCTAAGCCACTGTCTCTTTCTGGGCAGGATTGCACTTTGATTTTTATGATTGCAGGGAGAGAGAAGTTACAAGACCCCAAGAGTCCAGAGCTAGCCCCGAGGGAATAAAGGAGCGGCTCCAATCCCTCCCCAGTGCAGTGCTGGCCGGGCACCAGGGGTTACTGGCCGCTTCTATGAGGGCGAAGGGTGAGATCCTTCACATCTGAGCAGTCCTGGGCTTCAGAGCAAGGATGTTACCCTTCCTGCTAGTGCAGGAAAGTGGAGCAAACACCCACAGCCCAGCCAGGTGACATGTCAGTGGTGACATCCAGATACAGTTCTTTTACTGGACCAGGGAGGGGGCGAATATCTACCCATCCTTTCATGGGAATCTCAAAAGCCAGCAGGCGTGATTTCCAAACAGGAGCTTTAAGCAAGAGCAGACGACCCCCCCCCCCAATACCCTCCAGGCATATGTGCCATGTGTCCAAAGAAGGGGACGCTGGGGTCCTGGTGTACGGCCTGGTCTCTGTGCCCGCATAAGGAAGAGTCCTTGCCTCGCAGTCCTAGGAATGCCAGGCCCCTGGGGGGATTTGCCCTGTGGCCTCTCATCACACATCCTCCGTGGGTTAGCTTTTGCTGTAGCAGTGCTCCATACCAAACAGCCGCAGGGTTTCAGTGACCTTCGGTAATGAGCACTCACCCAGCCCAGATGTCCGTGTCGGGGTCGCTCACAAGTCGGGGGGTCAGCTGGGCTAGACTGGGCTTAGCAGGAGCAGCTGCGCTGCACAACCTCTCGCGCGTCCTGGGCCCGGGAGGTTAGGCTGCACACAGCCTCCTCCTGGCACTGTCCTAGGTACGGAGAAGGCAAGGCCAGTCGCACAAGACACAAGCTCTTTCCAAGCCTCTGATCATGTTTTCCCTGCTAACACTTCCCTGGCCGAAGCGAGTGATGTGGCCACGCCCACAGTCTAGGTGCAGGGGTGTATGCCACCCCGCTGGGAGCAGTGGGGAAGGGAGGGCGCCAACGCGCGCAGACGGAGCCAACGCCTTTCCCTTTCCTTCTCTCCCGCAGGCTCGTGCCGGCGCGCGGGGTGCCCGCCGGGATGGGTAGGGCCCGCCGGGCCTGTGGCACTGCCCAGGGGCTGTGCTCTCACTAGGGCCCCCCGACGGCGTCAGGATGCACCTGTCGGCGGTGGTCAACGCGCTCCTGGTGTCGGTGCTGGCGGCCGTCCTGTGGAAGCACGTGCGGCTGCGCGAGCATGCGGCGGCCCTGGAGGCTGAGGTGGCGGGCGGCCGCCAGGCCCCGGAGCCCGCCCCCGCGCCGCGGATCGACTACCCGAAGGCCCTGCAGATCCTGATGGAGGGGGGCACGCACATGGTGTGCACGGGCCGCACGCACACCGACCGCGTCTGCCGCTTTAAGTGGCTCTGCTACTCCAACGAGGCCGAGGAGTTCATCTTCTTCCACGGCAACGCCTCGGTCATGCTGCCCAACCTGGGCTCCCGGCGCTTCCAGCCGGCCCTGCTCGACCTGTCCACCGTGGAGGACCACAACACCCAGTACTTCAACTTCGTGGAGCTGCCGGCCGCCGCCCTGCGCTTCATGCCCAAGCCCGTGTTCGTGCCCGACGTGGCGCTCCTCGCCAACCGCTTCAACCCCGACAACCTGATGCACGTCTTCCACGACGACCTGCTGCCTCTCTTCTACACCCTGCGGCAGTTCCCGGGGCTGGCGCACGAGGCCCGGCTCTTCTTCATGGAGGGCTGGAGCGAGGGCGCCCACTTTGACCTGTACAAGCTGCTCAGCCCCAAGCAGCCGCTCCTGCGGGCGCAGCTGAAGACGCTGGGCCGCCTGCTGTGCTTCTCCCATGCTTTCGTGGGCCTCTCCAAGATCACCACCTGGTACCAGTACGGCTTCGTCCAGCCCCAGGGCCCCAAGGCTAACATCCTCGTCTCGGGCAATGAGATCCGGCAGTTTGCCCGGTTCATGATGGAAAAGCTGAACGTGAGCCACGCGGGGGCTCCCCCGGGCGAAGAGTACATTTTGGTCTTCAGCCGCACCCAGAACAGACTCATTCTGAATGAGGCACAGCTGCTGCTGGCGCTGGCCCAGGAGTTCCAGATGAAGACCGTGACCGTGTCCCTGGAGGACCATGCCTTTGCCGATGTCGTGCGGCTGGTCAGCAATGCCTCCATGCTGGTCAGCATGCATGGGGCCCAGCTGGTCACTGCCCTCTTCCTGCCCCGCGGGGCCACCGTGGTCGAGCTCTTCCCGTATGCTGTCAATCCGGACCACTACACCCCCTATAAGACGCTGGCCACGCTGCCTGGCATGGACCTCCAGTACGTAGCCTGGCGCAACATGATGCCGGAGAACACGGTCACGCATCCTGAGCAGCCCTGGGACCAGGGGGGCATCACTCACCTAGACCGGGCTGAGCAGGCCCGTATCCTACAGAGCCGTGAGGTCCCACGGCATCTCTGTTGCCGGAACCCTGAGTGGCTCTTCCGGATCTACCAGGACACCAAGGTGGACATCCCATCCCTCATCCAAACCATACGGCGAGTGGTGAAGGGCCGGCCAGGGCCACGGAAGCAGAAGTGGACCGTCGGCCTCTACCCGGGCAAGGTTCGGGAGGCGCGGTGCCAGGCATCCGTGCAGGGCGCCTCAGAGGCCCGCCTCACTGTCTCCTGGCAGATCCCCTGGAACCTCAAGTACCTGAAGGTGAGGGAGGTGAAGTACGAGGTGTGGCTCCAGGAGCAGGGGGAGAACACCTACGTGCCTTACATCCTGGCCCTGCAGAACCATACCTTCACTGAGAACATCAGGCCTTTTACTACCTACTTGGTGTGGGTCCGCTGCATCTTCAACAAGATCCTCCTGGGACCCTTTGCAGATGTGCTGGTGTGCAACACGTAGCGAGCGTGCCGTGGCCAGGCCTCGGGGGGGTGGAGGTGGGGTGGCTCCTCCAGCTCAGCGTCCCTGGGTCCACTAGCACCCTGGGGTGGCTTCTGGGAATTATTTATTTATTGAGCAGGCCACCCCACCCAGGCCTGTGCCTCTGTGTCTTACTGCATCTGGAGTGTGGAGTTCCCAGCATTCTTTGCACTGGTACGATGAGACCCTCCTAGCCCCCTTCTCCCGTCCTGAGCATCCATACCCTGGAGAAGGTCCTTGGTGGGAGGAGGAAGTGGAGGAGAAAGAAGGAAAGTAAGAATCCTAAGGAGCCTCTGGCTGAGTGATCATGCTGTTCCCTACTGAATCTTTCTGGTTGATATCCAGATGTCTGGAAACTGTGAGTATATCATGTGGTCGCTTGGGTGGGTGCTTCATCAGCTTCCATCATCATGAAATTCACCTGTAGCACAGTGAAGGTGTGTTTGGAAAATTCATTAAATGATTGTAAACATCTTGGTCAAGTTTTTTTTTTTTTTAAGATTTTATTTATTTATTTGACAGAGAGACAGTGAGGGAGAACACAAGCAGAGGGGAGAGGGAGAAGCAGGCTCCCCGCACAGCAGGGAGCCCAAAGTGGGGCTGCCTGACATGGGGCTCGATCCCAGGACCCCGGGATCATGACCTGAGCCTGAGCCAAAGGCAGACCACTTAACTGACTGAGCCACCCAGGCACCCCTTGGTCAAGTCTTTTTATTAGGTAGGTGGAAGTGGGGCTGGTAGTCAGTACCCACATGATCTTTCATCCCAGCTGTCAGCCAAGGAGATGTGGTGATGGGCAAGCGGCGAGGACCACGAAGTGAGGCAGGCTGGTTGGATTGCATCTTGCAACTTGCCGGTTGAATGTCACATTGCCACCTAAGCGGGGTCCAAGTCTGGAAGCAGAGGGACGGGGCTGCGGTGAGGAAGAGCAGTGTCCACCAGGGGGCGCTCTTAGGCTAAAGACATCAGGCACCCAAGACCACAACAGACCACACTTAGCAACGGGATCCCTTAGAAGGACATAGGGGTAGGGCATTCAGCAGGACAGTGTTGAGCACTTTCTTCTGCAGGAGTCTTCACACCATCCCAGGGCCCATTCTCGCCCTGTTCTGGGAGTCGCTGCTCGAGGGTGACGAGGTAAGACCCCTGTCCGTAGTTGGGGCCACCGGCTTAGAAGCCCCATAGGAACCCTTGTCTTTCAGTGGGGCCCAGGGCCCCTCCAGGACATTGCACTGAGCGGAGCCTGCAGCTCTGGTGCCCGACCAGACATTTAGTTCACGCGTAGCCCTTCCACAGCTTCTCCGAGGTCAGCTGTCCTGTCAGTTTTGCTGAATGGCACACCTGACATTCCACCGTTGTCTGGCTTCCATGGAAACAGAGCTAGAACGTTAACCCAAGATCAGATTTGCCCTTGGAGAAGGGACCCTGCTCCAAGTCTGACTCCTGGGAAGGAGAGCAGGAAAGGGGGTCCAGGAGGGAGAGCCTCAGGCTGTAGCTCCAAGTGGTCTGTTAGATGAGTAGCTGGTCCCTGGCCGAGGGCGGCTGGGGAAGAATGACTTCGGTGCCTGTCGGTGGTGGATTCAGAGCAGGAGATCTGAGTGGCACGTATTCATGATCACCGGGTACCTCCATGACCTTCCTTTTACCCAGAATATCTTTGTCCCTAACTGTATCCTCCATCAGCCACCTTCTCGGACTACCACATTGATGCACACATAAAGATTCAGTTGAGCTGAAAGTCTCAGACTCTGAGGGGTGAGGGTAAAACTACTTGGAAACCACTTGGTGGTTTCTGCTAAGGCTGAACACATAGCTACCCTGTGTCTCAGCAATTCCACTGCTAAATATAGACCCAAGAGAAAGGAGTGCCGATGGTATCAAAAAGACGTATAAAGTACAGCTCTAGATGGCCAGAAACTAAACAACCCAAATTTCCACCAACAGGTGTATTCATGCAAAGGACACAATTTTTTAAAAAGATTTTATTTATTTAGAGAGCATGAATGGAGGGAGGGAGGCAGAGGGGAGGGAGAAAGAATCTCAAGCAGACTCCATGCTGAACACAGAGCCCGACTCAGGGCTCAGTCTCACGACCCTGAGATCACGACCTGAGCCGAAATCAGGAGTCAGATGCTTAACCGGCTGAGCCACCCAGGTGCCCCAGGACACAACAATTTTTTAAGAAAGAATGAAATATGGGTACATACAACAGTGTCAATCTCACAGAGTGTTGAGTATATGCTGAGTGACAGAGTATGTACTGTATGATTCCATTTCCATGAAGTGCTAGAACAAGAAAACCAATCTGTGGCGGGAGAAGTCAGAATGGCTCCTGAGAAGGGTCGAGCCTGGGCTGGACACGAGGGAACTCGGGAGGTTAGGAATGTCTTGATCTGGCTGGTGGTTGCACAGCGACCATTTGAGATCAGTGCACTTTATATACTTCACTCTATACTTCAATTAAACAGAAACAAAAGCTCGGCTCAAGGGGCAACTCTTCTGGAAAACAGTGTGTGTCTCCTCCAGCTCCCTGGTCATTAGGCCCGCCGCATCCCCCAAACCCCAGCTCTGCCACCCTGTCGTGTTCTGGAAGGTACTCTGCTCCCACAAGGGGTCGCCCACCGGCTAGAGGTCCAGGGTGGGTGTTTATGTGTGTGGATCATGATGCCGAGGCACTCCGTGAATGGTTCATGCGTTCCATCAAACAATGGATCTCTGCCTATGTCCAAATTGCTTTTTGCAAATTTGTAATCCTGTGAAACTTTGTCCTGGTTCTTTTTGTTTTTTCCTCTTAACATTATAATAGAAATGCTTTACCGTGTCACTGAAAGTTATTCTTTGAAAACAAGAATCTGGTTGACTGTAGAACATTCCACTGCATGGACTCACAAAGAACTTGATACCCTTTCCCCAGGTTACAGCGTTTGTTAAGGGGCGGGAGGCTGGATCCGCAGGCCCTTTGACAGCACTGCATGTTTCTTCTCTTGCTGCTGCTTTTTGTTGTCATCATGTCTCTTTTATTGATGTTTAGTTCATTTCTCGTGAAGTGCACGATCTTCAGTGTAGATTCTGTGGGTTTCACTCATACATACTTCTTTGTACCCGACATCCCTGCAAGGTGTAGATTATTTCCATCATCGCCGTATTTGCAGTTTTTTAAGCTTTGGAAATTTAGCAGGCAAGAATTGTTTTTTTGTTATTATAGGGGAGTTATAAGAGCTGCTTTTAACATTAAGGGTATTCACATCTGGTGATACTGTTCATTTTAAATTTGCGTCCTAACACAGCGCCATCAAAGAATGGTAGAGCAGGAGAGCCTGGGAGCTGGGAGCTGGGGTGCCCGGGGGGGGGCTCCTCCGACAGAAGCCCATCCCAATAGCAAGTGGCTCCCTCTGCGCCCCATGAGTCAGCTCTGAGGTCACCTCACTGGCCGTAGGTGGGGTGGCAGCAGGCTCGTGCGAGGCCTGGAAATGGAGCACACATGGACCCCCCAGCCCAAAGCAAACCCCTCAGAGCTGTTCCTCAGCCCCCGACTGTGTAGCCTCTGTCCGCCCCGCTCGGCCGCCCCCTGTGGTCAGGCCCTCCAGGTGCCGGGCGCTGTGCAACAGCGTGTACCCCAGAGCTGATGGGGGGCCCCTTCGTCTGGGCCCCCACCCTACCGCACGGGAGGGCAGTGTCAGATCTGCAAATAGTCCCCCTCAGACGTGGGGGAAGGGGGGAGGGAGGAAGTGGCATTCCGCTGTTCCTCTCTACAGGGGTGTGGCCCTATGCTCTCCCAGCCCAGTGTTGAAGACGGTGACAGCCTGGCCAGGTCCCCCTGGTCAGCGCCAGAGGCAGAGCCCAGGGCTGCATCCACATGTGGAAAGGCACTGTGGGGTTTCCCTTCAGGAGTCACGCTGGCTCTGGGAGCCCAGGGCCCTTACAAAAAGGAGTTTCATTTCTCAGAGAAAACCTCACGAAGCCACCCAGCTAATGTAGAATTTGAGACGATTCTGTTCTGTTTGGGGAATAAAAAGCACAAAAGGATGTAGTTGCTTTCTGGGAGCTTGCATCTAGGGAAATAATCCAATACTCTCTTTCGGAATGTTGTACTATCAGACTTCCCAGGTTCAGGTAGGCCAGCCTTTTTCTAGGATTGCTAAGGTTTAGCAAACGAAATACAAAACACTCAAACCTGAATTTCATATAACAAGTATTTGGCAATCTCATGCCATATTTGGCAACACTACCTTTTTCCAACTAATGGAAAATGTGAGGCGAGGAAGGTTTGTTGTATAACCATGAGGTTAATAATCCCCCCATACTCCCATTTTCCAAGTGGAAATGCAGAGGCGCTGGTGGGAGGAATGCCTCACTCCTGCCTCAGCTACAATAAGAAATAGGAACGATACCAAATGTCTAAAAAGATGGAGGGAAACTGGATCTCTCATATGCACTGCTGAGAAGAATGTAAAACAGTAGCCTGGGAATAGTTTGGCAGTTTCTTAAGAAATTAAACATATTACCATGAAATTGCACTCCAGGGCATTTGCCCCAGAAAAAAAGAATATATTCTGTTCACACAAAAACAAGTATAAGAATGTTCAGAGCGGCTTTAATTGTATTAGCCGAAAATGAGAAATGACCCAGATGTCCTTCAGGGGGTGACTTGTAAACAAACTGTGGTCTCTCTGTACCATGGGATGCTAACGAATAAAGAGGAACAGTAATAAAAAAGGAACAGACTATTGGTAAAAACAACAATTTGGCTGGAGCTCAGAGGCATTATGCTGAGTGAAGAAAGCCACTCTCAAAAGTTTACATGCTGTACTATTCCATTTAGATACCGTTCTCAAAATGACAAATATTGTAGAGATGGAGATCAGATGTGCGGCTGCCGGGGATGAGGGTGGGAGAGAGTGAAGGGCTGGGTGTGGCGGGAGTCCGTATCTCGATTGCCGTGGTGGTTAATGAATCCACAGGTGCTAAAATGACGCACACTATGCCAATGTCAAGTCTGTGGTTTTGGAACTGTACCGTAATTACGTAATTACGGAAGATGCAACCACTGGGGGAAACTGGATGAAGGGTACACAGGACCTTCCCAGTACTGTCTTTGCAACTACTGTGAATTCATAATTATGTCAAAATGAAAAGTTAAAAATCCTTGGGAGGATGAGAGGTGTGGGCTCCGGGCTGGGCCCTGAGGAGCAGTTCTGAGAACTGCCCGGCTACGGAGGCTCCTACTGGAGCTAGGGGTCCAGGAGCCAGGAGCTGAGTTAGGGTCCCAGGCTCACGATGCCAGGGTCACTATCCCAGCTCCTGCCACACTGCACAACCATGTCAACCATCACAGAGCTGGTGACCGAAAATAGCTGAGAGGTGCACCACATTCTCCACCTCTCTCCTTCCAACCAACCCCTGAGTGCATCCAAATCGTGGAATCCAATTTGCGTCCTGAGCCTGGCTGGGCCCCGCGAGGGAGTTTGGGTAATGACATGCACAGCTTCCAGGCCTGGGCCCTGCAGGAAGCCTTCCTAGGGTGGGCGGGTGGAGGTCGGACGACCCAGTCCCAATCCCACGTGCACCGAGTCACCCACTAGGACTAGATGTGTCTTTGTGTGGTGACAGAGCTTCCAAGTGTGCAGGGCAGAGAAGGAATGCCTCCAGTCCTTCCCAGCACAAAAGTCAGCGAGGTGCCTGGGGTCCCATTGCCCCATGTGTGAGTGCGTGTGTTTTCAATGAAGGCGGCCGTCATGAGGACAAGGCAGTCAGATGTGCAAGAAGCAATCACTGCAGGATCTGCCTTATGCACTAGCCTCCCCGGTCATGCTCAGTGTCGCTCACCCAGACATGTGCAGGTGAGGCCTTGCTGCTTGGCGTTATGCAGGGTCTGCGGTAGAAATGATCCTCTGGCAAATGATCCTCCGCTGGGAAGACATACACACAAGAAACTTGACAAAAATCCATATTCTCACACCCATCAGCTTTAAGTGACTTACTTCATTTAGCTTGTCTCCTGGGCCTCGCACTGTGAGGTGCCCTTGACCTGTACTTCCCTCCACGACCTGCACTAGGAACCCTCCAGAGCTCACCCCGCCTCTGCCTGCCCTCGGGGTGGGGTGTGCTTCTCCTGGCAGGTGCCCCTCAGAAAACCAGATGCTCCCCCGAAATCACGTAGGAGCTACGTCCTGCAGTGGAACTGTAGACACTAACAGAAGGAGCCTTCCTCAGATCACACCTCGCGTATGCTACCTTCCCCACTGACAGGTAAGCCAGGCTCATCTTGGAGGCCAAGCCCCTCCCAGCCCCCCGCACCCCTGCCATCAAAGCCCACCGCCTCTTCGGCTCAGTTCCCTGGGCTTCCGTGTCTGCGTCTCCTTGCTGGATGCTGCCTCCTCCCCCCGAGGCCTCCCTGGGTGCACCTGCAGTCCGGCATGCCCTAGCCTGTCACCTGCCAAGTCCCCGGATGAACGCACGCCCCCACCTCCCGCCCCATACTATTTTCTGACAGCAACTGAATCCGCCTCTGCTGTGGTGTGGACTGTGTGGAACCCGACTTTCTACCTCGAGATGCCTTCCGCTCTGGTCCACTTCCTTGGAGGCTCAGTGACTCTTCTCTCATCGGTTGGACAAGGCCAGGGTGGCAGAGGTTACCCCACCTCTTGCCCCAAAGGCCTCCAGCCCCTATAATACCCAAATGCCCCACTAGACCCACTCCGCAAACAGGCGTCCCCCAGCCGTGCTAACCAGAACCCCAGGTGGGCCAGGAGTAGGGAGCGTGGGAAGTGTCTTGCCCGAGCTGGTGGGTGAGCCTCAGGGGTTCAGGGGAGGCCCGCCCACTCATCTGAAGGCCCTGGCTGAGGGGAAACGGTCTGGCAACGTTCACAGAGGTCTCACCTCTCACATCTTGTACTGCCCCCCGACACACTCAGGCAGAGCTCCTGTGAGCCCCTCTTGCCCACATTGCTGCCCTCACGCTTCCTGTATCCTCAGCTACGGGGACCTTGCTCACCAACAGAACACCAGGACACATGCTCTGATGGCCAGACGACATGTGTCTCCAAACATCTGGGACACATGGCCACCAAAGCATGCCGCACACATGGATTGCTTCCAAATTCTATATTCTGCGTGGAAAATCTGCATGAGTGAATGAATGAAGGTAAGAAGGAAGGATGCTATAGCGGTGGGGGCAGGGGCTCTGGAGTTAAACGGGCCTGGGTTCAAATCCCAGCTCCAGCAGTTACCTGCTCTGTGACCTTGGGCAAGTGACTCAACCTCTCTGTGCCTCTGTTTCCTGTTCTGTCAAATGGGAGCGGTGACGCCCACCTCCTGGAGTTATTCCGAAGGTTTGCAATGAGGAACACGGTTCCGCTCTTGGCACGGTGTGGGCCATCGGCTGTATTCACTTCATGCCAGGTGGTGCTCCCCAGGTTCAGGGGCAGACTCTGCCGCCCCACCTGTGCGGCCTCGGGCAAGGCGCTCCCTCCCCAGCCGAGGTTCTTCATCTGTAGAGTGAGGATAGTGCAGCCGGGATGGTAAGGCATTCATGAAATCACCTGTATAAAGCCCTTAGCGCCATGCCTGGTTTGTAGTAAGTTATCACAGGTCTGGAATCCCATAACCAAACCCTGGAGGCCAGAAGTCATTCCGAATTCTGAATTCTTCAGATATAGAAAGGTAATAAGGTACCTCTCCATGTGTAACGCTACACTCTCAGCAGGGTCTGGGGTTACACCCAATCCCTGAACGCATTGGCATTTCGGCACTGAACCGTATGAATATTCGAGCTGAGTGGGACATGAGTTTTGGCCCCGAAGGTAGGAAAAGGCGTTTGATTTTCAGAGCTTGGGGATTGTTGCAGTTGCAACACGGTGGGGCCTGGGGTGAGGCGAGTCAGGCAGCATGGTGGCTGGCGACTGTGCTGGCTTTACCAGACCCTGTGGCTGGCCGCTTTCTGAAGGACTGGCATGCAGGCGAGCAGCCCCTGCACCGCAGACCCCTCACAGCTCTTGCCGCATTCCCTCCCCGCCCCCCCCCCCCCCCCCCCCCCCAGCCAAAGCCTCTTCAGGTTGATGGGAAGGTCCTGATTCACCACCCCCAGCTGTTTGCTTCGCTGGGCACATCCTTCTCATTCCAGAGGCAATGGCTGGGGGAGGCAGAGGGCAAGCGGTGCACCCTGTGGCTGAGAGTGTTCTTTGAAAGGATAGAAAGTGGCTGAAGTTTCAAGTTCGTAGGAAAGACCCAGTTCAGAGACTGAGCTGACTTTCACGAGCAAAGAGCAATGGGCAGGGAGCCAGATGCGTGTGACTGTGCATGGCCGGGGTCGAAGTATGCAGCTCCACACTCCAGGGAATCGGCCCTGCCTCATCATCAGCTCTGAATCCAAAGGGACTAGAGGAGGAGAAGCTGTCCGAGTGACCGTGGAGGACAGCGGGAGCCCTTTCGTGGGGGTCCCGGGCTCAAGACATGCTCAAGACAACTCCTGCCTGGGCTTGAATTCTGACCCCTCCGCCTACGAGCTGGATACCCTTGAACAAGTTCCTTAACCCCTCTGGGCCTCTTCCGTACACTGGAGATGCTAATAATCACACGTGCCCGTCGGGGCGCAGTGAGGGTACATGCTTTGATCCATGCCTGGTGCACAGCTGTCGCTCAGGAAGTGTCATTACGGCGGGTGCTCAATAAACCTGTGTCATCTGCTGACCACGCAGTGGCCCGGGCCAGATCTGAACCCAGAACTCCTTTGTTCAAGTCCAGTCCTCTGAAAACCCAAGTAGACAAAATCTTAAGGGCCCCTACATTCCAAAAGGCCTTCTGAGGCAGAAGGGAGGGAAGGGAGGGATACCTGTTGAGGAACAGCCCCGTGAGAGGCCTGCGCCCCCCGCTGGAGCCACTTGGGGCTGAGGAGCAGCCCAGGAAGGGGGGCAGTCAACCCGGGAGTTCCGAGGACGTGCGCAGAGCTGGGCTTGCTGGAGACTGGTCTTTGCCGAGTGCGCTGAGCAGAGCGCTGGGCCCTGTCCTCCCGCGCCCTGGGTGGTCGACGTGCGCTGGGCAAGCTGGCCGGGGCCACACACTGTTGATGCGTCCACCTTTCTGTGCTGAGCGGACCTGTTCACATCAGGGCACACAAGTGCTTGCTGGAAGCTTGGGGGCTTGCCTACTGACAAGCTTCTGGCTTGGTGTCTCCGGGGGGAACCACACACACACACACACACACACACACACGTCCACTCTACATGTGGGTGTGGGATGCACAACTTCATAGTATCTGGAGCGGTTCATAGAACATTGTTGAATATATTTATTGGTGGAAGGGAGGAAACAGCCAGAGCTGAAAAGGCGGAAAGGAGGGTGGTTAAGATGGAAAACCCACCACCCACCACCACCTTCACTGTCCCAAGAAGGTGGGACATCTGGGACATCCACGGTATCCTCTGGTTTCTTCTGGCTTTTCCCGTTTGTCTTCAAGTTGGGGGAACCCGAGAGACTGTGGCCACCGGGATGGGTGCTCACCTGGTCAGGTGGTGCCGGGAGCGCCCCGCCAGCGAGGCAGCTCACGAGGCCTCCTCCCTGAAGAGGGTGAGGTTGTGCTTGCGGACGTGCTCCAGCAGCACCTGGCCTCGCCGCTCCAGGGTCCGGAGCACCCGCTTCAGTCCCTGTCTCCCGCCCTGACTCTCCCAGAACACGGGGTCCATCCACAGGGACTTGAGCAGCATGTTCTGCAGACACCCTGAGGCAAGAACCTGCAGGGCAGACTCAGGAAACCTGGAGGCAGGTCCCCCGGGCCCCAGGACAGAAGGGAAAAGCAAAAGTGATCTCAGAAAATGCCCGGGACGGGTGAAGCCAGATGGCCAGCAATTGCACGGCTGGCAGACCTGGCACAGTCGTCCTGCTGAGTGCCCAGGGCCCGCCTGCTGGCTCGTTATCAGAGAACCCTCCCACCTACTCTCCTGCAAAAGCAGATGGGACGGGGCTTCTGGAGGGGTCCCCCATCCCACAGAGAAGCTGCCGGAATGAGCTCTGCTATCCCAGGTGAAATGCCAGGAAGAGCCCTAAGAAGGCCGAGCCGCCTGCCATGAGTGAGCAGGGCAGGCAGGCTCCCCAGGCTGGCTCCTCCTCTGGGGCAAGGGAAGGGCTAGCCTTCCCAGACCCTAGCAGGCTGCCAGTGCTCTGCAGGGCCAGGAGGCCCTCTGGATATTGGGGGTGCCTGCTGGCTGCGTCCCCCAGCTCCCCACCTCCTCCCAGGGCTCAGATCCAGCAGCTTTTGTCTCAGGCTGTGGACTGCTCGGGAGCATGAGTCAAGGTCGCACAGTTTACAGCAGGGCAATCGGGCCTCAGTCTCCAAACCTCCATCCAATCCCGCTGACCCTCACCCAGCGATGCCCTCCAGCAGCCGAAAGTTCAGCTTGTCCTCAGGATGCTGAAGGTTGCCGGCATTATCGATGTAGACCAGATGGGATGGATCACTGCTCCGGACCTCAAGGAAGAAGATGGACAGGGACAGAGGTGGGGAAGGTTGAGCCTAGCTGGCACCCATGGATTCTGTCAGGGTTAAGGGGCTTGGGGGGCCCTGAGCTGACAGTCCCATGATGTGGTGTGGCTGGGAATGAGAGTCCATGTCTTCTGCTCCCTACTCCCACCCCCGTGCACCCCATTCCTATATATTCTCCAGGATTCCATGGTATTTTCCCATAATTCTCTCCATCACCCTGGCTTAACTTAGGAACTTTTGCCTCCAGGACCCTAGCTTTCCCTCTCTCTCTCTCTCCCCACCACCCATATCAGGGATCATCTATTTCTTGATGTCTACTGACTCCTCCCTCCAAAAACTGCTGTCCTAAGGGATCTGTGAAATAGCTGCCCCCAGGGGTGAATGATAGATATAAAAGCCTTACCTCTCCCCGGGGTGACTGCCTTTTACCAGGGAAGAGGGGAGTAGGCTCTGAGGACGGGAGATGGAGATTTCCTACCACCCAGAGGCTTCATGAGGCAGCCCTGGCCTCCGGGCTGGTGTGGCCTGCCTGACGCTCAGCCCGGGGCACCATGCTACCCTCCACAAGCAACCGGCCAGGGGAAGGTGTCCAGGACATTAGGGTCACTGGGGGAGAAGATACAGTAGCCCTTCCCGAGGGTGGCCCCTTGTCCCGGTCTCTGATGGCCTCAGCTCATCACTTCCCAGCCTGGGCTCTACTTTGCACAGCCCAGTGTCCCTCGGATCAGCACCAGCCCGTGGGCTATCCTACAGGAGGGAGCCCTGTCACTGCCACCGCCCGGCCCGTTCCAGGCCACAGTCCCCACTTTGGCTGGCAGGGTGGGGGCGGCTCCCTAGACACACAGATGTCACACCCGCTTCCGGGTGCCCTCGGGGTTCCCTGTAAACCCCTCAAGGGGACAGTGGAGTGGTCCCACCTCAACCACACTGGCAAAGCCCCGCCGGGGTCAGTTTTATGTATGGTGGCTTCCTGGAAACATTATCCAGCCAAAGGCTCCCGCTGCTAAAAAGAGCAGGGCTGGGAACCGCCCGTGTCCCGTGATCTCTGCAACTCCGGCAGGAAGGCCGCAGTCTGGGTGACAGGTGACAGGTGACAGCAGACATACCAGGATGTGGACCAGCCGCAGCTCGCCGGGGTTGCGGCATTTCTCTCGGAGCCTCTCTTCCACGCAGGGGTCCGACGGCTCGGGCTCGAAGCCACAGCAGGAGCGGTCTAGGCGGTCATGTACCTGTGAGGACACCCAGGCTGTGAGGGGTGTGGCTCCAGGCCTGCCTCCCCCAGGCCCAGCACTCAGGCGGCCTGGCCCCGGTGGGGGAGCGGGGGGGCGGTGGTCGTGCTGGGGGCAGACCTCCGCGGCTGTGGGTGCTGGTCGGCCCGTTGTGAGGGAGCTTCTGCTCTGCTCCTCCAGCCAGCTCGCCCTGCACCCCCGGAGCTGCTGGCTCACGCCTCAGGCCAGCCTGGATTTCCACCGGTACCCACGGCTTCCCCTGTGGCCCTGCCCCGAACTCTGGCCTGAGGCCACTGGGCCTCCCGGTGCTGAGCATCTGTCTACCGGCGGAAATCCACACTGGACTCCACTTTTTCTTTAAGCAGCCAATGCTACAGCAAGGATTCCTCCCCTCTTGGGAGCCAAACGTGATTTAAGGACCCTCTAGATAGCTCTTCCAACCCTGCGGCGAGGCCAGGATCGAAGTCAGGGCGGGAGGAAGGCGCTCCCCTCCCGGACTCGGTTTCCACCGGAGGGGAATTCTCAAGTGTGGTGTGGGGTCAATTCCGAGGAGCTCTGCCTCCCACCCCCTACATACACACATGTAGCTCACATACATGACATTTTAGAGGGTCATAGGGTTCTCATAATAATATATCCCACTCACCTGCTTCCAGTAGCTTTCTTCCGAAGGAAGGAGTTGCCGCCTGCAAGTCAGGAATTAAATAGAAACATGGATCTGCCCCAGCCCTGACCTACATGAGGGCAGCAAATGCAAAGAGATCCAGAACGGAGAGGCCTAAACACAGAAGTGGCAGAGTCCTCTGGGGTGGGAGAGGGAGGGTCTTGCTGTAGGGAGAAAGGCAGGAAAGGGATAGGTGAAGGGGGAGGTGGTGTGGAAAAGGTTGGGATGTGCCAGGAAGTGGAGGAGAGACAGGGTGAGGTTGGGGGCAGTGGGGAGTGCCCGTCACAGGGTGGGCGAGCTGGAGGAGATGTACCCTTTCTCCTCGTAGGAAGGAAATTTGGTTTGATACAATACCTGGAGGAGTGCTAACGACAGAAGGTGAGATCTCCAGAGGTCTGGGTGTGAGAGGACTTGCTTTGCTTGGGACAAGAGGAAAAGTCCGTTTGTTGCTGTGGGAGGGGGAGGAGAGAGAGGAGAGGAAGAGAGAAGTGAAGCAGGGAGCAGCGGGAGGCTGAGGGTGTGAGATGTGCCCTCCGTGACCCCTCCATCCTCCGGCAGAAGTGGCCACCCTTGTGAAATGTTTGCTGGCCTTGGGAGAAGGGGCTGAGCTTTGAGTTCAGGTTTGGTGTGGGGCAAATCAAGGCATGTGAAGCAGCCGTCAGCTGCCTGGGATTTGCCCAAATCCTAGGAAGGTTTCCAGATCCTCCTGGGTTGTGGGACCTGGGGTTTGAGTCATCTTAAATCCCCAGGTGGTGTCAGGGTCACAGGAGAGGGAGGACTCAGGGGACCCCCCGCCCCCCAAGGAGGATGATGAATCACACAGGTGCTAACTCTCAGGATGCAAAGGTAATTCACTTAGTGAAAAAGCCCGGTGTGTGGAAGACCCAGAATGGAGACCCAGACCCCACCTTTGCAGAATGGCTAGTCTAATTTAGGAAGCCTGGGAACACCACTGGAGAGGCAGGTGCCAGCCTGGGAATCTAGAAATGAGCTCCAGGTAACATACTGTGGTTGGGGCAACTGTCCAGGGAACAGAGGGGAAGAGAGTCAGGGTGGAGATGAGTGAGAGTCAGGGAAAGGGAAGCAGGAAGCCAGATGGCACCAAGCTGGTGAGGAACCCCACAGAAAGAAAGGGTCTGCTTCCTCTCTCAGTCCTTGGGAACCTTCTGTGATTCTGCTCTACCACGTGGTTCAGCTCTGGCGGGATCTGGGGCCCCTCCCTCCCCCGTGGTGGTGGTGAGGATGCAGAACAGCCACAGGCTTACAGCAGCGATCATTTTAATCTGATTTTAAAGCAATGACTGTCTGTCTCTCAGAGATACATGATGTGGTATGATGAGAAATATATTTGGTCTCTGTACCCTGATCCTGGCACAGAGCTCCCCAAACCTTTGGACTTTCCTGAGTGATTCCTAATGAGCCCCTTGGACCACATCCGTGTTTATGCTAATGAGATGATGCAGGGGAGCCTAGATAACTTCAGAATGGGGACTGGGCACCAGAAAGACAAGGGAAGAAAGGATAGGAACTTTTAGCCCCGCCTTCCAACCTCCAGGAAGGGTAGGTGAGCTGGAGATTGGGTTATAAAAACTCGAACAGGGGCGCCTGGGTGGCTCAGTTGGTTAAGCGACTGCCTTCGGCTCAGGTCATGATCCTGGAGTCCCGGGATCGAGTCCCGCATCAGGCTCCCTGCTCGGCGAGGAGCCTGCTTCTCCCTCTAACCCTCCCCCCTCTCATGTACTCTCTCTCTCTCATTCTCGCTCTCTCAAATAAATAAATAAATCTTTAAAAAAAAAACTCGAACAATGAGATCTGGAGCCCTTCTGGGTTGGTGAACACATCCATGGTCAGGAGGGTAGCGTATCCAAGCTCCACAGGGACGTAAGCTCCTGTGCTTGGGGTCCTTCTGGACCTCACCCAATATACCTCTTCATCAGGACATTCATTTGTATCCTTTATAATAAACCTGTAAATGTAAGTAAAGTGTTTTCCTGAGCTCTGTTGAGCCATTCTAGCAAATTATCCAACCTGAGGAGGGGGTCGTGAGAACCCTCAATTTATAGCCAGTTGGTCAGAAGTGTGGGTAGCCCAGGACTTTTGACTGGTATCTGAAGTGGGACAGTGTTGTAGGACTGAGCCCCTTAACTTGTGTGGGATCTGACATTGACTCCAGGTAGACAGTGTCAGAACTGAATTGAATTGTGGGAAACCCAGTTGGTGGTGGAGAATTGGTGTCAAAACAAAACATCGCTCAGATGACCACCACCATGACCACTGCCATCCTCCCTAGCTCATTCACTCCTCACTGCAACTATGCAAGGGAGACGCTATGATCCCATTTTACACATGGGGACACTGACCCCAGACATACCCAAGGTCGTACATGTAAAAGTAATATAGCTGGGATTCGAGCCAAGGTCTGTCTGGCTCGAAGGCCAGCTCTCTGTGTTATCCTGCCCTGCCTCCCCGAAGACCAGGAAAGGGGAGCCAGTTACAGAGGTCAAATGAGGTCTCCATCATTACTCTTCATGAGATTAATTAATTTGGTTTCACCCTTGCTAATTAAGGCTAGAGAAGAGCTTTCAAAACTATGAAGGAGGAAGGGGAAGAATGAGAAGACACAGGGCCCGTCATCCTCCATGACAACAATGCAGCCGCGGCCGTGGTGGTGTTTGGATGGTCCATGTCTCTCTTCTGTGGTCGCTGTGGTGACCAGCCAGAGCCAGCACCACCATCCTGCCTCCCTCTGCCCACCGGCACAGCCACCCCTCTCCACAAATGGGGCGAGGGGGACGATCTGTCACCTCCAGGATGCAGTACTCATTAAAGCCACCCCCCAGTCCACTCAACCCAGCTCAGCGCCGGCCAAAGGTCTTGCTCCATTTCCATATCCCTTTGTAGGAAAACTCACATATGTTCTGAGGATATACAGAATTGATCTCCTCCAACACAAACAAGAAAATAACTATGATTCAATCAATGTCACAAAACTAGACGTCCAGGAATGAGAGTGTTAAACAGTCCCCCCAACTACTGTCTCAAAACACGTTCTGTTTTGCAATAGTTCAACACGGAGAAGCACATCGGGCCTAGACCAATCACCCCAAACAGGCTGAGGGCAATTCTGTGAGGCCACATTAGGTAGTATTTCCGGGGGCGGTGGGCCAAAGACACCCACAGGCGCTACTGAGACCAATGCACAAAGCCCAGAGGACCAGTCCAACTTGGCCAGGGTGGCCAAAAACCATCACCCTGTGCATGAAGTGAGCCCATTTACAAGACCCCTGACGTGGACCATCACTGCTTTGGCTGCCTGGGCTTTGGATAACAACAGTCACAAGTAACAGAAAAACCTGATTCAAAACGGTTTCAACCATAAGGAAAATTAAGATCATCTGTGGCAGCAAGTCCCAAGATAGGGCAGGCTGGAGGTTTAGCAGCTCCCTATTGTCATGATAAGGACTCGGGTTTCTTTCTGCTCTCCACTCACCACCCACGATGTTAACATCCCAGTGTTGTCTCTAGAAGCCGGCAGGTGGCCGCTGTGGGTATGTTCAGGTCCAGAGAGAAGGAGAGGACGAACGAGAGAAATAGAGACAGAGAGACAGACAGAGGGGAAAGGAACCTCTCCTCCAAGCACCTTCCCTTTAGCCTGACTGGACCAAATCAGGTCATACACATCCCTGGACCGGGAGTGCCAAGTGGAGGATGGTGATGCACTGATCCCTGGACCCAGGAATGGGCAGAAGGTGAATCAAATCAGGGCTCTGTGTGAAAGTCTACTTTAGCTGCAATGTCCTCACTCAGGCCACTAATAAAAGCGTTGACCAGGACAGGGCTGAGGATAGAGCCCTGCAGCTTGCCTCCAGAGACCTCCCAGGCTTCCAACTGGTCTTAAACCCACTTGAGGCCTGTACCATGCCCCCCTCCACTATGTCCTAACTCTATGACCTGAGGAAGTTATTTAACCTCTATACCCCTCAGTTTTCTCATCAACAAAATGGGGCAGCGATACTCCCCTCCCATGGGACTGCCCTGAGGCCCACATGGGGTAATGATACCTGTGAAGCAGGGGGTGGTTTTTACGGAAGAGCCTTCTGTGGTGTCTGCCCTGGAAGCGACAGGCCCAAAGACCTCCAGGAATCTCAGGGATTCCCCCACCCCCCCACACACCAGGAAGCCCCAGCCTCACCCAGTGCTACAGGCCAGAGAACCAGAGTCTGAAATATGGGAAGTGTTACAACAGGGTAGCCATGCTCTTCTTGTGGGTACATCCAGTTTCCGGACAGACATCACCTGCTGGGTTCTCTTTGGCCAGGAGAGTAAATGCCAGGGCAGTTCCAGCAAGACTGACACAGGGGCTGCTCTGGATTTCAGGTTACGCCTGACGCCCAGCCAGCCACGCCCCCTTCCTCCTGCCAAACCCTTCCGGACCCCAGCCATTCTGGGCAGATCTCAATTTGTAGCGGCATCTATTTCCAGAGGAAGCCACAAGGAATACTGGCCCATCCAATGTTCCTGGCTTCTCAGACTCTACACCCATTTGAATGTTTAACAGGAAGAGCCTGGCCAGGCCCGGTTGCCAGTTTGATTATTTTGCCACACCGTCTGGTTATTTTATTTCCATCGAAGAGAAATTCAATTTCTAGCAGCCAAACAAGACCAAGATTAAGTTTCATTCCCACCTTCCTTCAGGATTTGATTTTTTCCCCCCTTTTTGGAAAAAATGAGCAGTTACCAAGAAAAAATGATAGACCTTAGCAGTTTTGCTTTTCTGACCCACCCAGCAACATTGCATGCTCATGCTGTGGACTGAAGTTTTTGTTCACTTTTACTTAAGGCGTTGTAAAGCCCACTCGGTGCTTTCCACACGACAACCCGTTTACTCCCTCCCGGTAGCCAAGAGGTAAATACCATTATTATCCCCACTTCAAAGATGTGGAAACTGAGTCCCAGGGGCTTCCTTCCCGTGTGCTGAAGATCCCACGGCAAGGAAGCGGTGGTGCCGAGACTCAAAGCCGAGCAGTCCGGCTCTGACCGGCAAGAGGGGCGGTGTGGCCGGCACGTGTTCTGTGGTGCCAGAGCTTCCAAGTTCCCTGCTGGCAAAGAGGCAGACATGGTTCGGTCTGGTCCCCGGCACCCCGCACTTGCTTAGCACAACCAGAGACTTAGCTGAGGTTTTTCTGAGTGAAAGAATGAGTGAATGGAGTGCGTGGCTGGCTGACAGCACAGGGACTGTGATCATTTAACCCTACCTCCCTGCGCAAGATGCCCACACCGGAAGTATCCAGGGGGAGGCCTGGATTTGTGGCCCCCACACAGGACATCTGGGTGAGACAAGACACTGTAGTCTGCCAAGGAGGGACAGCAGGTCCAGCTGTGGGAGAGGGGAGGCCTGGGGGGAGCCAGCACAGGGTAGGAAGGGTGGCCAGAGTCCCCTAACTGACCCATCAGGTTCCTGGGCCAAGACAGGTTCCTCACCCAGTGCCTGATCTGGGTCTGGTGGATTCTAGAAGGGCTGCTTGCTGTCCCTGGTGGCCCATACCCCCCGTTCAGGGACCTTCTCCCAAGCTGGGAGCAATCACAGGCCTGGGTCTTTCTGGGTGGAAAGGGTGGCTCTTGGCAGGGCCGACTCCCTGCCTGGTGATCAGACTGCCACAGGGTGGCAGCATCTCTCTCCATAGAGGGGAAGGGTCTGGACACTGCATCTGCCCCAAGCCTGGGCCCAGAAGTTGTGGCACCAGCTTAGGATGCGCGTGAATAGACTGGCTAATGGGCTTTGAGGAGATGCACTGAAAAGAACTAGATCTTATCTAAAAACACATCTGTAGATCAGTCTAAAATTTTAACATCAACACAAAAACCACAGCCATGAAAAGATAAATTCACCACAGCAAAAAAGTTTCCAACCGAGAAAGCTAGGCTGAGTCACCGTTAGAACACCTTCCACAGGAATCCCCACATAATACATCAGAGGGGAAATACTGCTATTTCTTCCACGGATACTTGAAAGGAATTTGATAAAATTTTGCATCCATTGCTGACAATAGAAATTCTTAATACAGCAAGAATAATGAATAGTTCCTCATTATATCTTCAGTCAAAAACTAGTATGATGTTTAATGGTGAAGCAGCAGACACTGTCCCAAATCTGTAGCAACAACTCGTGTCCCTCAGTCCATTAATATTTTCCATTGCCCTGGAGCAGTCAGCAAATGTAACGAGGTGAGAGGCAATGAGAAGACAAAGTGCATTCATTACAGATGAAATGCTGGTATACTCGGAAAACCCAGAGAATAAACTGAGAAACTGTTAGAAGGAATACAAAGTTATTGTGTGGCCAGTAACCACATTAATACACAGAAATAATAGCCTTCATGCAAACTGGAGGCTACTGGCCAGAACATATAATGGAAGAAAAGATCCCATTTTCAATGGCCACAGGAAGATGAGCGGGACCCGGGCACTGGGAGGCCACTTGCCCCCTCCATGATCCTTGGAATGTGGGTTCCGTTTGCCTTTCCTGCTCCCAGAGGCTGTCCCAAGGTCACAGCCTGGAGATGGTGATGTGGTGATGAGAACATTTGCACGGTATACGTGACTGAACCCAGTTAAGGCCTCTATATAAACTTCTAAGTTTGGTAGGTGGGTGCAGAAATCCACCGTCTTGCGACGGCTCAAGACAAGACAAGCCTCGTATATAAGTTCTCTTTGTTTATTAAACCTCCCTCCTACCAACCTGGAGTGGTCTGCCTCTTTCTTTTGTCTCTCACTGCCCTCTCCTTATAGGGGCCAGTTTCAGATTACACCTGAGAAGGTCCAGAGTGGGTTGTGAACCAACAATATCCAATTCTTGGCTAGAATGACTTCATATTTTAGGATGTAAATTCTCTCTATAGTCCACACAAATTTAATTTGATCCCAATTAAAATTCCAAAAGGACTTGGGAAGAAGAAGTGACAAGCTGACTCTAAATTTCTTACGAGAATAGTATGCAAGACTATCAGGAAAATTCTAAGAATGAGCAATGAGGAAGACCAAGCCCTACTGGTTATCAACATAAAATATAAAGCACAGCAATTAAAACTGTGATTCTGGCCTATAAATAGGCAAAACCTTTACTGGGACAGAAAAGAGTCCAGAAATAGACCAACATACATATGGAAATGAGCTATATGGGAAAGGCAACATTTCAGATTGGGGAAAAGGTTGATTATTCAACAAATGTGTTGAGACATATGGGTTGCCATCTGAAAAAGAAAATCGTTGTTTTGCATCTTATCTCTTGCTCCAAAACACCTTCCAGATGGATCAAAGATAGATGAAAACATATGGGAGACTTTTAAAAATAACCTTGAAGTGAGGATGGCCTTTTAAAACGTATACTAACCTAGAAGTCATAAAAGAAAAGCTTGATAACTTTAACAACATAACATTTTTAAATTTTCTGCATAGCAGAAAAACTATAAACGAAGTTTAATGACAACCAAACCTGAAATATTACAGGACAGTCAAACGAAACACTAATTGCCTTCACGTGTAAAAAGCTCTTGAAATCATTAAGAAAAAGACCAACAACCCAAAAGAGAATGAGCAAAGACTATGGACAGACAAAGAAAGAACAAGTTATAAAAATCCGAACAGAGACAGGACTAGGGTGGGGCTGAAGAAACAGGGAGGTGCTCAGTGTCCAGGTCATGCAGGACAGGCACTACACCTCCTTAAAATGTTGGCACCTTGGGCTCATAAATTCGTTTTCTATTGCTGCATTGCAAATGACCAGGGGCTTAGTGGCCTCAAAGAACCCATTTATTATGTCACAGTTTCTGTGGGTCAGGAGTCCATCATATTTTTGCCGGCTTTTCCACTCAGGGTCTCACCAGGTTGAACTCCAGGTGTTGGCCAGGGGCCGCGTCTCATTGTAAGTCAGGGTCATCCCCTAAGCTCCTTCAGGTTGTTGGCAGAAACCATTCCTTGTGGTTGTATGACTAGGTCCCGGGGGATCTCAGGATCCTCCTAGAGGCCTCCCCTTCCACCAGGTAGTTCATAGCATGGCTCTTTGCTTTCTGAAGCCAGCAGGAAATTCTTTAGATACTTCATCTCTTGGGCGCTTGGGTGGCTCAGTTGGTTAAGCGACTGCCTTCGGCTCAGGTCATGATCCTGGAGTCCCGGGATCGAGTCCCGCATCGGGCTCCCTGCTTGGCGGGGAGTCTGACCCTCCCCCCTCTCATGCTCTCTGTCTCTCATTCTCTCTCTCAAATAAATAAATAAAATAAAATAAAATAGATACTTCATCTCTTTTGAAAGACTCCCCTGATTAGGTCAGACCCATCCAGGATAATCTTCCCTTTGATCAACTCAAAGTTAAATGATTGGTAACCTAATCATTGGAGTGCTAGGCCATCGTATTCGCAGGTCTCACTCATACTCAAGGGCAGGGGTTAACGCCAGCAGGGTGGGAACTGTGGGGATCATCTTAGAAGTCTGTTCCTCATACCTCACCCTGATCAAGGTCCTGCTTTAAAATATATGTAAAGATACTCAATGTCACCCTTTAAACACCCTTGTCCAGGCATGTGTTTCAGTCCTCCATAGTTAGCTGCACCATCTGTGAAATGGGGAGGAACACAGCTCCCATATCTTAGGCCTGTTGTAGGACTTAAATGAGTTCATGTGTGGGTTTTGGGTCAGACATTGCCGGACAGGTGTAGGCACTTCATAAATGGTAGCTACCCTGATATGTCATGTCTCTGGTTGGAAGCCTGAAAGGTCGGCAGTGAACAGAGATCTGAGATCCTCTCTAACTGACAGAACACCTGATGTCCCAGGAAGACTAAACCAGAGGAGATACACGTGAATTGAAGCCATAGATTTGGACTCAAAATAAGGAATGTACGCAGGATCACAAATAACTGAGAACAGGCTCCTTGGGAAGGGAATGGGCCAGTCCCACCCAGAAAAGACTCAACAAATACTTTTTCTAGGGCCAGTTAGGTACAGCAAAGAGGGCAAGAGCATGCACTCTGTGGCCAGACTGCACTGGGTGAAACAAGGCTGTGACTGTGGGCAAGTTCCTTAGCTCTTTTAAACCTCAGTTTCCCCATCTGTAGAATGAAGCTAAGAATATTTTCTTCCTCCAAGGGCTATTAGGCATTAACATTTGAAAAGTGCTGAAACAGTGGTCAAGGACATTGTCATCTGTCCTGGAAGTGTAAGTTAATTGACAGCCAGAATGCAGGAGCAGGGCAAATGCTTTTTTCCACCTCTATGATTCTATTCTGGACTCTATAAGAAAGGCCTATAGAAAGCCTTGGGATTCTTTTCAGTTGAGAGGAAGAAGTGATGTTTGAGGAAGCAAAACACAGCAACATCTGGACAGGATATCATACAGAGACCCTGGAAGTTCATTCATCGCTCATTCATTCATTCATTCATTCAACAAGTGCTTATCTAGGACTGAACCAAGAGCTTGGCTCTGTGCTAGGTGCTGAGGATGTGGTGATGAACAAAACAGAGACATATGATAAATACATAAATAAATAAAATATCATATACTGTGCTGGGAATCAGAAAGGGACTGAACAGGATGCCATGAAAGAGAAAGAGAATAACAATGAGGGGTGGTCAGGAGAGCTGAAGCCTGGGGAAGAGGAGTCAGAAGCAAGTCCAAGCAAGAGGCCCTGCACCGGAAGGAGCCGGGTGTGTTTAGAAACTGACCGAGGCCAGGTGCCAAGAGATGGGGCTAGGGACAGATCCTTGAAGGTCTTAGAAGAACATGGGCCTTAAAAAAAAAAAGAAAAAAAAAAAAGGAACATGGGCCCTTGAAGAACCTGATATTGAGGGCACTGGGAAGGCCTTACCTTATTTTAATGGGCAAGTGTGACACGATCTGATTTATGATCATAGAAGTGTGCACTCTGTGTCTGAACAGTTCTGTATGAACCTTGGAGCTCACCCTCCAACTTCCAGCTGCTATATGGCTTTGTCTGGGGGCTTTCCAAATTCCAGGGGATCCATCCCTCCAGGAGCAGCCCTCAACCAAAGATTGATGGGATATTTGGCTATAAATAGGCTAATTCTTTTTTTCTTTTTTTCTTTTTCAAATAGGCTAATTCTGAGCATGTATTTTATACCTTTTCTCAGAAATTTTCCTGTGGAACTAAGCCCCAGTCAGCCACGTGGTGACCTGCCTTGATATCATGTCCTTTATTGGCTGCCTGCCCCCCCATCTCACTTCCCACCTCCCTTCAGCTGTTTCCTGAGATTGTCCCCCAGATAAACAACCTCATCAGAATCCTTGACTCAGGATCTGCCTGGGGAAGTCTTCTGTAAGGAGACTGGATTGGAGGGGACATAAGTGGAGGCAGGGAGACACATCAGGAGGCTGTTGTGTTAGTCCAGGTGAGAAAAGATGATGACCTGGACCAGGATGGTGGCAGGTGAAGCTTCCTGGGATCTCGACTCTTAGGGATGTGAAGGCCCTTCACAAGCAGAAGTTGCAGAAAGACTTTCATGAGCCAACATTACCAGCTCCCAGTCTGTCTGAATTCTCCACATCTCACCCACCATCTAGCTAATCACACACCCTCTAAGAGGAAGCACAGTGTGAGAAAAGAGACCCCTTTAAAAGAGAAAAAATAGCAATGTGCCCAACCCCCCAGCACTTCCTGCCCTCACTCTGGCCTCTGGGTCGAAGGCCCCTTTGGGTCCCAGGCACAACTCCTCTCAGGCTGGATTTGGCTTACAGTGAATGTGGTGATCATTAGCTCTTCCTGACCATGGCTTGGCTGTGCCTCCATCACCATCCCAGGAGGAGAAGGACTTTCCACCCTTTACCAGAGTGAATGCAACTCTGGTTGCAGGTGGCCCCCGACATTGAGCAGAGTGTTGTGAGCCCCACTCAACAAACACACATACACAATCTCCCACCCATTTTGTCCACCTGAGTAGAACCAGCTTCTCACTGATCTATTCAGAAGTGGTGGACCCTCTCTTGGTCCTACTTCTTCCTATGATGCAGCCTAGATTGCGTGGGATGGTACCTACTCACAATTAGTACTTTATCTTTTCGTAGAGAAACCAGTTTATTAACCGAGAGCACCGTCCTGGTCCTACTGGCCTGCCAAAACTTGCTCTTGACTTAACTCGTTAGGAGTTGCAGATGCTGTTCGTACCCCACCCCGACTCCCCTGGCACCCACTATTCCTGTACATACCAATGGCTTTCCACAACGAGTGCTGCAGGTCTCTGCCTTAGCCCCTCTCTGGCGGAAGGATCTGGGTTGGCTGGCCAGCCCACAGGCCGGGCTACAAGTGCCACAAGGTCAATGCTCTCACGAGCAGTCTCAGCCACTGCCAGTTGGGAGCTAGTGGGCAAATAACCCAGCTTTGGTCCTCAGGTGAGACAACTGTGGTCTGTGTTCTACACACTCCCTCAATGATCTCAGCAGGATTGAGCCCCCACTTGCCCACAGCAGTGTTTGGGCATCATTTGGAGTACGTGAGGGTGTATGGCTCAGGGGCATGGTATGCGTGTGTGCCTGGCTATGGCATATGTGGGCACAGAAGGTTCACGTATAAGTGTGCAATGTGTGTGTTTGGGTGTGTGTAAATGATTTCATCATTGTCCAACATATATTTGCTCCTCTTCCCCTTCTAGTCTGAGCAGACGGTACTTCCCTTCCCTGACATTGACTTGCTTTAGCCAATGGAATACTAGCAGAAGTGACATTGGTGGAGGACTTAAATGTGCTTTAGCTGTTTGGTTGAGTTTGGGGGGCTTCTCCATTTCCCATGAGAAGAGTTTGCCCAGGTGCTGCTGCCCCTTCAGCCTGAGTTCCAGAATGAGAAACCAAGCAGACCTGAACCCAAACCACAGCTTGGAGCTAAGCTCAGTTGAGTCCAACCGACCCAGAGACCCTGGAGCAAGAAATAACGAGCTGGCATTTTAAACCATTGAAATTTGGAGAGGTTTGTTAGCATTTCAGCAATCACTAACTAATACAAAATGTTAGATGGGATTTGCAAAGCATAGGGTATGATTTGTGGGGAGTACAAGGAATGTGTATGTGTGCGGTGCTTGTGTATTTTGTGTTGGGGAAATGCTATTTGTGATACACAACCACGAAAAAGCCAGGGTTTCTACTGGATAACACAAAACAAACGAGCAAGCACACCACAGAGTGGGCTGTAGATGGAGCGTGTACTCAGTTCCCGGTCAGAAGGCACCTCGGGCTCCTATGCGGGGAAACCCACATCCTGAAGCCTCGCCTCTCTCTGACTTGCTAGCAGCTTCTAGGAAGGCAGCATCAGCCAGACAGGGGTGTTTGACTTGACAGGTGTTCAGCAAACCAAGGAAGAGGTGGCACAAGGCCAGCCAAGCAGCATCTGACCGCACACCCAACCTGCGTGTGCCTTGGCTGCTGAGGCTTCCGTCCCCGCAACAGGGCTTGGCGTCTGAGGAAGGGTCCACACAGCAGCTCTGGGAGATGGACAGAGGGGACTCTGTGTAGAACAGAAAACTGCTGTGTGCACATCAGCTGGACTGGGGCTTTGCAAGGAGGTGCCTCCGATCTCAAGGCTCCAAGGCATCCCTGCAAGAGTCCCCTTTTCCTGACTCAGTCATGACCAGCTGAATAGGAACTCTGTGATTAAGACGGTGAGCTCCGGAGTCAGACTGTGCAGGCTCTGTCTCCGGTCCAGCAGCCATGACCTTGGGTAAGTAATTTAACCTCTCTGGACTTTAATTTCTCAGTTTTAAGATAGGGATAAATGTAGTATCTCACTTGTAAGGTTGCTATGAGGACTGGATGAGTTAATTCCTATAAAGTTTCGGGGACTGTGCCTGCTTATTATTGCATGCGCGCTACTCTCCGGGCACTGATGACACGAACAGTCTTGCATGCGGAAACCACACAAGGTCAGTGTTATCATCTGACGTAGGCCAGGCTCCCCCAGAGACAGACCTTGAGACAAGGATTCAAGCAAAAGCAGTTTGTGTGTGTGTGTGTGTGTGAGCTGATCCAAAAACACAGCAGGAAGCAGAGATGTGAGACACAGAGGGTGAGCAATGACCCCTGTGAGTAATCAGGGCTCAGTCCTGGTAAGGGACTCTGCGAGACACGTAGAACACACAGAGCTACCCTAGCCAGGGAGCTGGGGCTTTTATACCCTGGCTCCCATCACTCACTGGAGGCTGCTTCTGGAAGTAGATAAGCAGCCCTCCCTGTGGTCTGAGAAACTCCTCCTTCCCAACCTGGATGATTGGTCACACTTCCTGGCCAGCGTTAGCTCCCCAGCACCCAGCCTGTCACATGTCACCCAGAGCAAGCCCAAAGAGGCTGGCGCTGGCAATTAGAAGCTACCACATGGTAGCTACCATGGTCTACCATGGTCAGACCCGAAGGGGTGAGGTCAGGATGTCCAGCCCCATTTTAGATGAAAGAAAAGCGAATCTCCGAGAGGCAAAGTCATCTGCTCAGTGTCACCCTGCAGGAAGGGGTCTGGGAGTGGGGGGTTCAAGCCCAGGTCTGTCTGAGGCCAAAGCCCATGCTGACCACTAGGCTCCACACTCCTCCTTCCACAAAGCAGCCTTTGTGCACACAGACTAGAGGAGCTGGAAGTACCTCAGGAGACCAGCTCGCCCACTGACTGAAAACGAACACGCCCCGGCTGACAGGTAGCATCTGTGGTTCTGGGGGTGGGGCCGTGGGCGGATGATAGAGAATAAGGAGGTAGGGCCTACGCCCAAAAGGTGGGCATGGCAGCCTCTGAAGCAGGCATCGCTACTCAGCCATATGGGAACGGACGCCCAATGTTACTAAACCATCCAATGTGTCAAAGGAAGCTGGATTTTTACGGGAAATCTCCAAAGTATTACATGTTGTCTAAGAATTTTCTGAAAAACACATTGTGAACCAACCCCGTATGGACCAAATACAGCATATCAGCCCGCGGCTGCCTGAATCCTGTCCTGTGGCTCATCCACTCACCCCGGTCGGTGAATCTAAGGGCTCGTGTTGGTGTCTTTGCCCCAATAGACATCCCTACAGAAATGGGGTGTCTTTGCCCCAGTAGACATCCCTCAGTCTGCACTTAGTGCACAATTCCACCCATTTTGAGCTTTTTTCTTTTTTTATGTTAATTTCTGGCCACATTTCCACACCTGTGTCCCCACAGCTGACATCCAGAGCGCAGGCCCCAGCCCAGCCACACTGTTTATAGTTAGTAAACAGTCAGTGCCTGCAGTTCCCCCCGTTAACCCTGTGCCCTGACTGCCCAATCCTTCCCTAGGATCCCCAGAAACCCCAGGGTTCACTTCTGGCACAGCAGGGACCTCAGCTGACCTTGTGGCTGGAGTTCTTTCTCATTCTTCAGTGCCCAGGAATCGTCCCTTTATCCTCCTGTGTCTCTCCCTCTCCCCACAATTACTTTCTTTTTTAAATTAGGTAACAATCTTGAATCCTTGTTGATTCAAGGATATAATGTTATCAACAGTGATGTGCTGATAAATGTTTAACAACTAGAACTAGCTCTCGGAAATAGTGGGGAGTCCTGATTTGCAGCATTTGCTGACTCCCATGGTGTAAATACTCCCACCCCGGCCACTTTTCAAGCTACCAACCTGACTGAATACGGAGTTGACAGGAGATGTGTAGTAGCTCACCATTATATAATACTTACTATATAGATGCAAATAACTTAAAAAGTACAGATAACAGTAAAATATAGTGAAATCATTAGGAATTAATGAGTTCTGAGTATTTATTACCTTTTTTCTAATATAACTTATTATATTATTAGTTGATATTATCTCATTTTTAATAATGCCTGTGTTTCTCCACCAGGTCACAAAATTCCTGAAAATTCTGCGAATTGGCTCTTATTAGCCCATATGAGCTGATTCCAGCAAACCACTGGATGAATAAACACAGAGGCAGAAAAATAACAAAAACAGGTGCTTGGTGGTCAAAAGACAAGGATTGGAGGGGGGAGTCACCAACCATCCTCAGGAGGGCAATTCCAGGTTCTCAATTCATCCCAAATCCCACACTTGCCCTGCTCTCCACCCTCACCTTGTCCAACCCCACATACCTGCAGCAGGAAGTCGAAGAGCGCCAGGCGTGCCCACTCGGTGTGGTGGATGCCCAGGCAGGGGGCCTGGCTTGGCCAGCGACAGCCATGTGCCAACAAGGCCTGGTACTGCAGCCAGCCCAAGGACAGAGAGTTCTGGTCATCCTCTGGGTCTCCCAGGTGCTGCACATCAGGCGCCCACCAGACGACGGGCCTGGTGCTACCATCCGTGTATCGGTAGGGCAGCAAGGAGCTGTGGAAGTTCCGGGCCACGGCAGGCAGGCTCCGGCGCAGCCCCAGCACCCGGTCCACGTGGAAGGACAGGACCTCCGGCAGGTCCCCAGGCCTCTTGATCAGGCCACAGAGCCCCTGGGAGCAGAGATGGCTGAGCCCGGAAGACATGTTCCGAAGGGCACCGTCACTGGAGAAGCCGACCTGCAGCACCTGCCCGTGGCCAGGGACCCTGGCTTTGCCCACCACCTCCCCCTGGGCCAGCAGCTGGAGTGTTTGCACATCGTGCTCCGTGAACCATGGGGGGGCCTGCCCACCGGTCCTCAAGCTGGTCAACAGCTCAGGGGTCTCGGCATCACACCAGACAGATTCTTGCAGCTCTGCAACAGAGCCAGGCCACCGACGAGCCCCTGTAACTGGGGTGGAATGCCCTGCTTGTCGCCTACCAGTTAAGGCTCCGTTCCTAGCTCCCGGCAGATTCTTGCTTTCCACTGGGTGGGGCCGGAGGGTGAGTCCAACAGCAGCTCTCCAAGCCTGTAAAGCTGTCATGCCACGTCCTGTGACGGGGTCAGCCAGGGTGCCAGTCTCATTCTGTGCCTCTCCGATGGGACTGTCATGCCAGGGGGTACCCAAGTCTTTGCTTCCTGGAGCCCTGACCTCATCGTCCCTCAGGAGCAAAAGACGCGAGGTACTGAGTCTCAAATTTCTTGGAGAGGCCGAAGTAATGTCCCTCCTGACCCTCCCTGGATGCTTGCTGTCCTCTCCCAGGGACTTCCTGCTTCCTTCCACTGTCCCCCTGTGGCCTTTCTCCTCAGCACACACGGGGATGGAATTCCTAGGCAAGGGCCAGCCTTTCCAGAACCCTAGGTCTCTTGCCCGCTGCCTCCAGCTAGAGCTCAGAGCCTGCCGGCTGTGGGGGCCAGGGGCTCCAATGACCTCCTGGGGCTCCATGGGACCCGGGTCTGGGCCAGTGGCTGGATGCTGTGGGAGGAAGCAGGTGACAGTCACCACAGACAGAGTCATCAAGAGGCAGAATGCCATCACCCACCGCCTCTTGCCACGCAGCTTTCTCCAGAGCCAAGATGCCTGGGGGACAGGATAGAAAAAGAAAGTTTGAGACCTGGGAAAACGTCAGACCCAATCCACAAAACAACGGGGACAGTGAACGAACATCTTAGGTGTATGAAGAGGGAAGAGACGTGGAGTACACTTCGCGGCCTTCAAGGGAGGAACGGGCAACCACAGCCAGTTGCGCTCCTGCTTCAAAGCTGAGCTTGCTCTGCCTTCCAGGGTGGCCTTTGCTGATGCTTGCAGTCGGACCCGGGCTTCTCCCCCTCGGATAAACCGCCATTATGACACCAGTCACCAAGCGCCAGGAGTATCTCTTTTCACATCTGTCCCTCACCCCTGAGGGCTGGCCCCTCTCTTCATCTCCATGTGAGCCCTAGGGCCCACTCCCTAGATCTCTAATGGTCTCCCAGACATGCCTTTCCCTTTTCCCGGGCACAAGGCTGCCCAGCTGCAGATGACCTTGCCCAGCCTCTCTGTGGCCATGTGACTCAGCCCTTGCCTAGGCACGTTTGCACGCCCCACTTGCTCACGTGGAAGTTGGATGCCCTGGCCTTTCTTAGCACACAGATGTGGGAGCACCAGCTCCATGTGTGTTGGCAAGGACATACTCTGAGGCAGTGATTTTTAAACATGCTGGTCCTGGACCAGTAGTTTCGGTACCACCTGGGAACCTGTCAGAAAAGCAAATTCTCAGGCCCGCCCCCTCGCCACCTGACCCTGAGGTGCCTACGCTGCTGGGAGCCAGCAGGTGGGTCTACGTCCCAGGGCCGTGCTGCCCCGATCTTGAACACCCTGCTTGAGGCAGGGCAGGCTGGGGACCAGTGTGCTGAATAGCACTGGGCAGCTCAGAGGAAGGCAGGGTTCTGATTTCCTCCCTCTCCAGTCAAGGCCCCCAGGGCCACAGGGCAGGGAGACAAAGCCTAGAGAAGATCTTCCTCGTAGATGTGGGCTAAGAAAACTTGGATTTCTTTTTTTTTTTTTTAAAGATTTTATTTATTTATTTGAGACAGAATGAGAGAGAGAGAGAGCTCATGAGAGGGAGGAGGGTCAGAGGGAGAAGCAGGCTCCCTGCCGAGCAGGGAGCCCGATGTGGGACTCGATCCCGGGACTCCAGGATCATGACCTGAGCCGAAGGCAGTCGCTTAACCGACTGAGCCACCCAGGCGCCCAGAAAACTTGGATTTCATCTGGAATCCCTCTCCTGCTTGCTGGAGATGGGCTGGAACAATGGTTTTCAAATCTGCCCAGAGGGTTCCTTCATGGTCTACCATGGGGTAAGGGTTTAGGAGAGGACTTTTGTGCACTCTGTATCTCCCTACGCACACATACACACAAATACATACACATAAATAAATAGACACATACATGCACATGCACACACACACTTCCACCAAAATAGCTCTGTGTTCTTTCACTAGGTAGGTTTAGCCCATTTATGTCACTTGATATGCTATACATCTTTAGTCTGTCATTAAATTTTATGGCATATTTTTTGTATTTATAATTTGGAATTGTTTCACTATGTTTTCAGTTACCTTTATTTTGTTTTATGGTGTATACCTTGATGCTTGTATGCCCTTAGTTGTCTAGCTCTTTAAATAGTCGTTCTGAATCCCTAGTAAGAACAATCACAAAATGAGCACCTGTCCTCTTCCCTGTCCCCTACCATTCTTCTGCTATTCAATATTCGTCACTCGCCTTGTCATTTTAATGTTTGCCTTTGTACAATTAAAGGTGCCTACATGTCTACTGTATCTGGCAGCTTTAAATGATATTCTTTGGTTCTCTGCTCTTATTAATGAATAGCATGTTTATTCTTTCTCCCACCTTTTCCCTGATTCCCCTTCCAAATTTGTATATTTGTATCATTTTTATATTGTTAGAATATAAAACTTGTACATTCTATCCCTTTAGTCCAATACTCACAATTGTTCAGGTCTTAGCCCTTCAGTGAAGTACATTCTTTGCATATTCCTGTCCCTTTTGCCCTGGTTTTTCATTATTTCTTGGTTGACTGAAGCCAAAAATCCATAATTTTCTCAAGAAGTGCTCACAGGAACAAAATTCTCTGAGTTCCTGCATGTTCAAAACTATTTTTCTACAGCATTCACACCCGAAGGAAAGTTTGAGTAGAAAGAAAATATTTTGGCACAGTTTCTTTCTCCGAATGGCTTGTGGGTCCTACCCCACTGAATAGAAGGGACCTTTTATCCTGCCTGGTTGCCGTAAGAATTCTTTCTTTTTCTTTACACTTTTTTCCTGGCTTTATTGAAGTATAATTGACAAATAAAATTGGATATATTTAAAGTATATAATGTGATGATTTGATCTGTGTATACATTATGAAATGATCACCACAATCAAGTTATTTAGCACACTCAACACTTCACATAGTTACCTTTGTGTGTGTGTGTGTGTGTGTGTGTGTGTGTGTTGAAAATGCTTAACATCTACTCTCTGCAAATTTCAGGTGTACAATATGGTATTATTAACTACAGTCACCTATTGTACATTAGATCCTCAGAACTTACTCACCTAATAACTGGAAGTCTATATATTCTTTGACCAATGTCTCCCCATTCCCCCTGCCCCCTCCCAAGCCCTGGTAACCACCGTTCTACTCTCTGTTTCTACGAGCCCATTTTTTTTAGATTCCACATACAAATGATAACCGTATAATACCATATAGTATTTCTCTGTCTACTTTATTTCACTTAGCAAAATGCCCTCATGGTTCATCCATGTTGTCACAAATGGCAGGATTTCCTTCTCTTTTTTTTATGGCTGAATAATATTGTGTTGTGTATATATACATTTTCTTTATCCATTCATCTATCAGTGGACACTTAGGTTGTTTCCATATCCTGGTTATTTTGAATAATACTGCAATGAGCATAGAAGTGCAGATGTCTCCTTAGGATACTGATTTCATGTGCTTCAGAGAAACACCCACAAGTGGGATTGCTGGATCATCTGATAGTTCTATCTTTCAGTTTTCTGAGGAATGTCAGTGCACAAGGGTTCCCCCTTCTCCACATCCTCGCCAACACTTGTTATCTCTTGTCTTTTTGACAAGAGCCATTCTGACAGGTATGACGTGATCTTTTGTTTTCTTTGAAGTCCAGTGATGTTAACAGAATATATCTCAGTGTTGACTTTCCCGGGTCAATTTTTCTGGGTGTAATCTACCTTGTTAGAAAAGGTAGATTTAAATGTTTTATTTCACCAAAGTTTTCTTAGACTAAATATTAAATATGTTTTCCGTTCCACTATTTTATTTTTATTTTTTCTTTAGGCTCTTTAATGACTTATGTGTTGGATCTCCTCTGTCTGTCCTGTGTATATCTTTCATCTTCTCCCTAACCCTTTCTAACCATTTTCATTTCAGTTTGTTCATTTTTCTTATTTCTATATTCTATTGGCTGATTGTGTTTTCCCCAATATTCATTCGCCCTTGTGTACTTTCGAATTTCTACCAAATTCCTATTAATTTCTACTTTTCCCTATTTCTTTCCAGCTCATATTTTACTTCTTCCTGCTATCTTACCATTTTTTCTTGAGTTCTTGCATTCTCTTTTGTAGTGTTTCTTCATAGAGGTATTTTCTCATTAAGCTTTAAAAATCCATAATGAAGCGATTGTTCAAAAATTTCACCTATTTCAGGGTGACTGACCTTAATCTGCTCATAAACTTTGCTGTTCATTGTTCCTTTTTTTCTTACAGTGTCTCTGCGTGGATGCTGAACTCCTTTTATGAGTTAGACGAGTCAGTTGAAAGAGGTTCCTATAGAGGGGCCTGAGTTGAATTTGAAATCATGACTAGGCTGCTTCCTGCAAATCTGGCTTGTGATATATCATGTATCATGTATCCTCTCCTCTGCCTTAAAAAAAGGAAAAAGGAATTTGCATTTTGTCTTCCATTCTCTTTGTTGGTTTCAGATGGTTTCCAGGAGACGGTGGCAAGAATGCTGAGTTTATGTGGCCATGTTCATAGTAACAGGCCTTAGTGGCACATTTTTAAGAGGAAAGGAACATACTCTTACAGAATGCAGTGACTAGGCCAGGCCACTGAACAACCAACTTTTTCCAGCTTCTGTGGTCCGCAGCCACGGCCCCCAAACAGCTCCGGGAGATCCAAGAGTTTTGCTCCTTCTATACATGTTCACAAGATCTATTCACTAGCTTTGTGGGAATTGAGGGCTGCCTCCAGGTATATCGGCCACTTAATACCCCCAAGGGACCGCCCTTCAAGAGTGTCATGGAGCAGGAAGAGAGAGGTGGCCCACCCATCACAGCGAGATTTCTAGGAGTCAGAGGGGAAGGGATCACTAGGTCGACAAGATGTTCTCTACTCTCTATGATTTCTCACCATCTCCCCCACCTCTAAACATGCCTTCCTGTTTCCAATCTGCTGAAAGGTAGCACCATCCACCCAGACATCCAAGCCAGAAATCTGGGCCGGATCTCCATTCCACCCTTCTCTCTGCCCCATACATCCAAGTCTTGCAAATTTTTCCTCCTACACATCTCTGGAATCAGTTCATCTCTCATTGGCCACTCTGTGTCTACCTAGGCTGAGGCACCCTCTTCTTTACTAGGATACCTAATTGGTCTCTCCCTCCACTCCTGCTCCTCCACAATCCACTCTCCACACACTCAATCATATCCCTCAAAGCCTCTCTGGAGAAAGTCTAAATGCCTGGAGTGCTTGGTCGCGCTGAACTTTTATTTCCAGGACAGTGCCAGACCCTCTCTATCTCCACTTCACACATACTATTCCCTCTGCCTGGAACATCCCTCTCCCCCTATTCTCATTCTTTAGGTCGTCCCCGGGAAGCCTTCCACAGAGGCCCCTCAGTGGGCTGGATGCCCTAGCTATGAGCTCCCATAACACCCGGCTCCTCCCTGAGCACACCCTTTCCTCTTTACTATATTTGACCATTTAAAGTCTGTCGATCCATGCGGGCGGGACACTGGATCCCTTGCTGTTGTGTCTTGGGACTATCACAGTGCCCGCCACACAGGAGGCTCCGTATGAGACGAGCCCTCAGATAAGAGGGGTTTTTGGAGGGGGACAGACTGATCCCTGGCCTAGGGCATTGCAAGTCTGCTGGTGAGAAGGGGCTCCTCCAGTTCTGGGCTTCTTCACTGTTTGGGCTTCCAGGAGCTTTCTCTGTAGAAGATGCTTTTGGTCTCCCATGTTGTGGACCTCTTGGCCCCCAACGGATTCCTCCTGCCCCCACAGTGGACAATCCCTTGCACACTAACAGCTTCCCACCTCAAGTGCCTGATGCACTCTGCTTTCTTGCCTGCTCTGCAGGGGGGCACAGGGAAAGGTAATACCTTTGGCGACAATGCTCAGCCCAAAGGGGACAAAAGTCAGTGCATAAATGCTCAGTCACCATCCTTCAGAGGGACAATTCTGAGAAGCATGGAAATGAGCTTTTTTTCTATAAAACAGATGATTCTTGTCACCCTCTAAGATGTCTTTACCCGATAATCCTTCCGAGGTGAGATTCTAAATTTTGTCCTGATTAGATATATTTTTAATTTGGCCTTTATTACTATTTAAAAGACACACACACACACACACAATACATGCATTAATAAGCACAGTGAACAACCCAAATAATGTTAAGAAAATCAAGTAAAATGTGAACATCTTTTCCCCTCCCCAGAGGGGGCCACAGTCAACAGTTTGGATATACATCTTCCTAGGCCTGTTTCTCTTCTTTCCATTAAAACATGCACGTCTGTCATGATGTATTAATTGCCTGTGATTGCCACAATACATATCCACAGACCTGATGGCTTAAAACAACAGAAATGTGTTCAATATCAGTTTCACTAAGCCAAAATCAAGGTACCAGCTCCCGGTGGAGGCTCTAGGGGAGAATCTTCCAGGTTTGGCGGCTGCTGACATTCCTTGGCTTGAGGCCCCATCATTCCAATCTCTGGTCACTGCGCCTCCTCCTTTTTTTTTTTTAACTGTTTAGGGTAGGGAATTTTATTTATTTTTTAAGATTTTTTTATTTGAGAGAGAGAGAGAGCACGTGTGCACACACAGAGAGAGGGAGAAGCCGGTTTCCTACTGAGCAGGGAGCCCGATGTGGGGCTCGATCCCAGGACCCTGGGATCAGGGCCCGAGCTGAAGGCAGACGCTTAACCAACTGAGCCACCCAGGTGCCCCAATGTCTCCTCCTTTTCTATGTGCATTAGAACTCTCTTTGCCTCCCTCTTACAAGGACACCCATGAGGGCATTTAGGGTTCACTTGGATAATCCAGGATAAGCTCCCCATCTCAAGATCTTTAACTTAGATATGCAAACACCATTTTTTCCAAATAAGGTAACATTCACAGATTCCAGGGATTAAGACATGGATGTCTTTTGGGGGATTACTTTTTCATCTACTATACATGGTAATTACTTTTAGCATAAAAGAGAGGATCATTCCACAACTTGCTTGTTGAACATAATTAAGATGTCTTGAAGCTTTTCCCGTATCTGTCTATATAAAGTTACTTAATTGCTGCTTAATAGTTCACAGTGGGAATATTCCATAATTTCTTTAACCATTCCACTCTAGGGAGAATATTTTGATCATTCCCAATTTTTATTATAGCAAACCGCTGCACTGAACACACAGCACATGCAGCTCTAGGGGAAACTGAGGACTTCTATACAGGAGACACTGAGAGCTGAAGTCGTTGGGTCCCACTGCTTACAGATATTAACTTTTCATTGTATATCAGTTATTATCTCATTAAATCCTCACGCATATGACGGAAATGGGAATGCTTTCATTCCTATTTTATAGCTGAGAAAACTGAAAGGTCCAGAGTGCTAACATTTGCCCAGGGTCCCACAGCTGGCAAGAATACCAATATTTTGGGGCGGCTGGGTGGCTCAGTTGGTTACGTGACTGTCTTCGGCTCAGGTCATGATCCTGGAGTCCTGGGATCGAGTCCCGCGTCGGGCTCCTTGCTCAGCAGGGAGTCTGCTTCTCCCTCTGACCCTCCTCCCTCTCATGCTCTCTCTCATTCTCTCTCTCGCAAATAAATAAAATCTTTAAAAAAAAAAAAGAATACCAATATTTTGAATTAAAACTAAAAGGAGAAATGGCCATAGAAAAAGAAATCTGTTTGGTTTGGTTTTTTTTTTTCCTTCTAAAAAGGAAAATATGTTTTCATGTTGGATTCATAATCTGTATTCTCAAACTTTTGGATGCCACTAGGGAAAAATAAATCATCTTTTTAAAAGTGTTTGAAGAAGACTGTTTTGATCCTCTTCTTGGCCTTACTTGGCTTCAGACAACCTGGAGAAAGTTGGTAATTGTGTGGTTGTGCAGAGAGAAAGGTTCAAACCGGCCATGAGCAGATGTCCCCACAGGGCCACCCAAGTAAAGCTTTGGGAAAAGAAAAGCAGCTTTGATCAAACTGAAAAAACATCCTCTGAAGAGAAACATTCAGCTGAATAACAAAGAGGACATTAGAGAAGGGGAAAGGGGATTGATGCATGATATTCTAGAAAGTTTGCTGATGGGACCCAACAGACTCCATCACCGCCCACTTGTCAGCTGAACCCACCCCCGATCTCCCCATCCAACACCCGCACACTATCTTTTCTGCCCTGGGATGACGCTGGTAGGCAGGAAAGTGGACTGGTGTGACCTTCACTGTCTATTCCTACAGCGGCTCGATTTCTCCTGCCCTCCTCTAACCCCCGCCACCCACGCTTTCTCCAAGCCTCCCTCCTTCCCCTTAATTCCTCAGAGAAGATGCCCACTGGCCTGGCAGTCACATCCACCCACAGCTGCAGAGGACTGAAAGAGAGGGTGGCTAGAGAAAAAGGGGATTTGGGGAAAACACAGCTGAGTTCTAGATCAGCTTCTGCCCTTTCCACCTGTGTGACAATGGGCAAGTTACACAACTTCTCTGGCCCATTTCCTCAGTCATAAAATGGGGGAGAATGAGATAATTCCTCCCTCCAAGGATTGCCATGAGAAGTAAATGAGTCAAAATATGTAAAGGGTCCACCACATAGTTTGGTACATTTAAATGAGTAGTGGGATCAATGTTTCTGCCTCCTCTTTCTAAACTCTCTTTACCTGGGACATCTGGGTGGCTCAGTCGGTTAAGCGACTGCCTTCGGCTCAGGTCATGATCCCAGGGCCCTGGGATCGAGTCCTGCATCAGGCTCCCTGCTCTGCCGGGAGTCTGCCTCTCTCTCTCTCTCTCTGTCTCTCATGAATAAATAAATTAAAAATCTTCAAAAAAAATTAACTCCCTTTACCTTTCTGGGATCTGAAAAATACCCACTCCCTTTCTTGCATTTGGCATATTGTAATGTCAGAATAAAAAATGGGATATTTGGGAGCACAGCTCAAGGTAGAGGCAGAATGAGAAACTCCTTCATCATAAAACTACAAGTGTAAACTAAGAGGAGGCCACCTTGGCACTGGGAAAGGTCTTGTCCTACAGAGTTTCCATCCAAAGATATTAGAGGTGGAACAGGAAGGAACTGCGTGCTTAAAAGCATGTTCGAAGGTGAAGAGCAAGAGGGTAGGAGCCAGGAAGGAAGTATGTGCAGGGACTAAAGGAAAAGACAGATTTTGACAAGACTGGGGTTTGGGCTCCCTAGCAACTGTGGGAAGGAAAGCCAAGAGAGTAGAAAAGAGCCCAGCCCACTGAGAACCTGGGGACCTGTGCTGGGCTGGGGACAGGAGCCACCACCAAACCCCCTATCATTGCCTCCATAGAGGTGGGAGACCGCTCTTCAACATGAAGTGAAGGACAGCGTCATTGGTGATATTATTTGTTCACTATTCTTCCTTCTTCCTCACCTTGCCACGGTTTCACTGAAGATAGAGTATACTTCCCACCCACTGTCTTTGACCTTGGCCACGTGACTTGCTTTTACCAATGGAATGTTAGTGGACATCACATATGCCACATCCTACTAGAGGCTTTGAATGTGCTTGCATGGTTTGACTTGCCTCCTTCCAGACTTGTCCTCCTCCGCAAGAGGCGTATGCCCCAGGTGAGGCCCCTGGAAGGGACCTGAATCCAATCCCCAGCCTGCAGCCAAACCAGCCACACCCACACATAGACATGGGTGTATATTGTAAGCCATGGAGACTGGGAGGTTGTTTATCATGCAGCATTGTCATAGCAGAACTTAACTAACACAGATTCTTCCGTGGTTTCTGTTGGGCTCAGTGTGTGCCCTTGGTCAGATAACAGTAAGGCAGTTTAGTAATGAAATATAGTGCCCTTCCCTTAACTAATAAGGGCATAGTGCTGTTACCACAGATGGGCTCAGGCTATGATGCAGATAATAATGCACCCTGGTCACAAATATGTCCCAGGAACAGGTTACTGTCGTAATTGAGAGAGACTTCTGTTAAATGGAAACCAGAGAGGTCTTTTGAGAAGGGCTTTTTTGAAGAATTCCAACACAAACCTGGTGGCCTTTGCACTGAGACAATTTCAGAAACAAGGACACTTGGAGGAAAGGACTCGATTACAATTTGTACTCTAACAGCCAGCAGGAAACTTTTTTTTCTTTTTCCATTTCTAAAGGGTCACAGGGAAAGGAATGCTCATCTACTTCAGGAAAATCCAGTCAGGATTGACTTTTGGGCCCTAGCTCTCCCTTCCCAGAAGGCCCTGCTCTGAACCCTGACATCCCCCGTGCTTAACAACTATGATTCCCACTGGCTGCTGCATGGGACCAAGTGGCAGAGACAGAGGCAAAGCCATCTTTTCTCAATTCCCAGGTGTCAGAAAAAGATGACAAAACCCTGGACCTCCACTAAACTGCCATTGATGATGGGATAACATGCTGGGCAGGGGAGGTGGAGAGAAGACAGAGGTCACAGGTTCCTCTCCCCATCAAAACAGATAAAATTACAAAGCATTTGTAAAGTGTTTCTTGATGGGAGTTTCCTGAGGGAAGCCATGTGGTGTGTGTGTGTGTGTGTGTGTGTAATAAAGCTCATGTTTAGCCTTGGTTCTAGAGTCATCACTAAAGATGTCAAAGGCCCTTCCATTCTGCCCCCCGACCTCTGCTCTCTTTTAAACTAAACAATCCCCATTGGCTGATCACTGATTCATCACTACTCAGACCCTGAGTGAGACTGGCAGAGATTTTGAATTTGGAGTTTCTGTTCCATTTTTTAAAGATCAGTTAAATAATTTTCATAACAAAACCATGACTAGAGTGAAAGGGAATACATAAGCATATTTTCAGAGGGCTGGATTAAAACCACATGTCAGTCCTGTGAGTAACACTGCATGCTAGACCTGGTCAAACTCTGCTTTCCTTGGCTGAACCTAGAGTCAGGCTCCAGGCAGGGGAAATTGGTCTGACATATGCCTGGGGGCAAAGGCGAAAGGCACACCCCATTAGAACTTCCAGGCACACAGTGTCCCTTTCCCAGTAAGATCTGTTGGGTCCTGGGAGGCTGGAGCTGTTGTTTCACTGTGGGCAGGATCCCAGGCTGCCTGTCTCCTAAGCCACCAACTAGCCAGGCCCTCTTGCTCAGCTTCATTGGAGAGTTGTGATTTTTCCTTCCACATCAGCAACTTCAAGACAAGAAAGGACTTTTGCCCCTGTAATTTCTAGCCCAGACAATTTCCAGGAAAAAGAAACACACGAAACACACACACACACACACACACACAATAACTAACGATAACTAACACTTATTCAGTGTTCACTATGTACCTGGGACTGTTTGAAGAACTTTACTTCTCTTAACTCATTTAATCTATATGCCAGTCTTATAAGATAGGTACTAGTATTATTATTAAATTTTACGGGTAAGGGAAACAAGGCATAGAGAATGCTAGCAAGGGCAGCACCAAGGCATGAGCCCAGGCAGTCTGGCTCCAGAGCCAGTGACCTAATCGCTGTGCCACCCTGGGAAGGGGCTGCCACCCAAAGCCCCTGCTCCAGCCCTGATTGCAGAAGACCACACTTGGGTCTCAGGGATAGGCCCTGCCTTCAAAGGAGGCTTACCTCTTTGGGACTGGTCAGTTCATCTGGAAAATGAAGCTTGCATGAGGTCAAGGGTAGGTGGCAGTCTTTTTGCAATGGGGAAAATTGAGGGAAAATAAAAACGTTTTTGGGCTACATTTATTTTTCTTTCAAAATGAAAATAACTGTTTTCTCTCATGTCCTACTTCATTAAATAAAAGAATATCAATGAGAGAATGCTGCCATTTGGCCCACTCAAATCTGGGCATACTTGAGAGGTAACTTCAGAAGCCGTTTCTTATGATCTGTTACTATCAAATTAGGTCTAGGGCCTGATCTCAAAACCAGACAGGTGCTATGCCTCCTGATCCTTCCAGAACCAGATGGCGCCCAAGTTCATTTCAGCTCAAGCATTCTTAAAAGGGAAGCCAGGAACAGACTTGTGGTGAGCAAAGTATAAGGTATAAACTTGTTGAATCACAATGTTGTACACATGAAACTAATGTAATGTTGTGTGTCAACTATACTTCAAGTAAAAAAGTAAAAGACTCTATCCAGGAAATTGAACATATCTGACTTAAGAGATGGGCACGGCAGATCTCTATTAATAAAAGCCACTTACCAAGCACATACCATGTGCTGGGCAGGCAGTCTCAAAACCCCACAATGTATGTACTAATATGATGATCTCTACAATTCTAGATATTGTGCAGCATTGTATAGAGGGATTTAGAGAAGTACCTTACTCAAGGTCACAAAGCTGGTCAGTGGCAGGCAGGATTTAAATTTTTCCCAAAGCCCACGTACTTTCTCATTCTACCACAGAATGGTGAAGGAAGCCTTGGGAGACAGAGGTGAGTTTAAGGAGGGGCTAAACATGGCAAAGGAACCTGGGATTTTGCTGCCCCTTTCAACAACTTCCTATGGCTTCACATGGTTTTTACTTGCAGCAATTTGGTGGGTGCTGTGTTCAAGAAGCCAGCTTAACCTTGTAAATGGTGGTCTACACAGTGGGTTCTTAAGGATGGAGAAAAGTCCTTCTTGAAAATGAAAATCTCTTTTCATTCCCACCCCCCACCCCTCCTTAACCTGCCCAAGTAAATGCTCTCCTTGGCACATTTGAAGGAAAGTATTTTGGACAGGTAAAAGCACTATAGATATTGACCTTGGGGGATTTATGGCAGAGATGGGGACTGAAGGGTCATGGCAGGGGGTAGTTTGAAGTTCTCCTGAAGCTCAGATTTAAATCTCATTTACCCCAAGCAAATGATTCCATGAATCTCTGGCCAGGTTCTGCTGCTTAGCTTCCATAGCGTCACTTCAGGGATGCGGTCACCTTGTGATGTGACAGAAACTTCTGGGTTGAACAAATAGCAATAGCTAGTGCTTGGGACGGGAATGAAGACCAAAGAAGTCTTAAAAAGTGATGGTTCTCAGTCTAGGGAAAGAACTGAAACAGGGAGAAGAGCCCCAGGAAATACAAGTTTTAAAAACACTAAAGATCCCAGGACCCTGCATTGGGCTCCCTGCTCAGTGGGAAGCCCGCTTCTCCCTCTCCCACTCCCCCCTGCTTGTGTTCCCTCTCTCGCTGTTTATTTATCAAATAAATAAAAAATCTTAAAAAAAAAAAACAAAACAGAAGAACGTTAAAACTAGAGACAGCAGACATTTCTCCTCAGTGAAGACCTGCTCAGTCCTAAAAGCTATGTTGGCAAGCCCAAGAAAAAAGGTCCCCATCACTCATTCTTCTACCCCCAAACACCTCAAGCCTGCCAAAACTTTGTCCAGCCATGAGGCGGGCAGGAAAACAACAGATTCAGCCCAGAGGTCAGGTAAATGCCAGCAAAGCAACGGCCACCTAGTAGATCCTCAATAATGAATGAATGAATGAATGAATGAATGAATGAATGAATGAATGAATGAATTGCATAAATTCAAAAGAGTAACTAACACAGTGGTGGGAGTCAATTTACACTAGGGGAGAAAATTACCTTCTCTGGACCAGTAGTCTCAAAATCTTTCGATGATATACCCTTACTAGTAAAAATTTTGAGAACATCCCTCTAATACTTACACATTATCTTTCCCAATATTTACAAATTATTGTAAACGAATGTGTTCATTAGAAAGCATGAACAAGAAATGAAAAGTCAGAAAAGGATTGGGTAAAACAAATGTAAACAGAAGTTCTAAGGGTAACTGGGTGGTTCAGTCCATTAAGTGTCTGCCTTCGGCTCAGGTCATGATCCTAGAGTCCCAGGATCTAGCCCAGCATCTGGCTTCCCGCTCAGCAGGGAATCTGCTTTCCCCTCTGATCCTCCCCCATCTTGTACTCTCTCTCTCTCTCAAATAAATAAAATCTTAAAAAAAAAAGAAGTTCTAATATTTTTTATACTGTAACCCAGTGGATTGTATAGTGTATCCCTGAGGTCAGTGAGCCCTGCTTTGGAGACCTTTAACCTCAAAACAGTCTGCTTCTTCATACACAAAATGACTCTGGCAAGGAGTAGTCTGAGTTTGACTGTGCTCATCTGTTATTTTTTTAAAAATGCATTGTGGGTAACCACAATGTGCTAAAGATTATTTGAAGGGGATATAGGACCAAAGAAAATAAATATTTTCTTGTGTAAATTAGAAGAATCATCAAGATTGAGGTCAACAGTCTAGAGACTCTTCTCGGAAATAAACGAATCAAATAAAGTCCAGGTACATTTGAATGAGAAAATCAGAGTCTAATGAACACCTATAGTCCCCCAATGTTCAGAAACAAAAATCAGAACAAAGGTCAGGAAACAAGAAATGGGGAATTGTTAAGCTTGACTATTAAGAAGAAAAGAACTGAAGAATGAGGTTCTGCTCTGAGCCAGTGTTTATCTAAGTCAGCACTGACTAATAAGAATATAATGCTAACCACATACAAAATTTTAAATTTTCTAGTAGCCACATTTTAAAAAAGGGGAAGAAGCTAGGGGAAATTGACTTTAATAATATTTTTTATTTGGCCAAATATATCCACAGTAGTATCATTTCAACATGTCATTAATATAAAAATTATTGAGATACTTTACATTTTTTGTAATAAGTCTTTGAAATCCAATGTGTATGTCACACATACAGTACATCACAGCTCAGACCAGCCACGTTTCAGTATGTGGCTGGTGGCTACCATCCTGAATGGCTCAGATCTAAACTGAGGCATAGATCCTTGGAACCTCAGGAGTCCACAGCGTTTGGGAAGTGTTATACTAAAGGATAAACGGCACCAGATCACTTAGATCAATACAACTGTAAATACAAACACAAAGGCAAGCATATCAATTATAGTATAGTGGGGCTCCGACTTACAGGAAGGTTAGATTCTAATAGAGCAAATTAGGCAAAAATTAAGTCTAGATCAAAATTACCCTTGAAAAGCTCTTAAGAAGAAAACTAATACACACCAGGTTTTCCTCCAACCTTAGAACAGATGTTGTCTTTTGTCTCGAGGTGGAAAATTCTTCTAGCACACTCAGCCTCTGAAACTATCAGTCTTGAGAAACACACCAGACCATCGAACAAGGGATTTGGGGAGAGGAAGGTTTGAACACAGACCTACCTAGCTCCATTAACATTTAGAAGGAGATTAGCAATAATTAACACCAGATTTCTAATCAGCAAAGTTTCTAGTGGTAAAAAGAATCCAAGAGGGAAAGGAGGGTGTGTGTAATGAGAGAAAAGGAGGTCAGGGACCTGCAGTACAGACCGGCAGCAAGTGCAGCAGGAAACACAGTTCAGATGGGAAAGAGGGTGGGTGAGGGGAGAAGCGGCAGGCCTGATCCCTGGAGCCTGCAGGGTAAGCGAAGAAGTGAGCCAAGGACCCAGCGAGCAGAAAGTTCCCTACCTCTCAGAAATTCTTTTTCCGAAATGAGTTTGACTGCCCTCTCTTCATCACACAAAATTTTTAAAGTACATGTCTTCTTACCCCAGAGGTGTCCAATGTCAGTGCTCTAATTATACCCCCAGAAGCTCACCTGCCCCCACCTTCACCCCTACCTTCCTCGCCTCCTCTAGTTCCTCACTGAGGCTCTTGGCAAAATTAGGTGTTCCTGGAAGTCAGTAGCTCTAGCCCCCCACCTTGAATCTCAGGTCTTCACTTTTGAAAGGGATCAAGTCATCAATATTTCCCCATCTGCAGCTTTGTGTTTATGAATAAATAAGCAAGCACTGCATCCCTGTTCACATACTTGCTAAGGGCTATGTGAGTCCTCTGAGCACAGAGCAATATTTCATAACATCTGGCTCCCTTTCCTCTGTTCTGGCCTCTTGCCCTTGTCTGGCTGGGCCAAACCCATTTCAGGCTGGATGTGACCACATGCTATTTGGATTAAGTTGCACTGAGTGTTAGAAGGAATGATCCCTTATCCTGGACTATGTATCACCAAGTTCCACCAAGAAAAGAAGCTGGAAAGGTTCTGCTCCTCTCCTGTGTCATGAAGTGTAACTTCTTTCCGCATATAACCCAGGACAGGCTTTCTGGACTAGTCCCACAATGTCAGCGATCTAGTTAGACAGAGTTCTGCCAAGGTGAAGATCTGGTGCTGGGTGTTCCCAATACTGAGGCATCTGGAATGGTGTATCTGGTCCACAGGGGAGGGGCCGAGGTGGAGGGGGAAGAAGAGCCAAGGAGAGAATTCACCCAGGCAGGGAAATGTGAGCTAAACTCCATTTGCCTCCTGTGATAGGCATCCACTGGGTACCTCTAGGGGTGCACTGTGGTGCTGTGGGGGTCCAAAGAATGAAAATGTAAAAAAGGCAAAACTAGGAAGTAGAAGAAAGTAGTCTTCTATGTGTCCTCTATGCCCCATCTTGCCCCCCACCACATACAACTAAAACTAAATAGTCCATAACCCCAGCCACTTGTTGAACGATGATATGGTTAATCTCATGGGAGGAGCAGTGTAAAACAACAAAAATAGGAAGAGTAGAATTTACAAAGTATTAATGTGCTTTTCCTATTTGCACTCCTGAGAACCTGAGCTGAAGCTTATCCACCTACCTGGGAGTGTTACAGATGAATGTTACAAAAGAGACGCACAGGGTTAGACCAATGTTCACCTTCTGACATGCAAAATAGAATTATGGAAATTCATGGACTTGTCTTCATGGAAATTCATAGCTGCTGTCTTGAGAGATTTCCCAGACTCCTTCCCCTCCCCCCCCCTCCCTTTAGCATCAAAGGCCAAGCCTGGAGAATCTAGCTGATTTGGCCCCAGCTTGATACCCCTGGTTTATGTGAGCTCTAAGTTCCTCCCACTTCTGAGATTCTGCAGCTCCCTATATTTCCACAGACCCAAAAAGGAACTTATTGAAGAGCTGTAAACCTAACTCTGGATGTGATAGAACACAGCAGTTATTTGTTAAGTAGTTAATAACTACTGATTTGCCTTGTTTCACTAGATGGGAGTGGGGAAAGCATTTGAAGGTCACATTGGTGTCACTCAACCCTTAGGATCGCACAGCCCTAGCCTGACCTCACAGGACTAGGTTAGCAGATGAGGGCCAGTAACTCACTGTCCTCAAAGCAGAGGCTGATGACTCCTGCCCTAAACTGAATAACGGCCTCCAAAGATATCCAGGACCTAATTCCTCGCTGTGAAATTTATGTGGAAGGGGGTCTTGGCAGGCATGATTAAGTTAAGGATCCTGAGATGGAGAGGTTATCCTGGATCACTTAGTGGGCCCTAAATATAATGGCAAGTGTCTTTATAAGAGGGAGGCAGAGGGAGATCTCACTACAGAAGAGGAGAAGGTGAAGTGATGAGGGAAGCAGATTGGTGTGATGCTATCTGAAGTTAGAGGAAGGGGCCACAAGCCAAAAAATGCAGTGCCTCCTAAAAGCTGGAAAAGGGCTCTCCGCTAGAGCCTCCAGAAGGAACCAGCCCTGCTGACACCTTGATTTTAGCCCAGTGAAACTGATTTCAGACTTCTGACCAGAACTGTAAGAGAACAAATTGGTGTTTTAAGCCACCAAATTTGTGGCAATTTGTCACAGCAGCAAGAGGAAACTAATAAAACCCCGACCCTGGCTACTGCAGAGATCGGCCATATGGCCCCCTTTTAGATGTCTTCCCACTGCAGAAGCCCCTGGGCAGCAAGGGCTCTAAGAAGGCCATGTCCAGCATGCCCACCTTGGGAATCTGAGTGTATATGTCAGGGTGGGCAGTCAGTGGAGGCAGCCTCCTCTGAGCCCTACCCTAGCTGGAACAGTAGGGAGGCGGCCTTGAGGCTGACAACTGGTCCAGATCAGGGGCTCCTGAGCACCTTCATCCTGGAGTTGGCTGGCTGTGGAGGGCGCCAGCCCATGGAGAAGCACCAGTGTGCACCAGCTCAGTCCAGAGTGCAGAATGTATGTCGACAGGGTGGCGCAGTGATTTGAAAATGCAACAACAGGCACATTGCTTCCCAAACTGGCCTCATTCCTAGGAAAATGAACCAAGCTCAAGAAGGGGGAATAGCTCTCTTAAAATGAGGGGGGAATTCAGTCAGATTGTCGCCTTGTGGGTTGAAACCCATTTGCAGTGTCTGGGTCGCTATCAGATTTTTTTTTTAAGGAAAGGAAAGGAATAAAAGAGAAAAGAGAAAAGGGAAAGAAAACAGAGTTACTGTACCTCATAGGGACAAGTATCATTTCATGAAAACTTTATTTGAGTTATATGCACACACACATACTGAGTCACAATACAAAATGTATTGGTAAGCACATCAGTAAAAGAACGTTTGAAAGCCAGTGGGTTAAATGACATAGTTGTGGAAGTCAGGACCTGATAAGAAACCAGAGGTTTTTCCCTGACTGTGAATCCTAAGAAAGCTGACACTGATGGAAGAGTCCTCTCCCCCACAAATCTGGGCATCATCAATGGCCACAGAGACCAAATCAGTGCCAGTCATGGCCAGATTGCTGTATCAGGTAAACTCACACCAGCAAACCCCAGGTTAGCACAAAGGTCACGGGGAGGGGATAGCAAACCAGTAGAGAGGAAGCCACCCTGTAGTGCCATGCCCATCACACCAGCCCTCAGGCCCAGCCAGGGGAGACATCCAGGGCAGGTGTCCTTGCTCTTCACTTGTTTTTAGATGGTAGAAACAATGGCGCCTACCTCCCAGGATTGATGCGAGTGTTTAATGAGTTAATGCGCATAAAACTCATGAAGAAGTTGCAGGGACATAGCAACTCTTCCAAAGGTATGGTAGCTGCCGGGGGCCTGGGTGGCTCAGTCAGTTAAGCGTCTGCCTTTGGCTCAGGTCATGATCCCAGGGTCCCGGGATGGAGCCCTGCATCGGGCTCCCTGCTCAGCGGGGAGCCTGCTTCTCCCTCTCCCTCTGCCTCTTCCCCTGGCTTGTGCTCTCTCACACTCTCTCTCAAATAAGTAGATAATAAAATCTTTAAAAAAAAAAGATGGTAGCTGCCATTATTGTCATCCTATGAAGAGTGAACTACAACAAAGGACAAACTGGGCTGAGGAGCTGTCTACAGGGCCAACCCCCAGATGCCAGGTACCGGCAGCCATTACCTCTTTCAGGAGGACTGAATCTGAGCATGCCTGCCCTGCTGTCCCTGCTGCTCCCCACCCCACTCCCACCTCTTCTCCTTCAGCCTCCTCTTGGTCTGAGGTTGAGGTCTCCAGGCTAGTTCACAGCTGGTCCTTCATCCAACCAACTCTTGGGCAGAGAACCCTTAAATTTTGAGTTCTTTCAGGTATTCCTTCTACAGAATTTTGCTCACAACCAGCATCCTCCCATACAGATGAATAACCAGGAGATGACCAGAACCACTTAAAGAACTTCAGAAGTGGTCAAAAACAGCACAGCAGTTCAGCACAGAGGCTCTGGACTCAGACTACCTGGGTTCAAATCCCAGCAATACCATCTACTTGCTAGGCAAGTTACTTACCTTCTTTCCTTCTAACCAAATCCTGACTGCCCCAGCTACGTCATTTAACCACCAGCCTTCAATCTTTCTTTTTACCAGTATACACAGGAATGCATTTGACATTGTGACTCAGTGCATGTGTGTAACTGAAATTAAAGTTTCATGAAATGATACTCTTAAGAGATGAAATGACTCATGTTTTCTCTCTCCCTTCTCTTTCCTTCTCTTACTTTCCCTTCTCTAAAAAAATAATCTGGTAGTGACCCACTAATATGGAATGTGCCTCAATTTCCTCACCTGTAAATTGGGGGAAATAGACACACCTACCTATAGTAGGGTGCTATTTGTGCCCCGCCCATATCTCCTCCCACAAGCGGCTTTGGCTCTTGGCCTTGAGGCTTGCTTTGATGCTGGAGTATGTCTGCTGGGAAGTTAATACCCACAGCATCAGCCCTGGACCTCAGACAGACAGGAACTGGTGGGTACAGGTTCCATCTGCTTTACCCCTCAGGTAGGCCAACTCTGAGGCATGTTCTACATAGTCCCCCTGAAGGCCCCAGCAGGAATGAGCTCCAGCCCGCAGTGGAAAGCTGCTCCTTCATGCACCCTGCCTGCATCAGCTGCCTTCCTGGTCTCACTTGCTATTCCACCCCTCCCGCTGCTGTCTTATAGTGACATCTTCCAAGAAAATTACTCACACTGGAATCCTAGGCTCAAGGTCTGCTTTTGGGAAAAGCCAACCTAAGACACAGCCTTATAAGGCAGTTAGGCCAATTAAATGATCCAAATGTCAAATGCTTACAAGGATTCCAGTCTCCTAGTAGATGCTCAATAGATGTCGTCTAGGAGGAGTTTTTCCCTGGGCAGTGTCACATGAGGTTCGGCTGGAGAGGGACGAGTCTGCACAGTGAGGGTCGGAGCGGCCCATGGACAAAAAGCCCGAGGGAGGTGTATTTTGGGAAAAGAACATGTCGTTTTTCAATCTGAAGATTCTCCCATCTCTGAAGCTCACACACAAAACAACCTTCCTGTCATTCTCCCAAGGGGAGTTGCAGGTGTCACCCAAGGCATGGGTCTAGAGGGTGGAGGGAGTTTCCTTCCCTCACAGGAGGGAAAACTTCTGTGCCTCCTTCCCCAGGCAAGGAAGCCCAGCTCAGGGAGTTGCCCATCACAGGGCCCCTCAGCCCGGCCCCACAGGGGACAGGATTCTAGCCCAAGTTCCAACCTCAGCTCCAACTCACTGCTCAGCAAACGAAGGGAGCGTGGAATGTGCAGTTCTACACAGGATTCCACACATGCAGCCGCCGGGTGTCTGCTCCAGGGACAGAGTGACCTCTCTGTCATCAGCAAGACAAACCATCTCTCGGGTTTGTGCACCTTCTCCAGGGAGGCCACAAGTCCTCAAGCTCAGTATGGATGGCCACAGCCCACAGGCATAGGCTAACTAAGGGACTGAGCACCCCACATCCAAACAGGCCCTGAGAGCCCCACGCAGTCCCTGACCACAGGACCAGTCCCCGGGACAAATCTGCTCACCATAACCTTTCTCTAGTCCCCAAGCTGTTTGACAAGCTCCATCTCTGGGCCCAGAGGGAGGCAGCAACTTGCCAGGCTTGCTTACCATCACTAGCCCATGAGTAACACATGGGCTCAGAGTCAGGCTGCCTGGATGTTGAGTCCAGCTCCACTGTGTCTTTGCTGTGTGAACTTGGGCCTCAACTTCCTCATCTGTACAATGGCAATAAGAATAATACCTCCTTCATAAGGTGGAGTATTCACTGGTTCATTTAGCAGATATTCCTGAGCCAAGCACTCACTCCTCCAGACAGAAGAATGGTGAACTAAATAGACAAAAGTCACTACCCTTGTGGATGGTGACATTCTGGTGGGAAAAGAATGCGACTTGTCATTCATAAAAATGAAAACACTCCACTAAGTACTGTAAGAGTTATATGAGCTGTTGTAGGTAAAGCATTCGAAACAGAGCCTGACATATAGTTATGTTCAATGAGCATCAGTGTTCTTACTATTCTTCTAGCAACACCCATGGGATTACCTCCACAGTAGGACTCCTGGAATCTGCACTGAGAATGCACGCCCTATAGGAGGGCATGTGAACCCTCTTCCCGTTCCTGAGATGGGAGGAAGTTAAACATACGTCCTTTATCTCTCCCTCCCTGCTTGCTGATTGTGCTGCTGCCGTCTCTACATTGATTATACGTTGGGGCTTTTGCAGTCCTGCTGGCCCCAGGAGCCCTCTCTATATCCATAACTGAATTACCATTTTGTTCCAGCTTGCAAGAGCACCAGTGTGCGAACACCGCAGGCCAGATGGAATTTTAGAAACCCTGTCATTTGTTGGAAATTTTCTCCGGCTGCCCTTGTATTAACAGCCATATATTTTGCTCTCAGGCCCAGGAGTGGGGCTGGGGTGGGAAAGGAGTAGGGATTGCTGCTTAAAAAATATAGCGAGTTTCCCTCTGGGCCATTCCATTCCGGCCTTCCAGAGTACTGGCTGCTCAGAGGACAGGACACAACCCCAGAGAAGAGGGGGAGAGGAAGAAGTCTGTCTTCCAGACCCTTCTCCCCTCTTCTGACCAAACCCATGACAACAGGGGAAACTGAGACAATTAAGACATTAAAGGAAGATTCCTCCTCTTGCCTTAAATCTACGCCAGTTATAGCAGGTTGTATGGACTTCTTTCCTATAAGGCCTAGGGGAGAGTTTGTAACCTGGGATCATGGGCCAAATCTGGCGTGTCTTGCTTGGCCTGAAGTATTTTTAATAAATTCAAGCCAATGTTTAAAAACCAGGATATTTCACATAAAAAATCCAGATTTCTGGCTTCCCTTAAAAAAAGGAAGTTCTAGCCACAGCTTGGGCCCACGTTCTCACATAGCTGGAGTACGGCTCTCTCTCAACAACATGCTCTCTGCAGTTCATCACAGGCCCTACCACTCCCTATTGTCTCCCAACGCCGAGGAGGAAAGACATTTGCCTTTGGGATCTCACTAGCATTATTGTTTTTCATAGAAAATAAACATTTCTTTGACCAAGGCTCACTAAGCCTCAAGAAAACAAAACATAGATTGATTTGTTTTTTCACTATACCCAGCTTGCTCCACTCACTATGCCAGGAGCCCAGTTTCCATCAACACTTCAGTTTATACTTTTTGACCCAGAGCTGTACCATCCAATATAAGTGCCACTATCCACATGTGACTATTTACATTTAAATTAATTGCAATTTGAAATTTCCATTCCTGGTCCACTAGCCACATTTCAAGTACTCAGGAACCTCCTGTGAGCAGTGGCTGCCATGATGGACAGCACAAAATAGAGTATTTTCATCATCTTGGAAAGTTATACTGGACCGCTCTGGAAAGATTTAAATATAAGATATGGGAGGCTACCAACCAATTAAAATATCTGTTGAGCAGTTGAGCATGTCCTCTGCATCTACACTGGGCACTGCGGGGAAGCTGCTGTCTTCCAGGGGTTCACAAACAAGGCAGAAAGCCATAGGCAAAGACAAGAGACAGTGGGAAGTGCCCAATATTGCCACAAGGACCCTCTCAGTCCAAGAACGGGAGCAGGTCTCTGTTTTCACGATACAAAGAAAATGCTCTGCTTGTCCATCACACTGTGCTCTTGGTCCAGTTCCAGGCAGACCTGTCAGAGGCTTCCCGAAACAGGGATTCCTTATTTCCTCATGGAAATGCTGCTTTAGATATCTGGGGCTCAGCCCCATGTTTTTGAGGCTCCTCAAACAAAACACACAAAGAGAGTCAGGTTGGGCTTAAGAGCTCTCCCTCCCTGACAGGGCTTCTCCCTTCAGCACTGGCCTCCCCTATCCCCCCCGCACCCTGCTCCAAAACACCCCACCACCTATCTCTCCTGCCCCCATGCACCACTCCCCAAGGCTGTCCTCTCCCCAGGGCTTCCCAGATCCACAGCCAGCCCACTTCCAGGGCTCCCTGCTCCAGCTCTTTGCCTTTCCCTCTCCTATATCTGAACAGGATACACCTGGGACCCAGATCCTCAGGACAACACTCTACACAACGAACTAATTTCCAAGGATATTTACTTAAAAAAAAAAAGATTGTATTTATTTATTTGGGTGGGGAGAGGAGCAGAGGGAGAGGGACAAGTAGACCCCGCACTGAGGGCAGAGCCCGATGTGGAGCTCCATGTCACCTGAGATCATGACCTGAGCCGAAATTAAGAGTTGGACACTTAACCAATGGAGCCACCCAGGTGCCCCCAAGGATATTTACTTTTAACAGAAAATTTCCAAAGACTAGATATCAAAATGGAAGGGCTACATCTAAGTTGTGCAAATTTTCAGGCTGATTGGAAAGAGCATCACATTTGTGGTTGGAGGGCCCGCCTTGAAGTCCTTCATATTTATAACTATGTGACCTGGCATTACTCAGCATCAGTAATCTCTCAATTACTCTATTACTGATCTCTAAGACGGGTTTAATAACACCAGCCTTAACAGTTGAAGGATTAAGGACTCAATGAGATAATAGACAAGAAAGCCACAAAGCCCAGTGCAAATACATGTTGTTATTAGCATTAAGGGGAAATTATATTCTGACACCCAGCCCAGTGCCTGGCACACACTAGAAGTTTGTTGAAAACTATTTTTAAATGATCCTGGAGTAGAGGCTGAGGAAAGACCCTTTAGACAAAGGGGGCTTTTAGCATACTCTCAAGATCAGATCACACAGATGAAGACCTACACAGAAGGAGGGGTTCTGAATCTTTTTAGTACCAAAGACTATTCTAGCCACCTAGTGAAGCCATGGACTCTTCTCAGGATGCTTTTTTTTTGTTTTTTTAAGATTTTATTTATTTAGTTGACAGAGAGAGACACAGAGAGAGAAGGAACACAAGCAGGGGGAATGGGAGAGGGAGAAGCAGGCTTCCTACGGAGCAGGGAGCCCGATGCGAAGCTCGATCCCAGGACCCTGGGATCATGACCTGAGCCGAAGGCAGACACTTAACCGACTGAGCCACCCAGGTGCTCCACCAGGATGCTTTTTTTAAATGTATAAAATAAAAAATACACTGTTCCAAAGACAACTAATTATATTGAATACATTATATTGTATTGAATATATTGCATACTGAAATACAGTTATTAAAATATCCTAAAAAATAAATTTATGGTATAATAATACATGTTTCTTTATTAACACATTAAATAATAAGATCTAACAGCACCTCTAATAACAAATACACTTTCAAAGTAGTAAGGAGTAAAGACTATATTTCAAAGTCTGTGCTTCCACTGTCATGACATAAAATACCTGTGATTCCTGGGGTGCCTGGGTGGCGTAGTCAGTTAAACGTCTTGGTTTTGGCTCAGATTGTGATCTCAGGGTCATGAAATTGAGCCCCGTGTCAGGTTCCTTGCTCAGCATGGAGTCTGCTTAAGACCCTCTCTCCTTCTCCCTCTGTCCCTCCCCATCCACCCCTACTCTCTCTCTCTCTAAAATAAATAAATCTTAAAAAAAAAAAAGAAATGGAATATCTATGATTCCTGCTGATGACAAAGTCACATGTCCTGCTAACACTACTATGGTTAGTGCCTACATTCATTATTAAAGAAACACTGCATTCCAGTGAGAGATGAGGGAAAATAAAGATGTAACTTTTCTTCAACCAAGCTGAGGGCTCCCCTGAATTTTACATATGGACTCCAGGCCAAGCACCCCTGGACTAGGTTCCCTTTTACCTCCACCATTTGATTCTATTTTTCTCTGGTTCACCAGTGTAGGGATAGATCCACATGGCTGATAGAACAGAAGTCCCTTTGTAACATATATTCCCCAATTCTAAAACCCCTTATGCATAGGAGCTAGGGTCAAAGGCTACCCCCAACTCCTGTTCCCCTTGATGCACTGAAGGATCCTACTAACAATCTTAGAGGCTCAGGCCTTGCTGCATCTGCAGCCCTGTCTGTTGTCTGGGGACAGCTCCCATTAATTGCACACTTCGTATATGCTGATGACCACTGTATGAGCTGTTTTATGCTCATTATAGTATCCAACACGCAACCTCACGAGGGAACAGTGTTATTTTCATGAAGAAACTGAGGCTGAGCGGGCACCTGGGTGGCTCAGTTGGTTAAGCGACTGCCTTCAGCTCAGGTCATGATCCTGGAGTCCCTGGATCGAGTCCCGCATCAGGCTCCCTGCTCGGCAGGGAGTCTGCTTCTCCCTCTGACCCTCCCCCCTCTCATGTGCTCTCTCTCATTCTCTCTCTCTCAAATAAATAAATAAAATCTTTAAAAAAAAAAAAGAAAAGAAACTGAGTCTGAGGGGTTAAATGTTCAGTGACTTGCCCAAGGTAATAAGCAGGGTTTGAATTTAGTTCTGATTACCAGTCGCCCTTTCTCATGCTTCATGCTTTAAAACCGTACCAAGTAAGCTATTGTGACAATTACTGTTTTAAACCCATTCACTCTGGGAATGAGTGCTACTGCGGGGGAGATGAGTGCAGGTGAACAAGGAGACAGGAGCCTTTCCTGACTCTCCGTGGGGTGACTAAACAGAGTGGCATTGCCCAGTCAGCCAGCCACATGTCCCCGCCGCCCCCCCCCCCACAATGGGAAATGAAGGGATTCTAACTAGAGTTCAAGAGAGAATGTTCTGAAAAAAAAGGACTACAATAGCATCTTTGTAGTTGCAACAGGATCTCTAGAGTGCCAGAAGTGAGGGTAGTTGTGGGGGAGGAGGGGGAGACAGAACTCGGTGGCTGCCTGGGCCTGGGGCCTGCAGACAGTGGCTGGCTGTAGGGGGAGGCCGGGAGGGAGTGCTCGGGCTGTCCAGGAGGCCACCCCTACCACCAGCCAGGCCCTGAGCTGGGGTCCAGTTCCGCCAGGATGTACACACTGAGCCTCTGTGTGGACAGACAACAGAGCCACTCTGTCCTAGAGAAAGAAGCCTGTGTGTCCTGCCCACCTTCCTCAGAGCACAGGGATGGACATCCAAATGACCCATTCACGAGCCAGCCCAGCCTCTAGGCCTCATGCTGCCTGCAGCCTCCACCTCCAGTGGGTTCGGGCATCCCACGCAGCACGGCCCGGAGCCCCATCCCAGCCTGGGCACAGCCTGAGCCTTTGCTCCTGCTCCTTCCATCTGGGTGGTCATGGGTTATCACATTATCCTTGGGGCTGCAGCTCATGCATCTCTTTGGGGGAAAAAAGTGAAGGGGGTTGTGGATCCCATACTTTTCGAAATCATGACCCTCTGATATTACAGGTTTGACTATATTTGGGTCTTCCATTCCCAGCTCAAGCATGGCACCAAGCATTTGTAAGTACTATAAAGCAGTCGATTTAACATTGCCAGAACAAAGAAGAGAGGCATGGCCTCTGCCCTCAGTTTACAGTCCTGATGGGAAGATGGCCACAGATGACACCGCCCACCTAAGTACTTAGATGGATTGTAGAAATTAGGGAAGGGGGTACATGCTGCTTGTTTATGTATATGCAGGAGTAGATTCACATGGATAATCCCCTTCCAGGAATTGTGGAAAAGAAGAGACAGAACGTCTGGACAATTCGCCAGTGCCTGGTGCATTGGAAGTGACCTCATAGCACGGTGCAAAGCCAGTCTGGACACAAGCAAGGCCAGTCACTGGAGAAGCCAGGTTTGCTCTCCCGCTGCTACCCCCCCCCCCCCGCCCCCCGGCGCCAGGAGCCCAGGGCTGACGCAGGGCATGTGCAGCACAGAGAGGCAGTGGCGGGGGAGACCATCACTGCTCTGCCAGAGGTCAACACATGCTGACACCAGCCCAGGACACTGGGCCCGCTACAGCCCCAGAGCCCCGTGTCCCCGGAGCGGAGCGCCATGATCCCAGTGCTGGGAGGGGCCCCCGCCTGCTCCTTCGCTGGTGCCCGTGCGGGGGTGGGGCCTCCACGGGGCCAGTCCTTTTTGTCCATGAGCCTCAGTCCCCTTATCTCGCATCCATACATCTCTGGCTCTGACTCTTCTCTTTTTCTCTCCCTCCCTCTCCCCTCTGATGTCTTCCACCAGGCTGATAACGTTTCTGAAAACATCCCTCCCAGACCTGGTTCCTATACATGGAACCACGAGCCTGCTGCGTGAGCCAAGATGAATGGATTTGAGTTCTCCAGGTGCTTCTGGAAGAGGCTGTTTGCTCATTGCAAGCAAACATCCTTGAAAGCCAAACAAAAACTGCCCACAAGTGAACAGCCTGTGACACAGCCACTTAGCAGAAACCCAAACTGAAGCCCCTGGCAGGCAGGGAACTCGGGGGTGAAGACGGAGGAGCCACAGGTTGGCTGGCAGGGAGCACCAGGGACCACGGGCAAGGTGGCTAGGCCAACATAACCAACACTGTACTCATTTATTATTGCGATGATCCCTAACCTATTTTTTATGATAACAAGGGCAAAACCAATGTAGAAGATTAAGGGAGAAATGTCAAACACTTGACTCTTAAGAATATAACTGTGGCTCTTAAGAATATAACCTAATAATCTATTTTATAGAATTAAAATGATTAGTTTCATTTTTAAATAAGTTATTGCTATATCACGATTACTTCTAAGTGTGACTAAAGGACACCATAAGATAAATAAAAATGAAGAGAGAAGAGGAAGGCAGACAGAGGTCTGTATACCCACATGCCTGAACAAGAAACAAGTCACTCTTGACCTGCCCAGGCTCCCTATCTGAGGTTACCAAGGACTAGAGGTTCTCTTGCCCAAATACACCCCTCCTATCTGCTCCCTCCGGCCAGGCCAGTCTCTGGGCCCATTTCCCCATCACCATCATTTCGCAGATGCTCTCCTCCACTCCATGCAGCCTCCACCCCTCCCTCCGAAACTGCTCTCTAAAATGCAAACACATCCCACCTCCCCATGCTCAAAAGCCCTTCCATTGCCCCCATTGCCCTGAGGATAGTAACTCAAATCCACAGCTGGGTGGGGAGACCACCCATGCCCCAGAACCAGACTCTGCTTCCAGCCCCATTTCCAGGAGGCTCCCCCAACTCCCCTCCCAGTCACCTTTTGACAGCGCACTTTTGCCTCCAGGGCTTTGCACATGCTGTTCCTTCTGCAAGACTGCCTTTCCTCCTTCTTCTTGTTGTATTATTTTAACTCACATACAGTACAACTAAAATTTTTGTGGACAGTTCTAATGATTTTCACACACACACATAGAACCACCAGCCCCTGGTAACCATCACCTGTTCTTTGATGCCTGTAGCTTCACCTTGCCCAGAATGTCATATAGATGGAATCGCACAGCAGGTAACCTTTTGAGATGGATTTCTTCCACTCAGCAAAATGCCTTTGAGACTCCTCCATGTTGTTGAGTGTATCAATAGATTGCTGTCTTTGTTGCACCGTATGGCCGGATCCCACCTTGTTAGTCCAGTCTACAGTTGGGGACATCTGGTTTGTTTCCAGTTTGGGGTGATCATGTAGAAGGCTACTATAAACATTTGGATCCAGGTTTTGCGTAGACATATGTTTTCACTCCTCTTGGGTAACGACATAGGAATAGGATCGCTGGGTTCTACGGGAAGTGTATGTTTAACTTCACAGGAAACTGACAAGCTCTTTTCCAGTGTGGGTCTATCACTGTACATTTCTACTTTTAATGTACGAGCATCCAGTTATTCTGCATTCTGGCCAGCACTTGATAATGCCAGAGTATTTTGTTTTTTAGCTATTTAATAGACATGTAGTGGCTTCTCTGTTCTTCAACTGACAAAAGTGAGGCCATCCTCTGACACTCCCTGTCATTAAGCATCCCCCACCACCACTGAATTCACCAGGTGCTGTCATAAAGCACCTCTGGCTTCCACTCAGTGAGCAGCTCCAGGGCCACCAAGCTGAGCCCTTGGGAATACAGCCAGATCGCAGGCCACTTCAAAGAATATGTGTCTGTATCTGTATGTGTGTGTTGGAGGTCCACACAGAGAAGGGCGGCCTGGAGATTACCCCACAAACCACTGTTCCATCCTCACTCTTGGGCCACATGGTCCTTCAGATGCAAACCTGACTAGACACATCCAGACAATACAGGGATGGCATCCCAAACTCCCCAGATGGAAACACTTCCACAGTCACATCAAAAAGGGATCCAAGCAAAGATAGCCCAGGTTGCTCACAGCATCTGGGCCTCAAGGAAACCTGATGCATACACTCTGTTTCTAAATTGCCATGAAGAGAGAAGAGGAAGGCAGACAAAGGACTGTATACCCAAATGCCTAAACAAGAAACTGGGCCTCAAGGTACCCTGGGTGGGGAGGGAGGGCTGCGTCTCCCGGGTCTATTCTGAGGGGGCTGTCAGGGCCCATCTGAAGCACATTTCTTTTACTAGCCCCTGAAACAGCTAAGAAACTCATTTCTTTGTGAGGCCTATTCTCCACCCTCACTCCCTACCCACTGCTTTTTGAACCAACCTCTGCTTGGGCTGGTTGGGGCCAGCAGATTATTTAAAACCCTCTGCTCCCTGGCCAGCCCTGTGCAAAGCCTGGCTCATGCATGCAGCAGGTCAAGGGGGTGCCCACAAGAGAAAGGGTATCAAATTCCCCATGGGTTCCAAGGGCTGGATGTCATGGTTCCCAGTTCTGATTTCAAAACCAGTTGGACCTCTTTTCTTCAGCTGAGCCTAAGAAACTTGGGCAAGGTGATTGGCTGGAGCACCCCAGCATTAGACCTCAGGGGCCTGTGACTGAGTGGGGGCTGCATTCTCATCCAGTGTTCAGCAAGGAGGGCCAGAGCACACAAACTGGGCAAACATCTCCTTCAGGGCATTTCCCAACTGGTGAGAAGAAAGATGTAAAGGAGCAAGACAACTGTTTTAGAATAGAATCTGTCTGCATATGACCCATACTTAGAGGAGAGTCCCAGAAGCCCCCCGCTCCCCCACAACCCCTTGACTGGTAGTGAATGAAAATGCATCAGTGAATTCCTTATGATTCGTTTTAAGTTCTGACAAAAAGAAAACCTATTTGGTGGGTCTTCTGTAAAGCCCCCATTCTTACAGCACCTTTGGGGCACCAAGTATTTTCACCTCCATGATTGCATTTGCTCCTTATAATAGTCCATTATTATAACCCCATGTTACAGAGGGTTCCAAAGCTCAGAGCACTGGAGTGCCTACCCAGAGCCATGTGGTAGCCTAGTCTCACACAAACCTTCTTCTGATTTCAAACCCCGTGCCCTTCCTTCGCCACTCCAAGCTGTACCAAATGCCTCAAGTATATAAGGAGGCTATGGTATCTGTGATGCGACCTGTATGCGGCAGGGGGAAGATTTAGGAAACCTGGGCTCTAACCCAGCTCTGAGTAACCTTGAGAAGGTCACATCCCTTCTCTGATTTCAGCTCCTTTTCCTGAAGATTCCTCTCTGTCTTAACCATCAGGGAATTCAGCTCTTGGTTCTTTTGAGAATAACTGACCCATTAGTGGGTCCTCCTGCGATCCCCTTCCCTGCATGGCGGCCTGTCTGGTGACATGCCCCCAGCAAAGAGTGAAGACAGACAAGAGGAAACCCCGCCCACATTCACACTCTGGGCCTTCGAAGGTAATTGCAGTAAAATCTTTTATAAAGAGGCTGAAGAAATTTGTTCTGGTGAGCTTGTCTGATTTCCACTTAGCCAGGCACTCAGATCCCCATTTCCATGGATAATCAGAAGCCGGCCACATGCCACTGAAAACAGCTCCCAAGTGGGAACCACCTAAAGTCCACAAGCAGAGAAATGATTATCAAAATCATGGTACTGAGCATTAAAAGTATGACTATGAATATTTTTTGGAGATGCAGACATGGAACATGCTTTGACAAAAAGTGAAGTAAAACAAATCAGACTATAAAACTGTATGTTCAGCATAATCCCAACTCTTTAAAATAATACTCAAAGAGAGTAGGAAATATGCCAAAATGATACCCATGGTTACCTATAGAAGTTGGCAGTATGGCCAAATATAGGATCAGGAAGAAAACTTTTTAAAGTTGGCAATAATAGTCTTAACTTCTTCTATCAATATTCTTTTTTAAAAAGATTTTTATTTATTTATTTGGGGGAGAGAGAGAGAGAATGAGCAGGAGGGACGGACAGAAGGAGAGGGAGAAGATGGCTCCCAGCTGAGCAAGGAGACCCACATGGGGCTCAATCCCAGGACCCTCAGATCATGATCCAAACCACAGGCAGACACTTAACCGACTGAGCCACCCAGGTTCTTCATCTGAGTTCTGAGTCTTGGCACACACCAGGTCTCCTGCCATGATTATAAGGAAAGGTGGCAAGTGTCCCAATCTTAGCTTCAGAAATACACACACCAAGCCCTGTCAGAGACCCACATGCCCCCCCACCCCCGCAGGATGATCAAAAATACCCTCACAGGTCCTGCAGCTCAGTGTTCACTTTTGCAAAAAGACATCTAGGATTCCAGACTTTTTAGCTTTATATTTCTAACCCCGGGTTTCTCATTTTATGTGCCTCAGATCAGTAATACGACAGTGTTAAGGCATTCCTAGATAAACACCATATTCAAACAAGTTGGGGAAGTTCACATCTCAGTTTTAATGAATTAAGAGAGGTTGCTCTGCAAACTGATCCTGCCAGAGGGGCACATAAGATGTATCATTTGCAGATGAAGTTCACGGACACCTTCAATTTTAGGACTATCTCAGGAGACGGCAGCTCGACAGATTCAGGGGTTTCTGGGGAAGTGCAGTTCCTGTTCTCTCCACCTTCTAACCCTGTGGTTCTCAGTCCTGGCTGCACACTGGGGTCACCTGCACAGCCTGAAAAGCAAATCCCTTGGTTTGGGTCTGGTCTGGATCTGGTCTGGGGAGCAGTGAGATCCACTAGGGCTGAGAACCACTTCTTCCTCACACCATCAGAATGGTGTCCATGCTAAGAAGGCTAAGAAGTCAAGACCTGATTGGGCTCCAACCTCAGAATTATTCATGTATCATCCATTTTTGATGTTAAATGGAACTTCAAAGGCCATCTAGTTCAATCTCTCATTTTACAGAGGAAGAAACTGAAGCCCCCCCGCCAAGGATTCCCAGCCCCCCACCTCCTCTTATACTGGTTCCAGTCAGTGCCCAGTTGTACCTTGGGCCCCCAGGCCTCTGGACCAAGGACCCTTCATTCAAAGGGAGAAGCAAAGGAAGCCTTCAGATCTCCAGGGCCATTTGGCTGCGAGAGGTTGCTTATCAGGCTATGCCTGTCTCTCTGGCAAGTGGACCCTGACACAAGTGAAATTCTGACTCAAGTCCTCTTCCTAACACCCCAGAACTAAGGATGAGGAGCCAGGAGCCTGCAGCTCATGAGGACAGGAAGCCCACACTGGCAGCAAAGCAAACACATCCACACACCCTTAGGCTGCTAGAGCAGAAGGCAGGTACTTTCTCCCCCTGTGCTCTCCATCTCCATCGCAGGAGGCCTGAGACGCTGTCAGAGACACTTTTAAAATCAAGAGTGAAAAGAGGGGGCACATGCACCCCAATGTTCATAGCAGCAATGTCCACAAGAGCCAAATTGTGGAAGGAGCCGAAATGTCCTTCAACAGATGAATGGATAAAGAAGATGTGGTCCATATATACAATGGAATATTACTCAGCCATCAGAAAGGATAAATACCCACCATTTGCATCAGCATGGATGGAACTGGAGGGGATTATGCTAAGTGAAATAAGTCAAGCAGAGAAAGGAAATTATCACATGGTTTCACTCATATGTGGAACATAAGGAATAGCACAAAAGACCATAGGGGAAGGGTGGGAAAACTGAAGGGGGAGAAATCAGAGAGGGAGATGAACCATGAGAGACTCTGGACTCTGGGCAACAAACTGAGGGTTACAGAAGGGAGGGGGTGGGGGGATGGGATAACCGGATGATGGGTATTGAGGAGGGCATGTGTTGGGATGAGCACTGGGTGAGATACTCAACTAAAGAATCATTGAACACTACAACAAAAACTTATGATGTACTCTGTGCTGGCTAACTGAACATAATAAAAAAAATAAAAATTAAAAAAATAAAAAATAAAATCAAGAGACTCCTGCATACCATTAACAACCCTTTGGGTTGATGGCTTTGGCCCCTACCCTCTTCTGGCAATAGTCTTGCTCCTGAACATGGAATTTTGTAGTAAAAAAAATCTGCATACTTTTCAGTTTCACATCCTGTACCTCTGATCACCCCCCCTTTTTCAACCCTAAGATTCCATTATTTCTTTCTCTTTAGCAGCATTGAGAAAGACCCCTATGAGGACTGGAGAGAGGGTATTAGGGGAAGGTGAGACACACATAGCCTCTTGGTACCCTTCCCTGAGCCCCCAGCTCTTACTGACCAGCTCATGGCCTCTGGTCCCCACAAGGCCAGAACTAACACCTTTGCACCCAAGGAACTGTTCTCGCAGACCCTCCATCCTATAGGAGAAACTCTAGGCACCCTTCTAGACTCGAGGCCCACAGCTAAGATCCCAGAGAAGTATCTCCAGTGAGCCCCAGTCTGGCCTCTGTGAGCTTAAGAGTGGGGAGAGGGAGGGGGTCACAGAAGCAGATGGAAGAGCCCTGTGGGTTTCTTCCGAGTTCAGACTCATTCTGGTGTCTGACACCCTTTTCCCACTCCACCCACCCAGGGTAGTGCAGTGAACTGTAGGAACAGTGGGTGGGGGCTGCAGGTAGCTTCTACCTGAAAGCAGAGCTCATCAGCAACCAGTCCTGAGAGAAGCCCCTTTCCTGCGGCTACACATGTAGCCTGGTTCATGCTCAAAGGGTCTATCTTTCCTGCGTGTTGTTGTCTTTGAGTTTTATCAAAGGAAAGGCAACGGTCCACAAGTTCTCCAATTTCCTGAATAACATCCCAGACCAACCAGCGCGCCCACACCTGCCCGACGGTCCAGCAGATGGAGCCAGGCACTGGACCTTTACCAGACCCGATTTATTTCTACGTGGATTAAGGTTCAGCCAGGGTGTACGGGTCCGTAATGAAAGCGCCCTTGGTCATCCCCACCAAGGGAAGCGGCAAAGCTGATTGCCCACCCCTCGCCGGCGCCCCACACTTCGTCCTAGGTGCAGAAATAAAAGCCGCTGCAGCCCCCAAGCAACCTTCCAGAACAATTCCGGCTCCCGGAGGCCGTGCAGGCTCCGCGCACCCAAAGCTGCGCGCACTGTCCGCGGCCACCTGCCTGGGTGCCCGCCCTATCCGCCCACCCGAGCGTTCCCCCTCGAGATTCCTACCATGTCCCCTGTGGTGGCTGGACCCGCTCCTCGGCGATCTCAGCCGGCTCTCCAGCTCATCCCACCGCCCCGGGGGCCGCCCCTTGCTCCGTGAATCTCCAAGTCTTTCCTGGACTCGGGTTTCCCGGACCGAAGGTCCACAGGTTCCCAGCGGCCAAGTGGCCCCACAATTCCTGCGTGTGCGATGCGCTCAGGGATGCTCTGCAGGTGGGGTTGTTAGAGGAGGTCTGGGATCTCCAGCCCACGGGGGATCTGCGCGTCTGAGGATCCGCGGTTCTGCAGGAGCCTTCCCGCAGCCGCGAGCCTCCGCGACCAGCCAGGGATGTTGGCAGAGTTTGCGAAGTCCCGGCTGCGCGTCCCAGCCCAACCTCCCCACTTCCCCGAAAGCGAAGGAGGGGGGAGCTCCTTTCACAATAAAAGCCCTGCCCCGGGCTCAGGCGGCCACAGCCGCCTGGAGCAGGGGCCCAGGTGCTAGGAAGGAATGGGGCCAGCCCGCCGGGTGATGATCTGAGGCTGGGCGGCAACCGCGGAGCAAGGTCTGGGCAGATCGCCCCGATCCCGCCTCCAAGGTGTGAGGGTGTTCCGTGAGCCCTGGGCAGTCATGGGCGGGAGGAGGGACGGAGAGGGAGAAGGAGGGGCCTGACCCGCCTGCTGAGGTTCGCCAAAACTGTTGCTCTCCCAAGCAAAGCCACAGAAAGAGAAGTCTTTCACTGGCATCTCGTAACCTTATTTGGGCTCAGTCTCCAGGGGCGGTTTGGAAGGAAATACGGTAGGAAAATCCTTTTACCACTTAAGGTCAATCACAATGGACATTTTTCCCCCCTTGAGAATTAACCAGTGTTTAAGGCGCTGGAGTAAGTGGCTGATACCGACCCCTCTGCTATGGATGCATAGAGTGTTTGTGTCCCCTGGGTCACCTATAATAGGCTATGACACAGTCGAGGCAGGACCTAAGGATCTGCATGCTCCTTGCTGGAGAGAAGGCTGGGCTTGGAGTCCATAGTCCTGGAATTGGGGGCTAGCCCCTCTGTTAATAGCTGAGTGACATTTAACAGCTGAGTCACGTTCATCCAGTGCCTGTATGTCTTTGAGACCTATGTCCCTAAGTAGTCCAGTGTTTGGACCTCAGGATTCTTAAGAGCCTATAGACATGAAGGTAGGGGTGAGGACAGAGTCAGCAGTAGGGTGCCCTGAGAGAATCTGGGAACCAGGCTGAAAAATTACCCTCTGAGGTTGAAATTAACAAGAGTCATCACTAGATGGCCAGAAACCATCTTCCCAGGGGTCACCAGCTACAGAATGCTTTGAGGCTGTCACTGATGACAGTATTTCTAAAGGAGAACAAATATTCGGAGGTCTCCTTAAACTGTGGATGGGGATGGGGAGACAGATGGAAGAGAAAGTATTTCTTCAGTCCTTATTATGTTCTGGATGCTTTCCATAGGTTATTTCGTTTCATCATTACAAACAATCCTAAGCGAGAACATTTATTATCACCATTTTACAAATTAGGAAACTGAGGAATAGGGAATTGAAGTGACTTTCCTAAAGCCAGATAGTAAGGACGGGGCAGGGTGGGGTGGGGGAGTGGATCCTGCAAACTGTCTCACTCAGACATCTGAGGAAACAGTGTGGTCTTTCGAGTCTCCTTTTCTGACTGTGACCCACATAAGATGTACACTCTATGCCGTGACCCTTTACACAAACATATATGTCTAAATGTCCCTAAAACCAAGTTTTATAAAATATTATTACATGTGATACACTCTGGTATTTTCTATTCTATTCCATTTTAATTATTTGTAATGGTGGTCTCAAATCATTAAATTTATTTCAATAATATCCACGAATAAGTATAGTTTGAAAAACACAACACTGGAGAGTGGAGCAGACATTTTTTTTTAATTAATGTTTTCAAAGGGTTTTGTGGTATTCTGCAGAATTTATCTGTTATGTATAAAAACAATTTAAGAGGCAGGGATTCTGTTGGCCAAATTTGAGAATACTGAACACAGGTAAACAGACTCTCTCCCTCTCTCTCTTTTTTTAGCAGTAGGACTAGTCAGAAACATCAATGCTAATGTGCATTGAGATTTCCTGAGAAAGTTGGAAAGTGCCCAGTTTTTTCCACATTTACCGGATGCTAACCTCTTTTTCTGAGGACTCATGGGACACACTTGGGAGAAGCTGCTCCAGGACCTGGCCCAGCCAGGTGAATTGTCAACCTAAGAACAGAGAGTCAAAATCCTGCATTCTGAAGCCAGACTCCCAAGCTCTGCATCATTTTGTTCACCTGAGACTCTGCTCAGCTAAGGAGATGCTGAGATGGTGAGTGTAGGAACTCCATCTGTAAGCGAACAACTGCCACTTTTGTAACCCAGACTGAATGCGAACAGTCAGTATTCCAGGAATGGCCACAGCTGGGTAGGCAGATAAAACTGAGTTCTGGAACTGCCGAACTGAGGACACACCTGGATCTGAAATGACTCCACCTGCCCTTCGCAGAGTCCTGCCTAGAGAAGGCAACTCCCCCTTCTTCCAGCTCTGCAGTGCTACATTTCAGACCACTGGTCCACATTATCTTCGAGGTAATCATTGACTTCCCTGATAACATCCTCCTGCATAGGGCCATGACCACGGCTGTGGCTCCATGACTCAACAGGTCTGCATGCCAACAATCTTTGACATGCACCTTTTTGTCCTCTGTCCCCCTGCTTCCTTACTCTCCATGCATTTTTTGCCGCACACTCTGTGATTGGTGTTAATGTCAAGAACAAGAGGTAGCACTGCCTTAAAAAACTGTCTGGCTATCTACTAAAACTAAATATACATGTGCCCTGTGACCCAGCAGATCCTAGACCTTGACCCAACAGAAATGCCTACATATGTGCATCAAAAGCCATGTAGGTACAAGAAAGGTCATTAGCAGCAAATTATTTGCAATGGTCACAAACAAGAAACAACCCAAATATTCATCAATAGGAGAAACAATAAGTAGATTGTGGTGTATCCACACAATATAGTGTTTTACAGCAATGGCAATCCATGAACTATAGCCACACACAAACATTCTGTGGAGGGAGAGAAGCCAGCCACAAAAATAGGCCTACATATGCTTTCATTTATATGCAGTGCACAAACAGGCAATGCTGATTTCTTCTGTTAGGAGTCAGGTGAGTGGTTACCCAGGGGAAAGTCATGACTGGGAAGAAGATTCAAAGAGGGCTTTTGTGGTGCTGCTCGTGTTTTGTTTGTCAATCTTGCTACTAATTTGAGTACCAATTACAGATGAAAATAAATCAAGCTGTAATACTTAGGATATGTGCACCTTTCTGTATGTATTTTAAACTTCAATAAAAAGCTACATGGAACAAAAATGAGCACATCCTGTCTCTAGCCTCAAAGGACTCATAATCTATCCTAGCAGGCTCCAAACTTTTTGAATTATTCAGCAGCAATAAGTTTTTGAGTATATTCTCCAATATATGCATGACATATTTACAAGTTACTTAAGTGTACTACCTTATTTTCTACCTATTATAAAGTGTGCAATAACAACAACAACAAATTTTGAAGGGGTGAGATTAATAGGGCAGAAATAGGAATTGAAATGTTTCTTTCCACACACACACACACACACACTGTACCCATGTGTATGTACCAATAGAACTCTTTGTCATGCAGAGCTCTCTAATGAAAGGGAGATTTTGTAAGGCTGTGTTTCTAAGAAGCTGGGTTATGGTAGCTGCTAGAGCTATTCACAAACATCTAGCACCCCGTCTTTCAGACAATGAGTAGGATGTATGTCTCCCTGCCCTTTGAAGTTTGGTGCGTATGTTACCAGCTTTGGCCGATGAGATGTTAAGTAGAAGTGCCATCACTTTTGGGTGGAAGCTATAAAAGCCAGTGCATGATTGGTCATGCTCCTTCTCTTATTCATTGACTGAAAAGCTTATGTCAAGATGGAGTCTCCATCAGCCTGGGTCTCTGGGGACTATGATGAGCACAGCCTCCACAAGACCTCATTGGATATGAGAGTGAATGAGAAATAAATTTGTGTGTTTAACCATCAAGATTCAAAAATTGTCCCAATAGCATAACTTAATCCATCTTAATCACATGAATAAAATTACTTTTGAGAAGAGTTGCTTGAGAATAACCACAAATCAGATTTGTCACTCCTTTGCTCAGAACCTCCCAGAGGCTTCACACCCCCCTCAGAGTAAAAAAGCCCAAATCTTACAGGAGCCTCACAAGTCCTTCCACACTCTGCTTGTCTATCATCACCACCTGCACTCTCTTACTGCCTATGTTCCAGGAGACACTCTCCTCCTTATTGTTTCTTGCATACTCCAGGCACTATATCACCTCAGGGTCTTTGCACTTACTATTCCCTCTGACTGAAATGCCCTGTATTTGCTCCTTCATCTCCTTCAGGTCTTTACTCAAGTGTCACCCCCTCAGTGAAGCTTTCCCTGACTGCTGTATTTAAGACTACATACTTCATCCCCCTTCAGTTTTATCTTGTGATTTTTTTTTCTGAGCTAGACACTTGTTGGATGCTATGTTAAAAGAGTTTTTAAATTTAGATAACCAATAAACTCCTCCTCTCTAGAAAATAGCACTCCTGTATTACTTTCTTTCAGAATTTAAGTTGCTTGGCAGTTGGCTGCTCCCAGGGTGCTGGTAGGGCCTCGGATTACACAGTGGATTTTGCAAGTAGTAAACATTCAGCTGAGACAGGTTGGCGCTAGTGGGGAATATTTTACTATTTCTACTGGAGGGCCCTTCCTACTTCATCAGGAGTGAGTCTATCTTTCCCTTCTCCAGTACTAAGGGGTCAGATTTCCAATTTGCCCTAATGATGTTTTAGGTTTCCTTATAAATTTGTAACCCAGGCAGCTGCCCAACTGGTTCACTCTTTACTATGGTTCCTTGTCTGGCTCTATCCCAGACTTACTAAATCAAAATTTCCAAGGCTTGAGAATCTGTATTTTTTTTAAGCACCATACTTAATTCTAAAGCACAGTCAGGGCTGGGAACTGCTAAGCTAAGCAATTCCTCTTCCTTGGTTCTCATGCCCAGATGGAATCTGGAATCTCTCTCCTTCTATCCATTCTCACTACCACTTCTTTGGCCCAAACTTTTGTCTCATTCACAATACTCTTGGAGGGACCCCTGAACTAGTGTCCCAGGCTCTACTTTTACTCCCTCCAATCTATCCTGCACATGATGGCTGAAATGTGGACTTGCCACTGGCCTATTCCCCATAACTGTCAGGATTAAATGCAAATTCCTCAGCATGGCTTTCAAGGTCCTTCAATGTTTGACTCCTAATTCCTCTATCATTTCTAAACCTTCTAAGTAGTTTCCTCCTCTCAAAGCCTTTTCTCAACCTAACATACCTCCACCTCAGACCCCTTCACCCTCACCCCTACATCTTCTCTATCCTGAAGACCCAATACTGCATGATTCCTGAAGTTACTCTATTGCAAATATGATCTTGTTAGTCTCTTTCATGGACCTTGAGCTCCCTAGAGGAAGGGACCATTCTGGGGCCTTCTGCCTCCATTTGCCTAGGACCAAGTAGCTACTGAGTAATGCTTCTAAATGAAAGAATAAGACAGAAGACCGGGGTTCAATGCTGAATCTACTGCTCACAAAGCATAGGTACTCAGGAAAGCAACTTCCCTCCTACTGGCTTCAAGGTTCCTCATCTGATAAATAAGGATGACCCTCATCCCTGTCCAGCCCCACTTCCTGGGCTCCTGCAACCATGTAACATGTTCATATAGGTTACATTATCTAAACATTACCTGTCTCATGGTAAACTTTGAAAAACATTTGTTTAATACATGAATGAATGAGAGAGAAACTTCCTTTGCAGCAGAGAATGCTAGCATCCAATTTCCCTTCTCTCTTTTCATTCACGGAACCCCTATCTTTTAGGGGGCAGCAGTGTACTCAGCCAAAAAAATTATATGTTTCACATCTTCCCTTGCAAAAAGGGACAGCCACTGAGAAATAAGTGGAAGTCAGTGGGTGGGGCCCACAGAAAGCTCTTAAATGGGGTGGGGTCCTTTAGGTTATTGTTCAGCAAATGTTCTTTCCCCTTCCTTCTACTATGAGCAGAGCACGTATTTTTGCTCCACTATTGTTGGGCTTGGCCATGGACACACTTTGACCACTAGAATGTAAGCAAACAGAGGCACTGTATATACTATGCAGTGCCACATGGCTTTCATTCTGGTGATTCACCATATAAAGAACAAGCCCTGGGTAGCCACTACCCTCCAGTCTGAGCCCCAAAACAAGACACGTGGGACAGACCTAAGGCTCAACTCACTGCCCGGAGCCAAGCCCAGTCAACCCACAGGCATGAGAACAAATGTTTATGGTTGGAAGCCACTGAGTTTTGGAGAGGTTTGTTACAGAGCATTATTGCGATAAAAGTTGAGTGATACAGGTAGGATGGTTAAGCTTTTAGAGAGCCAGTCCAGGACAAAAGGGTTGCCAGGCCAAAAAAAAAAAAAAAAAAGTGCTATATTATACTCCCCAAATCCCATAATAATATAACAAGTTATTATAAATGTGTTATCACTTCAACATAAAAAAATGGAAATTGGTGTTCTTTAAAAATTATGTATTATTCTGGGGCACCTCGGTGGCTCAGTCAGTTAAGCGTCTGCCTTCGGCTCAGGTCATGATCCCAGGGTCCTGGGATCGAGCCCCACATCGGGCTCCCTGCTCCACGGGAAGCCTGCTTCTCCCTCTCCCACTCCCCCTGCTTGTGTTCCCTCTCTCGCTGTGCCTTTCTCTGTCAAATAAATAAAAAAAAAAAATCTTTAAAAAAATTATGTATTATTCTGTATTATTTACTTTTGTTTCATAAATGCTATTTTTTCCTGACATTTATTTAATATTTCACTTTTGCATATAATGATACAAATAGATACCCCTATTTGTGTAACCAAAGCCAACTCCTCTCTGCAAGCTCTTGTAATCAAGAGAGAATTGGTGTTTTGTGAACTTCTTTTAGAATCTGCAGTCAATGTCTTTAACATGGTGAAGAATTTCTTTGCCAAACTCAGGCAGAATAAAAATCTTGGTACTGTGGGTTCAGACAGAGCATCTGTGATGCTTGGCAACACATCTGGTTTTGCTGCTTTCGTGAAGAACATGCTCCTCATCTCAACATGCAGTGGTGTCATCTGGTATCAATGACTCTGCCAGCCATCCTGAAAAAATTGTGTCTATTTCTACAAATGTTGTTGACCTCCTGAGGGCCAGGGCTGACACACTATTTCAAGAGGTTTGGTCAAGAAATGGAAGTGTAAGAGTAAGTTCATTGCTGCAATAGACATTAACTAGCTTTCCAGAGGACCTGTTTGAAATATTTGGTTGACTTTTGAATGAAAGTTCTTCCCAAAGAAAACAAAAACACTGATTGAAAAAGATATCTACATTCCTATGTTTATTACAGCATTATTTATAATAGCCATGGTATGGAAGCAACCCAAGTGTCTATCCATAGACGAATGGATAAGTAAGATATGTATATATATACACACATAAACACACACACACACACACACACACAATGGAATATTAGAAAAAAGAATGTGATCTTGCCATTTCAACAACATGGATGGACCTAGAGGGTATTATGCTAAGTGAAATAAGTCAGACTGAGAAGAAAGACAAATATCATATGATCCCAGATTACAAATATCATATGATTTCACTCATATGTGGAATTTAAGAAACAACACAAACGAAGAAAAACAGAGACAAATATAAAAACAGACTCTTAAATACAGAGAACAAATTGGTGGTTGCCAAAGGGGAGTTAGGTAGGGCATGGGTAAAATAGATAAAATGAATTAAAAATACACTTATCGCGAGGAGCACTTAATGTACAGAATTGCTGAATCATTACGTTGTACACCTGAAACTAATACAACACTGTTAATTTACTTTAATTTAAAAAATTAAATGGAAGACTTATCTAGATAATTTGGGAAGAATATCCATCAGGTAAGGCAAACTATGAATGGACTCTTTCTTGTTGGGTTATTCTAATAACTGAATTTCCTTTGCTTCATAAATGCTATTATTTAAACAAAACAATAATAGGACTAGTTAGCAACAGTACTTTATAGTAATTAAAATTATGTGTGAGAAAAACATAACAATATTTTATAACATTTCTTTTTCTCTTTTGATATGGCTATTTAAAATCTTCATAGCTATTTACATAGACTATATTATTATATATTCTTAAGTTACATAAATGTAAGACTTTAAGGGAACATAAATGCAACAGGACTACTTAAATAGATATTACATTTATTTAATAAAAAATAACAATACATTTCTTTCTGTCCATGATACAGTAGGATATTTTTTACTTTTCCTGTTTCTTTTCCCAATGGCATTTCTCTGAACTGCCTGCAACCTTTAAGACATCCTTCTTTTTATTTTATGTAATAGTAAAACCACATACAGTCCACATGTAAACTTCACTTTGACCTATAACTCTGCTCTTATCAAGTATATGTTTTGTTGATTGCTAGTGTCCAATGTGATGACATGAAGCTAAATATCCTCTCAACAAAAGCATCTCAAAATGGGATACTGAGGATTTTATTTATTAGGTTTATCTTATACCTGTGACAACAGGCTTATAGATTTGTAGGAATTAGTTTCCAGCTCTCCGAAAATGTCCATCCACTTTGTATCTCCAGATTTGTTTGGTAGACAAGCTGTTTGTCAATCAGGTACTTTGCATCTATAAATTCATCAGATGGGCTATCTATGTCTGAAATGTCTACCATTTTAAAGTAATCTGAAGCAAGATAGCTGTCACCATAAGTTAAACCTCTCTTTCTCAGGGAAAATGGACTTAAAGCACACAAGGAATTTGAAGTTGTGAAATTAAATTCTAAATAAGTTACAGTCTTTAAAAAAGAAATTGAGAAAGTCCTGTTTAATTTTGCTGCCCTTTCCTGGTGACACTTTTTGGAGTTTTAATGCAGTCTTACTTCCAAAAATCAAGTCATTTTTTGTTGTTGTTGTTGTAGAAGGTTTTGTTTGTTTGTTTGTTTGTTTGTTGAGAGAGAGAGTGAGCGGGATGGGGGGAGAGGGATAGGGAGAGAGAAAATGTTAAGCAGGCTCCATGCCCAGTGTGGAGCCCAATGCAGGCTTGATCTCATGACCCCGAGATCATGGCCTGAGCTGAAATCAAGAGTCAGATGCTTAGCCAGCTGAGCCACCCAGGCGCCCCACTGTAGAAGTTTTTGATGCAACCTACCCACAACAACAAATGACTCAGGTGTAGTCAGTTCATGCTTTTTCAGGCTCCTTGTGACCTCTTCAAAGATCACCAAACTGTTTCAGAGAAACAGCATATAAATTGTTTCACTGTAATCCTTTTCTCCATTCTCATCAATATACTTCCAAATTAAGAAGGACATTGTTGTCAACTGAATATTTGTGTCCTCCCAAAATTCATATGGTGAAGCCTTAACCCCTAGTGTGGCTGTATGTGGAGATGGAGCCTCTAAAAAGCAACTAAGGTTAAGTGAGGTCATAGGTGGGGCCCTGATCCAATAAGATTAGTGCCTTATAAGAAGATACACCAGAGAGCTGGCTTTCTCTCTGCCCACATGCACACAAAGAAGAGATCATGTGCGTACACAGAAGGTGACTGTCTGCAACCTCCTGACATCTTGATCTTGAACTTGTAGTCTCCAGAATTGTGAGAAAATTAATTTCTGCTGTTTAAGTCACCCGGGAGTCTACGGTATTATGACAACCCACGTGGACCAAAACAGACATCCTTCTTGTTCCATACTTTGAAAATATGATTTTATGGCAGGCCTTTTCATGCCCTGACAAGAAGCTTCCTGGGATGCTGACCTTACAGTGCTAACACTGAGACAGCACTGAGCAAACCAGGGAGATAGTCACCCTTGCTTAAAGGAAGCTCAGATCTATATCAGTTATATCCCCTTCCAGAATGGAGGAATTCAATTAGCAATTAACTATACTTACTGAGCATCCATGATGACCAGGTGCAGTGCAAGGTCTTTTCATGGACATTTAATTTAGTATATATATATTTACAATAGCCCCATGAAGTAGCTCTTATAGTCTTCATTTTACAGATGGAGAATATGAGGCTTAAAATCTGAACCCCACCACTTACAGACTTAGAGAAAGTGGAAAATGGATTTTTGTCCTTGCCTTTGCTAGAGAGAAGCCATATCTGAGTAAACTAAGGGTCAGACACACTGGCAAAGAGGAGAGAACTAGGTAACTCTGGAAAGACAACAAATTATAGGGAGGACTAGTTAGGACCTGCCAGTCCTACTATTCTTCCCTACCATTGGGTGACTGCTTTTATTGCTGGAATATTAGGACCTTGTTTTATTAAGAGTTGTATACCTTACACAGTAGTCCTTGAACTTTGTCCCTAATGGCAAACCAGAGAGAATTTACACCCAAGGCACATGACTGTGGATGAGGTCTTAAGCCTCCTCACAGGTAGCATGTGTTTGTTTTAATGTTAAAATAACTAAATCATTATTAAAATGTTTGAAATACCTTTCTGACATTGTGTTTCAAAATCTGTCTAAAATTACCACTCCAGAAAGCAGTAGCTGTGGGCAGGCCATTTCACATTTATAAGCCAATATTTCTTATAAAAGCAAAAATGCAATGATGCCTTCCCTCTCCATTCCACAGTCTTTGTGAGAACTGAGGAAATAATTTTACATAAGACATATTCTTTGAGCTTATAACTATTTAGGTAGCCAAGGATCCATACATAGTTTACTGCTCTGGATAAATGAACAGTGTCAATAATTACATTTATTTTTTAATTTTTAAAATCCCAGCATAATTAATGTAAGTGTTATATTAGTTTCAGGTGTGTAATATAGTGATTCAACAGTTCTATACATTACTCGGTGCTCATCATGATAAGTGTATTCTTTAACCCCCTTCACCTGTTTCACCTGTCCCTCCCACCTCCCCTCCGGTAACCACCAGTTTGTTCTCTACATTTAAGAGTCTGGTTTTTTGGGTTTTTTGGTTTTTTTGTTTGTTTGTTTTAATTTTATTTATCTGAAAGAGAGAGAGACAGTGAGAGAGAAGGAACATAAGCTGGGGGAGTGGGAGAGGGAGAAGCAGGCTTCCCGCCGAGCAGGGAGCCCAACATGGGGCTCGATCCCAGGACCCTGGGATCATGACCTGAGCTGAAGGCAGATGCTTAATGACTGAGACACCCAGGCGCCCCTAAGAGTCTGGTTTTTTGTTTGTTTCTATTTCTCTTTCTTGTTTTCCTAAGATTTTATTTATTTATTTTAGAGAGAGAGAGAGAGCACAGGCAGTGGGAGGAACAGAAGGAGAGAGAGAAGAAGCAGACTCCCCAATGAGCAGGGAGCCTGACGTGGGGCTCAATCCCAGGACCCTGAGATCATGATCTGAGCCAAAGGCAGTTGCTTAACCAACTGAGCCATCCAGGTGCTATTGTCTCTATTTTTCTTTAGAAGACATTTGCAAATGAGATATCTGATAAAGGGTTAATAATCCAAAATATATAAAGAACTTATACAACTCAACACATACACAAAAATAATCCAATTTAAAAATAGGCAGAAGACATGAATAGACATTTCTCCAAAGAAGCCATACAGATGGCCAAGGGACATAGGAAAAGATGCTCAACATCACTGATCATCAGGGAAATGCAAATCAAAACCACAATGAGAAGACATTAAAAGTAGAGCAACCCTACAACCCAGCAATTGCACTACTGGGTATTTACCCCAAAGATACAGATGTAGTGAAAAGAAGGGGCACATGCACCCCAGTGTTCATAGCAGCAATGTTCACAATAGCCAAACTGTGGAAGGAGCCGAGATGTCCTTTAACAGATGAATGGTAAAAGAAGATGTGGTTGGGGGGGCGGAGCAAGATGGCGGAGGAGTAGGAGACGTGGATTTCGTCTGGTCCCGGGAATTCAGCTGGATAGGGATCAAACCACCCTGAACACCTACGAACTCAACAGGAGATCGAAGAAAAGAATAGCAACAATGCTCTGAACAGAAAAGCGACCACTTTCTGGAAGGTAGGACGTGTGGAGAAGTGAATCCGAGGCGATAGTCGGGAGGATAGGTGGCGGGGGAGGGGGCCTCCCTCGGCCACTTCTGGCAAGTGATAGAGCCGCGGAGCACAAAATCGGAACATTTAGAAGTCGGCTCTGCTAAGGGACGTGGTTCCAGTGGCTAAGCAGGGGGTGGAACCCTCGTGGGACAGTGTGGTCTCAGGACCCTAGGGGTCACAGGAAGACCAGGGGTGCCTGAGTGCGGCAGAGCTCCCAGGGATCGGAGTGGGGAAGCCGGCTGCAGACACGGAGCGGAGGAGCAGGCTCTCAGCTCGGGGTTGCCATAAACCATGATCCGCGGCACAGTCGGGCCACTGCTCCTCCAGCAGGGACCCAACAAGCGGCAGATCCAGGGAGACTCCCCTTCCTCCCCCAGGAGGAGCGGTCCGGGAGCACACCGCAGGGATCTGCTGGGTTTGGAGAATCCACATGGGGTCAGGTGCCAGAGATAGAAATGCTTGGTCACAGGCCGGGTGAGCACGGAGTGCAGCCGGAGACCGAGGAGACGGGAGTGACTGACTACTTTTTTCTTTGGGGCTCACTGAGGAGCAGGGCCCTGAGTTCTCGGGTCCTCCGGGGTGGAGATTGGGAGGCCACCATTCTCAATCTCGTCCTCCAAAGCTGTACGGAAAGCTTGCAGGGAACAAAAGCTCCCGAGCAAACCCAAGCAGATGACTTAGCCCGGACCAGGCAAGGGCGGGGCAATTCCGCCTCCAGCAAAGACATTTGGGAACCACGGCAACAGGCCCCTCCCCCAGAAGATCAGCAAGAACAGCCAGCCAAGACCAAGTTTACCGATCAATGAGAGCGGCAGAACTCCAGCGCTAGGGGAATACTGCACATAGAATCCATGGCTTTTTTACCATGATTCTTTAGTCTTCCAAAGTTAATTTTTTTTAACTTTTTTTTTTTGAATTTTTCTTTTTCCCTTTTTCAACCACCATCTTATCAATCCCTTTTTTAAAAAAAAAATTTATTTTTCATTTTTAGAGTCATATTCTATCCCTTCATAGTAGTTACCCTCATTTTTGGCATATATATACATATATATAAGTTGTTTTCTCTTTAAAATTTTGAGATACAGTTTCTTCTAACAGATCAAAATATACCCTGAACCTCTAGTGTATGGCTTTGTTCTAGTCTCCTGCCTGATCACATTCTATCCCTTTTTTCCCCTTTTTTTTAAAATCCTCTTATTTCTTTTTTCAAACAACTTCTTATCTTATCAATTCCTTTTATAAAATTTTTTATAATTTTCATCTTTACAGTCATATTCCAACCCTTCCTCATATCAACCCTTATTTTTGTACACATATAAGTTTTTCTTTCTTTAAAATTTTGGGAGGCACTTTCTTCTAACAGACCAAAATACGCCCAAAATCTAGTGTGTGGCACTGATCTATGCACCAGCCTGATCATATTTGATCATGTTCTATTTTTTTTGTTTTGTTCTGTTTTTGTTTGTTTTTATCTTTTTCCTTTTCTTTTTTTTTTTTTTCTTTTTCTTTTTTCTTTCTTTCCCTTTCTTTTCCCCTGGTTTTAGGTCTTTTCTGATTTGTTTAGAGTATATTTTCTGGGGACGTTGTTACCCTGTTAGCATTTTGTTCTCTCATCCATCTATTCTCTTCTGGACAAAATGACAAGACGGAAAAAATCACCCCAACAAAAAGAACAAGAGGTAGTACCAACTGCGAGGGACCTACTCAATACGGACATTAGTACGATGTCAGACTTAGAGTTCAGAATCATGATTTTAAAGATACTAGCTGGGCTTGAAAAAAGCATGGAAGTTATTAGAGAAATCCTTTCTGGAGAAATAAAAGAACTAAAATCTAACCAAGTCGAAATCAAAAAGGCTATTAATGAGGTACAATAAAAAAATGGGGGCGCTAACTGCTAGGATAAATGAGGCAGAAGAGAGAATCAGTGATATAGAAGACCAAATGATGGAAAATAAAGAAGCTGAGAAAAAGAGAGATAAACAACTACTGGATCACGAGGGCAGAATTCGAGAGATAAGCGATACCGTAAGACGAAATAACATTAGAATAATTGGGATCCCAGAAGAAGAAGAAAGAGAGAGAGGGGCAGAAGGTATATTGGAGCAAATTATAGCAGAGAACTTCCCTAATTTGGCAAAGGAAACAAGCATCAAAATCCAGGAGGCACAGAGAACCCCTCTCAAAATCAATAAAAATAGGTCAACACCCCAACATCTAACAGTAAAACTTACGAACCTCAGAGACAAAGAGAAAATCCTGAAAGCAGCCCAGGAGAAGAGATCTGTAACCTACGATGGTAGAAACATTAGATTGGCAACAGACCTATCCACAGAGACCTGGCAGGCCAGAAGGGATTGGCATGATATATTCAGAGCACTAAATGAGAAAAATATGCAGCCAAGAATACTATATCCAGCTAGGCTGTCATTGAAAATAGAAGGAGAGATAAAAAGCTTCCAGGACAAACAAAAACTAAAGGAATTTGCAAACACGAAACCAGCCCTACCAGAAATATTGAAAGGGGTCCTCTAAGCAAAGAGAGAGCCTAAAAGTAACATAGATCAGAAAGGAACACAGACAATATACAGTAACAGTCACCTTACAGGCAATACTATGGCACTAAATTCCTATCTTTCAATAGTTACCCTGAATGTAAATGGGCTAAATGCCCCAATCAAAAGACACAGGCTATCAGATTGGATTAAAAAACCAGACCCATCGATATGCTGTCTGCAAGAGACTCATTTTAACCCAAAGACACCCCCAGATTGAAAGTGAGGGGGTGGAAAACCATTTACCATGCTAATGGACACCAAAAGAAAGCTGGGGTGGCAATCCTTATATCAGACAAATTAGATTTTAAACCAAAGACTGTAATAAGAGATGAGGAAGGACACTATATCCTACTTAAAGGGTCTATCCAACAAGAAGATCTAACAATTGTGAATATCTATGCCCCTAACATGGGAGCAGCCAATTACACAAGATAAGTAATAACAAAAGCAAAGAAACACATCTACAGCAATACAATAATAGTGGGGGACTTTAACACACCCCCCCCACTGAAAGGGACAGATCATCTAAGCAAAAGATCAACAAGGAAATAAAGACTTTAAATGACACACTGGACCAAATGAACTTCACAGACATATTCAGAACATTTCATCCCAAAGCAACAGAATACACATTCTTCTCTAGTGCCCATGGAACATTCTCCAGAATAGATCACATCCTAGGTCACAAATCAGGTCTCAACCAATACCAAAAGATTGGGATTATTCCCTGCATATTTTCAGACCACAATGCTTTGAAACTAGAACTCAATCACAAGAGGAAAGTCAGAAAGAACTCAAATACATGGAGGCTAAAGAGCATCCTACTAAAGAATGAATGGGTCAACCAGGAAATTAAAGAAGAATTTAAAAAAATTCATGGAAACCAATGAAAATGAAAACACACCTGTTCAAAATCTTTGGGATGCAGCAAAGGCAGTCCTAAGAAGAAAGTATATAGCAATACAAGCCTTTATCAAGAAACAAGAGAGGTCTCAAATACACAACCTAACCCTACACTTAAAGGAGCTAGAGAAAAAACAGCAAATAAAGCCTAAACCCAGCAGGAAAAGAGAAATAATAAAGATCAGAGCAGAAATCAATGAAATAGAAACCAAAAGAACCGTAGAACAGATCAACAAAAGTAGGAGCTGGTTCTTTGAAAGAACTAACAAGATTGATAAACCCCTGGCCAGACTTATCAAAAAGAAAAGAGAAATGACCCAAATCAACAAAATCATGAATGAAAGAGGAGAGAACACAACCAACACCAAAGAAATATAAACAATTATAAGAACATATTATGAACAACTATATGCCAGGAAATTAGATAACCTGGAAGAAATGGATGCTTTCCTAGAGATGTATCAACTACCAAAACTGAACCAGGAAGAAATAGAAAACCTGAACAGACCTATAACCACTAAGGAAATTGAAGCAGTCATCAAAAATTTCCCAACAAACAAGAGCCCAGGGCCAGATGGCTTCCCAGGGGAATGCTACCAAACATTTAAAGAAGAATTAATACATATTCTTCTGAAACTGTTCAAAAAAATAGAAATGGAAGGAAAACTTCCAAACTCGTTTTATGAGGCCACCATTACCTTGATCCCAAAACCAGACAAAGACCCCATCAAAAAGGAGAATTACAGACCAATATCCTTGATGAACATGGATGCAAAAATTCTCACCAAAATACTAGCCAATAGGACCCAACAGTACATTAAAAGGATTATTCACCACAACCAAGTGGGATTTATCCCTGGGCTGCAAGGTTGGTTCAACATCCACAAATCAATCAACATGATACAATACATTAACAAAAGAAAGAACAAGAATCATATGATCCTCTCAATAGATGCAGAAAAAGCTTTTGACAAAGTACAGCATCCTTTCTTGATCAAAACTCTTCAGAGTATAGGGGTAGAGGGTACATACCTCAATATCATAAAAGCCATCTATGAAAAACCTACAGTGAATATCATTCTCAATGGGGAAAAACTGAGAGCTTTCCCCCTAAGGTCAGGAACGCAGCAGGGATGTCCACCATCACCACTGCTATTCAATATAGTATTAGAAGTCCTAGCCACAGCAATCAGACAACAAAAAGAAATAAAAGGCATCCGAATCGGCAAAGAAGAAGTCAAACTCTCACTGTTTGCAGATGATATGATACTTTATGTGGAAAACCCAAAAGACTCCACCCCAAAACTGCTAGAACTCATACAGGAATTCAGTAAAGTGGTAGAATATAAAATCAATGCACAGAAATCAGTGGCATTCCTATACACCAACAACAAGACAGAAGAAAGAAATTTAAGGAGTCGATCCCATTTACAATTGCACCCAAAACCATAAGATACCTAGGAATAAATCTAATCAAAGAGGCAAAGAATCTGTACTCAGAAAACTATAAAATCCTCATGAAAGAAATTGAGGAAGACACAAAGAAATGGAAAAACGTTCCATGCTCATGGATTGGAAGAACAAATATTGTGAAGATGTCAATGCTACCTAGAGCAATCTACACATTCCATGCAATCCCCATCAAAATACCATCCACGTTTTTCAAAGAAATGGAACAAATAATCCTAAAATTTGTATGGAACCAGAAAAGACCCTGAATAGCCAGAGGAATGTTGAAAAAGAAAAGCAAAGCTGGCAGCATCACAATTCTGGACTTCAAGCTCTATTACAAAGCTGTCATCATCAAGACAGTATGGTACTGGCACAAAAACAGACACATAGATCAATGGAACAGAATAGAGAGCCCAGAAATGGACCCTCAACTCTATGGTCAACTAATCTTTGAGAAAGCAGGAAAGAATATCCAATGGAAAAAAGACAGTCTCTTCAACAAATGGTGTTGGGAAAATTGGACAGCCACATGCAGAAGAATGAAACTGGACCATTTCCTTACACCACACACAAAAATAGACTCAAAATGGTTGAAAGACCTAAATGCGAGACAGGAGTCCATCAAAATCCTAGAGGATAACACAGGCAGCAACCTCTTCGACCTCAGCCGCAGCAACTTCTTCCTAGAAACATCGCCAAAGGCAAGGGAAGCAAGGGCAAAAATGAACTATTGGGACTTCATCAAGATAAAAAGTTTTTGCACAGCAAAGGAAACAGTCAACAAAACCAAAAGACAACCGACAGAATGGGAGAAGATATTTGCAAATGACATATCAGATAAAGGGCTAGTATCCAAAATCTATAAAGAACTTATCAAACTCAACACCCAAAGAACAAAGAATCCGATCAAGAAATGGGCAGAAGACATGAACAGACATTTTTCCAAAGAAGACATCCAAATGGCCAACAGACACATGAAAAAGTGCTCAACATCACTCAGCATCAGGGAAATCCAAATCAAAACCTCAATGAGATACTACCTCACACCAGTCAGAATGGCTAAAATTAACAAGTCAGGAAATGGCAGATGTTGGCAGGGATGCGGAGATAGGGGAACCTTCCTACACTGTTGGTGGAAAAGCAAGCTGGTGCAGCCACTCTGGAAAACAATATGGAGGTTCCTCAAAAAGTTGAAAATAGAGCTACCGTACAATCCAGCAATTGCACTACTGGGTATTTACCCCAAAGATACAAATGTAGGGATCCGAAGGGGTACGTGCACCCCAATGTTCATAGCAGCAATGTCCACAATAGCCAAACTGTGGAAAGAGCCAAGATGTCCATTGACAGAGGAATGGATAAAGAAGATGTGGTATATATATACAATGGAATATTATGCAGCCATCAAAAGGAATGAGATCTTGCCATTTGCAATGATGTGGATGGAACTGGAGGGTATTATGGTGAGCGAAATAAGTCAATCAGAGAAAGACATGTATCATATGACCTCACTAATATGAGGAATTCTTAATCTCAGGAAACAAACTGAGGGTTGCTGGAGTGGTGGGGGGGTGGGAGGGATGGGCTGGGTGAGAGACATTGGGGAGGGTATGTGCTATGGTGGAGCACTGTAAATTGTGTGAGACTGTTGAATCACAGATCTGTACCTCTGAAACAAATAATGCAATGTATGTTAAGAAAAAAAAAAGAAGAAGAAGAAGAAGATAGCAGGAGGGGAAGAATGAAGGGGGTGGAAATCGGAGGGGGAGATGAACCATGAGAGACGATGGACTCTGAGAAACAAACTAAGGGTTCTAGAGGGGAGGGGGGTGGGAGGATGGGTTAGCCTGGTGATGGGTATTAAAGAGGGCATGTTCTGCATGGAGCACTGGGTGTTATGCACAAACAATGAATCATGGAACACTACATCAAAAACTAATGATGTAATGTATGGTGATTAACATAACAATAAAAAATTTTTAAAAAGAGATGTGGTTCATATATACAATGGAATATTACTCAGCCATCAGAAAAGATGACTACTGGGGCGCCTGGTGGCTCAGCCGGTTAAGCGTCTGCCTTCGGCTCAGGTCATGATCCCATGGTCCTGGGATTAAGTCCTGCATCAGGCTCCCTGCTCAGCGGGGATTCTGCTTCTCCCTCTGGGTGCTTCTCCCTCTGCCTGTGCTCTCTCTCCCTCTCTCTTTCTCTCTAACAAATAAATAAATAAAACCTTAAAAAAAAAAAAAGAAAGGATGAATACCTACCATTTGTATCAACATGGATAGAATTAGAGGGTATTAAGCTAAGTGAAATAAGTCAATCAGAGAAAGACAATTATCATGGTTTCATTCATCTGTGGAATATAAGGAATAGCACAGAGGACCATAGGGGAAGGGAGGGAAAACTGAATGGGAAGAAATCAGAGAGGGAGACAAACCATGAGAGAGTCTTGACTCTGGGAAACAAACTGAGGGTTGCAGAAGGGAGGGGGGGAGGGGGGTGGGGGGGATGAGGTTGCTGGGTGATGGGCATTAGGGAGGGCACATGATCTGATGATGAGCACTGGGTGTTATGCAACTAATGAATTATTGAACACTACATCAAAAACTCATGATGTACTATATGTTGGTGGCTAATTGAACTTAATAAAAAAAAACCCACAATGAGATACCACCTCACATCTATCAGAATGGCTAAAATCAAAAACACAAGAAACAAGTGTTGGTGAGTATCTGGAGAAAAAGGAACCCTCTTGCACTGTCATTGGGAATAAAAACTGGTGCAGCCACTGTGGAAAACTGTATGGAGGCTCCTCAAAAAGGTAAAAATAGAATTATGATATGACCCAGTAATTCCAGTACTGAGTATTTACCCAAAGAATATGAAAACACTAATTTGAAAAGATATATGCATCTCTATGTTTATTGCAGCATTATTTAAAATAACCAAGATGTGCAAGCAGCCCAAGTATTCACCCACTGATGAACGGATAAAGAAGAGATATATATAATGGAATATTACTCAGCCATAAAAAAAGAATGTAATCGTGCTATTTGAAACAACATGGATGGATGTTGAGAGTATAATGCTAAGTGAAATAAGTCAGAGAAAACAAAAACATATGATTTCATTCATATGTGGAATTTAAGAAACAAAACAAACAAAAAAAAACAATTGTATTTTTTCTGGAATTCTACTTCTAGTTCTCACTCATAAAACAGTCACAGTACAGCCAAGCAAAACATAGGCACACTTAAATGCTAATTCTCTGGCCTAGCCCAAAGAGTTAAAATCATCAGTATCGCATTTTCATACTGATTTATCTAGTGTCCCAACTGCATGCAACAAGGCAAGTATTAATTATTTCAGTGAATATTAAGGTTTATGGTCTTCTCACCATTACAGATCTTAGAGACATTGTAATAAAGAGTATCATTCCATTATTGATGTTTGATTGCTAACAGCTTTCTCTTCTCCTATTGCCCCACACCCGGACAGACCTGTAAGAAACCCTGAGGGCTCCCTTCTTGGTGCCAGTGAGAAGTTCAAACTATGCAAGCCCCTGAGGCAGACTAGGTACCCTCACCCCAACTCTACTCCCCACACAAAAAAGGATATCCATAGGCCAGTACACCTATGAAATTGGTACGCAACCTTATTAGTCATTAGGGAAATACAAATTAAAACCACTAAACTACCTCTATACTGCCACCAGATGGCTACTATTTAAAACATTAAGGAGGAATCAGAGAGACATGTATCATATGACCTCACTGATATGAGGAATTCTTAATCTCAGGAAACAAACGGAGGGTTGCTGGAGTGGTGGGGGGTGGGAGGGATGGGGTGGCTGGGTGATAGACATTGGGGAGGGTATGTGCTATGGTGAGTGCTGTGAATTGTGTAAGACTGTTGAATCACAGACCTGTACCTCTGAAACAAATAATACATTACATGTTAAAAAAAAAAGAAGAAGATAGTAGGAAGGGAAAAGTGAAGGGGGGGAAATCGAAGGGGGAGATGAACCATGAGAGACTATGGACTCTGAGAAACAAACTGAGGGTTCTAGGGGGGAGGGGGGTGGGGGGATGGGTTAGCGTGGTGATGGGTATTAAGGAGGGCACGTATTGCATGGAGCACTGGGTGTTATACGCAAACAATGAATCATGGAACACTACATCAAAAACTAATGATGTAATGTATGGTGATTAACATAACATAATAAAATTTTTAAAAAAATAAAACACTAAAGAGGAAGAGAATGCAGAACAAAGACTCTCATACATTGCTGGAAACAGTATAAATCATTATGACTCTTTTATAAACTTTTGGCAGCACCTACTAAAGCTAAACATATGCCCAACCTATGAGGCAACAATTCCACCCATATATTAATTAACTGATACAAATTTATATAAATATCAATAGATAGATGATAGATGATAGATAGAGAGAGATAGATAGATATTCAAGAGACATGAGCAAATAGGGAAGCCAAAAACATATAAAACAATGTTCATAGTAGGTTTATTCACAATGGCACCAAATCTGAAACCACCTAAATATCCATCAACCAGTGGTATAGTCAGTTAATTGAATAATACTCAGCAATTTTAAAAGCCTCTGCTATATACAATATGGATAAATCTCACAGACAAAATGTGATGAAGACATCTAAACATTAAAAAGTACACACTAAGTGATTTTATTTGTATGGAGAACAGATAACTCTAACTTACAGCAATAGAAATCATTAGAATGGTTAACCCTTGGGAGGAGGTTGACTAGTAAGAACCACAAGGAAGCCTCTGGATCTGGGTGGTGGGCACAATCCATCTCACTGTTTGCCTCCACTGAAGCCTACCTTGCTATTCTCAAGCCCGCTTTTCCTCACGTAGCAATATATTATGAAAATTTTGGTGTCAACAAAAGTAGCCCTGTTTTATCTATTTTAAGTTGCTGTCCCTTTTTGTAATTAAACATAGTTTTAGGAACCTTATCTAAGTAAATTATAAATGCTACAGCTTCAGCTTCATCTCGCAAATCACATGAAGAAAGAGAACTTGGAACTGTGGAGATAGTCAAACCTAGGTTTAAAACTGAATTTTGTCACTGATGGCTGTGTAACCTTAGACCAAAAAATGTACCCATCTGGCCTCAGTTTCCCCATCTTTAAAATGGGGATAACGCCTCCCTTGTGAAATTTGTTAGAAAGTCTTAAAACAATGAATGGAAGGAGCTTAATCCTAATAAGTGCTCATCGAATGACAAATTTCTTTTTTTTTTAGATTTATTTATTTATTTTAGAAAGAGAGAGAGCCTACAAGCAGGGGGAGGGGCAAAGGGAGAGGGAGAGAGAGAATCTCAAGCAGACTCCCTGCTGAGAATGGAGCCCGAGGTGGGGCTTTACCTCAGGACACTGAGATCATGACCTGAGTAGAAACCGAGTTAGATGCTTAACTGATGGAGCCACCCAGGTGCCCCTTGAATGACAACTTTCTTCTCTTCCACACTCACCAAGGCCTTGCTCATAGAACCCTCAATAAAAAAATGATGATTCTCTTACCTTGTTCTTGTACCCAAGCAGCAATGTAGAGAATGAATGAAGGCCAGCATCAGCTCAACATGCTTCCTAATGCCGAACACTTCTTTCAAGTTCAGGAGATACTGTTTAGCTGACCACACCATTTAAGATCTGAAGATGGATTCTGAGAATTCAGAGTAATGAGTATCCTGAATTTCTCTCACCAGTCGTGGACAGAAATCCCCTCACAATGCACTGAGCTTCAAGGCTGACTGGCAGGATTTGACACATCCAGGCTAGTCCCTGAATCAAAAGTAAGAGAGATATGTTTTAAATAATGAGGATTTGAAGAAGTAAAATAGTTCTACTCTATGATCAGTTTTCCCATGTGGAAGCTTTTCTATGCCTTGAATCAGTCTTGGTTTTTTCCTAGTATAATATCCTGGTCTCACAAGGGTAGAGACAGAATCAGACAAATTTAGAGCAGTGAGTACAGTTGATCCCATAATCTGTACCTTACTGAGAAGATCTGTGGCTGTGTGCTCATGGTGTCTTTAGAGCCTCCTACCTTCTAACAGGCTCTAACTCAACCAACCCCTTGCCATGGGCATCTCATAAACCTTATCCTGAGCAAGGCCCACCCCACTGTTTTTCACCACCAGCTGATCTTCCAATGTGAGATTCACGAAACTATATTTCTTACCAGAGTCCTTGCTTTCCCCCAGAGATGGTTGCCTGTCTTCTTGGGGTTTTCCTGAGCAACATGAGGACAGATGCCATGACTAACTTATTCACAGGTGTAATCCTGGGTGAACTAATGTTAAAGTGATTGAATTGTCCAATATATACCATATCTACTGATTGCTGAAATCACTTCACTCACTCACTTCTTGATTCAATATTTATTAAATATCTCCTATGTGCCAAGAACTGTGTAAGGGGCCAGGGTGACAAAGATAACACAGTCCTCTGCCCACAAGAATCTCCAGATGAAAGAGAGAGTGTGTGGAAGTGAGTAATATGACTAGAGCTATCAGAAAGATATGAACATGCTGCTCTTGACACCTGGAGGAGGAAGAATTAAATCTGTTTGAATAGATGAGCTAATGCTTCCAGGACTTGTGGCCAGCTCAGTGTTTAGGATGAGAAGCAGTTCTCCAAGTGAGCAACGGGGGAAGGGGAGGCATTCTTGTCAAAGGGAACTGAATGATGTGCATGGGGTGGATCTGGACTTCACAGAGCAAAAAAATCGAGTTTGTGTTGGATATGAAGGACACAAAAGGCCCATCTGTACATGGGTACCATTTGGAGGCATGGCAGGAAGTGATAGGAAAAGCCTTCAAAACTTTCTCCCCAAAAGTAATTTCTTCCTTGGTAACTGGGAATATTTGAAAACACTGTCAAAATAACTGCCTCTTTTCTTCCTCCCTGGCAATCTTTTGGCAGCTGTGCCTTCCTGACCCCACCTCTGTTTCTCTGTCTCCTCTATTTTCTAACCAACTTGCAACTTTCCCTTCCTCAGTCGCAGAGTCCCTGTTAGAGTCAGTAGGAAAGTACTGCTGCCCCAGGTTAAGAGGGAAAAAAGGACCTGGAGAACACTATTTCAGGACCACAGTGGTGTGGGGCCTGCCCACCATCCACACATCAATAATGCCTATCCAGACCCTTGAGGCCCTATACAAACCTGGAAATACAGCCTCAAAGTCTGGTAAGCAAACAAGGAAAAATGGACAAAGCCCGAAGCACAATATGAAATTTTAAAATATGCCTCTCAATAATTGGCAAAACAGACCAATCGTAGTCAAGGTATACTCTACATCTGAAACTAATGATGTACTATATGTTGGCTAATTGAATTTAAATAAAAATTTTAAAAATAAATAAAATATTTGAAGAATATGAAAACAAAGTTGGCCTAATGGATCGATATACAATACTGCATCTAGTAATTACAAAAGTTTTACAAAAATTTAAAGTCTGGAACATTTCCCAAAATTGACCCATTGTGCAGTATCAACATATTTCAAAGGACTGAAATCATACAGACTATATTCTTTGACAACTATCCAACCAAGCTAGCAATCAGTAACAAAAGATAACTAAAAAATCCTCGTCTGTTTGGAAATTAAAGAATATACTTTTAAATATTCACAAGTCAAAGAATATATCACAATATAAATTAGAAAAATATTTAGAACTTAATAAAGTAGAAACGAGTAGTATCACTTCTCTGGAGGTTGAATAACAATGAGTTTTTCTATACTGCATTCAAGATCTTAAATTCTTAAGCAAAACATTAAGAGCTCAGTGGACTGAAAGGCACATGATATAAAAACAAATTTTTCACAGTAGGAATTAAAATTAACAAGCGAACATAGAAATACATTCAGCCTTACTAATTATAGTAGCAAAATATAAAATATATAAATAAAAAAGAAAGAAGTCACATTTTATGTCAATTAAATTTAAAGTATTTTTAAAATTATAATACCTACTGCTGATAAGATTGAAATCAAGTACTGTATTTATACATTTCTATTAGCAGAGTAAATTAGTACAATCTTTTAAGGCAATATGAAGGCATGTTTTTAAAACATAAAAATGATTATATCCTTTGATTTGGTTAATCTCATTCCTGAGAATTTATTCCAAGGAAATCATTCAAAAGAAGAGGGGAAAATACTATCCATGGCACTGTTGACAGTAACATCATTTACAAAGCTCACAAATAGAAATTTCCTAATGCTCATTAATGAACTTCAATAAAAATGAACTACCACCTACTGGATGGATGCTAGAGAGGAAAATATGATTAAGACATAGTCTCGGGCACCTGGGTGGCTCAGTTGGTTAAGTGACTGCCTTCGGCTTAGGTCATGATCCCGGAGTCCCGGGATCGAGTCCCACATCGGGCTCCCTGCTCGGCGGGGAGTGTGCTTCTCCCTCTAACCCTTCCCCCTCTTGCGCTCTCTCTCTCACTCTCTCTCTCTCAAATAAATAAATAAAATCTTTAAAAAAAAAAAAGACATAGTCTCTACCCTAAAAACAGTCACAACTTGGAAAGGGGGAATAAGAAGGTATTGAATGACAAACTGAATGACAAACAGTAATTATGAAAAGTATACAGACCTGGGGAAGAGGGAAAATGCTTAAGATAATAATAATGGAAGAAAAGCAGAGTATAATCTTTTATCTGTTATGGTTCAATTGTATATACATATGTACAAGGGCTAACATGGATAAATAAAAATGGGATTGGGAGGTACGTTTTTCTTTACATTTTACTTAAAATAGTTATAATTTATTTAGACAACAGTGTAATAACTTTTTAAACTGTCCTATGATAATATTCATAATGCTTGAACAACCTTTGAATAATCAAATGAAAGTGAGACCCAAGTGTATTGCTTAAAATTAGTTCAATTTTTAGCAGGTCCCAGTAGCTATTATCTCCTTGGCACATTTGCCTATTTCAACATTTGGCTCTGCCACATACACAGTCAGATCTTCACATATATTTTCATTTATGTAACATTGGTTTCCAACCAACACAGTTCTCTATAACCTTCTTCCTCATCCCCAGGCACGTGATCAAGACTGCAGCTGCTTCTCACAGCCCTTCTTTCTCTTACTCCCATTATTTTTTTAAGTGTTTAATTCTGCACTAGAAAGGCTCTTGACCAAGATCTTCAGCTGCTCCCAGTCCTGGAGAGAAGGTAGAACAGAGGCTGTGATTGGCTCTTCTGTGGGTTCCATATGTGGGAGCTGGATCAAATGAGGTCTTTCAGTGGCATGGGTCCAGGAGTAGGGAAAAGAGAGTTTAGGATCCCTAACTTCAAAGATTCTAGCTTGGGGCATAAAGCACCAATAGGAGTAGATGAATAAAGGAGGTGGTACAACTATGATCATATGTAAGGGTTCTGGAGTCATATTTTCTGGGTTTCAATTCTGACTTATCAATAAATCCCAATGTATTCATCTATGAAATGGTGGCAATAATAACCCTTTACCTCACAGAACAATTACAAGATTGAGATCAAGCATGCAAATCCATAACACAGTACCTGGCTCATGGTAAGCACTCAATAAATGGTAGTTTAACTATTGTTTTTTCAATTATTGCTGAGAAGAGGACTTCTTGCACAGGGCTGTTCAGAAAAGGCCCTCTAGTCACATAAGGGAGACATCAGAACATCATATGGGTCTCAGTAGGAAAGGGTAGGCCATGCTAGCAATTTGTTCTGAGCATTCTACAAACATGCCCTCCCACCGCCCCCCTTGCCTGTTATGCACTACACCCCACGAGGATACTTAAGGCTACCAATGGCAGGCAGAGTTGTTGATTCCATCACAAATGGACAGCTGACATTTCAGCCACATAACCAAAGAGGCCACTCCCAGGGAGCTCCCAAACTTAACTTGAGTCTAGCCACCTCTGCCTTGACTCACTCTCTAAAGTAGCCCTTCTGGGGCACCTGGATGGCTCAGGTCATGATCCCAGGGTCCTGGGATCGAGCCCCACATCGGGCTCCCTGCTCGGCGGGAAGCCTGCTTCTCCCTCTCCCACTCCCCCTGCTTGTGTTCCCTCTCTCGTTGGGTCTCTCTGTCAAATAAATAAATAAAATCTTAAAAAAAAAAAAAGTAGCCCTTCTTCATAGCACCCCTTAACAACACATTCACAGTTCATTTAAGAGCATATCTTTACTGCAGTGTAACAATCTGGGAGATACAAATTACACAATTTAAATAAAACACAATGACACAATCACAATCCGCACAGGTGTTATGCAAGAAGAGCCCTTAATGGTTGCAATCATCCCTCCGAAAATTATACACTGCAGCCCAGCTTCTAACTCCTGACCCTCTGTCCAGTCACACTACTTCTTTCTCCAAGGTCTCATAGAGTCCCCTTTAGCCTCCAGGGTCCCAGGAAAAGTAATGACTTTCACTTAAGGTATTCTGACCACAGGACTGACCAATTTTCCTCAACAGCTTGGCCCACAAAACTGACAGGCTCCTGATTTCATCCATAAAGATACAGTCTCATGCTCTGCAACCAAAAGGCAGTTTGTAGGACTGTTTCATTCGGGCCCACAGGTGCAGAAATTGAGAATAAATGTTTTAAAGGGAATATAGCGACTTGACAGAGCCAAGACACCCAGCATATGATCAGTCGCCTCATACGGGATTGATACTAGATTTGAACTCATAGAATGAATTGCATGTAGCATGAGTTGTGTCATTAGTCACGTGCCACTGCAGAAGCATTTACTTGTCAGTGTAAGATTGGCAGAGGAACTGGAGAACTAATCCTTTACTACAGGTTGTCTGAGAAGCATTAGTTTAACCTCTGAGCTAAATGTTCCAGAAAAGCTTGTACTACTGGTTAGCTATCTCTTTGACTTCACAAAAACAGTTTTAAAACCATGAATGGCCAGGAGAGAAGGCAGAAATACAGCACAACCACCTTTTTTAGTTTTCAATAAAGAGCATTAAACAACAAAGCAGAACTATACCAAAAGTCTACAGTCTTCATAATTATTTCATAAAAGATCAAGTTAATGCCAAAAAGGAGAAAGGACAAGTTCAGTGTAAGGTACCAAGAACTGTGGGCCATCACGTATGAACATATACAGCTCCGCCTATACACAGAGATTTTCACTACATTTTCCTCACTTCACAGACTGGTAGAAATGTTGTCATGACTGGTCCACAGACTCCCATTTAGGAAGCACTGGTCTATCTAGCTTTCCGGGCTCCTATTTCACTGACCCTTAAGTCCTCCAGTGCCTCGAGTGACCTTGCTTCCTCTGTCCGGGAAGTTCAGACTCCTTAGCATGGCATACCAGTTTCTCAATGATCTAGGGTGCTGTTCACCCCTCCAACATTAACTCTCAAGATAATTCCCAGCATTGTACTAAACATTTTCAGTTCCCTAGCACATTCAAAGGGCCCAATATGCCCCAGACAAAAGGAGTGCCATGCAGGCTTATAATTACAAATACATGAAATTAACAGAACCCAGTGGGACTAGCTTGAGGTACAGGACTGATTAAGGTGAGAGCTTACGTCTCCTTTATCTCCTCCTTAGCCTGGTTATTTCCCTCTCAATACATAGATATTAAGGATAAGCTCCCTTCTCATCAGAAATCCAGGAACGGTGCATAGATTAAATTACTTATCATCTATCACTTCCAATGTAGTTACCAGACAATACACTCAGGCCACAGGTACCACATTCCAGGCAGCAATCTGGCCCTCCAGAGATGAATCTGTGGATTAATGCTCCCTATCCTTTGATCTCCAAACCCCTTCACTGCTTAAACTCCATTAGCAGGCTTCTTCTTTTCTTTCACAGTTTCTGTCCTCTAGGCCATTTCTCTAAGTGACATTACTGCTTTCAGCTACCAGACCTTGTTCTGAGTTCACACTCTCTACCCTTGGATAAAATGGTCTCTAAATAAGTTGTGACTGTCCTGGCTCAAGGTCACCAACATCTGGCTCACCTGTATTTTTCGAAACCACAGCTTCCAACCAAGCATAACCTTTGGTTACAATAAAAGAACGTATTATTTGCAAGATACAAATAAGGGTGAACAAGGGAAAGGGAGGTAACCTATCACACTATTTCCTAAAGATATCATCTAGAAGCAGCCAACCTATAAAGGATTATACTTTTTCATAATGAAGCTACTGTACTCTGTTATGGAAGGAGGGAGAGAGAGACAGACAGATGGAAATCAGATAGCAAATAATCCTTTGGACCTAGAAAAGATGTACCACATAGAAAAACAACAAATTGACTTTTTGTTTAATAGATCAATCTCCTGCGAAATGTCCCATGAGGCAAGTGGCTAGTATCCCATTGTATGGGGTAGCCCTGATAAAATCACCCCTTGAAGAAGTGCAACTGAGGGGCAGTTTCCATTTCCTACTAGGTTACAGCCTCCTACATGGTCCAGGCATAAACAGCTCTCTACAAGGTCCATTTCTTAAAGCAACATCTTCAGTTTCTGTGGAACGGTTTCCCTTCTTGAGTGGAATGAATCACTCACTTCTACCATTCCTATAGCCTACACTCAGATGGTCATGCCATACTTTCATTTACAGTGGAAACATATCCAAACTTCCTGATCTTTTTTTCATCTATCCATGTGATTCCTGTCCTTGAGAAGTGACAACTTGGTTACAATGGTTAAAAATAAAAATCTGAGTCCGCCGGGGTGGGGGTGGGGCGGGGGCTGGAACTCCTGTATATCATTGAGTAGTAAATGTAATGTTGCCATCTACAGAAAAGGTAACAATTCAAGGTGGAGGAGGGTGCATGTAAGATAGTGCAAAAGGCAAGATAGTGCAAACTCAACGGGCCTAATAAAATCCAGAAAAGATCAAAGGAAAGGAGAGAGAAGTAGGAGGGCATCTGAGAAAGCAAAGAGCAAGGGCTGTAAGGTAGGAAGTGAGAGTGTTTGTGGTGTTGAGTGGGGAGAAAGAACTGTCTGGTACTCACAGAGTCCTTTGGGGAGAGGCAAGAGGTAGGGCTGGATTGGTGTGACCAGGCCAAAAAGGGGAGGGCCTAATAACCTGCATGTGGGGAAGAAGGGAATAGAAAATGTTTCAGTAAAGTTTCTTACTGGAATTAAGCTAGTATAAATCTGAAGTAAGTTCTGATAAGATGTATGTTGTAAGCCTTAGAGTAATCCGCTAGAAAAATAACTCAAAACATAGTTTAAAAAAATCATAAAAGGAATTAAAATGACCTACCAGAAAATATTCATTTGCAAATATCTTCTCCCATTCTGAACTGTACACTTTAAATAGGTGAAGAGTAGAGTTTGTGAGTTGTACCTCAATAAAGCTATTTTTTAAAAAAGGACACGAGAGCTGGTTTTGTACATAATTTTAATGAATCAAAAACCATTAAATCTATGAAAATCCATGAGTCTATAGAAAAAGAATATGTGCACTTAACAGCATTTAAGATGGCTCTTAAATCCTTATTTTGAAAACTAATGTTTAAAAGTAAAGAATCAAGCTTTTCTCCTATCTCCCCAGAATTGACGATTTTGAGGAATTTTAAATTTTATTGCCTGTAATAGTATTTTAGTGAAGTAGGAAAATACTCTTATTTTTGAGATGTGTCCTAAAGGGGAGAGGAAAACTGTAATATCTGTCGGCTACCTTAAAGTATGTCAATATAAAAAATTATTTTAAGTTAGTAATATGTTAATTATCATGAAAAGCCAAAATAATTTCTGTATGTCCTGTTGGTTAATAGACAAGATAATACCGCACCGAGCTTATCAGTTTTGTAAAACTGGGGGAAACTGGACAAAGGTGATCACACATAACCAGTATTTAGAAAAAATTTTCCACATATCCCCAGGGATGAAAGCATCCCAGTGTGTGCAAAACAGAATTTGTTGTGTACAAATGGTTTAAAGGGATGGGAGGCAATGAATAACAGACCAGTCACAAAGAGTGTGATCAAGGGTCCCAATATACTCCCTGATGAGGCACAGAGAACACACATCTTTCATTTTGATGAAACAAAAGCAAAGGAAGAGAAAAAGTTATAAAGAGCATCCTTTGCTCAACTTACCTTTTGGGGCCAGCTCTCCTGCTCTTCTTGCTTAGGGCTCCCTGTGGCTGGGTGAAACATAGCTCTCTCCTTTGCGCCAGCTGAGAGATCAGAACTGGTTTGCAAGTCAGTGACACTACTTGAAGGAAAGAAGATGATGAGTAGGTAAATATTCTTATTTTTGAAATATATCCTATGATGAGCAGAGTCATAGTAGCCAATCACAGCCTGTGGCTGCAAAATGAGGAGAGTGATTCCTGGGTGAATGGAGCAAGAGGGACCCTAAAGAGGTATAGGGAGGTGTCCTGGAGAGAAGCCTTTGACTAGTGCTCCCAAGGAAGCCTGAAACAAATTCTGAGATACAAATTTCTATTAAAAGGGAAACAAAACTTCTTACCTTCTTAGTTAGAGAGTATAAAATTCCCACTGTGGGGAAACAGACACATGATGGAGCAGCTCCCACAGGGAGACTAATAGGCGAGTTCTCTCAGGATAACCTGGAGGTTCAATACTAGCGAGAAGGTACCAAGATTTGGCTCCAGCCCCACTGTATCCAGAGAATCACCTCTAAGACACTTAGGGAGAGAGAGTAACTTTTATGATGTAAAAAGAAGGAAAACTTTCTTGGAGGTCATAAGTCATGGAGGGCTCTCCTTGCCTGGCAACCCTTGGCATTGCCATTCAGGGTCAGCTAATAGTTATAAGAGAACGCTTTAACCTCTAAGGGCCCAGGCAGACATGAGTAGCAAAGAGACCTTACGTAAGAAAGCCACAGTCCCATAGTTTTCCAGCATCAATCCCTGTTACAAAGCCCTATAAGCAGGCACCAAGCTGGCCCATTCCTTCTCGGTGAAGTACTCAGTCATGTCTTCAAAAGTTACTGATTCCCGAGAGGACAAGTTCCTGCTCTCTCAGGCCTCAGGACTTTGGTGATGGTCAAAACCATTACTGAGAGGCATAGGAAGGGCATCAAGGGCATCTACAATGATGAGTATTTAGCACTGGGTCCCTCATGTGCCAGAGGGGTTTTTGTGTGAAATTTGAAAGGTGTGGAGGCAGAGGACACAGAATAAAAGGCAGACAGCCAGGCAGAGTTCAGCACACTTTTCCAGTTAGAACCAAATCCATCTCCATTATGAGCTTCCAAACATATGTGACCTCAAAATAGATTACTATATACAAGCTGGGCTTGGGCCTGGGTCTGAAAGTACATATACAAAAGGAGAACTAACATATAATTGGATGGGGCCATCACCTTAGCTCTAAGTCCCTCCCCACCTTGTAATGTATTTGGATGATTATTTGGGCTGTCATTTTACTGCCATATCCCAATTCTGCTTTTTGCCAGTGTTTCCCTCATTCTTGTCTCCTTGCCCCACTATCGTGGGCACAAAGCTCTCAGATCTGCCTATGACTCCCCACCCCCATGCAAAGATAGTGAGGATAGAGAGGCATAGGAAAATGCTGCTTACTTGGGATAGGCTAGAGAAAATTTGCTTTTCAAAGGACACCATGAAGACCGTGAAAAAGCCACAGACCAGGAGAAGATATTTCATAATACATATACCTGACAAAGGGCTCATATCCATAATAAAGGACTACAACGTGGAGAAAAGAAAACACACACGATGTAATAAACAATGGGGAAAATATCTGAACAAGGACTTCACATAAGAGGATATCCATGTAGCCAACAAACATTATGAAATCGTGCTCCATATCACTGCTTATTGGGGAAAAGGAAAATTTAAAACCTCAATGAGCTATCAAGAATGAATGACAAAAAGTGTTGGCAAGGATGTAGAACAACTGGAAATCTCATATACTGCTGGTAAAAGTATAAACTGGAACAACCATTTCAGAAAATTGTTGGGAAGCACCTATTAAAACTAACCAAATATGTATACCCTATGCCTTAGCAATCTGACTCCAAAAGGTATTGCCAAGACAAACGAGTGCATGCATCCACCAAAAGGCATATACAAAAACGTTCACTGCATTCTTATTCACAGTAGTTAAAATCTGGAGACAACCAAAATGTCCAGCTACATTCTACGAATGAGTAAATAAAATGTGGTATAACCATATAATGGAAAACTATTCAGCAATGAAAAAGAACAAACTACTGCTATGTGTGAACAGGGGCAAAATTCAGTGACATAATGTTGAACAAAAGAAGGCAGATACAAAAGAGTACATGTTGAATGACTCCATTCATATGCATCTAAGAACAAATAAAACTAATCTATGATGACAGGTCAGAATAATGGTCAACTTCAGGGGGGTGCATAAAGTAGTCTTTTGAGATACCAATAACGTTCTATGTCTTAATATGAGTGATGGTAATACAAGGGTATATATTTCTAAAAAGCGAGCTATACAGTTCAGATTTGTGTCATAAATAAGTTATATCTCAATAGGACAGTAAATTTATATCGTTTATATATGCAAATATAAAAATATGTTACATATATTTTTATATATGCATGTATACTTACATATGCATGTATATAACTTATATAAATGTATATTTATATTGAACGTACATTTGTACATGCATACATGAAAGTATACACGCATATATAAATATACATATGTATATACACACATGTGTATGTGCAGAGGTAGAGGAAACACAGCTCACCTGGGGCCTGGCTTTTAAGGATATTGCTGTCATCATCTGACCTCTTTTATTCTTATCTTGGGGAAAAGTAAGTCTCAGGAGCTGAAGATAAAGAAAGAAGCTTTAGTAACAGTAACCCTACTGACCAAAACTCCTGTACACACATCTGACCCCCCTGTTTGAGGCTACGTGAACTACTACTATTCATCAGTTACTGCCTTGTATCATGGCAATTCTCATCTCAGTGATGAAATAGTGGGCATAGAGAGGAACACAGAAAGGAAACAAAAATCATCCCAAGAGGGGCACCTGGGTGGCTCAGTTGGTTAAGCGACTGCCTTCGGCTCAGGTCATGATCCTGGAGTCCCTGGATCGAGTCCTGCATCGGGCTCCCTGCTCTGCGGGGAGTCTGCTTCTCCCTCTGACCCTGCTCTCTCTCATTCTCTCTCTCAAATAAATAAATAAAATCTTTAAAAAAAAATCATCCCAAGAATGTGTGATGAGGAGGTAGACTGAGAAATCTGTAACTTTCAGTAATCCAGAGAAACATCATAGGAAAGAGGACAGAAAAGGAAACTAAAGTGGTTAGTGAATAGAATGTGATAGGCTGAAAAGAAAGCTGGGGCTCCAGTTAAGATCTCTAGAATCCACACAGTACAGTTAGGAATGAGTTATTTACAAGGAATCCATCAAACACCATAAGATCCCCCAGATCTGTTTTTCCTCTTATGTTCTTTAAAATATTAGAATAGGACAGTTTTATTACCTAAGTAATAAGTCAGAACAGAATTTGGAAAGAGTTTATTAGGAATATCCTTATGTCTCTCCACTACTATTTTTCCCTCTAAATACACAGATTGATTATAAGATCTTCATTCAGTTTTGTAAGTGTTGGGGGTAGATGGTGAGAAGAAACATACTACCATATTAAATGATCCATCAACTTCATGACGTATCTCAAATACTCCAAGTTCTAAATATTATAGTATAAGAGAAGCAAAGCAATTTCATTTCTAATATCAGTTAATAGTGCATCATTAAGAAGTAAGCCTTCTGCCATTCAGTAGAGTGAATCAGCAAGGTTTACACATTAAAGGTAACACCTGAAATTCAAATAGCTGCTATCAGGTCAGGATTATTTAACAAGCACAAAAGTGAATGCACTTATAGACCTTAAAAACAACTTACATTTCAGCTCCATTTCTGCAGTTTGCTGTAAGTCTCAGGTACTACAATAGCATCAGACAAAAGACTTTAGATACTCAGTACACTGCCCATTCCTCCACTGACCCTTCTTAGTGAATCCGGAAAGTCATCCAGGAAGGTAGACGAAGCTGAGGCTTTCAGAGAAACAGAGCTGTTAGGAGAGGCTAAAAACCATATTTTGGCGATTATAGGGAATCCAATAAGGAAAAAGAGAAGGTATTAGTGCAGGAGGTACAAGAAAACACAATGCAAACCCACACAAGTAATACTGCTAAATTCATGGATGGTTTTTGTCCCAGGGTAACAAAAAGAAGTGATTCATACTGAGTAAATAGGTCCCCCTTGTAGCTGTGTGCTCTAGTTCCCTTAAATCATACTGCCGTCCTCTCTTTGTAATAAATGTCCCTTACAATGGATACTTAATAATATTGGCATCTGAAACAAAAGGATTGAAGCAGAAAGGTCTGATCTGCACAGGTGACAATCTGTGAAAAGAAAATCCTCTGGAAGTAGAACAACAGCAGAGACCACCCAACAAAACATTCCCTCCTACTTGCCTATGAGGAAAACCAAATCTATGGAGTTGAAGCATAGATAACAAGCTCAAGTTGAAAATAAATCACAACCCAACACACTTCACTAACAGCAGGGACCAAATATTTAATCTGATTGTTAGGAACCCTAACAATTAGATTATGACAATGACGGGAAAGTTAAGAGAATGTAATGAGAAGAGTGACAAAGGATGTGAAAAGGTTAAGAAATCTCTTCGTATCTTCAATACTGTATATATGAAACTGTATGCTAAACATTGGACACCTATTAGGTGCTTGGTGGCTAGGACTCGTCATGAGATTTTTATTTATTTTTTATTTTATTTTATTTTATTTTTTTAAAGATTTTATTTATTTATTTGACAGAGAGAGACATAGCGAGAGAGGGAACACAAGCAGGGGGAGAAGGAGGGGAGAAGCAGGCTTCCCCGCGGAGCAGGGAGCCCGATGTGGGGCTCGATCCCAGGACCCTGGGATCACGACCTGAGCCGAAGGCAGACGCTTAACGACTGAGCCACCCAGGCGCCCCCGTCATGAGATTTTTAGATTAAACATTCATATGGGACAATCCAAATCCAGGGCTCTACGTTCTCCCATTTGTGGATGAAGTAAATAGCTTCCATCTTGGGGTAAAAAGACCCAACTATTTCAATATTCCCAAAACTTGGCTCTATGGACAGCTTCCAGATTGGGTTTACACCAGGCCAGGCAAGTGAAGTAAGTGAAGGACCACCAGAAAAGGCAGAAAGACCATTAAGACATACACAGGCCGCGGGGCAGGGCTGAGGTCTCCACAGCTGGGACAAGAGAGGGCTGGAGCGACCGGGAAGTCGTGTTCTCTATTGATAGCATGTCCTGGAGCGAAGACCTTTAAAACTTTTTGAGGACCTCGGTGTCAATACTCGAATCTGTGTCAGTACCAGAATCTGAACAGGCCACAAGCTGTCGTGGGGACGAGAAACCAGCGGGCAAGACCAGGGTCCCGGGGCTGTCAGCGCCCCCTCTCCATGGAATCGAGTTGAGCTCAAGGGGTTGGGTGAGGATCCCTGTAGCAGCAGTAACTGCGCCCATTTCCCGCGGAGTCCTTCACCTCCTGCTCAGGCCAAGCCAGACCCGCTCACCGTGGGCTCCCGGCAGCCTCTACAGCTTTCTAGCTAACAGGTTTGGGGCACCACTCCTGGTCCTCACAAACTAAACCCTCACGCGTTAAAGAAAATAGGGGCTGCGCCGTAAGTACGTCATCACACTGTACATTTTCTGAAATTCTCTCTAGTAAACTTGGAGGACCCCACATCTCGGGGGTTCCCACCCCCTTCTAGTTCCTGAGAGACACATCTGAGGAAAAGGGAGGGCGGGTGAAGCGGTAGCTAGCTTCTTTCCCTGCCTCCAGAGACCCAGAAGAAGCTTCTACACCTGATCTCCAGCAGGAGGCGGAGCCTAAGACTAAAGCAAGAAGCAGGGTACTATTTCATTGGCTATCAGATGAGGGGGCGGGGCCCAGCCAGGCCAATGAGCAATAGATCCCGCATAGATCATCCTTCCCCTAGGCGGCAGCAGCCTGTTCCCCGTCCAGACAGGCCCGGGCCCCACCTGGCAGATTTCCCATCTGGAGGTGTCTCTTCAGAGCCTGGAAGAGCAGTCGGTCTGGTGGGGAGATCTGAACAAGGCTAAGGGCTGGCCTGGACGGGGTGGGGACTGCAGAGCAGAGGAGCCTCCGAAACGTTTGCTGAATGAATGGAAGTCGAGAAATAGAGTAGTGATCTTATTGTGCACCCAGAAGACCCTAAGGATGTCAAGAAGGCGGTGCTTTTTGGTCCTGCATAGTAGGGAGAACCACCTTGCATGGGGAGGGAGGGTCAGTAGCAGGACGAAGTGAGTCTAGGCCCCACCTAGAAGCCTACATACCTGCATACCTTTCTTAGACTACCTTGATTGGTTTCGTTAGTTTCATTTGTCCACCACTACTGGATGTCCTCATTTGCTACTGTAATGCCCTACACGGGACTCAAGTTTACAACTCTTTTATCTCACATTCATGTTCAACCATTGTCTCCCACAAAACCACCACACAGCCAAGAAGGCTGGATCCAGAGGAACATACAGCTCTCAGTCATGTCCTACTGAGGCCAACACTTCCCTAGAATTGATGAGAACCTTGTGTGGAACCTAGATCATATCTCTTCAAGGTAATTTAATCTCAAGTCCTCAGTGGTTGGCATGACCCCAGACCTTTATAAGAACTCCTCTGATCACTCCCAAAAGACCTTTAAATATGGGAGAGCAAGGGTTAGGATCTCACTTCCTGTTCAGAAGAAACTAAGTCATCACAAGGTACATGGCTGGGTAGATATGCCAAGGCAAAATCAAAAGATCCTAAACCATAGTGGTTAGTATAGTATTCATTTTAGAAAAGCAATTTAGGGTGGCGCCTGGGTGGCTCAGTCGTTAAGCGTCTGCCTTCGGCTCAGGTCATGATCCCAGGGTCCTGGGATCGAGCCCCACATCGGGCTCCCTGCTCAGCGGGAAGCCTGCTTCTCCCTCTCCCACTGCCCCTGCTTGTGTTCCCTCTCTCTGTCAAATAAATAAATAAAATCTAAAAAAAAAAGAAAAGAAAAGAAAAGCAATTTAGTTTCAGCAAAACATCACTGTCCCTAACATTAAATTAATTCAATTTGAATATTGAATTGAATATTCAGTTGTAATTGTCTAAATAATCTAAAAACATAAAGAATTTATATCAAGCTTTAAGAAAACACATGTCTAAATGCTTTTACACATTTTGCAAATTCTTAGCCATCCCATTGCCGTAAATATAAACCAATGAGCATATTTTTAGCCATTTAGAGACTACCTGCTTTGCATAAACCATGAAACTGCACCTAACATCTGCTAGCCATAGATAAGACAAACCCTGTGGCCATAGAAGATCCTAAACCACTGCTGCCCTTCAAAGCTCTCTGACCCAGAGCCTCCCACCTTGCTGCTGAGTGACACTGCCTAGACAGGTAAGCCTCCTTTCTAATGGCCCCCCTAAGCCCAGACCCACCCCCACCCCCCGCCCACCCCCAGAATTTCCTTACCTTCTTTCCCTACTGGGCAGTCCCCTTCTGTAAGGATTTACCCTCTTCCACAATCCCAGGACAGGGGCTACCCAAGCCATCTCCTGGTCTTCTTGTCTCTTTCTTTCCTTTCTTTCTCTTGTCTTTTTCTTGATCAGCCCTGAAATCCTTGAACTCACCATGGTATTGAAACAATATGGATCATTTTGCCTCTTCAGTTCTCTAATACCATTTATTTAACATTACATCATGACTAATGACATGGCAGCATCATGCCACCCACAAATACTGGTTTCTAATGATACTCTCAAAGATGGTTTCAATGACTACAAATACAAATCTTACAAAGAATATGGAGGAAATGTGAATTGTAATACGTTTTCTGGACATGTTAAATATACCATGTGGAATGTTAAAGCATAATCATTAAATAACATGTTTTACAACCATGACTTCTCTGGAACTGTTGTCTCAGTCTATTTGGATTGCTGTAACAAAATACCAGAGACTGAGTACTTATAAATAATTATATTTCTCACCATCTGGAGGCTGGGAAGTCCAAGATCAAGGGACCAGCATGGTTGAATTCTGGTGAGAGCCCTCTTCCTGGTTCATAGACAGGGTCTTCTTGCTGTTTCTTCAAATAGTGGAAGGGAGCTACAGAAGTCTGTGGGGTCTCTTTTATAAGAACACTAATCCCATTCATCAGAACTCCATCCTCATGACCTGAGCACTTCCCAAAGGCCCTACCTCCTAATACCATCACATTGGGAATAGGATTTCAACATTTGAGTTTTGAGGGGACACAAACATTCAGACCACAGCAACTGCTACAATCACTCCATTCCTAAAACATGATGCCTTTCAATGTTGATCACACCTCTCCCTTCCACACACCACCACCAGTGGGGAGGATAAGCAGTGGACCCATGAGCAGAGTAGGAAGAGCAGTTCAATTTATCTAAGAAATATCCATCCCCATCCAGCACAACTTAAGACAGACCCAGGACAACATGGCAACACTACATCAATTTATTTTTTTTTAATTTATTTATTTGAGAGAGAACACAAGCGGGCGGGGGGAGAGAAAGAGAGGGAGAAGCAGACTCCCCGCTGAGCAGGGAGCCCGACACAGGACTCCATCGCAGGACCCAGGATCATGACCTGAGCCGAAGGCAGACGCTTAACCGATTTAGCCACCCAGGTGCCCAACGCTACATCAACTTAAAGATGAGAGGACATCAGAAAGCCTGTTGAAAGCCCTTAGAGGTTATATGAGAGGCTACTCCCAGAGAACTGCCTGACATGTGGTTCTAGAGCCTGTAGCAGGGGGAAAGTGACCACCCTGGATGCCAACAATGTGGGGACGCAAGATAAAGGACATTTGTCGCTGCCTCCATTATCCTTGGGTGTTATAGACATAGGCAGCATTGCAGTAGGAACACAGATGAACAAGAGTTGACACAAAGGCCCATGCAACTCATACCCAAGGGCTAGCAGTGGATCCACAGTAGCCGAGGCCCTGAATTCAACCTGTGAGTGACATGAGCGAGTCACTGTCAGCACCCAAAATCACTGTCACCATCATTCTGATGGCCCAGTCTCATGTGATCTTGTGAAAGAAAAACCACGCCAGCCACCCTCCTAAAACTGAGGCCCAGTCTTGGGACCTCAGGACAACCGTATGGGTGTGCACCTAGTCAACTCCACACACAGGGTAAAAGGTCAGAGAGTGTCCCAAAGGGGAGAAACAGAGCCTAGGGCCTACGCATGTCAAAATCTACTCTTGGAGCATCCCATTTGACAGCACTATTGGACCCAGCCACCCCCAAGAGCAGTGGATGACATAAAAAAAATGTAGAGGAAGCAACTCCAAAACGTAAGAACCCCTGCATGCCCTGAGGTGGGACCCTGTTTTCCTTTGCCTAATGGTGCTACTGGGCATGTATTTAAGTGCATGGCCAGAGAGTTGCACATACCATTTCATCACAATGGCCAGTAGCTGGTCACATGTCCAAACATACCTATAGGAGAAACTGGGAAATTTAGCAATTTCTATAAGAGCAAAGGAGAATGGGCACCTGGGTGGCTCAGCGGGTTAAGTGTCTGCCTTTGTCTCAGGTCATGATCCCAGGGTCCTGGGATTGAGTCCCACATCGGGCTCCCTGCTCCGCGGGGAGCCTGCTTCTCCCTCTGCCTCTCTCTCTCTCTCTCTGTCTCTCATGAATAAATAAATAAAAATTTAAAAAGGAGCAAAGGAGAATGGAGACTAGGAGATGAGTAACAGTCTGTACCATAATCATTGTAAGACAGGATGAAAGATAGACTAGAAAGCTGAATATTTAGCTTTTCCATACTGTATAGTGAAAGACAGCAAGAGAGAAAGGTGCTGGGAATAGACAGAATGGCCTATCTGGCACCTCAGTGCTCATTAGGAAAGAGCATCCCCTACACAGATACAATCTTGTGGATGTGTGACACACCAAGTGGAACAGGGCAAGATTTCAGCTCCCTGATTGCCCCCTTAGGCCAGTTACTCTTGTCATACACAATGAGCACAACCATATAAGGTAGACCTGAAAATGGCTCTGAGGTCAGCCTACCAGTAATGTCACACCCTCCAATCCCTTGTCAACTGTTTGGTGCTCTTTCTACACATTTCCCCATCTTTTTTTTTTTTTTTAATTTTATTATGTTATGTTAGTCACCATACAATACATCATTGGTTTTTGATGTGGTGATCCACTATCCATTGTTTTTGTATAACACCCAGTGCTCCATGCAGTACGTGCCCTCCTTAATACCCATCACCGGGCTAACCAATCCCCCCTCCCCCCTCCCCTCTAAAACCCTGTTTGTTTCTCAGAGTCCATAGTCTCTCATGGTTCATCTCTCCCTCCAATTCTCCCCCCCCCCATTTTTCCCTTCCTTCTCCTAATGTCCTCCATGCTATTCCTTATGTTCCACAAATAAGTGAAACCATATGATAATTGACTTTCTCTGCTTGACTTATTTCACTTAGCATAATCTCCTCCAGTCCCATCCATGTTGATGTAAAAGTTGGATATTCATCCTTTCTGATGGCTGAGTAATATTCCATTGTATATATGGACCACATCTTCTTTATCCATTCATCTGTTGAAGGGCATTTCGGCTCTTTCCACAGTTTGACTATTGCAGACGTTGCTGCTATGAACATTGGGGTGCAGATGGCCCTTCTTTTCACTACATCTCTGTCTTTGGGATAAATACCCAGGAGTGCAATTGCTGGGTCATAGGGTAGCTCTATTTTTAAATTTTTGAGGCACCTCCACACTGTTTTCCAAAGTGGCTGTACCAACTTGCATTCCCACCAACAGTGTAAGAGGGTTCCCCTTTCTCCACAACCTCTCCAACATTTGTTGTTTCTTTCCCTGTCCATTTTTGCCATTCTAACTGGTGTAAGGTGGTATCTCAATGTGGTTTTGCTTTGGATTTCCCTGATGGCTAATGATGATGAACATTTTTTTCATGTGTCTGTTAGCCATTTGTCTGTCTTCTTCAGAGAAGTGTCTTTTCCTATCTTCTGCCCACTTTTTGACTTGATTATTTGTTTTTTGGGTGTTGAGTTTGAGAAGTTCTTTATAGATCTTGGATACCAGCCCTTTATGTGTAGTGTCATTTGCAAATATCTTCTCCCATTCTGTGGGTTGCCTCTTTGTTTTGTTGACTGTTTCCTTTGCTGTGCAGAAGCTTCTTATCTTGATGAAGTCCCAAAAGTTCATTTTTGCTTTTGTTTCACTAGCTTTTGGAGATGTATCTTGAAAGAAGTTGCTGTGGGCGATGTCAAAGAGGTTACTGCCTATGTTCTCCTCTAGGATTTTGAAGGATTCCTGTTTCACATTGAGGTCTTTCATCCGCTTTGAGTTTATCTTTGTGAATGGTGTTGGGGAATGGTTGAGTTTCATTCTTCTGCATGTGGCTGTCCAATTTTCCCAGCACTATTTATTGAAGAGACTGTCTTTTTTCCATTGCATGCTTTTTCCTGCTTTGTCAAAGATTATTTGACCATAGAGTTGAGGGTCCCACATTTCCCCATCTTAATACAGCATGCACAGAACAAATAGAGGGTCTGATCTCTACCTCCTCCACACACTGAGAAAGGCTCTAACTCTGTGCCATTAGGCAAATGTTCTCAGGAAGAAAGTCTGGGTGAATGTGAAATTCATGTTAAGTGCCTCCTCTTTCTCAAAAATCATCCTATTACACTAGTTGCTATGGAATATCTGCAAACAGTTGGTTAGTGTTCTTTTTTTTTTTTTAAGTGTGGTTCACTTTGAGAAATAAAAAATCAAGAAATCCATCTCTTCTCAAGAGGCAGAAAACCGAAGAGGATGGTCCTACCTTTATAACAAAAAATAGCCAGATAATCTGAAAATTTCCTTTGAATACATCAAAGAGCTGAAACCTCAGGGCAAACAATTTACCTAAAATCTAAGGAAAGACAGTCACGTTGATATCAACATTTTTCTCCAATATCTGTCTTTTGAAAGATCTTAAGTTCTTTTTAAAAATATTTAAAAATCAGCACACAAAAAGGTACATGATATTCATTGAATATTGACACCATAAGAAATAGCATTGGTAGTCTAACATGAAAAAAAAATTCAGTATTACAATTTATATTAAAGAAATGTAAAAAAAACCCCAAAAAACCTCAAACCCTAAGGTTCCATTTTACACTTATTAAATTAACAATCTCTAAAAAGAATTGTAGGAGCGTTTGGGTGGCTCAGTTGGTTAAGCATCTGCCTTCAGCTCAGGTCATGATCCCAGTCCTGGAGTCGAGCCCCACATCCACATCAGGCTCCCTGCTCATCGGGGAGCCTGCTTCTCCCTCTCCTTCTGCTGCTCCCCCTGCTTGTGTTCTCTCTCTGTGTCAAATAAATAAATAAAATCTTAAAAAAAAAAAAGAATTGTAATATCCACTGCTGGTTGCAAGCAAATGCAAATTTGCTACATTGCTGGGAAACAGAATAAATTGGTATGAACTTTTATAAAGGCTATCTTATGACATGTTTCAAAAACAGAAATCTTCATACTCCTGGATTTGTATTCTCATTCCTGACAATTGATCCCAAGGAAATAATACAAAAGAAGGAAAAGAGCTACAATCACCAAGTTGATTACAGCAACATTATTATACAACAAGAATTATCCTAAATGTCCATCCAATAATTTCAAATAGCAAGAAGTTACTGCCTATAGGGTGCAGGACACTGTGATGGATGTCTTGAATTAAAAAAAAACAAACAACTAAGATAAAATCACTGCTCAAAAATTTAATTTAACATTTGATGAGAGGAATAGATAATAAAGATATGTCTACTCACTGACAAATAGTAATCATGAAAATTATATGGAAATGGGGGAGGGAAGTTGCCTAAAATAAGTTACTAAAAAATTAATTTGTTATGATTAAGATTATAAAAATTATTTATATATATGGGACAAGGACTAAAAGGGGACATATAAAAATGAAAGTATGATCTCCTGAGATAGTGAAATTACAGGAACATTTTGCTTTCATGCTTTGTGCAATTCTGTGATAATTTTTCTCATTGGTATTTAAGAAAATTCATACGATATGAAGAATCTCTGAAGGCTAAGCCACATGTCATAGATAACTAAATCTGAAAGGCAAACACTCATTTAATGACACACATCAAGGGCAAATATTAGTGTAACCTTTAGTGAGTCCAGATGGCCACTTTCTTCTTTGCATATATGCCTGGTGATCATAACCACTTCTATGGGTATTAAATCCTAATCCCACACACTCATTAATATGCAAGTCGATCTCCAGTAAACATCTCCACCCCAGCTTTGTCCCTAGTGACTCTCCCAATGTTAACACGATGTGCTTTGGCCCACAATGGTGCCATCTGCATACCTGTTCACTGACTATAGATTTACCCATGTCCTAGAGGGTTCTTTCCTGCATGCCCAGCAACTATAAACCAGCTCTAGCCTGAGCAAACCAGATCATTTTCTGCCACCTAGTGGACTACAGCTATACCTTCTCCAACCAGGTTTGAACCTCAGCCTTGGGGAGAAACCTCCCTTCCAAATTTATGCTTCCTTTGGTATCTCCATCAGCCCTAAGGTACCATATCGCATCCTCTTATATCTTATAGGCTATTCTTTCATCATAGCTTAATAATTCTTTTTGTTGGGGCACCTGGGTGGCTCAGTCGGTTAAGCAGCTGACTCAGGTCATGATCTCAGGCTCAGGTCATGATCTCAGGGTCGTGAGATCGAGCCCCTGCTTAAGATTCTCTCCCTCCTTCTCCCTCTGCTCCTCCCCACTCACTGTCTCTCTTTTTCTAAAAAATGATAGTAATTCTTTTTATTAAACTTCTCTTTTTTTTTTTTTTAAGATTTTTATTTATTTGAGAGAGAGCGAGCAGGGGGAGGGGCAGAGGGAGAAGGGGAAGCAGACTCCCTACTGAGCAGGGAGCCTGATGTGGGACTCGATCTCAGGACCCAGAGATCATGACCTGAGCCAAAGGCAGTTGCTTAACCAACGGAGCCACCCAGGTGCCCCAAACTTCCCTTGTTTAAATCACTATTGGTTTCTGTCTCCTAACTGGACACAAACTGATAAAATCCTGGATGTTATCAACTGTACCACTCCATTCATTTATCTCCTTTGAGGACATTAAAACTTCCTGACCTATCCTGCTCTGAAGAAGCTTACCACTGCAAAGTTGGAAATGATACTGAGCCAACTGGAGGGAAAATAAAAAATAAAAATACAAAACAACAATAACAAAAACCCAGCATGTAAATTTTAAATAGAGTAAGGCTTTCTTTAAGAAAACAGAGGTGAAGGAGGCTGTGGTGAGAAAGGCAGCATCAAACTGGCAAGTTTGAAAAGGTCTTAAGGCTAGCTAGGATCAAAGAAAAGCGAAGAGGTGGGTAGAGGTTACCTGGGGGAACAGAAAAGGCAGGGGCTCAGAGGTAGACAGTGAGCAGAGAGGAATGGCTGGAGCTGAGTGAGCGCTCTGGGGAGGGGCAGGAAGTAGAGCTGGATTGGGATAATCAGGCCAAGAAGAGGAGGGCCTACTAACTTGCATTTGGCGTTACATAGACCAACACTCACATTTAAAATTTTCTCTCCAGGATGAATTCTCCAATGGTGAATAAAATTTGAGTTCCAAATGAAGACTTCCCACATTTCTGACATTCATAGTGTTTTTCTTCAACATGGAGCCTCTGGTCGTGCCTCATGCTGAGCTCTTACGGCAGCTTTTCTCCCACTCATGGGGTTTTGCCTAAGGGTGGATCCATCAATGTGGATTTGAGCTGACTTTCCACTTGAAGGCTTTGCTGCAATCCTTCCACTAATAAGCTTTCTCTGGTGCTGGAGGAGAGGTGAGCTCTGAGCGAAGCCTTTCCCACACTCCTTGCAAAGAAAGGATCTTTCCCCAGTGTGCAGTACTAGGCGGTGAATGAGCTGTGAGTTCAAACTAAAATCTTTACCGCATGCATTACCTGAACAGGGTTTTTCTCCAGTGTATGTCCTCTGATGTAGAACAGAGGTGATCTGACTGATGGCCTTGCTACAGTCCCTGTATCTGAAAGGCTTCTCTCCAGTGTGGGCTTGCTGGTGCTGAGCTGAAGCTAAAGCCTTTACCACATTCTTTGCACACATAGGACTGCTCTCCTGTTGTGGGTCCTCTCAGGGGTCACCCTGCATACCTGCATCTCCACCTTCAGACCCAGTTTCAGTGAAGTGCCTGAACAGAATGCATACGCATCTCCACCTTCAGACCCAGTTTCAGTGAAGTGCCTGAACAGAAATAGAGTTGAAGGCAAAAGCTTTGCCACGATCCCCACTCATTGGACTCTTCTCCAGTGTGGATTCTCCGTGTTGAGAAAAGGCTGAACCACAATTAAAACGTTTGCCATACGTATCACATTTATAGGAAATCTCTTCACCTGGAAATTGCAGATGTGTTACATGATAAAAACTGATTTTTTTTCTGATTTCTTATGTGGATGAAATCTATTTTCCATAGGAATTTTCTCGTTATTTACTCCCTTCTTTGCTGAATCGCTCTTATTTTTTTTTCATCCCATCCACTCTGAGATTTCCTGAATGCCTATCTTATCCTCTGATTCGTAAGTGACTTGAAAACTAGGTCTCTGAAAAGGTCTCTTAGATGTTCTCCTGAAACTAAGCCACAGGACTTGCTTTTCTCAGAAATGTCTTCTTTGAGGCCAAAAGCTCAAATTCAGCTCTGATTTCACAAGCTGACTAAAGAAATAATAAATGTAAATGTCTTAGCAATGTTAGAAAGGGGACAGGATCATCAAGGATATGACTATTTCCTGTAAATGCACAGCTTTTGTATATTTACAAATTGGTTTCATGGAGTATAGAGGATGAAAAAAGCCAAGGAAAACTCCTGGGAACAAAAAGGGGGTGGGGCTATGTCTGATCTTATGGTCAGAGATGCAAAGAACACAAGAAAATTATAGTTGGTCTGAAAGCGTAACATTGTTGATAACAGAAATCTCATAATGGGAATGGCCTGAGAAGACTAAAACAGAATGGGAAAGTGAAGAAGCTACTATGTTGGGCAAGCTGGGGGAGGGGGCAGTACAAATTGAATGTATTAATAAGGAGATTAACAATTAAGAAGAAAGAAAAGGGGAACCTGGCTGGCTTGGTCATAAGAACATATGACTCTTGATCTCGGGGTCATGAGTTTGAGCCCCATGTTGGGTATAGATATTACTTACATAAATAAAAAAAAAAACTTAAAAAAAATTTTTTTAAAGAAGAAAGAAAAAATTAAGATAAAATTAGGGGCGCCTGGGTGGCTCAGTCATTAAGTGGCTGCCTTCGGCTCAGGTCATGATCCCAGGGTCCTGGGATCGAGTTCCACATCGGGATCCCTGCTCAGTGGGAAGCCTGCTTCTCCCTCTCCCACTCCCCCTGCTTGTGTTCCCTCTCTCGCTGTCTCTCTCTCTGTCAGAAAATAAATAAAATCTTTAAAAAATAAAAAATAAAAAAAAAGATAAAATTAAATGATACTCCTATTATTTAATCAGATGTCAAACAAAAAAATCAAATAACTTGGCTATTCCAGGTTAAGGGTATATGAACAATGTGTAAACTCATTCATGCTATCAGGAAGCTTGCACATTATATGGAAACATAAGTAACATACAAAATTAGAGAAAACTACATTGGGCCAGGAGAACACAGGTCGAACCTGCCAGATATGCTAATTAATGGTCATTGTAAGGTAGCAACATTTTGCCATCACGGTTTAGCTCTAGGACAGACATAACAAAATACCACGGACTGGGTGATGCAACACAAATTTATTTTCTTACAGTTCTGGAGGCCAGAAGTCCAAGACCAGGGTGCCAGCAGGTTGGATTCCTCTGAGGACCCTTCTTGGCTTGTCGATGGCCATCCTCTTGTTGCCTCTTCACATGGTTGTCCCTCTGTGCATGTGCACTCCTGGTATCTGTGTCTTAATCTCCTCTTCTTATAAGGACACCCATCAGATTTGATTAGTGCCCACTCTAACAACCTCATTTTAACTTAATTATCTATTTAAAGACCCCATCTCCAAATATAGTCACATTCTGAGGTACTGGGGGGTTAGGGCTTCAACAGAGAAATTTGGGGAGGACACAAATCAGCCCCCCTCCCACACTCTGAAGCCACCCTACTCTTAAGCAATGCTGCCCCACTCTCTTCCTATTTACACACTCCAAGCATGTTCTCTCCTGCCTCAGGCCCTTTGTATATGCCATTCCCTCTGTCTGAAATGCTATGCTCCTAAGTATCAGTGCATCTTGATCCCTATTTTATTCTGGTCTCTTTGTTCAAATGTCCCCTCACTGGAGTCTGTCCCTGATCACTCTATCTATCCCTTTCTACACCCTTTCCCTGTTTTATTGTCCTTCATAGCATTTGCCATTGCTGGGCATAAAAATTTATATATTGTGGGGTTCATCCTGTGTTTAAAATGTACTTGGGATTTTAAAAAATCAGGTATGGTAAGATGACAGGCAAGGAGATAACTATATTTGAAAGAAGAATTTATTACTTATAATTCCTGAAAAGATGGGGGCATGCCACACCACATAGGGCTACATAGGGAAGCACCAGGGTCAGTCAGGAGAAAGAGGAGGGAGAGTCATAGGCAAAAAGCCTTTATTACTATAGTGGTAGGAAGCTGTCAGGTGGGTGTGGTCTACTGGGCAGGAAGCAAAACACAGATGTTGGGGTCTGTAGTTGGGGCATTTGTAATATAATTTCTGCACACCCACGAAAGCGAGACAACAGGGGAGATGTGAACAACTCTGGCCATTAGTTTGGTCTTGTGATCAATGGATGCCAAACATCAATTACACAACCTATAAATATTGGTTAAAATACTCCCACAGGTTTGGTGTTATGCCAGTATATTCAAACATCAGCTAATAGCATAGTAGGATAGAATAAGGGAATGAGTTTCCATAACTAGTTCATGCCTGCACTTCAAGTCCAGTTGATCCTTAAACAACAGGGCTTTGAACTGCATGGAGCCACTTATACGTGGATTTTTTTTGATAAATACAATACAGTACTGTAAATGTATTTTCTCTTCCTTGTGATTTTCTTAGTGACATTTTCCTTTCTCTAGCTTACTTTGTTGTAAGAATATTGCACAGAATATGTATAACATACTAAATATGTGTTAAGAGACTAGTGATGTTATCAGTAAGGCTTCTGGTAAACAGTAGGCTCTTAGTAACTAAGTTTTGGGAGAGTCAAAAGTTATACCCGGTTTTTGACTGCAGGGACCAGTGCCCTCAACCCCTGCATTGTTCACGGGCTAACCGTATTTCCATGTCCTAAGGGTAATTCTTGCTGCCACCACCCAGCTCCCAGGATTCATCCTGTCCTCTCAGGCCAGGTGTGTACCTCTTCTCCTATCTTTCTTATCTTTTTTTTTTGAAAGATTTTTTATTTATTTATTTGAGAGAGAGAGAATGAGAGAGAGCACATGAGAGGGGGGAGGGTCAGAGGGAGAAGCAGACTCCCCGCCAAGCAGGGAGCCCGATGCGGGACTCGATCCCGGGACTCCAGGATCATGACCTGAGCCAAAGGCAGTCGCTTAACCAACTGAGCCACCCAGGCGCCCCCTATTTTTCTTATCTTATCTGAGACCTCTCAGAGGTCACCCTGCTGGTAAATACAGATGGATGGATCTTTACTTTCAGACTCAGTTTCAGTGAAGTGCCTGCATTGGTTTATCTCAAAACTCCAGTGGACAGAACTGCGAAGAAACCAAAGCTCACCTGAGGCCAAGCGATTAGGGACATACCTGTCATCTTCTAGCTTCTTTAATTCCTCTTATGGAGAAAAGCTTTCAGGAGCTTAAGGCACAGAGAGATACCTCAGCAAGATGGGACTGACCACAACTCCTTGTATAGAACTTCTACCCCAGGTCCTGCTTTAATATTTAACATTGTTTACATTGGGCGGCATGATTCTCTGCTCACAAGAGGAATATAACAGGCACAGATCAAAATGCTGAGACAAAGCGGACATCATTCTAGGAAGGAGCCTGAGAAAACTATAGGTTCCAGGAATCCAGATCGATAATCACAGGATCACAGGAAAGAAGCCAGGAGAGGAGATGGGGAGGGGAGTGGTCTATGGATAGAGGATTTATACACCAAAAAGAAACATGGAGCCCCAAACTGTGAATAAAGTTCCCTAGAATCCCCATACCAGAGATTGGAAAATGTTTACTACATATGCACACAAACACTGGAAGACCTTGAAAAAGTCCTTGACTCTCAACCTCTGCTTTTTTGCTGTATAGAAATAAGACAGTTGGATTAGGCAACTTCAAAATTCCTTTTCAGCAATAAAAGCCAATGATTCAAATGAACTAAATCAAAACAAGACTTGGAAATAGTTTACCAATAAGATTTTGATGACTCCCTAATACTATTTTTTTCTAAGACATATAGATTGATTTTAAGATGCTTCATTAATTGTATAGCTCTGGCAAGAGTGGGGAGAAGGTAAGTTGGAAAAAAACTGAATAGCAGCCATGTTAAAATTACATACCAAGTAGGGTGCCTGGGTGGCTCAGTCGGTTAGGCGACTGCCTTCAGCTCGGGTCATGATCCCTGGGTCCTGGGATCGAGCCCCGCATCGGGCTCCCTGCTCAGCGGGGAGCCTGCTTCTCACTCTCCCCGCTTGTGTTCCCTCTCTCGCTCTCTCTCTCTCTCTCTCTATGTCAATTAAAGAAATAAACAAAAATCTTAAAAAAAAATTACATACCAAGTTATAAGGCATATCCCAAATATTATAGTGTTATATTTATAAACTATTTCCAAATCCCACTCTGTGTCAGCTACTTAGTTCATCATTGGAAAACAGTACGTTGATTCTGCAAGGTATACCCATTAAGGACAATGCCTGTAACACAGCAGGTACCACTGGTTAGACCAGAGATTCCATACATACCAAAACTATATGTGCTGGTAGATCTTTACACTTTAACTGGTCTGGTTTGAGACAAAATGGTTGCTATCATTATACCCAGTTCTCTCTCTGCTCACACATCATGCATGAATAGACAAGACAAATCCCACAACCCAATCTCAGTTCTGTTTTCCCACATCTATGGCATTCTGATGCTACAGCCCTTCAGGAAGGTAAAGGAAGCCAGGCATGTGGGTCATGGGAAAAGTTGTCAGATGATACTAGATACCCCATCTTTGTGAGTATAAAGACTTTAATAAGGACAGAGTAGTCAAAAGCATAAATTGAAGGGCATAAAAGAAAAGACAATGTAAATCTTCACAGGTAAAGCTAATCTCAAAGAAGGTTTCTATCCAATATTATCACAAGTAGTGATTCCTTGCAAATTGAGTAATTAGGTACTCCTTGGACATGGGTGTTCTATTTCTCTTAAATCAAGGTGTTGTTGGATCTTTGTACCTATTCGTCCAATATAGGAGGTATTTCATACAGATTGGGACTTCAAACAAGAAGCCTTCAAAAAGGTCAGATCAAGTAATGGGCTGTTGAAAACATATGCTTCAAAAATATCAAAGCCCTATGTAAGTGATCTGAAATGTTGCAGACCTAGAGGTTCCCTTAAATAACCCAAAACATTTTCTAGAATCTGATGTCAGCCGTAAAAAAAATCTCAAACATTGATATGAGGACCAAATAAGTCTTTTGCAACCCAAGTTACTTCATGAACAGAGACTGATGGTAAACCCCAGTCAAGTCTGATCCTCAGAATTTTGATGTTATGACACAAGGTTAAAGAGGATGCAATGAAAAGGGTGAACAGACAGACGTGAAAAATAAGAATTCTTTACCGTCATCCCAATAATTTGGAAGCAAGTGCCATCTTGGAGTAAAACTCCCAAACTGCAATGTACTAGACCCTTTGGCTGTTCCATGGACAGTTGAAGGCTTCCGGTCTGGGCTAAAAGCCATGCCTATCGAGTTAAGTGTTTACAAACCATTTTCTAGGTCCACCTGAAGAAGAAGGGGGTTCTGGGGTTGGGCATCCTAAGAGCAAAGGGTTGGGTGTTCCTAGGGCCCAGAAGCAAGTGAGGAGAGAGGGGAGAACGTGTCCACCGCGGCCAGACTGGCCCAGAAGGCGGATGGTGATATCCTTGTGGGGCTGTTGGTATCGCTCCCTGTCTTGCAGCCTTACGGGAAAATAGACGAGAGTGGTGTGGGGTGGGGGAAGGGGAGGAAGTCTGGCCAGCACTCCAGGCCGGGCTACACCTGCTCTAGGCGCGACCAAAGCGACTACCGGAGTAGGGCTCTGGACCTCTGGACCTGGCTCTGTCCGCGGTCCTTCCAGTCTTTCCAGGGCCACACCGGACCCGCTCACCGTGGGCTCCACTCGGCCCCTGCAGATTTTCTCTCGACATAAGTTGTGATCAGCAACAGTCAATACTCAAACGGTACCCTCACCCTTCAAAACAAACAACTCCCCCCCACCCCACCCCAAAGAAAAACACGCTGTGCCCGAAGTGCATTGTCACCATGACCTGCCGGCGCATAGCCTCCCTCGGGTTCTCTCTTAAGGAACCGTGGAGACCCCACACTTCAGTGGTTCCTCCTTCAGATCCCGGGAGACTAACAGGAGAAAAAGACAGCGGGTGCTGTCTGCTCCTCCCGTCTTCCCACCTGTCTCCCAGTTCTGATTCGAGGAACCCAGACCCGGGTGTTTCTCTGACTTCCCTAGAGAGGCGGCAGCAGTTTAGAACAAGAGTAAGAGGTGGGGCTATGCGTTCTATTGGATACCGGGTGGAGGGGCGGGGCCCACCTAGGCCAATGAGCAGCGGGGCCCACATGCTGAGCCCACCCCCAGCCCCCATCAGGTCCAGTTCCTTTCCAACCAATTTCCTTCTGCGCCTAGAAGAAAATTCATGGTCATGACAGGGGAATTTTAATGGGGCTGATGGGTCTGCCTAGGCAGTTAGCCCAATATTTCAGGATAATGATCAATATTTAAAATTCCATTTTAGTTCTATATTCTGCAAAGAGGAAATTGAAAATTAAGTATTATTTACAATGGCTTCTAAATACATATTTGAAGATAAATTGGCCAAAGGTGTGCCACACCTGTACAGAAAAACTACAAAATTAAAATACATAGATATACAGTGTTCGTGGATCAAAATCTTCTATATTTTTAAGATGTCAATTACTGCCTATTTGACCTATAGATTCAACCAAAATCCCCACAGGTGCTTTTGTAGAAATTGTCAAATTGCTTCTAAAAGGTATATGGAAATGCAAAGGAATGAGAAAAGCCAAAACAACCTTGGGGGAAAAAAATTGGAAGACTTACTCTGCCTGATTTCAAGTTATAAAACCAATGGTAATGAAGATGGTGTATTGGAATCAAAATAGACAAAGAAATCAATGAGTCCAGAGATAGACTCACATATTGAATTCTGACCCTGCAGTTCAATAGGGAAAAATAATCTGTTCAACAAGTGGTTCTAGAAAAATTGGATAGCTATATCCAAAAAATTAATCTTAACCCAGTCCTCACTCCATATACAAAAATTGCCTTGAAATGGATGATAGACTTAAATGTGAGAGTTAAAACCCTAAAACATGTAGAAGAAACAAACAAAAACAAAAACAAAACATGACCTTGGTTATGGCAAAGATTCCTTAAATGATACACACAAAAACACAAACTATAAATGAAAAAAAAAGACAAATTGGCTTTCATCTGTCCACAGGAATGCCTTTTTTCTAGTTTGCACAAAGGCACCATTTAGGCTGGTGGTGGCCATGGCTATATGCTTCTCAATTTAAATCCAAGAGTAAAGAGAGGGTATCTCCCCCTGAAACTATTTTCCAAAGTCCTGAGCTCCACTCTGTTTGGATCAACCCAGGTCACACCCATTAAATGTAGAAATGGAAATGGCATTACTCCAATTGATTTAAGCCAGTCAGGGTCCACCCTGCTAGCCAGTAGTGTAGTTAAACCATCCTATATGGCTGTGAAATGTGAGCCTATTAAAAAGAGGAAAGGGGAGGATGGATGCCGGAGCAGCAACCAATCAAGTCCACTACATCACCTATTATCAATTGCAGGGAAGGAAAGTGCATCTATCAGCTATCGAGCACTACCAGAGATATTGTTAAGATACTTAATTTGGCCTCCTAACTTTGTAGTTTTAGTGTTTAAGCCACAGAACTAGGGTTTTGCCCCATCCTCCTAAGTCTCCATTAAAGCATTTCTATTTTAGCCTTGGCTCCAGAGAAACTTCTCCAAACCTATTCCCATTCCAGTCTTACTCATTCCAGTAAGTGGTCCGCTGTCTAATTCAGCTGCTGAAACCACAAACCAGGAAGCTGTCCCTAACTCCTGTTACTCCTGTATCCACTCTGTTAGCAGGTCACTGATTTTATTTCCAAACTATATCTTAAATACATTTTTTCTCCATCTCTATTACCACCACCCACTCCAAGTCATTACCATCTCCAACCTGGATTGTTAGCAAACTCCAACATGATCTCTTCTTTCACTTTCCTCCCTCTACAAACAATTGTCTACTTAGCAGGCAGCGATCATCCTAAAATGTGAATCAAACATGTCATTCCTCCACTGAATACCCTTTAATGGCTTTTTTTTTTTAAGATTTATTTATTTATTTATTTGAGAGAGAGAATGAGAGAGCGAGCATGAGAGGGGGAGGGTCAGAGGGAGAAGCAGACTCCCTGCGGAGCAGGGAGCCCGATGCGGGACTCGATCCTGGGACTCCAGGATCATGACCTGAGCCTAAGGCAGTCACTTAACCAACTGAGCCACCTAGGCGCCCCTGGCTTTTCACTTAGGTTGGAATTGAATGATCTGGTCCACCTGTGTCTACAAACCTAACTTGTGCCTCTCATACCCTTGATAATTATGTTACACCCCAAACCTTTTGGTTTCTTGAACATGCCAAACCCTTCACACATCAAGAGTCTGCAGAGCTGTTCCCTCTGCCTGCTGTTCTTCCCATTCTTGATACATGTGCCTTCTTCTCATTCTGAGATTTAACTTTAATGTTACCTCCTAGGATAGGCCTTCCCTGACCATTTATATAAAGAGGTTCCCTCTCCATCATTCCCTCTCTGTAGCATTCATTTCCTTCATTAACGCTTAGCAATTTTTAATCAATTACTTGTTTTTTTTGTTTGTTTGGTCTCTCTCACTAGATGAATGTTCCAGAAAGGCAGAAAGTAGGTCTGACTTACCATTGTTTAGCAGCACCTAGCATAGTGCTTTGCATACAAGCAGGTACTCAGTGATATTTGCTTAATAAACTTCCCCCAAATGCCTGTTCACATCACTCATTTCCATTTCTTGGGTCTGTTTACACTTGATCTTAGCCAAAAGGCCAAGAAGCGATCTTCTTGGGTCTGTTTAGTACAAAAGTTTCAATGCTTATTAGAGGTTACCCTAACTGGACTATGCTAAGCCAAGTGGCTTTAGGCTTCAGCAATCAGATAGTATGTTTGTAACTTTCAGGAAGCAGTTTAGTCCAAGCCAGTCTCTGGCTTCTCTTCCTTGCTCCTTAGTCAACAATTACATTACCTAGCTGGGAGCTTCTAAAGTGGAATGCCTAATTAGCAGAAAGGCAAACTGCTGAAAAATGGCTCTAAAGGTGAAGTCTGGAATGTGTTTCATCTGTTTTGGCCAGCACTCTTCTCTGAATAGAGCCTTTGTTTCTCTAACCCTTGAAGATGGTCAGTACCATTCTCTAATAATACAGCTTACTCTGGAATGTGGGCTATCATGATGATGAGAAGGGAAAGACTGGAAGGGGATCTGGGATAGTGGAACAATGAGAGGGGTTGTAGCTATACAAATTTTTATGAAAACAAAACAAAACAAAGCCTCCCACTTGCTTTACATTTTCCCAGTCCCAGAGTGCTATCTTCTAACACAAAAGGAATCAGGTCTCCCAAGACTGCACAATTCTGACTACCCTCCACTACTTTCCTTAAGTTACCTTGGTGACCTCAGGGTGGACACAACTTCAGAGGAAGAGAAAGTTCTGGAGTTGGCAATGTAACTGCATTGTCATCTACAGCAAATATGGTTTTCAGTGAGGTAGATTTATGAAAGCTGAGTACTTGTATATAGAAAGAATATATCCAGGAAGATACACAACCAGTAACAGTGGCTGTCTCTGAGAAGGTAGACTGGGAGATAGGAGTGACAAGGAGAATTTACTTTTCACTGAACACCTTTTTGAACTATTTCAACTTTTTTTCATCATGAGCATGTTACAACTAGTCAAAAATAAGTAAGTGTCAAAATTTGAAAAACATAAAAGAAATACAGTGTTGGTCCTCAAAGAGACATTTAGCTGGACTAACACAATAAGACATCAGAAAAATATAAGACAGCACATAGTTAAATAACAATTTGGATAGTACTGATTACAAGTAGAAGAGGAAGAGAGGTCTGTTTGGCTGAAGGAGCTGGGTATTAGACGAGAAAAGGAAATTTTTAGCCTAGGGAAACTTGAGCGAATAGAAATGAGCAGAAGCAGAAATGTGCACAAATAAAGAACAGTAGACTCTGGGGTCAGATAGACCTGTTTCCAATCTCAATTCTGTAACATATTAGCTAAGTGACCTTGAATGAGTTTTATAACTTCTTTCAACCTCAGATTTCTCATTTGTAAAATGAAGATGAGTACCTACCTCAATAGGATTAAGAAAAACTAAAGATTGTATGTAAAGTGATTAGCATAGTACCCAACAGAGTAGACGCTCAACTAAAAGTTGCCTAGCATGAACATGGTCGAACAGAAGGACCACTCTTGCTAGAGCACAGGGTATCTGTTCAGAAGGGGTAAGATAATACTGGCTATTAGAGTTATAACAAACTGTGGACAATCACCTTGTTTTGTCTCTGGGGTTCCTGTTGCATAAGAATTATAAGCAAGTACCACCATTGTGCATTCTCTAATGTTCAATGTGAGAGGTCTGACAATTACAGGGTTTCTCTCTGGCATGGCGCCTCTGGTGCTTAATCAGAACAGAATTCTGACTGAAGGCCTTCCCGCAGTCATTACACTGATAGGGTCTTTCCCCAGTATGGATTCTCTGATGTCGGATAAGGTGTGCCTTGCAGATGAAGCTTTTCCCACAGTCAGTACATTCATGGGGCTTCTCCCCCGTGTGGACTCTCTGGTGCTGAGCAAGATCGGAGTTCCACATAAAGCCTTTCCCACAGTCCTTGCATTCATAAGGCTTCTCCCCAGTGTGGATTCTCTGATGTCGAAGTAGGGCTGGGTTCCGAGTAAAGCTTTTCCCACATTCCTTACATGTATATGGTTTTTCCCCAGTGTGGATTCGCTGATGTTGTGTAAGGCTTGTGTTCTGACTAAAGCCCTTCCCACATTCCTTACATTCAAACGGTTTCTCTCCAGTATGTATTCTCTGGTGTCGAATCAGGTTTGACTTCCAAACAAAGGCTTTAGCACATTCTTGACACACGTAGGGTTTCACCCCCGTGTGAATTCTCTGATGTGCAATGCAATGTGATCTAAAACTGAAAGTCTTTCCACATTCCTTACATCCATAGACCTTCTCTCCATTATGAAGTCTCTGATGTTGGTCAAAGTCTTCATTTTGATCGAAACACTTGCCACATTCTTCACATATATAGAACACCTGCTCACTGAGAATTTTCTGATGTATAGCAAGGTGGGTATTCACATCAGCATTCTCTGAACTATCTTCTCCTGAGACCATCTCATCTTTGACAATCACTTCTATAATATCATTTGCAGTGTTCTCCATACTTCTCCCATTGGAATAGTCAGACCACCTCCCTAACCTGCTTTTTTCCTCCTCACAGGTTTTTCCAAACCAGAATTCCTGGGAGTCACACCACCAGGGTCTGCTTGATAACACCATGTGGTCCTTTGCCTCCTCAAAATGTTCCTCCTTCAGAATAAAATCTTTCTGACTCTTCAACACACCCTCTGAAAGAAGAAATCAAAGCTGCAAATGTCATCATTACCCATGACAGAGCAAGTAAGGTCACCAAGTGGTACTAATGTGTCCATTTCACTCCAAGTGTCACCCCGTGTCTCAGTGGCCCTGTTCTAGCTAAAAATGGCAAAACAGGGCTTATCACACAGAAAGCAACCGAAGTGTATGCCACAGAAAGGCAGAAACTACACAGAGTCTAGAGGGGCGCTCTCCAGAAATAGTTGAATTGAATCTAAGGGAGACAAGTCAGAATTTCTTCTACGTAGTCCGGTTTATAACATGAGAAGAAGAGGCCAGGGTTCAGGGCAGAGGACCTGTTCAGAAATAACGAATCCTTTGGGGTATACCTGGGGAACCTGAACTTGTCATACGCAGCGGGAAGCAACAAGGAGAATCTTCCTCATACCTGTCAACATTAAAAGGAAATGTGGTCTTCCCATTCAATCCAGTTACCAGGCCCACCATGAAAAGTGCTTCCCCTAACTATTTCAGGCAAAGACTGCCTCCTCTTTGTGTCCACAGTGCTCTATTCACACCTCTGTTACAGCATTGCACTTTGCTGTAATTATATATTTATGTCGAATGTACCTTGCAGGAGAAGGGCCATATATTACTTGCTTTCTGATCCCTAAAAACTAACAGAATGAATAAAATACAGCATTTCCTTTTAAAATTTTGGTTGACTGTAGCAGCCAGCAGGCCATCTGTTCGGTTAAAGCCTAAGACCCAAGACCCACCCGAATTAATCGATCATGTCCAAATGAAAGCTGAAGTTTAGAATTTAACTTTGCTCTTCATCAAATGGTTGACTTGGGGATTTTTAGAGGGATTTTTACTTAGAACATAAATGGTAAAATGGAATTTTAACAGTTTACAAAAGAAAGACAGCAGAAAATATGTGCCTGGGAGGAAAGTGCTCATTTCCCTCACTTACCAGTACAGCTTAGGCTTGGACCCTCTCCTCGAAGTTTCAGGTTCAATGGCTCTTCCACCTGCTCAAGATGGGAGATCCCAGCAGGCTTTAGAAATGGACATCCTGCCAGGGTCAAGATATAAATAAGGCTGGCTCAGTCGGAGTGGGGCCCATTAGGACAGGTGCAGAGATGAAAGTGGTAAGGGAGAATGAAGGTGGGTGGAAAGACTGGTACACAGGAGACCTGAAACTTGAGGAGAACAATATAAAGGACAGAAGACAGATGCAGGGAAGTTGAAATTCCATCAGTTCCCCAAAACATGAGAATGTATCCCTCATTTTTAAATGTCAAGGGGAAACAGGAAAGACTAAGTTCTCTTCTTCACCTCCCCTAGAAGGCAAAAGCCAGTTCACATGGAAAAGAATCAGGATGGGATGGAACTGCAAAGAGCTGTTCCTGAGGCTATGCTGGGAACCCACAGTCCTTTAGCTTCCTTCCTGTCTATCCACCTATCTATTGCCTTCTCTTTCTACAAAGGATCAACGATGGGTCTCTTTAAGGCATCCATTAGACATGGACTCACAGCTTCACTCAGCCATTTCCAGAAGTCACTTCTTATTCTAATGACAGACACCTCTAATTGCAAAGGTCCACTCTAATAAACTCTTCTTCAGACTTAGCTAAGATCTGTCTCTTTGTAACTCCCATCCAAAGCCTCCCAAGAAACAGAGCAATTCCTCATCCTCCAAATGACCACCTTTTATCTTGCTGAAGCCAAGGACTGTGTGTCTCCTGATATTCTCTTAAGACAAAAATGGACTTTGAATAGGGGCATGTACTCAAAGGAAGTTTGCTTCAGGCCAGGGAGCTAGGGTTTTACTCAAGGAATAACTTAGCTGTTGGCTTTCTGCCTAGAGTCAAATGGGAAATACCCTTGGGTGGTGGGAGTTTAAGCACTGAGATCCTGAGAGAAAGCAGAGGACACTGTAGTTGTCTCTCTATATCCAATCTACCACCACCACCAACCCCCACCCTCCTCTGCCGCCCCCACCATTTTGGAGTAGCCATGCCCTTTGGAAAGGAGGGATCCCAACTCCAGTTCCTAGTGTAGCCCTCACTGGTCTAAGCCAAGCAGGTTAACCTATCCCACTCACTACATGAGAGTTAGTTTCAGAAATCAGCAGTCCAGGCCAAGACAATCAGTGCATACTATTTCCCTGGCCACAGTGACTGGTTTAGAGTTGGCGTAAGACTTAAGATGGTACATGGCAAAGGCCTGAGGAAGGCCTGCCCTATTTCTCTCCCTAGGTATGAAGAAGATTGGTTACAACTACCAATCATCTTACAACCACAAGAGGAGCCAGACTGTAGACAAAGCCAGACTGTAGACAAAGCCAGCATACAAGGAGATAGAAAAGAGCAGAGACTGAAGCTCTGATCAAGCTGTACCTGCACCCTCCCTATGAACTTCCTACTTACACGAAACAGTAAATTCCTCTTTTTTGTTTAAGCTGGTTTGCACTGGGTTGTTAATTGTAACCACGATCATCCTAACATGGAAAGACTGCCAGACACAGCAAGGAACTGTGAGAATGGGGACATTGAGGACAAAGCTAAAGTTCCACTGTGCCCACAGAAGAACTCCTGTGGGAAGAAGATGGAATGGGGCCACGGAGGCAAAAAGGGGACACAGTTGTCACTAGGAAATTAGGAACAGGAAAGCCCTGTGTTGGGCCTAAAGGAATGCCAGGGCTTTGCCGACCAGAAACCCCTGAATTGGAACTATATGGCTCAGGGTTATTGAGATTTCTTGATTTCTAATGATAAAGATGGCCATGATACCCCAAAAGGGCAGTCAGAATCTTCTGCTGGAAGACTATAAGGAGGTGGGGAATGTAGAAAGGCCACCCCAGTGCGTCAACAGAAAAGTCAGGGAGTACAGATGAATGGTGGCCACGATAAGAACAGCGGAAATGGGTTAGAGGCAAAACCCGTGAATGAAGAGGAGCCAGGGTGAATAGTAAACAGACTCAAGAAGATGGAAAATCATGGGAGCACAGAAAAAGAAAAAGGAATCCCACTAGTGTCTATAGTACTAGGTTAAGAGAACACATACCTATTACATTTTAAAGATCAAGACAAGGGAACTGGTCAGATGACTGGCACCTGTCCTCACTCACCTGAGGAGATGCCCCTCGGGCCCCCTCCATCCAGAGCTCCCTGAGGAGCTTTGCACCAGGGTGCTTCCCCTCGCTCCAGCTGGGAAATCAGAGCCGGTTTGGGAAATGGAAATGCTGTTTAAGGGGAAGGAAATGGGATAGGCAGGTGAGTGGGGTGACAGAGAGCAATCCCAGGGTTCCTCCCAGGCTTTGTCTTTAGGGGCGGAGGGGAAAGAAGAGACTTAACTAGGGAGAGCAAGAAAAGGAAGTCCAGGGGAAGGCACAGGAGACACAGGGGAGCGGGGCCACGAGGTCAGGAATTAGAGTAAGAGGTGCTCAATAACAGTCTGAGTGAGCAAATGGATGATTCCATTCATTGAGAGATTAGGCTTTCTTGTTCTCTCCCTCTCTTAGAACTCTCAAGTTCAGACATCTGCATGAGGACGCTTGGTATTGGGTTCAATCTCCCAAACTGAGTGGGTGGGAAACTGAGGGCTTGGTGGGGCACCAGGAATCTGCTCTTTTCCTACTCTACCCATAGCATAGGGGTTGGGAGTTAGGCAGCTCTCACCCTGGGGCAAGAAAGTCTGATGTGAGGACCAAATTCCCACTTCCCAGCAACCACTGAGGCTGGGTCCTTATTAAGAATCCAAGGGCCTGAGGTTGCCACTCAGGTGGGGGTTATCAAAGATTCCTGAGCTTCTGAGGAAGAAGGAGTCAGGAAACTCTGAAGGGCAGAAGCAGAGTCCAAAAAGAAAGACCCTTACCCAGGGAAGCCACAGCCCCATAATTCTCCAGCATCACATCCCTGTACAGCACCCTCTGAGCGGGGGCCAGGCCGGTCCATTCGTTCTCAGAGAAGTAGACGGCCACATCCTCGAAGGTCACTGACTCCTGAAACAACATGTGTTTAAATGCCCCAGGACAATCTCAGACCCAGGCCTGGAGTATGGGGTAGACCAGGCACTAAGAGGTACTGGAGGGGATGCCAGTTGAGTTTCTGGATTCTGGAACTCTCTGCGGATTTGCACCCCCTACTTACAAAGATATAAGGGATCAGCCATCAATTTCTCACGTCTCTTCATCCCCTCATCTTTTTCATGAGTCTCTGCAAGTTTTCCCTTTTTCATCCTTATACCCAAAACCACTACCTGCGCTCTAGGTGCCCTCATTTCCCAACAGCGGGTGCTCCAGGCAGAGGTCACCAACCCTTGATAACAAGTGCAACTACCATCTGTTGAGCCTGTGCCAGGCACTTTACCTATATTACTTTGTGTATGCCTCACAGCCTCTGAGGAGGCGATTCGATTCATTTTATGGAAGAGAGTGAGGCTCAGAGATTCACTGCCCCCAAAGGTACAGAACGGAGACAGAATTCAGGGCAGTCGGCCTCTCCGGCTCTTCTTCACTGTGCCACACCGCCTTCTATCCTCACTCAGCAACCCCTGCTGCCCCGGGGTGAGGCTCTTTCTGTTCTCTCCCTCCGCCCTCACTGTCATCAGCCACAGAGGCAGCTAAGGGCACCCCAGCACACCCGGGCTGCTCTGGACGCTGTCCTCCAAAGGGCAGGTCCGAACTCTGACTTGACTCCCTGCACTCTGCCACTCCAGCACCCTCTCTCAAATGGCCCGCCCTACTCTTCCTTCCCCACTTGCCAGTTTTAATGTCCCCCTTTCCCGTATCTCTGGGAGCCCAAGCTTCTGCACCTTCTCTTACCTTCTTCCTTAAGAAACACCAACAGTGCTTCCGCAGAGCAATCAAGGCTTATCATCCCAGCTACTGTCTCATTCAGCTCTCAATCTCCATACTACGGAGAGGCTGATTCTGCTGCATTGCACATCGGTCCTTGCTTAGAAAATCCCCACAGCGACTTACGCAGCACCCTAGGGCTCAAAGACTTTGGCTGGCTCACCCTTGCCTGCCTCAAAACGTCCAAATCCTCTGCACCGGGGACAATTCCATTGACTATTCAGAGACCCAGCTTACCGGCCAAGGATCATCTCCTGCACCACCACCCTCATCCCCTATCCTGTCACCATCCTCTTAGGAACCCAAATCCTTTCCTTGCCCAAATCTGTGTCCTTGCACCTGCAGCTCCCCCTGCCTGGAGATGCAGTTCCTCCCTCCTGCGCCGGCAAACTCAGATTCATCTCAAGACCCACCTCAAACATAACCAGCACTGTAAAAACCAGTGACACGGAAATGCTGGACATTCGTCGCGGCGCACAGCGCTCCGTGAACACCTCCGCCCCAGCGCTCGGCTCAAGCCTGTGCAGCTGCGCGTGTGTTTCCCCTGCCGGCGCAAGTCTGGGGGGATGTCGGATCCATTCCGCTCCCTGCCTCTTCCTCCGGCCCCTCCACTCTGGGCTGCACCCCGATTTCCCGGTCGCCGCACTGCCCCCTCCGCCCCTCCTGTGGGCCTAGAGCCCGGGGCAGAGCCGAGGCAGCTCCGCGGCGCCGGCCCCGCACTCACCGGGCGCGCCCGGGCCGGCGCGGGCTGTCCCGGTAGCAGCTCGAGTGCAGGGCCGAAGGCGGCCCCGCTCGCCAGGGCCGTAGCCGCCATGGCCCGGGCCGCCCTCCCGGGAAGCGAGCGCGCGCCGGGCCCGACCGGGGGCTGCCCGGGGTCGGGGAGGGACGCTCCGGCCCGGGGCGCGTCTGCTACCGCGGCCCCTCGCCCGGGAGCCGGCCGCGCGAGTCCCGGACTCCGCGCCCCGCGCCAGCTCCCCACGCTTGGCGCGAGCCAGAGCTCCGCATCGGAGAGGTGGAGGCGGCCGCACTCCCGCCACTCCGGCTTCTCTAGGACGGCGGAGGGCGCCACGTCTCTGTGGTCCTCCCTTCTTGGCCGGCGAAGAAACAGGGAGCCGAGAGCGCGTCCCGCTCTCCCAGACACACCAACCGCCTCGGGGCGCCGCTGTGGGAATGCGGGGGAGCGGGCTGTTGGGGCGAAGGCTTCCTCTGGGAATCCTCTCCCAGCCCTCTTCTTCCCACTGACCGCCCCTCTCTGCCGCACTGCACTCGTAGGACGGATGCTGGTCTGAAACAGCGCACACTTCTCTTGACATGCCTGTTCATAGATCTCCATCCCTTTCCTGGGCTCTGCATTCCCGGAGGGCAGCTACTGGCCTTGATCATCTTTGTGCCTCTAATATCCACCCAACGTCTAGCACCTCTTATGGCCCGGTTTCTTTAAGTGCCAAGACTTACTTGTTGAATAAAGGAAGGAAGGAATGTTGAACTAGATTTTCAGTTGAAGAAAGTAAGGCTCAGAGAGAGGAAATGGCTTATCTCACATCACACAGCATGCCGGGAAGCTAAACCTTTAAACGAAATTGTGGAAATAAAAGTAGACCACCAAAATGAGAACAAGCAAAGGCTATTTATTTAGAGCTTGCTAGAAGCAAGGGAGACAACCACCATCACTTGCATTTGGCAGAGACTCTAAGTCGGGCAGAGGAGTGGGAAAGCTTTATAGTTAAAAAAAAGAAAAAAGTGGGGGTGCGGAGACTTCACATATGCTCTGTTTGGAGATTGTTGGCATGGGGGAGCTAACTAGAAGCAAGGCATCTTAGGTGAGTGGTTGGGGGAGGATATTAATCAAATTCTGGTTGGTTGGGGCTGACTGCTACAGGGTTTCTTTTGGCTTCCTGGACTGGTTACTACAGACTGTAGGTCAGAGTTCTAGTTTCCTATATGGTCTGGTCATTTTCCATTTGTATATATAGTCTCTTGGGATGAACAAAGTAAGAAGATGTCCATTTCACAGAAATTCCAGTCCAGAGGCTCAGATTCCTTTTAGGTCCCCAGGTATTGAGAGCTTACAGATACTACACCCGTGAAAAATCACAGAACAAAGGAGACCTCAGGTGAGATTCCTGATTTGTTGGCTTGTTTGTTTCTAAGAGGATACTGGAGAAGCTCATAAATGGACCCTAGTGAATAGGCTGTGAGCACTGAGAAGGAAGCAATGAGACTTACCCTGGGAAGAAAGATCACTAGGAAAGACACACACACAACAAATGCTCCCATGGGGCGCCTGGCTGGCTCAGTTGTTACGCGTCTGCCTTCAGTTCAGGTCATGATCCCAGGGTCCTGGGATCCAGCCCCAGATCGGGCTCCCTGCTCAGCGGGAAGCCTGCTTCTCCCTCTCCCACTCCCCCTGCTTGTGTTCCCTCTCTTCGCTGTCTCTCTCTCTGTCAAATAAATAAAAGATCTTTAAAAGATAAAATAAAATAAAAATAAAAATAAATGCTCCCGGGCGCCTGGGTGGCTCAGTTGGTTAAGCGACTGCCTTCGGCTCAGGTCATGATCCTGGAGTCCCGGGATCGAGTCCCGCATCGGGCTCCCTGCTCGGCAGGGAGTCTGCTTCTCCCTCTGACCCTCCTCCCTCTCATGCTCTCTGTCTCTCATTCTCTCTGTCTCAAAAAAAAAAAAAAAAAAAAATCTTAAAAATAAATAAATAAATAAATGCTCCCATGGGGTGCCTGGGTGGCTCAGTCGGTTAAGCGGCTGCCTTGGGCTCAGGTCATGATCTCGGGATCCTGGGATCGAGCCCCGCATCAGGCTTCCTGTTCAGCGGAGAGCCTGCTTTTCCTTCTCCCTCTGCCTACAGCTCTGCCTATCTCTCTGTCAAATAAATAAATAAATAAATAAATAAATAAATAAATAAATACTCCCATGATCTTAGGGATAAGATGGAGAAAACTGCACTCAGTGCAAAATAATTATGGGAGTTTTAGCTCAGAATAAGGAGCCCTCAGATGCCTGATTATTAAGTCATGGTCCACCAGAAGGAAGGTCTCTTATGGTTCTGACCAGTGTTTTGGTTCAAAACGAAAGAGGAAAGAGATAATCTATTTTTACCCATATTCACTCATATATTTTTACTCTTTCCATTCTTCTTCCTATTAAACACACAGCAGCAGGCAAGGTCAAGGCCATGTCCTAACTGACTTGACCAGTAAAGATAAAACAATTCATTTTTAGATTCATACAATGTATTACTTATGTAAACAGCAAAAGTAAGAGTATCCAAACATGCCAGTCCCCAGATCCTTGTCCCACACACCCAAAACAATGACACCAAAACAAAAGGGGACTCAAGGACTGCAACGTCCTTGGTGAGGAGCCGATTTTAGACTGTAGCTAAGCAGTGTTACAGTCTGCAGTTATATCCAGAAAGCCTCATACCTCTTCAGAATCTGAGAGGCAATGAGAAACTGTCTCATGAACGCCTCCCACAAGAAATAGGGAAGGGAGTGGGAGATGGGCTTGAAGGCCTGTAAAGCTCCTCTCATCCTCTCATGTTCTAGAAGGATCACAAGGTGATCTGCCATGACTCAGAGTAGCTGTTGTTCAAGCTTTTGCCTGTACAGCCTATATATGTGCAAACTTGCCAGGACACCATGGTGAAGTCATTCCCCTACAACAAGACCTCCCAAATGTTTACACATAAAGATTCTCAGGAACGAACCGCCACATAGGTCATCAGATACTCTAGTTGTACTGATAGAGGCTTGGGTCAAATACATTCCATGTGTCTTAGGCAACATCAGACAAAAGTGACTACAATAGGGCGCCTGGGTGGCTCAGATGGTTAAGCGTCTGCCTTCGGCTCAGGTCATGATCCCAGGGTCCTGGGATTCAGTCCCGCATCGGGCTCCCCGCTCGGCAGGAAGCCTGCTTCTCCCTCTCTCACTCCCCTTGCTTGTGTTCCTGCTCTCGCTATCTCTCTCTCTGTCAAATAAATAAATAAAATCTTTAAAAAAAAAAAAGTGACTACGATAGTGACATGCTGTAGTACAACCAGGCCCACTGGAGACTGGACCATAGTCAGGTTCCTCATCCAAAGCCAATCCAGGTAAATAGGTCATTAATCCAAGTGAGGCAAGAGATACTGGCAATGACCCATACCCCACCTAAACTGGCCCGCAAAAGATCCAGGGCAGTACGATTGTCCATTACCACCCATGCTAGAGAATTTAGAACAATCGTTGGGTCTGTGAAAAATGTACAAGAAGTCCAATAATAACAGCATGAGGCTAAAGGGAATAATTTCAATGTCCAGGAAGTTAATCTTATTCTGTTGTTTCTTGCTGAGACTGTTTCTTTCTGGAGTCAGTGGCTATTGGGAAGATTCTGAGAGTTTTTATTTTTTATTTATTTATTTATTTATTTTAAAGATTTTATTTATTTATTCATAAGAGACAGAGAGAGAGGCAGAGGGAGAAGCAGGCTCCCCGCCAAGCAGGGAGCCCGATGCGGGACTCGATCCCAGGACCCTGGGATCATGACCTGAGCCGAAGGCAGACACTTAACCATCTGAGCCACCCAGGCGCTCCTCTGAGAGTTTTTAAATTAAGATTTTTTATTGGCTAGTTGTAAATTTGAGGGTGGTGACAAAAGCTAAGAGGGTAATGGTCCCTCCCTCTGCCCCTGACTTCCCAGGGTCTAATTCTTACCAACCGGGATTGTTCTTCCTCTTCTTTCACAGCCACATGACCATTATGACTAGTCTCTCACCTTTTCCCTGTCCTCTCCATGTCTAACCCACACGATAGGCTTAGACTCATCCCTGGTTAGCTCAGAAGTTCCTTTCTTCTATAATTTAGAACATCCTAAAATATCTCCTACCCTCTGACATGTGGGTCATGCCAAGACCACCTTAGTTTTCACCTCATAATTCATGATCATTATAATCATTATCTATAATTGCCCAAATCCAGCAAGCATGACTGGGGTGGGGAGATACACTAAGTTTCAGTCTCCCAGGCCCCAGTTCTTTTTTCCTACTTGCAAATTCTAGTAGTCCAGTTTTCCAGGGATAGGCATAGGAGGGGGGAAAAAGAGAGTGATAAGGGTTAATTATGTGGTTTGTGTTTCCTGCAGCCAGTTAGGGCTTTCTCCCACTCCTGAACCTCATAAATAGACATTATACTTAAATGGGAGGTACACTTTTAGGTAATTATCACATTTGGAGCCCAAACAAATTATCTTAATTTGTACACCACTGACAGCTTATTGACAGGTTGTCCAATTATCTTTTTCAGTTTTTTAAGAGTTCACACTCTCTCTTAATAGCACCTCCTTCTTGGGGGATGATACAGGTTATGAAAGGCCCAGCTAGTATCCCAGGTCACTGTCCACTCTTGGTACTTTCAGCTATAAAAATAGCACTATTATCTTATTGGGTGTGTTAGGGGAAGCTAAATATGTAACATAGGTGACCTAAGAATCCTTGAGCAGTATTGTCCACACATGCTGTGTGGAAGCTAGTAGTGCCATACCCTGAAAGGGTGTTTACTGTAGTCCATGCCCAGCAGTATTCTCCATATGAAGGTGGGGAATCCATACAGTCTGTTTGCCGGGATTCACCAGGTCCAGTACCCCTACTTACGTGCTCCAGTTTCCTTTGCTACTCAACTGTGTGGCTGGCAGTCCGGTCACATTTGTCAAGCTTCTGTATGCTTCTTTCTGTATGGATGTTCTAAGAGTTTGCTGTTACTATTTCTCTTCTGTTTGTAGAACTTTAGCCATCATTTTAGGGTAGGTGTGCTAGTGACAATTTCTCTTAATTTTCCTTCATTTGAGAACATGTTGATTTAACCTTCATTTCTAAAGGATATTGTTACAGGTGTAGAATTCTGAATTGACAGTTCTTTTTCTTTCATCACTTGATAAACGTTGTGCCATTTGCAAATGACTTCCATGGTTTCTGATAAGAAATCCATGGTCATGTGAGTTGTTTCTCTAGGTGATATGCTGTTTCTCTCTAGCTGCTTTCAAAACATTTTTCCCTGTCTTTAGACTTTTCAAGTTTGATTACATTGTGTCTGGACTTGAATTTCTTTGGGTTTGTACAGCTAATTTTGATGAAATCCAATTTACCTATTTTTCTTTTGTTGCCTGTGATTTTGATGTCATATACAAGAAATTTTGCCAAATTCAATGTCATAAAGATTTTCTTCAATGGTTGCTTTTAAGAGTTTCATAGTTTTAGATTTTGTTTAGGTCTTTGATATACTTTGAGTTAATTTTTGTATGTGGTATAAGGTAATTTCATTCTTTTGTAAGTGATACCCAGTTTTTCCCCCGCCACTTGTTGAAATGGCTTCCTTTCCCCTTTGGTCTTGACATCCTTGTTGAAAATCAATTGACCATATAAGTGAGGGTTATTTCTGGACTCTATTCTATTCCATTGGTTTATATGTCTATGATGTTATATTTACAGTAGTTTTGTACTTTTTCAAAGTTGGGAGAGTGGACCCCCCAATTTTATTATTTCTCAAGATTGTTTTGTCTCTTTGGGTCCCCTTGCAATTCCATATGAATTTGAGGATCAGCTTTTCCAATACTGTGAAAAAAAATCTTTGGAATTTTGAAAGGGATTGTGTTGAATCTACATATCACTTTGGGTAGTATTAACCTCTCAAACAATGTTATGCCTTCCCCATCTATGAACATGGAATGTCTTTCCATTTATGTTAAGTCTAATTTCTTTCAGCAATGTTTTGTATTCTTTTTTTTTTTAAGATTTTTATTTTTATTTATTTGACAGAGAGAGAGAGAGAGCACAAGCAGGGGGAGCGGCAGGCAGAGGGAGAGGGAGAAGCAGGCTTCCCGCTGAGCAGGGAGCCCGATGCCAGGCTGGATCCCAGGACCCTGGGATCATGACCTGAGCCGAAGGCAGGCGCTTAACGACTGAGCCACCCCCACCCCATCAATGTTTTGTATTTTCAACATGCAAGTCTTTCATCAACTTGGCTAGATTTTTTCCTCAGTATTTAATTCTTTTAATTTCCTTTTTGGATTGTTCACTGCTGGTGTATAAAAACACAGCTCATTTTTATGTTGATCTTGTACCCTGCAACTTTGCTGAATTTATTAATGCCAGTAGTTCTCTTGTGGATTCTTTGGGATTTTCTATATATAGGATCATGTCATCTGCAAATACAGTTTTCTCTCTCCCTTTCCAATTTGGATCTTTCAATTTCTTATCTAATAGCTCTAGCTAGAACTTCCAGTACACTGTTGAACAGCAGCAGTGAAAGTGGGTATCCTTGTCTCAGGCCTTCTGATTTTAAAGGGAAACTCTTCAGTCTTTCACCATTGAGTATATTAGCTATGGGTTTTTCATAAATGCCCTTTATCATATTAAGGAACTTTCCCTCTAGTTCTAGTTTTCTAAAAAAGACTTTATTATGAAAGGATGTTCAATTTTGTCAAATGCATTGTCTGCATTGAGATGATCATGTAGGTTTTTTTCTTTCATTCTATTATTGTATTATATTGATTTTGTGTTCAATCACCCTTATATTTCTGATATACACCCACTTGGTTATGGTGAATTATCCTTTTAATAGGCTGTTGGATTTGATTTGCTAATATTTTGTCGAGGATTTTTACATCTAAATTCGTAAGAGATACTGGCCTGAAATTTTCTTTCAGGTGATGTTCTTATCTGACTTTGGCATCATGGTACTACTGATAGATTGACTTTGATCTTGGGGTTGTGGGTTTGAGCCCCACATTGGGGCTCATTAGAGATTACTAATCTCATGTAGAGATTACTAAAAAATAAACTTTAAAAAATAAATATTTGGTAGAATTCACCAGGGAAGCCAACTGGTTTAGGACTTCTCTTTGTTGGGAGGCTTTTAATTAGTGATTTAATCTCTCTTTACTTGTTACAGATCTGTTGATTCTATTTCTTCTTAAGTCATTTTAGGTAATTTGTATTTCAGGGAATTTGTCCATTTCTTCTAGGTAATCTAATTTGTTTATGTATAATTATTGACAGTGTTGACATACAATTATTCAAAAGTGTTCTTGTATAATCCTTTCTATCTCTGTAAGGTCAATAGTTACGTCTCCACTTCTATTCCTGACTTTAGTTGTTTGCATCTTCTCTCCTTTTTTTCTTAGGCAATCTAGCTCAAGTTTTGTCAATTTTGAACTTTTCAAATAGCCAATTTTGATTTCACTGAGTTTTTCTATTCTCCGTTTCATTGATCTCAGTTCTAATCTTTACACTTTCCTTCTTTCTGCTGGCTTTGTATTTGGCTTGCTCTTCTTCTCTAATTCCTTAAGGTGTAAACTTAGGTTATTGGTTTGAGATATTCTTTTTTAATGTAAGCATTTACAGCTATAATTTTACCTCTGAACACTGCTTTCACTATAAGTTTTGGTATGTTGGTTTGAATTTTCATCCATCACAAGGTGTTTTCTAATTTCTCTTGTGATTTCTTCTTTGAAGAAGAAAGCATTAGGAAGCTTGCACGTGGATTCTTTCAGACTCCATGTGTGTCTTTTTCCCTTATGATCTGGCTATATATCCTTATACACCACTGTAATAAATCTTAGCCATGAGTACAACTACATGCTGAGTCCCATTAGTTCTTCTAGGGAATCTCTGAATGCGAGGGTGGTCTTGGGGATTCCCGCAGACTGATATGAGGATTAGATTGCTTAATACACGTAAAGCATTTAGCACAATACTTGGCTCATGGTAAATTCTCAAAATAAGAATAGTGATGATTATAGTGACAATGGGGATGACCAGCACACAGCCATGAACAGAACAGGTGCTCAAGGTCAATCAATCCAGTTCCCATCCTTCCCTCCATCCTCTCCCTCTATATGCACTCATATCTAAGCCTCAGCCCAATACCTTTATAATGGCATCTCAATGCTGGCAAGTACCTCAAGTTCGGCTTCCTGTTTGACACAGCAGAACAGTAGGGCCCAGAGAGGTAAACTGAAATGTCCTGGGTCATGTCATGAGTTGGTGACAAAGTTGAAACAAGAACCCAAGTTTGCCCTTTAAGTTCTATACTGACTTCACTGTCACCTGGTATATGTGATGCAGACGAGGAGTAAAATAATTAACCTGGGGCTAGGCTGTCAAGAACCAAGCTGCCATGGAGGCAGAACCTTAAAAACTAGGAAGGAAAGGAAGGCATAAATAAGTCCAGCGCTAAATTAAATGAGACTATTATTTGATCTAAAGGCAGAGTAAAACAATTTCTCCCCTGCCTCTCCATTTCGACATTACCGTTGTTGACTTCTGGGGGTGAGGCCGTGGGCAGGAAGCGGCAGGCGCTAAGCGAGCAGTCACTATCATCCAGCATTGGAACAAAGGGCAAACAAGATGCAGGGGATAGCCAGTACATCTGGACTAGAGAACCCCGATATAGAAACCGGACCAGGTAAATGGAACCCTCCTATCGGTGCACAATTGCTCAAAATTCTGGGCCATATGTGAAATGAGAAGACACCAGACGGGACCAGAGACCCGCTTGAGCCCTGTCTAGAGGCCTCAAACCACGGCCCACCCCCCCGCTCACCATGAAATGTGCAAATGAGGTGTGCAGGAAAGGGGCACCAAAAAATGTTTAAGGACAGCCGAAACAATGCTCCCGCCAGGCTTATGAGGTGGAACTCTCAGGAATACGGTCCGGAGCGGTGGCTACGCTCAGCGCGCTCCTTGGAAACAGCGGCGGTGGCAGTGAAGCGGCCGTCCTTCCCCAGCCCCACGCCCTTAAACTGACTGCTCCGCAGACAAACGGACAGACACACAGCGCCTCGGTGCGAAGCCTAACTGACCGACGGACAGCGGGCGCCTCTGCACAACGCACTGCCCGCAGCACCAGCCTGGAGACGCCGCGGCGGAGGCTGCAGGGGCGGAAGTGCGTCATCGCCTTTCCGGCCCTCGAACCCGCGCCCGCTCTAGCACGCCCGGAGGCCGTCTCTGCGTGTCGTTGGTCCTTCCGAGCCTCTCAGTCCCGCTTGGAGCTCTGTGCCCCCCTCCTACGGAGCTGCGGCCCTAGTTGGGAAGGCTGCGGCGTGTCGCAGGGCTCCCGGGGCTCGCTCTGGGTCGCTGGCCACTCGGGAGGGTTGGCCGGGCAGCCGCATAGGCCAATTTCCCCGGGGCAAGCTAGCTTCCGCCCGGTAAGAGCCAGTAAGGACTGCCCCCGCATCAGTCCCTGCTCAGTGGCTCCAGGTGGACTGGACCAGTGCAGCGCAATAGGTCAGAGCTCCAGTTCGCCCTGAGCCGGCCGACCCTGCGCTGTGCTGAAAACGCTTCCCCCTCCTCCGAGCCCTCCAGCCACATTGGCGCCTGAGTGGATCTGCACCCGTTCCTTGAACGGCCTGCCACCTACACTGAGCAGCACGTCCCGCATGCTCCCCGACCTCCACGTCTAGCCCCACCACCACACAGCACGCACCGACCTGGCTTTGTCTTCCTCCAGGCCTCCACTTAATCACCACCTAATCCGTGTGGCTTTCCTGACTCCCCACCCCACTTCCCGCTCTGTTCCTCTCACTTGCAACACTTAACACAATTGTAATTAGAGAGTTGTTGAGGCAGTGATTTAATATATTTTCCCCTTCCTTAGACCATACACTCCAAGAGGGCAAGGGACCGTGCTCTCTGATTCGAGGTTGGTTATAGCAGAAGTTCTGGCCGTAAGTGCCCAGTAAATATCTGTTAATGGATAGATGGGGCTGTTCCAAGGAAGGAGGGAATGAATAAGTATAGGTGAGAATGAATGTAAGGTGATGCTGCGATCCATTAAAAACTGGGGAACAAAGTTCAACTCATGGAAGTTGGCCCACAATTTCTGACTGTAGATTCTAAGGCGGAGGAGATACTGATGACTTGCTGTGGTTGCCCTAAGCAATCAGAGAGGACTCCCTGGAGGCAGAGTGTGGACATTTCCAGCTCCCCACAAAGGGGAGCTGCACAAGGCAAAGGGAATTCACTCTTTGGGAAGGGAATTCAAGACACGTGGAAATCTGAGGAAACAGAGTCCCTATTTGTGGGTCACTTAGGAAGTTAAAGAGTAACCTGGGGGTTATCAGAACTAGTTGAATTGAGACTGAACCTCACGTTATGGCAACAATGGCCTTAGAGTCAAAGGCACAGCTTTCTCCTTGGGCCTGCTGGCAGGGACCTGGTGTGACACCTCACAGAAGGTCCCCAGTAAATGGTCAGCTCACCTCACCGAAGCCAGGACAGCTGTGAGAGAAAGTCCCCACTACACTGTGAACCTACATCCTCATCATGAAATAAAGCAATTGGTTTGAAGTCCTTATCATCTCTGACATTTCGTATTTGTAAGACTCCCAATCTGCCCTTGCTGGACAAGTGTGCAAGCCAATGGGGCCAGCAGGCCCCAGGTTCAGGGACTGGAGTCTGAACCTCTGCTTGAAGTGTCGCCAATCTGGGAGGCTCTGAGGATCATTTAAAGATGAGGAAGGGAGAGATATGAAACTTCATAAGTGCTTGGTGCATTTCTGCTGAATGAGCTAACAAATTAATGAATAAATGAATGTATGAGAAAATAAAGGTGTGAATGGTCAGTAAACCACGCAGGTGGAGTGGGATCAAAGAAAGCTTTGTAGACTCATGCTGGAGCTGAGTCTGAAAAGATCAGAGCAAATCCTAAGCTGGTGAGGGGACTGTGACCACAGCTAGAGGCTTCTTTCTGGGCTTCCTTCTGGTCCCACCCCCCTCCTCCCACCAGGTTGAAGCAAGCGCTAAATCTAAGAGAACACTTTGCCCCCAGATACTGTCTCACCAGGGTTATTTAATAGAACTTACAGCTACAGGGCAAGGTCCAGGTGGACAGATCTTTTCATCCCCAACTTGTCACAGCCTCTCAAAAGCTCTCTGGCACCCAGAGAACAGTGTGTCCAGAGCTCAACCCGGAAAAGCATAGCCATGGTGCTATGGGGTCTGATGCTGGGAGCCCTGCTGGTGGTCACCGTGGGGTGCCTGTGCCTGCTGGGGCTACTCCGGCGACGCAGGCCCCAGGAGCCCCCTCTGGATAAGGGCTCCATACCCTGGCTGGGCCATGCCATGGCTTTCCGGAAGAACATGCTTGAATTCCTGAAGCACATGCGGGCCAAGCATGGAGATGTGTTCACAGTGCAGCTAGGGGGCAAGTACTTTACCTTTGTCATGGACCCCCTCTCCTTTGGCCCCATCCTCAGGGATGCACAGAGAAAACTAGACTTCGTGGAGTATGCAAAAAAACTGGTGCTAAAGGTATTTGGATACCAGTCGGTGCAAGGAGACTACCGGATGATACACTCTGCCAGCACCAAGTACCTCATGGGGGACGGCCTGGCAGATCTCAACAAAACCATGCTGGACAACCTGGCCCTCGTTATGCTGGGGCCCACGGGCCAGAGTCTGGGTTCTAGTTGCTGGCGTGAAGATGGCCTCTTCCACTTCTGCTACAATGTCTTGTTCAAGGCAGGCTACCTGAGCTTATTCGGCCATACAAAGGACCAGGAGCAGGACCTGCAACAGGCAGAGGAGTTATTTGTCCAGTTCCGCAAGTTTGACAACTTGTTCCCCAGGTTTGTTTATTCCTTGCTGGGGCCCCGGGAGTGGCTAGAAGTGGGCCGGCTCCAGAGTCTGTTCCACAAGATACTCTCTGTGCAGCACAACTTGGAAAAGAATGGCATCAGCAACTGGATATCCTACATGCTTCAGTATCTGAGGGAGCAGGGAGTAGCCCCAGCCATGCAGGACAAGTTCAACTTCATGATGCTCTGGGCCTCCCAGGGGAACACAGGCCCAACCTCTTTCTGGGCCCTCTTGTTCCTGCTAAAGCACCCAGAAGCCATGCGGGCTGTGAGGGAAGAGGCCACCCAAGTCCTGGGGGAGGCCAGGCTGAAGGCCAGGCAGTCCTTTGACCTTGACATCAGCGCCCTGCACTGCACTCCAGTGCTGGACAGTGTGATGGAGGAGACGCTGCGGCTGGGGACTGCACCCACCCTCCTCAGGGTGGTGCACAGTGACCATGTCCTGAAGATGGCCAATGGACAGGAGTACCTGCTCCGAAGTGGAGACATCGTGGCCCTCTTCCCCTATCTTTCAGTGCACATGGACCCTGACATCCACCCGGAACCCACTGCCTTCAAGTATGATCGCTTCCTCAACCCCAATGGTAGCCGAAAAGTGCACTTCTGCAAGGCAGGCCAGAAGATCCACCACTATACCATGCCGTGGGGCTCAGGTGTCTCCATCTGCCCTGGGAGGTTCTTGGCCATCAGTGAGATGAAGCTCTTTGTCCTGCTCATGGTCACATACTTTGACCTGGAGCTGGTGGACCCTGACACATCTGTGCCACCCATGGACCCCCACCGCTGGGGCTTTGGTACCACCCAGCCCAGCCACGAGGTGCGCTTCCGTTACCGCCTGCGACCTACCCACTGAGCTCTGCCAAGGTGGCCGTGAGCCTAGCCTCAAGACGTCCCTTGGGAGTCTCCACCTCCTCCAGCCCCTCTGAAGGCCCACCTTTCCCTCGGGTTCTGTGGCATCACCTTCCTCTGTCCTGGTCGCCTTCCTTCGCTCTCTGACTTTTCCCAAACTTAGTGTGGGAAATAACGTGTACCTTGACAAGTCCTGCAGTACAGAAACTGGTTATCGTGAGTAACGGAGTGTCTTGCTAATGTTACCCTCCATCCTCCCACCTCGCTTTATTATTTTCCTCGACGCCTATTCCACATCCCGTGGAATTCAGGTTCGTCCAGAGCAATACAAGGCAAGCCTCGTGTGTAATTTTTCATTTCCTAGTTGACACATTTTTAAAAAAGCAAAAAGAAACAGGTGAAGTTCATGTTTATATTTAACTGAGCCTAATATATCCAAAATATTAGCATTTCATTATGTCATCAATAAAAGAATATTAGTGAAATAATTTTACGTTTCTTTTTCTTGTGTTGCCTTCAAAATCTGGCGTGTACTTTTTCCCCTTGCAGCATGTCTCATTTCAGACCAGCCGCATTCTAAGTACTCAACAGTCACAAGTGGTATTGGCTCCCGAACTCATAGAGCAGGTCTGGAGACATGGTGCCTTTCACGTAGGAGTTATTCAAGGTCCCTGCTCCGTGCCGTTGTCCCCCCTCCACACCCCCACCCCAGGGTGATCTCATCCCCTCCTCTGGTTTCCACAACCATTGCTGAGCTTGGAGCCCCTCCTACTTCCAGACCCTCATCCTCCCCACCGGGGTCCCACAGCCCCTCTGACTCAGTTTGGCTCACGTAGAACTCCGCATCTGTCCCCCACCTCTGCCCTGAATCACGCCCTTCTCCGGATTTCCCTGCCTATCTCTGCTCAGGACACCACCACCCACCCCATCCCCCCAAGACAGATACAGAGGAGACACCCTCACCTCCCCCACTCTCACCCACAGTCATGCCCCAGTTCTGTCAGTTCAAGCCCCTGCAGTGTCTCTGAAACTGTCCCCTTTTCCCCACCCCCACTGCTGTTCCTAGAGCTCAGCACTCTGTGTCTCTCCGCCACCAGGCCTGTCTGGCCCTCTGTTCACCCTGACCTTTCTCCAAACCTTTCGCCTCTGATTGTCCTTCTCTCATTTTTCTGGCTCCCCATCCCTCCACACACCTAACATTTAAATTTTGCCACAGTCGGTCCCCAAATTTTCAACCCAGTGCAATTCAACATTGCCAACTTTGTCTAACAGAATGGTCTGTAAAGTAGAGTGGCTTGCTGTAATGGCCACCCCTGGTGCTGGCTACTCCTGGAAACCTTCCTGGATCTCCCCTCTTCCATCCCCTGCCCCAGAACGGACTCCATCCGCTGAGGTTCCCCTAGCCCTGTTCACATCATAGCACATCTGTTATGTGTCATCGCTTTCTGTGTCCTGCTCTCTTCCTCCCGGCCCCTCCCTCCGACTGGAGCTCATAGGGCTTGGTATCTTATTGCTCCATCTCTGACCCCCAATTCCCTAAATGGAGATTAAATGATAGAAAATTGACTCCATCTCAGCTGTTTTACTTCATGTCCTCAAATCATTTCCTTCCCCACCCTGGCCTCACTCAGCTTTCTGGCATGTGAGATGGAGACAATCCCATTGCCAAGCATGCTTACCAGGGCTGGGAGGGGGGAGAGTGGTTTTTTTGTTTTGGTTTGTTGTTTTTCTTTTTTTCCATAGGTAGTAACAGCTGTAAACCCTCAAACCTTCACAGAGTAGAGCCATGCCTGTCCTTCTCCCTGGGTCAGCCAGGGGAAAAGTCCAGCTTGCCTCAGAATCTGAGGACCAAGAGAATCCTGGGAGCTTTCCTGGAAAGGTCTGAGCAGTGCAGCCAGGGAGCCAGGCCTTTGGGCAGATGCAGAGCAGCAGGAGGGACCAACATCCAGGCTGGGAAATAAGGGCAGGATGGAGGGGGCTCTGTCCTGGCCCGGGCTGTGAGAGCCCACCTCCAATTCTCTCCCTGACCAGTGCCTTCTGTGCTCTAGTCAGAGCCCTCGATATGGTCAGCAATGCAGTCAGTGGCAATGAGGACAGTGAAAGGGATCAATGGGTCACCTGTGGCCAGCCCTTCTCCTCCCCCTTGGGCACAGGCTTCAGGGCCCTTCTTATACACCTGCTGTTTGCAGAGAGCACATACCCACACTCACACAGCTAGAAAAAGATACACAGGAACACACAGAAAACCTGTGGGCACAGACCCAGACCCATGTGGATACAGTGACATGTTCATGTCGGACCCACATACACAGCCATATGTACTATTCACAGCCCACATGGCAACACACACACACACACACACACACACACGTAAATGCACCAGTGCTGGGGACAAGCCCTGCCAGGTGTCCCTCGGCTGGCATAGCTTGTCCCATCCCATCTGTGCATCATGGATACAAAGTCAGAGACTCTGGGTCCCTGGACCCTGTTGGTATAGTCAGGCTGCTCGTTGGGCAGGACTGAGGTCCCCAGTGGGGCAGATTTCAGGAGCTCTAAAATAGAACCCCACCCCACATCCTCAAGCAAATCACCACCTTCAGAGCCAAAGCTTCATTGCCTAGGGCACCACGGGAGCTCAGAGTCCTTCATGACAGTGGGAGTCTGGGGCCTTGGGAGAGAGAATTAAAGGCACAAGAGCTGAACAAGATGGAGGCAGGGGAAACAAAGAGTGAAAAATCAGCACAGTCAACTCTGGCAACATTCAGGGACAGCCCTGCTTGTGACACACGGGCTGTGACTAGAGCATCTGAAACTCGGGGGAAGCAAAGAAAGAATGGCAGAATATTGACCACCTGCTCCATTCTCTATTGATCCAGTCATTCATTTAAAAATATACTTAATGAGCCTCCGCTATATTCTAAGCACTGACTTAAGCACAGGGGATATCGATTTAATACATGGCAAAGTCCCTGCTCTCCTGGAGCTTGCATATACCCAGCCCTGTGTTCTCTTGTCCTCCAGTCTATCCACCTGTAAGTTTCCTTCCGTGCATTACCGTCTGCTAGGCTCTGTGCTGGGTTTTTCAGGACCAGCACAGCAGGATGTGGGCAGGTTATACCAGGTGGTTTTTGTAGGTGGGGAAAAGCAGTGAGTGCTTTAGAAACTCAGGAAAGAGAGATGTCACTGTGTGCCAGGAGCTCCCTGGGGAAAGGTTTTCAATAGCCAGGGAGGATGCTAACCATTGGAGACATGAAAAGGGAAGCACCCAGGCAGGGTATATCAGCCAGGAATCCTTGGATTGCAAGTAACAGAACATCACCATGTGAAGGAATATATTGGTTCGTGTAACCGTCAAGTCCACGACTGGGATGAGCTTCCACCTAGATTCTGGGACTTCCACACTGCCCTCGGGGTCTGCTCATTCACAGTGCTATCACCTCACCCTCTGAAGTTCGAGTTGATGAAGGAGCACCCCCACACTGCACATCCTCTTGGCTTCAGTCTCATGCCTCTGTTCTAGCATGTTCTAGTTGCCGCATTTCACAAGCTCTACCTGGGTCCTGTGCCCATCCTAAATGAATCACCATGCCAGGAAAAGTGAGGCTGTAACTGGCCCAAGTCCTGTGCTCTTCCTGAGCTCCACCCAAGCACAGGGCAGAGTGAACAACAAGTGGTGTCCCAGAGCAAGCAGAATTCCATGACAGCACAAAGATGAATGGACAGCTGGCTGAAAAGTGACCCCTGTTACACAAGAGAGTGGGCAAGCACAAAACATGGAGGAGGGAATGTGCAAGAAACAAGGGGTGCCTGGTGTCCAGGAAATGAAAAGTAACGAAGGGCATAAGGGTAAGCTGGTGTATGGGATTCTCCTTGTGAGAGCTCCAGGCTCAAAGCTGGACAGACTTTGGACTTGGTTGTGCAGGCCCCAGGGACCCCCGAAGGCTCCAGGGAGGGGGCATGGGAAGCAGAGGGAGGATGAGCCTCCTGGACTGTTGGGAACATGTGTTCACTCCGCCTTCCACCTGCCAACTCTCACGTTCTGGGGAAGTTCCCCATGTGGGGCACTTCCAGCCCCTCCTGCTCGCCAGCCTCTTGGAGCTACCATCAACGCTGTGACATTGAACAATGTTGCAGCAATATTGCCCCAGCTGAGCTCCAGGGAAGGGAGCCGACTGGTGGGTGGCAAGCCTTGGGCTACTCTGAGGAAGATGGAAGTGATGGCTGAGGGTGGGGTGATCGTTCTGGCTGGTGGGCATGGATTAGACGACAGGAGAGCATGATGACAAGAAGCACAGAGGTCAGTTGGGAAACTACTCTAGCAATTCATGCAAGAGAGTATGGTTTCCTGGAAGGCAGTAAAGAAAGTGGAGGAAGGAGGCAAGAGTAGGCAGATGCCGCTGATGGTGGAGCACTGAGAACCAACCACGGGACGTGGCAACATGGTCCCTGAGGCCTCTGGAGAGAGGAGTCTGGGTGGATGCCCAACTGAGCTAGGTCCCATCCACTCTCACCGGACTGTGGTATGGCCACTCAGGCTTGATTTTCCCCCATATCACCCTTGTTGGGTGAGCGCTCAGCCTGCCTCTCCCTGAGGTCATGCATGCCAGTCATTTCTTCTTGGGCAGTGAGCCTGCTACTCTCAGAGCTGCTGGACAGAGGGGCCTGTGCAGGGCCAGGTGCCTGGGGCCGCCTGAGCACAGTGACGAGGAAAGCCTTCAGGTACTGGCGGAAGTGGCGGCTGGAGAAAGCATAGAGAATGGGGGTGAAGCAGCAGTGAAGGAAGGCGATGCTCTCTGTCACCTGCAGTGCATAGTCCAGGTGCTTGGTAACCTTGCATTCCCCAAAGACTTGCAGGTCCAGCAGTGAGTGCAGAAACAAGGTGAGGTTGTACGGGAACCACAGCACAAAGAAGGCTACCACCAGGGCTACGACTATCCTTAGAGCCCGGCCCTGGCCCGGGGGCCTCAGCCTGACCAGCACACAGCCAATGCGGGAGTAGAAAAAGACCATGACAAGGAGTGGAAAGAGAAACCCCAGGAGGTTCTGCTGGAAACGGAGGAAGAGCTTCCAGATGGTCGCATGACCCCCAAAATCTGCATAGCAGTTCCACACACCTGTGGGGTTTTCATGTGTCTGCATAAAGACCATGTCAGGGATGGAGACAGCCAGGGCCACAGCCCATACCATGGCAGCCAGGAGCAGGCTTTTCGTCCGGGTTCTCAGCCTGTGATGGGGCTGAGTGTGGACGATCTCCAGGTACTTGTCCAGGCTCATGCAGCTAATGAAGAAGATGCCACTGTAGAAGTTGATGGTATAGAGGGTGCTCACCATCTTGCACAAGAAACTCCCAAAGACCCAATGCCAGGCCACAGAAATGCCCCAGAAAGGCAGTGTCACCACAAACAGGAGGTTGGAGATGGCCAGGTTCAGCAGATAGACCTCAGTCATCCGCCTGCGAGGTATATACCGAAGCAAGACCACTAGAAGAAGGAGGTTCCCGCCCAAACCCAGCACAAAGATCAGGCTGTAGAAGACTGGCAGGAAGATCCTGCCAAAGGCCAGCACCTCGTCCTTCCTGCAGAGCATGAAGGTCACCTGGTCCAGGTAGTACTCATAGTCATAGAAAGAGCTGCTGTTCTCAGAACTGGCGACCTTGGTGGTGGGCAGCAGAGGGGAGGCGGTGGAGGCCATGTTGGGAGGACACGTCCAGTTCTGGAGCTCTGTAGACCAGAGTACAGTGGGAGAGAAATAGTGAAACCAGACATTCTCTACCATTCTCCAAACCCACTTTTGCTACTGTTCTGGGAGGCCCCACAGACTCTTCACATCAACATCAGTACCTGTAGGCTAGCGAGGAAGAGCACAAGTGTGGGGAGCCCGAGCCTACCACTTATAGCTGTTACCTTAGGTGGGTGGCTTAACCTCAGGTGTTTTCATAGTACTCCCTTCTTTCATTATGGCTTCTCTTCTTTATTTTCTCCTTCATCGTTTGAAAGAATTGATAATCTTTCAGATTTTTCTTTATTATTTAGGGGTACCCATTCACCTGTGTATTGGGTCTCCATACTCTTCCTCGTGTGTGCCTTACAATTATTCTTCTTTGTGTGGCTTATGTTTTGTTTTTTTTTTTCAACAAGCACTTCTCTTCAGTGGGACTTCTTTTATCCATAAATGTCTAGTGTGTCCACTCTGGCTTTCAATTTTCTTGACTTCTATCACCTACGGGTTTCCCTTATTTTTATTATTTTAAAAATATTTTATTTATAAATATTTAGTTTTACATCAATATTTTTTATTTATAAATATTTAATATTTTAAAAATATTTTAAAAATAAAAATATTTTATCCAGTGTATCTAGGTTTATAGCAGAAAGGTGTGATCCATCATGCTGAGAGACTCAGAACCTACTAAACCTTTCCATCCCTCAGTTTTTCCATCTTTAAAATGATACTACTAATAATAGTACCTACTTCATGGGGTTCTTGTGAAGCTTAAATGTGATCATTCACGTAGAGCACTTCACACTCTACGAAAAGAGTGCCCAGAACATAGTAGGCACTCATTGAATGTTAACTTAAATTATTGCTTTGTTGAGAACTGAGTCCATCATCTTCCTACCAGTGTCTTCTCTCCTGCATCTCTCTAATTGAATGGCACCACCAACTACTCAGTCACCTAGGACTGAAATGTGGGAGACATTCCGGATTCCTTCCTCACCGCCCCCCACCACCTGCAAATCTCTACCTCCTTACTGCCATTTGAATATGCCCAACATTTCTAAGTCCCATAAAAATATATACATGATACTTGTTTAATAGAATTAAAACAAATGAAACAAAAATACTTTGAAAGAGTTCAAAGAGATGAAAGGGAAAGCAGGATGATAGGCACAGCATTCGAGATGGTGGCTGCCTGGGCAGAAGCCAGAGGCATGGAATGAGAGCAGGTCACTGTCTGTGGTCCAGTTAGTTCCCTCTGGGGCAGTGGTTTCCCAGGTTTTAATTGTATTTTTAAAAATGGTTTTTAAGGGCACCTGGGTGGCTCAGTCAGTTAAGTGTCTGCCTTCGGCTCAGGTCATGATCCCAGGGTCCTGGGATCAAGTCCCACATCAGGCTCCTTGCTCAGCAGGGAGCCTGCTTCTCCCTCTCCCTCCGCCCCTCCCCCTGCTCATGTTCTCTCTCTCTCTCTCAAATAAATAGATAAAATCTTAAAAAATAAAATAAAAATGATTTTTAAGAGAGAGACTCACATGCACCAGTGATAAGAATCTGTCATGAACCAAGGATTATGCTTAATCTTGTTTTGTGTTCCAGGAGAGAGACTTCATGTTCAACACATTGGATTGTTCACCAATGAAGAAGAGGGTTTTGGAGGAGAGAGTAGGAGATAAAAAAGAATGCGTCACTCAAGGAAGCACTCATGCACGGCCTCTGGAGTGGGGCCTATAGGCTGGTGATCATGGTTCATAAACCAAGAAATACAAATCAAGCCCACTTTGCACCTCTGTGTTTTATTTTTTATTCTTTGATTCAAGAGAGATTGAACTTTTTAGTATATTCAATGCCTATTTGTATTTCTTCTGTGAATAGTTCATTGTTTTAATGGATGGGATTCTCATTTTATAAGTAGTTTTATATGGTAAGGATTTAGCTTTTACATTGCAAACATTTGCCCCAATCCTTCCTGGTAGAAGTTTTGTCTCTTTTTTTTCCCAGGTAGAACTCTGAAAGAAATGTTGACTCAGGCCTTCAGCGGACCCATCCTATATCCATGACACTGGGACCTCACAGCTGATGGAAATATACAATGCTGCTGAGACAGAACATCTCCCAGGGAAACCCCAGAGTCTTCCTACTCATTGAGCCTCTGTACCACCCTTGGACTCCTATTAAATGGCATCTGCCAAATGTTGGGGAAAATCACACACATGCTTTAGCCCTACCTAGGAGCTCAGCCTGGGTGGCTTTATCTAGGGTTGGGCTCTGGACTGGCCTCAGGAACTTTGCCTGTGCCTTCCTTTCCTGGTCCTCCATTCCCCTCCTGTGCATCTGGGGTCTCCTTTCCCTGAGCCCCTCCCTTTCCTGGGCAACAGTAAGGGGCCTGGCTGGTGTTGGAGTCCATGAGCTACTGGAGTTGGGAGGAGGGAGTGCTCTTCTGCACTTGGACCTGATTAGGGATTATTAATCAGAAGTTATCACTAATTAAACACCGGCTCTTCTGGTCCAGCATTACTGACGTTGATTCTGACCTGGGTTCTCAAAGTCCCTGCTTTAACAAACAACCAAGTCTGATGATCGTTTTGATCAAAGCCAGAGGTTAGGGTCCAGGCTGGCCCAGGTCACCTTTACAAGGCTCCTTCCACCTGGAACACTGTTCCCTTCCCTCTTGGGGCCTCTGGCCTCCTGACCATTCACTCTGGGAATCTTTCCAGGTCACTTTGAACTCTGAGACCATGAACCCCATGCTCCTGACTGCCCTTCAGATCGCTGTCAACTCACACCTACCTGTCCCTCTGGACTCACTCGGGTTTTTCTTTTTTGTGTTCACTTTTCCTTATGCCCGAATTCATTTGGTTTATCCAGCAATACCTTGAGAGGAATAAATGAGAGTATCAGCTATTTACATGCTAGTACGAATTAGCAGTATGAAGTTCTGCAGTGGAACCTTTGGGGGAATCTAGGGAACTATACAGAGAGGGAGGATTTAAAGAGGAGGGAAAACAAGGGTGAGGTGAGCAGAGCTTCCCCGACAATGAAGCCAAGGGCACAAAGGCAAACTACAGCTTGTCTCTGGAGCAGTAACATCATCCTCTTTGTGACTTCCTGAAGCTGCTGGCCTGGGCTGACTCCAGCTTTGACTCAGCAAGAATCTCTGGCTGAAGAGTAATACCCCCATCTGAGGATCTAGGACTCGCCTCCCTAGGCCTCTCAGAGAAGTCACAGTGGAGGCAACAAGGGAGAGGATATCACTACGTCCATCTAGGCAGGAAGGCAGCCATGTTAGTGGAGCTCCTTCCATGAGCTGACCACACAGGTGTAATTTTCTCCTTTAATCCTCACCATAGTTCTGGGAAGCAATACTATTATGATTCCCATTTTTTAGATGAGGAGACTGAGGCTTGGAATCGGTGGAGTTCCATTGCCCCCAGCTTCAAGATCAGCAAATGAGGGACCCAGGATTGGATGGCCCCAACGATATAAGGTAGCACTGGTGACCCTTTTCCTCTAGCTCCCCTTTTCGGTATGGCCAAACCTGAAGTTGAAGAATGAGCTTCTGGTAGCGGGACTTCTGACCTTAGTAACCAGTGGAGAAAATATCCAAAGTCATTAATATGCTGAAGCAGCTCCCACAGGCTTGTGAGAGCCAGTTATGCAACATCTGGGAGGCATCCAACAAACACTCATGATATTAACCAGTTCTGCATTTGGGGATGTTAAGTTGGTAGCTTGAAACTGGTCATGGTGGGGATATTTACACCATGGCAAATGCTACAACTGGAGCTTCCTCTCCTTCTTGCATGTGCTCCCCACCCCCACCCCCATCCCTGAGAGCTGGTTTTTAAACCCTTACTGGCATACCCCTGATCAAGACCCCATGAAGCCTGACCTACCCCTGCCCATTTCCCTCTGTCCTTATCTGTGTCTCCATCACCTTTCCTCCTCGACCTGCCACATCGGTGCCGTAGCTGCCCTCCTCCCCAGCCAAGAGCCCTTGGGGACAGGGGCCCATGCAGGTTCCCCGTGGCCTGGCCATACTGAGCGTGCTGTCCACAGTGCAGCTGTGACTAGTGAACAAATAAACAAGCTCAAACGTTACCCCAAAAAGCCACACCAGCTTTCAAAATGTAAAACCAAGAATAACATCTGAGATCACTTCTAGTGAACAAAAATTATGCTGGCCTCCTTACAATTTGGAAATCATACCCTTTAAAATGCAACCCAAATTCTCCCTTCCCAGAAGGCTGCCCAGGCTGCTAGCCTGGTGTAACTCCTGCCCCAACCCCCAGCACTCGCAGAAGGTCACTCCTCAGTCGTGGAGCCTGGCTCCTTGGGTGGAGTCACCTTTTGAGAGTGGCTCGCCCCCTCTGCGAGGCAGAGGTTGGAACTCATTAGCACAGGGCTGGCATCTGAGAGGAATTCAGCAAGTGACCATGGACTCAATCAGTACTGTCACCTCTCTTCATCCCTTCTTCTCACGCCTCGTTTTTCCCTTGCCTGGTTTTCTGCCTGCCCCCCACTTGTGCCCTGGACACAGCAGAGCCAAGACCCTCCTTGTGTGGGGCCTCTCCCCAGCCCAGGCCAGCGTGCCGCTGGGCCTTGGGAGCCCCGAGCCATGGAGCACGTCCAGCCCACTGCTCTCCTGGAGCCATGTTCAAGTGCTGCCTCCAGTTGGCACAGCCTCCCTGGACCAATGTCACAGGATGTGCCCTCTGGCCACCCCCAGCTTCCTCCCTCAGGAGGCTCCCCTCCCCAGGAGGCTCTGGGAGGACTGGGGTGGAGATGGAGTCCCAAGGCCTGGACTCCACCCTGGCTCAGCTTGGGATGGGCCCCCTCTGCCTATAAATCTGGTTTGACCATTCTGCGTTTCTGGCCTCGCTGTGGCTGGAAAAATTGAAGCAAGGAGCTCTGAAGTGACGCCCTCTCTGACTGCAGCGTCTGGCTGTGGAAAGTGCTCCGGCCTTGGGACATAGGTAGAAGAATACTTGCCTTTGGGTGAACTGGTAACAGGTGGGGATCACTCTATTCCCCCACCGCCCCGGGGTTTGAGAAAACACCAGATGTTCAACTCTACTGCGTATATGACAATTACAGCAACAACAGTGACAAACACCCACCACTTCCATAGCACTTAGGTTGGGCCAGGCTCTGTTCTCAGAACTCGGCATGCATCCGTTCATTTCATCTTGGCAATACCACCCTGATGCAGGTGCTATTATCATCTCCATTTTATATAGGAGGAAAATTCATCACAGAGAGGCTAAGGAACTTGCCCGAGGCCACACAGCTAGTAAGTCACAGAGCTGGGATTTGAACGCAGGCTGAGTCTGAGCTAGCTCATTAAAAGACAAGGGTGAAGGATGGGGACTAGAGATGAAGTGACAGGAGACCAGGCTGCAGTTGTTGCTTGGGGTGCCTGAATGGAAGAGGCTGGGGGGCTGATGGTATGTGAAAGAAAAATGGGGAAAGGAAAGGCGAGCCACACAAGGAGGCCCTGAAGGAAGAAGTTTGGTGCCTCAGGAATAGCACACTGGGAGAGAACTCATGAACAACCTACTCGGGGCAGAGCCGGGTCTCTGCTTCACTGCTTGGTTTGGGATGCCCTTGGGCTTGAACTTCGGGCCCTGCCAGCCCTAATACAAAGTCAAGGCTTCCGTCCTGGAGCTCTTGACTTGCACAAGCCTGTCTTCTTGCCCATAAAATAAATAGCACTCACAGCAAAGAATTTTGTGAGGAGTAAATCGCGGGCAATCATTTTAACAGCTAACATCATAGAGCCCTGACGGTGTGCTGGGTGCTGGGGCAAGGAGTTTTACACGTATTGACTTACTCAATCCTCACATTTACCTTACAGAAGTTATAGAAGTTAAATACTATTATCAGCCCCATTTTATAGCTGACAACACTGAAGCACAGAGAGGTTAGGGAACTGGCCCAAGATCACACAGCAAGTGACTAGTAGATCCAGGAATTGAAACCCAGATTTTTTTTAAAAGATTTTATCTATCTATATATTTATTTTGAGAGAGAGAGAGTGAGCACAGGGAGAGGGGCAGAAGGAGAGGGAGAGGGAGTGAATCTCAAGCAGATTCCACGCTGAGCGTGGAACCCACCATGGGGCCTGGCTCAATCTCACAACCCTGAAATTATGACCTGAGCCAAAACCAAGAGTTGGACGCTTAACTGAATGCGCCCCCCCAGGCGCCCCTCCCAGAGTCCATGCTCTTAAACACTGAGTCATACTGCCTCTCAGAGAAAATAACAAGCCAGTTGTAGTCCCCTCTGCCAAGCTTTCTGTGTATTCATGCACTCACTGCTCACAACAACCTTGTGAGACAAGCACTATTCCACTCCCATTTTACAAATGAGGAACTGAGGCTCAGAGAGGGGGACTAATCTGCCCAAGGCCACTCAGCAAGTGTGCTACAGGGTCAGAAACGGAGTCCCTGCAGCGGATCCAGGGCCAGAGCCCTGGACCATATGCTGGGAGCTCCACTGCTGGGAGCCCTGACCTCAGACTCACGGGATGGACAGCTACCCTCTTCATGGTCCACTATGAGAAGCCTTCATTTGGACTCATTGTGATGTATAAAACACAATGAAAACAATAGTAACGGGTCCTGACATTTACACAGGGCTCCATGCTTCCCCAGACTCTTATAGCCTGGTCCTTGCAAGTCCTCCTGGGTCCCTTGTTAGAGGCAGCAGGTGTTACCTCCATGGTTTCTCAGGAAGCCCAGAGCCACACCACAAATCAGGCAGAGCTGACCTTAGAGCCTCGAACTGCGGAGCCCTGGACCGTGGCACACTCTCCTTTTCTCTTTACTTTTTTTAACATGCATTTTTCCTGATTACAAAAATAATATGTGCACAATGTAAAATGCGGAAATATAAGGGGAAAAAAATAGAAAAGAGGCTAATTGCCTCCAGGAATAATCTTTGGGAATGTTTTGGTGTATCTTGTCTGTTTTCATGTCCAGAGCTCCGCCCACTGCACTAAACCCCCCTGGATTTGTGGAATCACAGAGCCTGGCTGGAAGAGTGGTTTGTCCAGTCCCCTGCAGGGCATGAGGGCCTTTGAAGTTTCCTCCTGCTCCCTGGGAGATGTGAGGCCCGCCTGCTCCCCATGCTCCCTGGGACCCACATTACTTAATGTTTCCTGGCTCTTATCAGGGACTGGGGATGTTTGCGACATTGATAAAATCACCAGGCAACCCCTCCTCCCAAAGCTTATTTCAGTTAATAAAAACGAAGTGGTTTTAGAGCCCAACTCTTGAAGGAGCTGCTGCAGAAGCAGGTATGATTGTCATGTCATGTCTTTCCTGAATCGTTTTTGCTGTTATCTCAGTTTTGTCTCTCTCATTGTTGCCTGAACTCTTACCACGAGAGCTCCTTGCATTTATATTTCAGCATTATGCTTGGCTCAAAATGAAATACAGTCATCACCTCCACTACCCTCAGGGAGGGTGGGACACTCAGCATGGTGCAGCATGGAAGAATAGACAGAATAGATTAGTCCACTTCTTAATGGCTGAGTCACCCTGGGCAAATTGCCTAACCTCTCTGAGCCTTACCTATAAAATGTCTCCTTCTTGAAGTTTTTCTAATAATTGAATGAGTGCCATAACTATCAGTTCCCTTCCAGGCCCATAAATAACACTTGGCTTAGCCAGGGATAGATAAGAGAAAATCCTGAGGCTGTCTGGGGCAGAAGGAGGGAGCTGAGGACCTGGGCAGGGAGTAACAAGAGAGGACCAGGGGGCACAAGGAGAGCATGTGGATGTGTGCAAAAGAAGACCACAGAGCTGGGGGGGTGGTTTAAAGACCATCTCATCTGTCTCCGCTGGGGAACCCGAGGCCCAGGGAGGAAAGGGAATGCCTGAGGTACTCAGTTGTCTGATACCAACTCTCAGGGACTTTCAGAATCCACAGAGCAGATTCTCAGAGTGGGAGTCAAGGGGGATGTGGACAGCAGACAGCCTCACTCCCCAGCTGCTGAGGCAACTGCTCCAAGAGTTGCCCTAAAGAGAATGCTCCACCCTGACCCATTCACACTTCCCTCTCCCCACACCTGTGGCCACTCTCTAAGCCACCGGACCCAGTCTCTCCCTGCAGCCCGTGGGTAGGGCCCACCCCACTCCAGCCATGGCCATAACCTCCCAGAGCCAGACCCACTTGCCGAGGGGTGTCCAACCTCACCCAGGAGGAGAGCAGCAGCTCCTGGATCCTGCTTCCTCAGAGAAGTGCAGAGAGAGTATGAGTCTTTCGCCCGCTCTGGATCAGCCCTGCACACATCCCGCTTTATTCCGGAACAAAGCATCCCTTTGCGCCTGCCCCAGCCTATTTCCCTCCCTGGAAACGAGTCAAGCCCATACTTGACCCACCAGCCTGAACCTAGGGCCAGGCAAGAGCAGAAACTCACTGACTCTGTGTGTGTGTGTGTGTGTGTGTGTGTGTGTGTGTGTGTGTGTGTGACATTCTGCTTGCCATATGCTTGCCAGTATGAGGGTACTTCTCTGCCAGAACAGCACCTGTGGTCTGGGGGCAATGTCTCGGCCACCTCCCCCTCCAACCCCACTACCAGCCTGATACACAGCAGGTGCTTGGTCAATGCCTGCTGTCTGTACCTGAATTAAGCAGTAACAGAATAATGCCAGGTGGTCACAGGTCCCAGCATTGGAGTCACACAGTGCCGGGCTTAACTCTGACTCTGTGCGTACCTATGTGTGATCTAGAGAAGGTGGCTTCACCTCTCTGCACCTTGGTGTTCAGATCTGTATTGGGGGTGGGAACGCTGCCTTCCTCGGACAGCCACCATGAGAACTAAATGTCCCCAGAGAGGTGGACACGGACTTCAACATCTGCCTTTCCCTGGGGTCCACAGGCCACCTAGCGTGGAGGTCAAGCTGTGATGGGTTCTCACTCCAAGAGAGGGGAGCAGAGGACCTTCCAAGTGGGTGGGTCTCCAAGTCTCTCCAGGCCAGATGCTGGTTATCAGCAGGGAGGATAAAGAATAAGGAGATGCCCAACAGAAGCCATAGAGCCCTGGTTCCATCCTGGGGATGGATAACCTTTTAAGATTGGCTTGTCTTCCATTCTGTATTAAGTCTCTCGAGAGAATTAGAACAGCTAAGTTCTAGAACCTAGGCTCTTTCCTCATCCCCCCCCACCCTGTTCAAACTTTTTATTTTAAGATAATTTTTAGACTTGCAAATATTGTGCACAGAATTTCTATACACCTGTCAGCCAGTTTCCCCTAATGTGAACCACAGAACCACAGTATAATGATCTAAACCAAGAAAGTAATATTGACTCAATACCATTCTACAGACCTTATTCAAATGTCACCAACTGTCTCACTAATGTCCTTGCTCTGGTCCAAGATCTGAAGCAGACTCCCACATTGCATTTGATTGTTGTGGCTCCTTAGTCTCTCCATTTCTGGGGCAGTTCCTCAGTCTTGCTTTGTCTTTCATGACCTTGATAGTTTTGAAGAGGAATGCAGAATATCCCTAACTTTTGGTTTGATGCTTCTTCAAGATTAAATTACAGTTATGTATTTTAGGCAGGAGCACCACAGAAGTGATGTTGTGTCCTTCTCAGTGCATTATACCAGAGGTATATGATTTCAATACATCTCATTACTGGCGATGTTAACTTTAATCACCTGGTAAGATGGTGTCTGCCAGGTTTTTCCACTGTAAAATTACTATTTATTCCTTTGTAATTAATAAGCATCTTGTGGGGAGGTACTTTGAGATTATGCAAATACTCGTTCTTATCAACTTTTGCCCACTAATATTAACATTCATTGATGATGCTGACAATTTTTACTGTATTGTTTGCCAAACAGTGATTTTCTATTTTCATAATTCTTGTGTGTGTGTGTGTGTGTGTGTGCTGGTAAAGTTTATTTACATTGCATTTTATCACATCAGTCACATTTAAGTCCTGAAGACTTGTATTTATTTACATAGAGAATCCAGTACATTCCTGGGAAATTTTTTTTTTAATTAAAGATTTTTATTTATTTTTTTGACAGAGAGAGAGAGACAGCGAGAGAGGGAACACACGCAGGGGGAGTGGGAGAGGGAGAAGCAGGCTTCCCTGCCAAGCAAAGAAGCCGACGCGGGGCTCGATCCCAGGACCCTGGGATCATGACCTGAGCCTAAAGCAGACACTAAACGGCTGAGCCACCCAGGCGCCCCTGGGAGATTTTGTTTTTTTCAAAAACAAAAACAGGGGCGCCTGGGTGGCTTAGCAGGTTAAGTGTCTGCCTTTGGCTCAGGTCTTGATCTCAGGGTCATGGGATGGAGCCCTGCATGGAGGTCCCTGCTCAGCTGGGAGCCTGCTTCTTCCCCTCCCTCTGCCCCTCCCCACACTAGCACGCGCACGGGCGCACGCGCTTTCTCTCTCTCTCTCTCTCTGTCTTGAGAAAACAAATAAAATCTTTAAAAACAAAACAGGAGGGAACTAATATGACAGTTGGGTAGCTTAATGAACCTCATGCTTCTTGGGGGCTCATCTGGGATTTTAGAGTGAACTATATCCAAGGGCTGCCAATGGCAACTCATGAGAGAGTCGTAGAGTTCCTTGCTTTTCACCACAAAGTCCTTGTTTAATTCCTCAATATTCAAATGAAGTTTTGGATCTTCCAGTGGGTCTTCATCTTGCTTTTCTGCCAGAGCTGTGCTTTCCTCAGGCATGACCAGAGTTGCAGCCGGGCGTCCAGAGGTCCCGTGCACAGAAAAGTTGTGTGCATTTCCATCTGCTGCACAGCCACACTTGGAGCCAGAAAGGGAGGAACCACTGTGCGTTGCTCAAACTAGTTGCCTGAGTGGTAACCCTGGCAGGGCTGGAACACTGGCTTCGCCTCTGCCAGGACCAGTAACAATTACTCTGTGGAGCTATGCCAAAACCTGCGAGACTCTCCTCCCCAGTCTTTTATCCAGAAACTTTACAAAATGACACCAGTTTTATGCCTACGTCAAAAATTCCAGCTCAGGGAGCTAAAACCTCTTACCCCAGCAAATCACTCTCACAACTTCCATCATTCTTTTTACGTTTACTAATTGGGCTTTACCATAAAAAAGAGTTGGCCCTTCTCTCAACTTATTTATGTATATCGGTATGGACTCATGAGTATTAATTTTATTCCATTATTATCATCATTGATTTTGCTGTTCAAATTGTCTCATCCTCTTTCGAAATACCTCAGCCCATCTGCTTCCTCTTGAGCTGAATTTCCAGCCACAGCCCCTCAGACACCTACTCCCTGGTGTGCAGGGCAGGTTGTGGAGATTCACAGCCCTTGCACCGATGGCCAGGTTTCTGGGGAATTCACTGAGGCATTTTCCCAGCAAAGGCTGGATCCTCCTGGAATTGGCAGGGAGTTCCAGGAAGGGTTGAGCCTGCCTTCCATAGACCCACCCCAGTCGTGACCCAGTAGCAGCACCAGCCGACCACCTCATGTGTCCTGCGTTTTTCCTTCTTGACCCGCTCTTCTCTGCCCAGCTGCTGGGATAGTAGCCGAGAAGTCAGGCGGCAGACAGCTGGGCAGCACTTGACCATATTCTTTGATGCAGAGGAAGCACCCTCCTCCTGGGGTTTAGTTCCCAGCTGTTCTCCACGAGTCCCAAGAGTAGCCAAAGCAGAGAGAGCAGGGCACCGTAGCAAGAGAGACTACTTAAGGACAAGAGGGACTTGCCCATGTTGACCTGGGCCGGGAGGAGAAGGCTCTGAACTCATCTTCTTGCTCTTTAAGATGTGCAAGGATAATTCGCCCTGGGAAGGGTGCAGACCCCAGCCCCTGAAGCCAGGCAGCCAGGATGCACAGGGCCCTCTCCTACAGGATGCCATGTTGCTTCAACTTCAGAATAGAGATCCTAAAATACATACTGCTCTCACATGCTCCTAACACACAATTCTAACACGTTGGACACATCTACTATTACAGCAAAAAGTGACACCACATTTTCAAAACACCTGCTTCTATTGTCAGCCAAGGACTTGAATCTGTGAAGCTTTTGCTGGCAGCCTGACCCTTCCTGTCCTCCACCAGCCACTCCAGGCCCATCTCCCCTCAGAAGCTTCCCCAGTCTCTCCAGGCCTCCATGATGCCCTGCTTTGAGCCTCCTGAGTCCATAGGGGAAATATTGTTCAGGGGCAAGTCTGTCTCCTTACTAGATGCAAATTCCTCATAGCCAGAGGTTTTGTTCACCTGCACGCAGAGTGCCTGGCACTACTCACACGGAGCCCAAGCCAGAGGGCCGGGCAGGTGATTTGCTGGCATAGCCCGGCCAGCACTTGACAAGCTGGCGTTCTCATGGAAGAGCGCCAGTTTGGCCCTGCCTCCCACTCTGCCTCACTCTCCATCTCTTTCTCTCTATTTCTCTGTCTTCCTTGGGCAAACTTCATCCCCTTTTGGGCCAAGCCCATGACAGGGTCAGTCTGGACTCTCTCTAGGCTCTCCAAGTTGGAATTTCTAAGCTACAAACTTTCCCCCCAATTTAGAAGTTCTGGTAAAGTCCATGTTTACTCACGTTGAATAGATGTCATGCCAGAATCTCACGCCAGACCAAGTTCTTCCTATCATGCTCCATTGACGGCGCAACAGGAAGGAAATTTTGCTCATCTCACCTCTTCCATTTCCTCTTTCTGTGCCGCCCCCACCGGCTGATCCCTTCTAGCCACCCAGCCTGTCTCTCCTTTTGTACCTCTGCCCGGTGTGTTGTGTTCAGGGCTTTGGGAGGGGGCTGCTTTCAGCAGAGGGAGGGAGGGCGTGTGTAACCTTCCCACCATGTACCAGTCCCTTGCCTTGGTACAAATATATTTGTTTGCAATCAATGTATTTATTCATTTATTAAAATATCTTCAACCACATATTACACGTTAGAGTTCTCCAGATGTCTTCTCTGTGGGTTAGGCAAAGCTGAGGTTATCATACCCATTTTGTAGACAAGGTTGCCAAGGCTCAGAGAGGGCAAGTCACTGGCCCGGAAACACATAGCTGATAGGAGTCACCAGGGCCTTCTTGCTCGCATACCAGTGCTCTCTTGTCCACAATGCATGTGAATATTCTCTTTAATTCTTTTCTCCTTCCTGCTCCCCAACCCCTCCAACTCAGATCTCAGTTAACTATTCCAGGACAGAAGTTATTTTTCATTCATCTGAGGATCTCTCACACCACAGCCCAGCCGGTGGTTAACACAGCAGACACTGAGTAAAAATTTATTGAGGGAATGCATGTTTCTATGCAGAAAGCCTTCCCAAGAATCACCTACTCTTATCTAAGACTGGTCCCAGTGCTTTTTGTACACAGACTCCTGTCCCTGGGGTTTCTCTGGGGCTCAGTTTCCCCATCTATAGAGCAGTTGTACAGGGTTGGCCTGGATGACGTCCATATTCCTTAAGCTTTGACACTCTGTTGTTGGCTCTGGGACCCTGCCCAGGAGGACAGATGTCTGTGCTACTGGGAACACATGATGCCCAGCCAGCCTGAGATCAGGGACAGCAAATAGAAGCAGCTGGGCACACTGTCAGGTAAAGAAGACAACATATGGCAATTGGTGCTTACAGCTGTGCCTGGAAGTAAGTGGGTGGCATGAACAGGCTGAGCTGTCAGCTCTCTGCAGTCAATTCCATTCCTCTGATATACCCTTCTTTTTAAAATTTTTTTATTTAAATTCAATTTAATTAACATATACTGTATTATTAGTTTCAGGGATGGAATTCAGTGATTTCATCGGTTGCGTATAATACCCAGTGCTCATTCCATCAAGTGCCCTCCTTAATGCCCATCACCCGATTATCCCATCCCCCACCCTCCTTCCCTCCAGCCACCCTAAGTGTGTTCCCTATAGTTTAGAGTCTCTTATGGTTTGCCTGCTCTGTTTTTGTCTTACTTTATTTTTCCTTCCCTTCCCCTATAATCATCTGTTTTGTTTCTTAAATTCCACATATGAGTGAAAGCATATGATATTTGTATTTCTCTGACTGACTTATTTGGCTTAGCATAATACGCTCTAGTTCCACGTCATTGCAAATGGCAAGATTTCATTCTTTTAGATGGCTGAGGATTATTCCATTGTATATCTATACCACATCCTCTTTATCCATTCATCTGTCGATGGACATCTGGACCCTTTCCATATTTTGGCTATTGTGGACATTGCTGCTATAAACACTGGGGTGCAAGTGCCCCTTCGAATCACTATGTTTGTAACCTTTGGATAAATACCCAGTTGGTGCAATTGTGGGGTCATAGGGTAGCTCTACTTTTAACTTTTTGAGGAAGCTCCATACTATTTTCCAGAGGGATTGCACCAGTTTGCATTCCCACCAACAGGGTAAGAGGGTTCTCTTTTCTCCACATCCTCACCAATATCTGTTGTTTCTTGAGTTGTTAATTTTAGCCATTCTGACTGGTGTGAGGTGGTATCTCATCGTGGTTTTGATTTGTATTTCCCTGATGCCAAGTGATATTGAGCATTTTCTCATGTGTTCTGTTGGTCATTTGTATATCTTCTTTGGAGAAAAGTCTATTTATGTCTTCTGCCCATTTCTTGATTGGACTTTTTGTTTTTTGGGTGTTGAATTTGGTAAGTTCTTTATAGATTTTGGATACTAGCCCTTTATCTGATATGTCATTTGCAAATATCTTCTCCCATTCTATAGGTTGCCTTTTAGTTTTATTGACTCTTTCCTTTGCTGTGCAAAATATTTTTATCCTGATGAAGTCCCAATAGTTCATTTTTGCTTTTGTTTTTCTTGCCTTTGGAGACGTGTCTAGCAAGAAGTTGCTGTGGCCAAGGTCAAAGAGGTTGTTGCCTGCATTGTCCTCTAGGATTTTGATGGATTCCTGTCTCACACTTAGGTCTATCATCCATTTTGAGTTTATTCTTGTGTATGGTATAAGAAAGTGGTCCAGTTTCATTCTTCTGCATGTGGCTGTCCAATTTTCCCAACACCATTTGTTGAAGAGATTGTCTTTTTTCCATTGGATATTCTTTCCTGCTTTGTCAAAGATTAGTTGACCATACAGTTGTGGGTCCATTTCTGGGTTCTCTATTCTGTTCCATTGATCTATGTGTCTGGCTTTTTTGCCAGTACCATACTGTCTTGATGATTACAGCTTTGTAATACAGCTTGATGTCCAGAATTGTGATGCCTCCAGTTTTGGTTTTCTTTTTCAACATTCCTTTGACCATTCGGGGTCTTTTCTGGTTCCATACAAATTTTAGGATTGTTTGTTTCAGCTGTGTGAAAAATGTAAATGGTATTTTGATAGGGATGCATTGAATGTGTAGACTGCTTTGGGTAGCATAGACATTTTCACAATATTTGTCCTTCCAATTCATGAGCATGGAATGTTTTTCCATTTCTTTGTGTCTTCCTCAATTTCCTTCATAAGTGTTCTATAGTTTTCAGAGTACAGATCTTTTACTTCTTTGGTTAGGTTTATTCCTAGATATCTTGTGGTTTTTGGTGCAATTGTAAATGGGATCAATTCCTTGATTTCTCTTTCTTCTGCTTCATCGCTAGTGTGTAGAAATGCAACTGACTTCTGTGCATTGACTTTATATCTTGCCATTTTGTTGAATTCCTGTATCAGTTCTAGCAATTTTTTGCTGGAGTCTTTTGGGTTTTCTACATAGAATATCATGTTATCTGTGAAGAGTTAAAGTTTGACTTCTTTGCTGATTTGGATTCTTTTATTTCTTCATGTTGTCTGACTGCTGAGGCTAGGACTTCCAGTACTATGTTGAAAAACAGTGGTGAGAGTGGCCATCCCTGTTGTGTTCTTAACCTTAGGGGGAATGCTCTCAGTTTTTCCCTGTTGAAGATGATATTCGCTGTGGGTTTTTCATATATGGCTTTTATGATATTGAGGTATGTTCCTTCGATCCCTACATGGTAGAGAGTTTTTATCAAGAAAGGATGCTATATTTTGTCAAATGCTTTTTCTGCATCTATTGAGAGGATCATATGGTTTTTGTCCTCTCTTTTATTAATGTGGGGTATCACACTGATTGATTATAGATACTGAACCACCCTTGCAGCCCAGGAATAAATCCCACTTGGTTGTGGTGAATAATCCTTTTAATATACTGTTTGGATCCTATCAGCTAGTATCTTAGTGAGAATTTTTGCATCCATGTTCATAGGGATATTGATCTGTAATTCTTTTTAGTGGGGTTTTTTGTCTGGTTTGTTAATGCTGGCCTCATAGAATGAGTTTGGAAGTTTTCCTTCCATTTCTATTTTTTTGAAACAGTTACAGAAGGATAGGTATTAATTCTTCTTTAAATGTTTGATAGAATTCCACTGGGAAGCCATTCGGCCCTGGACTCTTTTTGTTGGGAGATTTTTTTGATTAATGATTCAATTTCTTTGCTGATTATGGGTCTGTTCAGGGTTTCTGTTTCTTCCTGTTTCAGTTTTGGTAGTTTATATGTTTCTAGGAATGCATCCATTTCTTCCAGATTGCCTAAGTTGTTGGCATATAATTGCTCATAATATCCTCTTATAATTCTTTGTATTTCTTCAGTGTTGGTTGTGATCTCTCCTCTCTTGCTCATGATTTCATTTATTTGGGTCCTTTCTCTTTTCTTTTTGATAAGTCTGGTTAGTGGTTTATTGATCTTATTAATTCTTTCAAAGAAGAAGCTCCTAGTTTCATTGATCTGTTTTTTTGATTTCTAGATCATTGATTTCTGCTCTAATCTTTATTATTTCTCTTCTGCTGGATTTAGGCTTTATTTGCTGTTCTTTTTCCAGCTCCATTAGGTGTAAGGTTAAGTTGTGTATTTGAGACTTTTCTGGTTTCTTGAGAAAGACCTGTATTGCTATATACTTCCCTCTTAGGACCACCTTTGCTTCATCTCAAAGGTTCTGAACTGTCGTGTTTTCATTTTCATTTGCTTCATGTATTTTTAAAATTCTTCTTTAATGTCCTGGTTGACCCACTCATTCTTTAGTAGGATGCTCTTTAACCTCCATGTATTTGTGGTCCTTCCAGATTTTTTCCTTGTAGTTGACTTCAAGTTTTAAGCACTGTGATCTGAAAATATGCATGGACTAATCTCAATCTTTTTGTACCAGTTGAGACCTGATTTGTGACCCAGTATGTGATCTATTCTGGAGAATGTTCCATGCATTCGAAAGAATGTGTATTCTGCTGCTTTAGGATGAAATGCTCTGAATATATCTGTTAAGTCCATCTGATCCAGTGTGTTATTCAAAGTCCTTGTTTCCGTATTGATCTTCTGTTTACATGTTCTGTCCATTGGTGTGCCTGGGATGTTAAAGTCCCCTACTATTATTGTATTATTATCAATGTTTTTCTTTATTTTTTTAAAGATTTATTTATTTGAGAAAGAAAGAGGGAGCAAGAGAGAGAGCACAAGATGGGGAGGTGGGGAAGAGCAGAGGGATGAAGGAGAAGCAGATTCCCCACTGACCAGGGAGTCCACCACACAGGGCTCCACCTCAGGACCTTGGGGTCATGACCTGAACCGAAGGCAGATACTCAGCTGACTGAGCCACCCAGGCACCCCTCAATGTGTTTCTTTAATTTTGTTATTAATTGGTTTATATATTTGGCTGCTCCCAAGTTAGGGGCATAAATATTTATAATATTTATAAATAAAAGGGATAGACCCTTTTATTATGACATAGTGTCCTTCTTCATTTCTTAGTATAGTCTTTGGTTTAAATTCTAGTTTGTCTGATATAAGGATGGCTACTTCAGCTTTCTTTTGATGTCCATTGGCATGATAAATAGTTCTCCACCCCCTCACTTTCAATCTCGAGGTGTCTTTGGGTCTAAAATGTGTCTCTTGTAAGCAGCATATCAATGGGTCTTGATTTTTTATCCATTCTGATACCCTACGTCTTTTGATTGGAGCATTTAGTCCGTTTACATTCAGAGTAATTATTGAAAGATCTGAAATTAGTGCCATTGTATTACCTGTAAACTCACTGTTCCTGTAGATTGTCTCTGACATTTTTGGTCTTTGTTTGGGCTCTCTCTTTGCTCAAATGATCCCCTTTAACATTTCTTGCAGGGCTGGTTTAGTGTTCACAAATTCCTTTACTTTTTATTTGTCCTGGAAATTCTTTATCTCTCCTTCTATTCTGAATGACAGCTTTGCTGGCTAAAGTATTGTGGGCTGCATATTTTTCCCATTTAGCACATTAAATATATCATGCCAGTCTTTTCTGGCCTACCAGGTCTCTATGGACAGATCTCCTGCCAGCCTTATGTTTCTACACTTGTACGTTAAGGACCTCTTGTCCTGAGCTGCTTTCAGGATTTTCTCTTTATTTTTGAAATTTGCAAGTTTCACTGTTTATATGTCAAGATGTTGACCTATTTTAATTGATTTTGACAGGGGGGTTCTCTGTGGACTTAAATACCTGTTTCCTCCCCAAATAGGGAAGTTCTCAGCTATAATTTGTTCAAATAAACCTTCTGTCCCTCTCTGCCATTTTCATCTTCTGGGACCCTCATTATCCAGATATTATTTTGTTTTATGGAATTGCTGAGTTCTCAAAGTCTCCCTTCGTGATCCAGTAGTTGTCTTTATCCTTTTCAGCTTCCTTATTTTCCATTATTTTGTGTTCTATATCACTGACTCTCTCTTCTGCCTCATTTATCCTTGCTGTTAAAGCCCATTTGTGACTTCATCTCAGTAATAGCATTTTTAATTTCAGCCTGATTAGATTTTAGTTCTTTTATTTCTACAGTAAGGGATTCTCTAGTGTCTTCTATGTTTTTTTTTTCAAGCCCAGCTAATATCTTTATAATTGTTGTTTTAAATTCTAGTTCAGACATTTCACTTTTAACCATATTGATTAAATCCCTGGTAGTGGGTATTACCTCCTGTTCTTTCTTTTGGGGTGAATTTCCCTGTCTAGTCATTATTTCCAGAAAAGAAAGGAGGAAAAAAAAGGGAAAAAAACCCCAGCAAAAATAGCAGTAACAACAACAATAACAACAAAAACTTCAAGAAGTGTTTCTGGTGCATGCTGTGTACACTCTGCTATTGTGTTTTGGCTGCTCTTTTCCACTAGGCCTTCTTCTGCAAAATTCCTCCTTGCTTGTAGTGCGGAGTGTTTGGACCTTTAGGTAGGTGTGCTTTGTTTGTCAAGATAAGCGTCACATTTGCCATGTTCTCTCCCTCCAACTGTGCAGATTGTTTCTTTAATTCTCGGATCATCTTCCTAGTCGTTAAAAAGTAGTTGAATGTTGATCTAGCTATATGCGAAGGACAAGGCAAGTTCAGGGTCTCCCTGCTACTCTGCCATCTTCCCAAGTTCTGATATTACTTTCTTTTAAACTGCTAGGCACAAACCCATTTCATTCCTTTTCAAAGGTCTTGGAAAGCTGACTGCTAATCAATAGTTGAGAAATGAGAGAAAGGCTTGCCTGACTATTCCTTCACCTTTTCATCCCATCTGTCCACCCAGGGGGCCCTCCCTAAGTGTCTGTCCCAGGGCCAGGCAGCATGACTCCCCACTCTCAACCTTGGCCCCCAGCCAGTTGGTTGACCACATCTCCCTTCTGAATCCAGATGTTCTCCCCTCCTTGCTAAGTTGTTTATTATGGTATTTTTCAAACAGTCCCCCCAAAATACCAAGATAGTATAATGAGCCCCCATGCGACCATCATCCAGCTTCAATTACCAACCAGTGGCCAGTCTTTTTCATGTATACATCCACCCACTTATCCCTCCCTGTATTATTTTGAAGCAAACATCAGACGTCATGTCAGGTAATCCATAAATATTTGATATGTGCCTTTAAAAGATAAGGACTTTGATCATTGTAAAAAGTTAACACTAATTCTTTAATATCATCAAGTATCCAGTCACTAATCTCATAACTTTTTCCCTTTACAGTTTATTTGTTTGGACCAGGATCCAAATAAGGTCCACACACTGTGAATGGCTGATGTATATTGTCTTTTTAAACCTATAGGTTCCTTCTCCACCTCCATCTTTTTGCTTTTCCTCAAAACTTATTTATTGAAGAAACTGGTTGTTTGCCCTGTATGTCAGGTTTCCCATGGTCTGGATTGTGCTGATTGCATCCTTGTGGTGGTGTTGAGCACGTTTCTCTGCCCTCATGTTTTTCTGTAAATTGGAAGTTGGACGTCTGATCATTTCAGCTTTGATACTTCACGGGTGGTGCTGTTCATCCTTCAAGGGGCACGTACTTTCAGGTTGTTGCCCTTCTTGTGAGGTGAGCAGCCAGTGATGCTCAGCGCCAAGGCCCATTCATTCTTTAGTGGTTGTACAACGGTGGCTGGTTTACCTTTGATGACTTATGGTCTCCTCCTGCAGACTCTGGTGCACCCCTGATCTTTTCTGCAGCATCTGCCTCCTGAACGGGTTCTTAGCTACTAGCATTCCTTGGCACTTAGTTACCAGACTCCTGTCAAGGTCACACAGAACTGGGCGTAAAAATCAGGAGATAGCACAAATTCTACCCAAACACCCCAGTTAGGGGGCTACTCTTGGGGGAAAGGAGGTTCGGTGGTCATCAGAGTGTGTGACCTGACTCTTCCAACCAAAGAAAGATTCTCACGGGTGAAGTCAAGTGTAGCTCAGGGCCAGCTGAGGTCACCTGGTTCTTTGAAAAGGAATGAAATGGGCTTGGGCCTAGCAGGAGGCTGCCCCCACTAAAACTCCCAGCAGCTTGTACTGTCACAGTCATTCTAGCTCTGAGTCTTTGCATCCTTGAACTCTCCAGCCCACTTACAGCTCATCTCCCCCAGCTGTTCCTTAAATCTGCAGATCCAGGTATGGGACTCAGCCCGGGGACCTTGTCTCCTCAGGATCACGCACAAGTCCTTTATGAGCATGACAGATATTCCTTAGGTTTGGGGCCCTGGTTGGGTTTCAAGTTGCCCTGTGCCTGGGCCCCTCTCTTCCGGTCCCTTCTCAGTCACTGAGTCTCCTTCCCACAGAGGCACTCCCTTCATTACAGTGAAGATCAGTTTAGTGACTCACTGCGGTGACAGACACCACCTGCCTCAGGTTTCACCCAGCAGCACAGATTGTTGAAACACCTCCCCCACCCATGCCCCATTCCCACCCAGTCCCCATGGAGAGAAGGATAATGTGGAAATACATAGTCCTCCTCCCCCTTAGAACTACATTTTTGTGCCAGTGGGCCCCTTGGGCAGTGTAGCAAAGCCTTAGACTCTCTCTCAGAATAATATTTTTAAAAACATAAAACAAAATGTTAAAAACCAATTATACCTCAGAATTGGAAACAATCCAAGTGTCTGGGGGACATTTGGGGGAAGTGGTTAAATAAATTAGGTACATGCTTACCGTGGAACACTACTCAAGAACAAAAAGGAAGGGCGCCTGGGTGGCTCAGTTGGTTAAGCGACTGCCTTCGGCTCGGATCATGATCCTGGAGTCCCGGGATCGAGTCCCGCATCGGGCTCCCTGCTCGGCGGGGAGTCTGCTTCTCCCTCTGACCCTCCCCCCTCTCATGTGCTCTCTCTCATTCTCTCTCTCAAATAAATAAATAAAAATCTTAAAAAAAAAAAAGAACAAAAAGGAACAAGCTATTATCTACACGACAATTTGGATTGATCTTAAGAGAATTATACAGAATGAAAACAAGCCAATCTCAAAAGGTTATCTACTTTTGAAAGTATGCAAACCTCAAAAAGGTATAGATTCCTTTACATAACATTTTTGCAATGACAAAAATTATAGAGAGGGAGAACAGATTAGTGGATGTCAGGGTTTAGGGGAGGGAGAGGATGGTAAGTGTCTGACTATGAAAGAACAGCATGAGGGATCCTTGTGGTGATAGAACTGTTGTCATAGTCACACAAATCTACACATGAGATAAAACCGCATGGAACTAAATACACCCCCCCCACACACACACACGAGTACACATAAAACTGGTGAGATCAGAACTAAATACACCCCCCCCACACACACACACACGAGTGCACATAAAACTGGTGAGATCAGAATCAAGGAGGGGGACTGTATCAGTGTCAGTTTCCTGGTTGTGATATTGTACTATAGTTTTGCAAGATGTTACGTGGGGAGAAACTGGGTGAAAGGTACACAGGACCTGTCTGAATTATTTCTTAAAATTCATGTTTGTAATTAAGATAATTTTGCCTTAAAATAAAAAGTTAAAACATTATTCTGAAATACAATTATTAAAATATTTAAAAAACACATTTATGATACAGGAATATATTGTTATTAACACATTTCAAAAGAACTAGCGGGGGATCTTACAACTCTGATGACAGTGGTGAGTATAAACAGTGTTTCAAGATACCTGTGATGAAGTCCTGCTAATACTATTATGCCTACATTCACGATTGAAGGAGATGTCAATTTTGTTAGAGGTAAATGAAAATAAAAATGTAAATTTTCTTCCTACCCAAATTTACGGTTCCCTGAATTAGATCGTGGACCTTCAAGTTAAGAACCCCTGCCTTGTTTAAAATGGTAACTTTCTGGGGTGCCTGAGTGGCTCAGTCAGTTAAGCATCTGCCTTTGGCTTAGGTCGTGATTTCAGGGTCCTGGGATCCAGCCCCGCGTTGGGCTCCCTGCTCAGTGGGGAGTCTGCTTCTCCTTCTGCCTCTGACCCTCTCCCTGCTTGCTCTCTCTCTCTCAAATAAATAAATTATATCTTTTAAAAAAATGGCAACTTTCCCTCCTCGATTACACAGCTATAATGAACATAAAGGGAGATGAGTAGTAGAGGGAGTGGGTATGGAAGAGGCAGTGATCACACTGCATTGGTCATGGGGGTGGGGCATTTCTGAAATGTTAATTGATGCTTCCCCATATTGACCTTCCCTCCACTCAAATAGCCAGACCTCAGAAAAGGCCTTCCAATTTTTCCTTGTATTTGAGTACAGGAGTTCAAGGACATTAAGCCTCCCTTTCTATCCTATATCCATCTAAAACATTATTTCCCAGGCTGGGGAGAAGAGAGGTCTGAGAGAAGCAAGTCAGTCTAGACATTAGGAGACTCTGTGCTCTGCCTCCCAGCCAGAGTCCTGGGATTTATGGGGTCCAAGGCAGAAATATATGGTAATGGTGAGTCCAAGATGAGTAGGGCCACAGGCCCAGGCCCTCACCTGGCACAGAAGCAATCAAGTGACATAATCAATGTCCTGCTGGGGCTGACGGTACCAGTGGGTCATACTGAGTGTGGACAGATGCAGCTGGTGAGCAACAGGAAGGCAGGAAATGATGTCTAAGTGAATGTCCACATGGAAGATGCCACCAAAGACAAGGTGGCACAATGCCTGCTTGAACCTTGGCACTGACTGAATCATAGAACTGATGTTATTCTGGGAAACGGGTGACCCTCACAGTGACAGAGACTTGTTTTTCAATATCCTGTGGATTAGGGCCTCAAAACAGAAAATAAGTTGTTCTAGAAAAATATGACCATGTTTTCTTGTATACTTGAGTACGTGGCCAAGAGCTAGTGGCACTTTGAGAGTCCAGGGGCATAGCTTCTGCAGCAGGCTCTGGTGGAGGTCATCCTATACTCTCCCTCCCCTGCTCAGCATACGCTGCTGACTTCCCACTGGCAATACCCACCCTGCTTCATCAGAAGGCCTGCTCTGGCTAACAAAGCCTGTTTGGCCCCTGCCCAGCAGTGTGGCCCCCAGCCCCTCAAGCCTCCTCAACAAATGACTGGTGTGAGTTGGTACAGAAGTACCCCCACCTCCCTAGCCCCTAAAGTGGAATAAGTCTGAGGTGTGTGCTCTATACTACCCCGAGTTTCTCAGTGGATGGAGCTCCAGTACCCACAGGGTAAAAGAAGTAACACACTCTTTATTGGCGGCCTTCCCTCCCCCACCAACCTCACTTCCCCAGTCTCCTTCCTGTGTCTCTGAAATAAAGTCCTACTTACACCACATGACATTGTCAATGGTTGACTTCTTTGACTTATAAAAATGGCAATTTCATGTAGACCAAACTAAAATTTACATTCCAATCTTTGTTTCAGGGGCTGCTAACACAGTTATCTACCTACTCTATCTAAGGATTGCCCTCTCGAATCACCACCCAGCTACCCTTAGGGAGCGTCAATGGGAGAAAACTGCAAAACCAAATCTGGGAGCTGAACCGCTGGAGATCTACAGAGGACCCTCTGCCTCTTCTGGTTCCGCAGGACGGCTGGTCCTGGAAGAGGCGGGCCAGGACAACAGCAGAGGCTGTTTCAGGATGAATACACGCTCCACCCAGATATTGCACATTAGAGTGGGAAGTGTGGCCACAAAATGAGGAAACCATGGGAGATAAGGAAATGCTGTAACTGGAAATGTGATGGAATGTTTGGAAGCAGAAGACCTGGGTGTGAGCTGAGAATCTGAAAAGAGGAACATCTGGCTGAGATCAGGAAGGTGACATTGAAAACCCTAGGGGTCTATTTGGCCTGATCCCAGTCCTCCCTCCCGGAGAACTCAATCCCTCCGAAGTAGAGGGCTCTGGACATATAGATAGGCTCAAGAACACTGTGGCTAAAACAGAACCCTGAGAATAAATAGCACTTTCACATCTCAGTTAGCCACCCGACGAAGTTAATCTGCTTCCAAGGCTCTGAGGGTAGGGGAACGCCTATCTAGACAGCAGGGCAGGAGCAGAACTTGGTCTAGAAGCCAGGCCTGTTTCCACTGAGCAGATGCTTTCGCCTATAACCCACTGGAGGAAATGCATTTTACCTGGAAGTCCATTGCATAAGCTTCACAAAATAATAATCACCCAAACTACCCACAATGTGCTTTGATATTTTCTATTCTGTTCTGTTTCATATTTTCTAAATGCTGGACATGACCCATTAGGTGATTTCACAACCTGCTGCTGGGTGGTAACCTACGATATGAAATATTGCCCTTGAGCGTATCCAGAAATACAAGGGTGTGGACAGTACTGCTGAGCTTTTCCTAAATACTGTGTATTTACCATCAGCCCCTGTGTCCCATTCAGGGCTACAGGGATTGCTGGGCTGAACCAGGACAGCCTCTCAAACGGAAAGTGATTCCTATTTCCCAATCCAGTGATTCAAACCAGGCACTTTCACATTTTTTGCCACCATATTCCCTTTTTTGGCCATATCCCTGTACCACCTGGACTATGTATTATTGTATGAATATTCTCTGTAAATCAATTAATCACTTTTTTGAAGCTTAAATTCTCACCCTAGCCCTATCTTATGGAGTACTATTGGTAAAATCAAAGCTTTGATGCTATTCCACAGTGCAAAATAAAACAAAAACACAATTATGAAAATAAAACATGTCTTCTGTGTTTCACCTTAAATCATTCAGCCAGTAGCCCTCCCTGGCCTGCTCCTTTCACCAGAAAAAAATCTTAGCCTCTGTATAGCTCAAGCTGTCCCTAACCCCAGAAAGGTTTCATCCCTTCCATCTGTCCACCTATCCAACGATAATCAGTGCTATTATCATGGCTAACAGCATTTGAACTCATTGATCATCACACCAGCTCTAGGAAGTATTAAGCTCACCCCATTTTACAGATGAGGAAATTGAGGTATGGAGAGATCAAGTAAACTTGCCCATAGCTAGGAAGTGATGGAGCCAGGTTTTGAACCCAGAGCCTGTGTGCCTGACTGTTGTACTGTTGCCTCTTCCAGAACTTTCTGGACTGCTCAGTCCATAGGATTGTTCTTCCTCTGTCCCCAAAGCGTTCAATTCCTGCCTGTTTAACTCATTTGGGGGTTAATCATAAACTCCTTGGGGATACTGCCTCCACCAGGCTGGGGGCTTCTTAAAAGGAAGGCTGCATCTTATTCCCTGTGTGTTTCTGCATCCAGCAACCTGTTTGAGGCGTTGCAGGCCTTCAGTAAGTGTCTGTTAGGCCCTGTGATCTTTGCTTCGCGAGTTATCAGCTCACAGGCTGGTTTCCAATGAAGCCCTGGGAATAGTCAGGGGGAAGGGGAGATGAATCAGAGGCAACAGGATCAGGTAGTCTTAACCTGCGATCCACAGATCCCCAGGGGACTCAGCCTAGTATGCAGGAGGTCCATGTACCTAGATAAGAACAAGATTAGATCCTTATTTTCATTGACCTCTGATGGAAATTCAGCATTTCCTTCAAATGGAATGTGATGCATGACTTGTCACTAGTAAAGCCATTGAGAGTTTTATTTCACATCACCAGTGGTAGAGCAGACAACTCAAAACATTTACACTCATCACTTTCTGGAAATTCTGGTTGTTGCAGACTCACTTGTAATTTAAGACATTAATAAAGAAACACATAGATAGCACATACCATGCCACAATCTAAAAAATATCATGGTATCTGTATTTTAACAGGATCAGCAGCTCCTAGAAATTTCAATAGGATTGTTAATCTTACGTAGTTTTTTCTTTTTTTCCCTCCCCATCCCCCTTATGTACTTCATTTTATGATTTTTCTTTGTATTTTTTTAAAAGATTTTATTTATTCATTTGAGACACAGAGATACAGAGAGAGAGACAGAGAGAACATGAGCAGGGGGAGAGGCAGAGGGAGAAGCAGGCTCTCCACTGAGCCAGGAGCCTGATATAGGACTCAATCCCAGGACCCTGGGATCATGACCTGAGCTGAAGGCAGACGCTCAACCATCTGAGCCACCCAGGCACCCTCATTTTATGATTTTTAAAACATTATTCTGAGATGGGCCCGTAGGCTTCACCAGACTGCCAGAGGGAGCCATGGCACAAAGGAGGTTAAGTCACTACATAGAGAATCATGATTTAGGGCTGGGTTTGGAGCCAGACAGACCTGGGTTCAAACCTTAATTCTACCATTTACAAGCCAAATTACCTGGGCCTCAGCTCCCTCACTTCTAGAATGGGGATCACTACCTATCTTACTGGATTAGCATCTCGTACCTGAGTAAAGCTGATGTCCAAACCCAGCGCCGACTGCCTGGTGGGGCAGACAAAGCCTGGGGATAGGAGAACCCTCAGCTGGGATAGGGTCTACCTTTCCCTGGGTTTCCTACCTCTTCCATCAGAGAAGTCATTTGTCCCCCTCAGACTGGCTGAGCTAAGATTTCTGTAGCAGGACAGAAAGGCTGACTTCAGACTCTTATGACATACTCTATCCCATTTCTGAGCCCAAATTCTTCATCGCACTCCCAAAACTGGCTGACACAATGATGCGCCCAGGAGAGGCCTGTCATCTCCCTCTTTTAAGCATTGACATGCATATCCACATTTGTCCACTGGGTGGGGCTGGTTCACACTCTTTAGCCTTCAGCCCAAGGGGCAGAGACAGAACCCTTCATTCAGCTGAGAACATTCCCTCACCTCAACCTGCTTTTTTTTTTCTTTTCCAAATTGAGCCTGACATTCAGAAAAGCACCCACTTTGTGCTCCTTTCCAGTAATCTACTACTCTAAGAATGGTGGTGACTATCCTTTTATATTTTTATTTATTTTTTAAAGATTTTATTTATTTATTTGACAGAGAGAGAGCAGGAGAGTACAGGCAGGGGGAGCTGCAGAGGGAGAGGGAGAAGCAGGCCCCCCGCTGAGCAGGGTGCCATGGGATCATGACCTGAGCCAAAGGCAGTCGCTTAACCGACTGAGCCACACAGGCATATCCTGACTTTTAACATAGGTTAACTTTCCCTTCTCTTATACTTTATTTAAATGTAGTCATAAAGAATATATTCTTAGAAAGTGAAGATGACACAAATGGAAAGATATTCCATGCTCATGATTGGAAGAGTGAATATTGTTAAAATGTCCATACTGTGCAAAGCAATCAACAGATTCCTTATCAAAATACCAATAGCATTTTTCACAGAACTAGGACAAATAACCTAAAATTTGTATAGAACCACAAACACCCCCAAGTAGCTTAAGAAATCTTGAGAAAGCAGAACAAAGCCGGAGGTATCACAATGCCAGCTTTCAAGATATACTACAAAGCTGTAGTAATCAAGACAGTATGGTACTGGCACAAAAACAGACACACAGCTCAATAGAACAGAGAACAATAGAATAGAGAGCCCAGAAATAAACCCACAATTACATGGTCAATTGAAGTATGACAAAGGAGGCAAGAATATACAATGGGGGAAAGACAGTCTCTTCAATAAATGGTGCTGGGAAAACTGGAGAGCTCCACGCAAAAGAATGAAACCAAACCACTTTCTAACACTATTCACATAAATAAACTCAAAATGGATTAAAGACCTAAAAGTGAGACCTGAAACCATAAAAATCCTAGAAGAGAGCACAGGCAGTAATTTCTCTGACATTGGCTGTAGCAACATTTTTCTACATATGTCTTCTGAGGCAAGGGAAACAAAAGCAAAAATAAACTGTTAGGACTGCATCAAAATAAAATCTTTTGCACAGCAAGGGAAACTATCAACAAAACAAAAAGGCAAGCTACTGAATAGATATTTTTCCAAAGAAGACATACAAATGGCCAATAGAAAAGATGCTCAGCATCACTCGTCATCAGGGAAATGCAAGTCAAAACCCAGTGAGGTATCCCCTCACACCAGGCAGAATGGCTAAAATAAAAAAGACAAGAAATAACAAGGGTTGCAACGATGTGGAGAAAAAGGAACCCTCGTGCACTATTGGTTGGAATGTAAATTGGTGCAGCCACTATGGAAAACTATATAGAGTCTCCTCAAAAAATTAAAATAGAGGGACGCCTGGGTGGCTCAGTTGATTAAGTGTCTGTCTTCAGCTCAGGTCATGATCTCGGGGTCCTGGGATAGAGCCCCGCACTGGGCTCCCTGCTCAGCAGGGAGTCTGCTTCTCCCTCTCCCTTTTCCTCTGCTCCCCCACTCATGCTCTCTTTCTCAAATAAATAAATAAAATCTTTTTAAAAAATTAAAATAGAAATACCATATGATCCAGTAATTCCACTACTGAGCATTTACTCAAAGAAAATGAAAACACTAATTTGAAAAGCTTTATGCAGCATTATTATTGCAGCATTATTTACAATAGCCTTAATATGGAAATAATCTAATTGTGCATGATAGACAAATGGATAGAAAGATATGGTATGTGTTTATACATGTATACACACACAATAGAATATTAGGTAGCCATAAAGAAGGATGAGATATTGCCATTTGTGAGAACATGGATGGATCTAGAGGGTATCATGCTAAATGAAATAAGTCAGACTGAGAAAGACAAATATCATATGATTTCACTCATATGTGGAATCTAGAAAATGAAACAAATGAATAAACAAACAAAAAGCAGAATCAGACGTATAAATACAGAGAACTGATGGTTGCAGGAGAGCAGGGGAGTGGAGGATGGGCAAAATGGGTGAAGGGGAGGGGGAGATCCAGTCTTCCAGTCTTATGGAATGAGTAAGTCACAGAAATAAGAGGCGCAGCATAGGGAATAAAGTCAATGGTACTGTGATAGTGTTGTATGGTGACAGAAAGTAGCTATATTTGTAGTTAGCATAGCATAATGTAGAGAGAAGTTGAACTTTCAATACATGTTTTACACTTGAAAATAATGTAACATTGTGTCAACTACACTCAAATTAAAAATTATAATTAAAATAATACAATAATATATTCTTTTGCATTGGTTTCTTTTGTTAAACATTATGTTTATAAGATTACATGAAATAGTTCGTTTATTCTCATTGCCATATAAGTTCCATTGGGTGATTATGCAATAATTTATTTATCTGTTTATCTGGTGACTGGGCATTTGAATAGTTTCTACTTTGAGCTTTGCTTTGTTGTTGCTCCATGGAGGGTGGTATCCACCCACCCAAGGTTTGTTTGGAGCTGGAGACCGGTGACACAATACACTCACCCAGAGGGTCTGAGAGATTTATTACTCACATAGTGAGGCTTTCGGGGGAGAGCACAGACAACACTCAAGCCAGTCTGTTTGGCTTGAGTAGAAGGGGCAAGTGGCTCTTGTTTTTATAGTGGTTTGGGGTGGAGGAGTTCTGGATGAAGACTCCCTCTTCCACAGGCTGGGGTTTGTGTGGTTTGGATTCCCACCCACACCTAGGAAACCTGGGTTTTTTCTTAGCAGCATGTTCAGGTGTGGAGCAGGAAGGAAAAAGAGAGTGATGGGCTTGAAGGCTATCAGTGGTCAAACATAAAAAATGGAGTTAGGCTATCACAGGGTTATTACGAGTAGTACTGCCATGAACATCCTGGTATAAGCCTTTTGGCAAACATATTATGCATTTCTATTGGGTCTCTAGCAGTGCAATTGCTGTGATATATGTTTGACTTTGGTAAACACTGTGGAACAGTTTTTCAAAATGATTGTACCAAATTACATTCTCTCTAACAACACTTATGGATGCACTTACGGATGTTTATCCACTCCACAGTTGAAGGACATTTGGTTTGTTTCCAGCTTTTGTGTGTGTGTGATTACAAATAAAGATTCTATAAACAATATTATGCGGGTTTTTGTTTCATTTCACTTGGGTAAATACTAGGAATGGAATGGCTGGGTTATATGGTAAGTATATGTTTAACTGTGTAAGAAACCAGGAAATCAGTTTTCCAAAAGTGGCTGTACCATTTTGCATTTCCACCAGCAATATATGAGAGTCCCAATTGTTCTACATCCTCCCAAGTACTTGGTATGGTCAGTCTTTACTTTTAGCCATTCCAGTAAATGTGAAGTAGTATTTCATTGTGGTTTTAATTTGCATTTCCTTAAAAACTAATGATATTGAACATATTTTCATATGCTTACTTACCATTCATATAACTTCTTTGGTGAAGTGTCTTTTCAAACTTTTTTAACATTAGAAAAAAATTTGAGCTGTTTGTCTTCTTATTCTTGCTATAGAGGGCTCTTTAAAAAAAAAAAATTTTTTTTAAGTAGGCTCCACACTGGGTATAGATCAACACAGGGCTTGAACTCATGACCCTGAGATCAAGATGTGAGCTGAGATCAAGAGTCAGATGCTTAACCAACTGAGCCACGCAGGCACCCCTGCAGGGCTCTTTATAGATCATGGATACAAGTCCTTTGTCAGGTATATGATTTGTAAATATTTTTTCCTAGTTTCCATTGTCTTAACAGTATCTTTTGAAGAGCAGAGTTCTTAATTTTTGTAAAGTCCAAAGAATTTTTTTTCTTTTATAGATTGTACTTTTTGTGTCTTATCTAAGAAATCTTTGCTTACCCTAAAGTCACAAAGATTTTCTCTTGTGTTTTCTTCTAGAAATTTTATAATTTTTAGTTTTATATTTAGGCCTATTATTGATAAACCTATATTAGCAAACTTCAGAAGGCTAATTACAAGGGGGCTCTGATAATGTACATTTTGAAAAAGGTCATAGTTTACTTGTAGTAAAACATTTAAGCTATATAAGGAGGGTCATATTTTCTGTGCATGGAGTCAGTGCTAAAGATTCATGCTAATTCAGAATTTATCTTTCAGAATAAATGACATGAGATTCTGGCGATGATGGGAGCTGCTTTCCTTTTTGCATCCTCCCTTTGATAGATGTACATCCACAGTATATATTTAATAGGTCATAAATATGTCCTTTTAGACTATAAATAATTTCATATAATCTTGGCTTTGTTCCTCTGCTCCTCAGAGGCTCATGTGTTTCATCTTTCAAAAATTAAGAAGTGGGAGTGAGGTTTATTTAATGTAATATGACAAGCAAACCCTAAGTAGCATAACAAATACATAAAAGTTCATCTTGCAATCAGGATAATTCATTTGTACTTAATAACTTTTAATAATTGTCCACCAATGTCCAGGATCTACCTGAACCAACTGATATACTATTCCTCTCTTATAAAGTGAAGAAACTGGAATACTTCTTTAATTTTATGGGTATTTTTTCTATCTACTTTGAGTCACAGTTAAAATTCCTGAGCTATTTTATTCTTCCTTTACAGAGGCAAGAGACAACTCCTTGGTTTGTAGAGCCCCAGTGGCATCCTTAGTTGCAGTAGGCCTTGTTCTAGAATCCCCACAGGTTTTACAATGGGCCTCTCTAGTTCAAAAATCCCAGCTCCAAGGATCAGAGCTAGAAAAAGGATATAAAACCAAATGTTCCAAAAAGATGAGGAGTTCTCTATTTTTCAAAGCAGCTGACCAACACACACATACTATGTCAGGGAGGATCCATGTCTTAGGTAGTTAGTCTTTAGGTGGGGGGATTTTTAGTATCTAGCACATTGCATCCCAAAGATATAGCCAAGAACTTTACAGACAATGCTAAAATCTGTGTGTACCTACTACTGGGTGGCCATGGGTCACCACTGCAAAAGACATTTGAAGGAGAGAGCTATGGTGGAAAGGGACAGGGAAGAAGGATCTTCCTGATATGCAGCAGTAAACTATGGTGGTAAGCAAGGTGAGGACTTAAGAATCCTAATATTAGACCAGCAGTCTCCCACTTTATGGACTAGACTTGAGGTTGTTTATCTGGCCTCTCCATATGTCCTACAAAACTTCTTTGTGGTCTTCACTTAGTCCATCTTGGATGCCACCCAGCAACCCTTTTCCTTTCTAGGATAAAGCTTCCACAGGGCTCTGGGGTCTCTATTAAACAGATTTACCTTGTTTGCTACCGATTTTGATATAGTTGTGGCTTGTCACTCTTGTATCCTCAAGGATCATCTAGAGCCCCATGCAGCTGTGGGGATGGTCAAGAAGATGTCATAGGACTCCTTCCAACTGGGTTCTTTCTTGAAATTCCTTTTCATATCCTGCTAGGACATATGCACTATATGGAGTCCAGGGTGGCCTGGGCTGCAAAGGAACCCAGGACATGAGTACTTGATAATAAGGAAGCAAAAGACAACTAAGAAAGTCCTCAGGGTTGGAATGACACCACTGGAATGCCAGCTAGATAATAATATTGAAATGGGCTGAGTCCCAAAATCTGGTGGATTGTAGAATTGTAGTATTTGAGTTCATCTTTTTTTTTTTTTTAAGATTTTATTTATTTATCTGACGGAGAGAGCGAGCGCATGTGAGCACAAGCAGGGGAGTGGCAGGCAGAGGGAGAGGAAGAAGAAGGCTTCCCACTGAGCAAGGAGCCTGATATGGGGCTCGATCCCAGAACCCTGGGACCATGACGTGAGCCGCAGGCAGATGCTTAACCGACAGAGCCACCCAGACCCCCTTAACCTTGATCCTTAGTAGAGCCTCAGGCCACATAAAGCCCACTTGTTGAAAGTTTTATATAGTTTTGCTTAGGGCCATAGTTTTGCTTCTATTTCATCAGAGCTTTGGAAGTTGGGAGGGATGTGTAGTTCGTAATTTATACATATGTTGGAAAAGTTGTCCCATAAAAAATGAGAACATTAGTCTGAGTTTAGATATGAGTATCTTTTCCCCGGGAAGTAATGCATTTTTGGAGTTGTGATTGTGGTAGCACCTGCCTTCCAGTAGGGGTCGCCACAAGGCTACCCAAAGAATAAGCATAACAGCTCTCACCCAGTGGGTGTGCCGAACGCTGGGACATGGCTTCTAGGGTGCTTTCCCGCATTACTAGTGGCAGAAGAAAGGCAGTGCACACAGTGAAAAATCAATACATTGCAAAACCCAGGTGCATGCCTGCATTTTTTATTCTATCATGCTCCTTCATCCAATTGTATGCTAAGATGCTGGCTCTGATGAGCAGGGAGGGGAGGAGGGACTTCGGAAACATAAGTCGCCAGTCTCGGTGGAAGCTATAAATAGATAAGACAGGATAGCAACCTGTTAGTGTCCAGGCAGCTTTTCTTTATTGGGGCCCCATTTTGTAGGCTCTGTGGTTGTTCTTACAATGGAAAGTGACAAGGGGCTAGGGACTGGAAGAGGGTGCTTCCACTTTATATAGTGGACTGCTTCATCTCAAGCATTTCCCTTTATGCACTTCAACTGCTTTGACTTTAAATAAACAAAACTTTCTGGGTAGAAATTCATACTTGTAAATCCAATACCCTAGATGTATAAATACTAGGAATCCAAAGGTATCTTAGATGTTTTAATATTAAGAATAATTTAGCAAGATTTCATCTTAAAATAAAAAAATCTGTGTTCTGCTGAGATCATGACTTGAGCTGAAATCAAGAGTATCACACTTAACCAACTGAGCCACCCAGGAGCCCCTATTTAGAAAAAAAAAAAAAAAAAACTGTGTCCCAAAGAGTTGCTCCCATGAAGTTGCTCCCATGACCTCCCATGATGGTCAAACCATGTTCTGGAGTTACACTGTCCAAGAGAGGGGCCACTAGCCGTATGCAGCTATTGAGTCCTTGGAATCTGAATAGTCTACACTGAGAAGTGCTCCCAGTATAAAGCACGCATCAGATTTCAAAGACTTGGTACAAAAAAAAGAATGTCAATATCTTATTAACAATTTAATATTAATTAATAATTTAATAATGATTATTATCTTGACAATATTTTCAATATTTTGGGTTGAGTATATAATTAAATTTAATTTCACCTGTTTCTCTCTCTCTTTTTTTTAATGTGACCATTAGAAAATTTTAAATTACTTTTGTGGTCCACCATCTATTTCCATTGGACAGTCCTGGTCTAGAGTCACTTATACACGTTCTAACGTGGGTGGCAATGGAATTCCTTTATCTGACAGACGGATTGGTGAGGTTTTTTCCAATTTGATGGCACTGGATATCTAACAGTTAACTGTCCTAAGGTCTTAAGAGATGGAGGCTTTCTGCTATTTGAATGTTCTAGGTGCCAATGCTACTCGAGGAAAAGGGAGAATATGCTCTCTTATTCCAGAAATCATCGTCTCCAAAGTTTTGTAAGAGCTTTATTTCACTACCATTAAACCACATAATTATTTAATACGAATTCTAAGTGTAATACTCATAGATATGATTTCTGGCTGAATAAAACTCATTCTGACCCATTTTGTGTAGTCTCTAGTAATATTAGGACTCATGTATTTTCACATGTTCAGTTAACTTTGAATTTATCAAATTCTTGACCTAAGTGGGTACTGTTGTTTACTAGTAATTACATTTTCAGCATCAAGGTCCATGAAAGGACATTCAGGAGACAATAACCACAGTAATTTGAGCAGGGACAGTTTAATATAAAGAATTATTAACTATAAAGGGGAACTAACTACTAGGAGGGAATAGAAGAGAACTTCAAAGAATACCCTAAAGTAGAGGGAGGGTAACCAAAGGAACCAACTTGGAAGAGGTGGGAACCCCTCCCTAAGGCTAGGACACAGACCTCATGGAGAGGGTGTGACTGGGGCCACTGGCCACCCTATGGCAGAGAAGTTCACTGGATTGTCTGGGCCAGAACTGGTACACAGTCAGCAGCTGAGGCCGACAGGCAGTAAACTGTGGGCCTTGGCTGGCAAGCAGGACGCCCCCACAGCTGGCGTGCTAGTAGGCAGAACCTAGAAACCACCTGCTTATGTAGATGAAATTTGCCCTCCAGCATGCCCTACTGATAAAGCTCAGCGTTGAGCCTCCTGGTGAAGAAATGTCCTAGTATCCAAAGCAAGGCAATGAAGGATGGATCTGGAATGAGGAGGTATTAAGTGATAACTGGCACACCTCCTCTAAAGGTAGGAGGGCTTGATCTTTTGCTATCACTTTGTTCAGGTACATAAAAGACTTTCCAGAGAAGACTTTTACCAATATCCTTAATGAGGTGTTATAACTTCTGGGTGGCAATTAAGGATTTAGGCTTTTACTTTTTAAGCCTCCTTTTCTCACAGATAGATCTCTGACTCAATCTGGCCATGATGAGAATAACTTTTTTTTTTCCTTAAACATTTCAGGAAATTATGGTCCCAGGATCAATCTTGGAAGTTTTGGGTCATCTCTGGTACACCAATCCTTAATTATACATAAGAGGAACCAAAGTGTTTAAAATTAACTGATATGGGGGAAGTTGGAGTTCCCTTCCTGACCCAGACAAGAGCATCCATAGAACAATTATCTAGCCTACGGAGAGAAATAGGTACACCTGATTTTGAGGGGTCTGAGAGCTGAAGGGTACAACAAAGGCCAGATAGTCAAACAGATACATAGCCAGGTTTAGCTTATGATGCTTGCCTGAAACAACAATGCCTTTCTGAAAAGAAACCCAGCCCAGAGATAGAACTTAGACGCAGCATCCCCCGGAGTGGAAGGCTCTGAGAGGCCCAGAGGAGGAAACGACACTAAGACATTAAGGGGTCTCACTAGCGGGCACTTGTCTCATCCTGCATTATACCTCAGCTCCTCTTGGAGCTGTGTTGCTCCATACCTTCTGGACTATGCCAGATTATTGGGGGAAGGGGGTACGGAAAAGATTTAAAGGCAAGATTTTGTAGGGACCTCACTGCGGAGGAGTGTGGTCTCACTCATCAGCCAGAGTGAGACCAGCACCTCCAGTTCTTTACATATGGAAATTACATGCTTCCTCTGATACTGGATTCAACCTAAGGCCCCTCCAGGGTTGCTCTGTGGTCACTGGAGGAAGAGAGGCCTTGGGGACGTTCAGGCAGGAAAGATGACATTTATCAGGGGAGAGCAATATGGACCTTGTTGTAAGATACCAAACTTGAAAAAACTTGAATACAGAGAATGGGTGGTCGCCAGAGGGGAGGGGGTGGGAGGATGGGTGAAACAGGTGAAGGGGATTAAGAGTACACTTATCATGATGAGCAGTTAGTATAGAATTGTTGAATCACTATATTGTGCACTTGAAACTGATAAACACTGTATGTTAATTATACCTGGATAAAAAAGTTATTATTTTTTAAAAAGCTATTTGGGGGAGTACTGAAAACAAAACTTTGAAAAGAGATCCCAATATTTGTTCAGAAAAATATTAGAATCGATGAAAGCATCACAGAGTTTGTTAGTTCAGAGTCTACATTTTATTTTTTTCCAGAGTTTAAATTTTAGAAAATGTGACTTGAAACCAGCTGTTCCCTTGAGAATAGGGTCACAGAAGATGAGCCTCTGCTCCCAAACTCCTCCTGTTCCATGGGACACTACGGTTGAGGGATAACCCCTTCAAGTTTCTGCCATGTCTTGTCTATGTCCTTTTTGCTTCTCAGTTGGCACAATGGGGAAAAGACTCAAAGAGGTAAGTCATGTGGCAGTGGACAGAGTGCAAGGGGCTGGTAGTCAGGAGGCCCTCTACTCTCAACTCTGAAATCCATGTGTTATGTATTAGGGTATTAGGGTATTAGGGTAAATCCCTTCTCCTCTCTGGGCCTCAAGGTCCCTATCTATAAAGTTAAAGCGGTTGCAGCTCCAGGGCTGAATCAAAAAAGTCAAAGAGCTGATCGGGTCAGGATTTGGGGAAAAGGTGAAGAGAATGAGCAGCAGAGGCAAAAGCCTTTGGCCTGGTCTCTGGTATTATTATCCCTGGGGAAGGTGACTCACTCTGGCCCACCCAGAATTGCCCATCATTCCTGGCCCCCACACCCATTTTCTCCCCTGGCCTCCTTGGGAAGAGAATTTCTGGTAAGTCACAGATGGATTGCCTTAGTCATCAAATCAATAGGAGCTATTGCCTGGAGCACAAGGAGTCATGTGGGTGATTTATTTGCACGTAGTGAGCTAATCTGTTTGAAAGCTATAAAGAGTCCTGACACACCTAGGTGGACACAGAGACAGCAATTTTCTGTGTGTTGCCTCTACCAAAGCCCAGGTTCGCAGCTTTCTGGGTACTTTGCATTGGTCACAGTATATCTTATACATTCTAACCCCTATGGTCCTCTCACTGACCTCATCTCTTCTCTTCTACCCTGTCCACGTCTGTTACCCACCAGAAGACCTGCTCTGTCCCTTCTCTAACTTTCCAACATCAGATGGTTCAGTGGCTGTCAATCAATGGGACCATGACTGTGATAAAGATACCATTCATTTTGTCCACTATTATATACAACTGTAGGCCAGCCCTTGTATTATCCTCCTGCTTTATTTAACTTGCTCCACCAAAACTGCAAGTATTGTACTTCATAATATACTTTTATCTCCTAATAGAATTCTATTTTCAAAGATTACTAGAGAAGAGTTTTACATTCTGGCTTGAAAACCTTCTTTATCACACTGCATTCCTGACAAGAAACCTCCAGGAATATCTGCTTAGCCCCAGAAATTATCAGTCTTTATCCTGAATTAGACAGAATAAAATGTCTAACTGGTATGTGGAATGAATTCACCTCTCCAAATCTCATACCATCAGACCTTCCCAGAACATTCACATACACGTGGGCTCTAGGAGGATAACAGGGCTCAAAATAATTCATTTTGTTCCCCCCAAAAGTGATCCTCTCAGGATGAACTTGATCTGACTTTCCTTAGCTAAGTCAGCATGTAAGTATCCTTTGACCTATCCTACTGGGATTCAAACTTTTTTTTTTCAAGATCATTTTTAGCTCATTAAATCTTCTTTTTTATTATTATGTTATGTTAATCACCATACATTACATCATTAGTTTTTGATGTAGTGTTCCATGATTCATTGTTTGCATATAACACCCAGTGCTCCATGCAGAACGTGCCCTCCTTAATACCCATCGCCAGGCTAACCCATCCCCCCACCCTCCTCCCCTCTAGAACCCTCAGTTTGTTTTTCAGAGTCCATAGTCTCTCATGGTTCATCTCCCCCTCCGATTTCCTCCCCTTCGTTCTTCCCCTCCTGCTATCTTCTTCTTCTTTTTTTTTTTTTTAACATATAATGTATTATTTGTTTCAGAGGTACAGGTCTGTGATTCAGTAGTCTTACACAATTCACAGCGCTCACCATAGCACATACCGTCCCCAAGGCCATACCACCCTGAACACGCCTGATCTCGTCTGATCTCGGAAACTAAGCAGGATCAGGCCTGGTTAGTACTTGGATGGGGGATTCAAGCTTTTGATGAGAGCTCTTTCCTTTCCTTGTTGACTTTACATGCCTTCTTTCAGGCTTATAGTTTCTTCTATGGCAAAGATTGAAAGGTACATACATCTAACTAAAAAGCAATCTGATTTTCTCTCACTGCCCAAAGTTGGCAAACAACCATCATCAAGTCCTGAGTGGGGAGTGTAGAGGCCTCACTCTGTAGGTGAGAGTGTCTAAGTGGAGGCATGTCTAAGCTGGATGATCAGCTGCCTGAGGATTCTACACTGACCGATGGCTGGAAATCAGCAGTCCGGATGGTTGTTCCAACCTCAAAACTCTATGAGACTCTTTCCTATGCATGGAGAGAGACAAAGAGGACAAGCCGAAACTCCTAGAGCCCTTGTCTTGGCACTTGGTCAGATTCTGTGTTAAAGGTTTCTCGTGTAGGTGCAGTCTTCTTAACTAAGCTTCAGGTTCTCCAGAGGCAGAGCACACTGCATTTCTTCTGCTCTAGTCTCTACAGTATATAGCCTAGAGCTTAGCATTTAAGAGGGGTTCAATAGCCACCATATTGTTTCATCCTTTCAATGGCATGCTTTAAAGTTACTATTAGAAGTAAGGTTTCAGGGATATGGAGATAAAGTTAAGACATGGTCCCTACACAAAAGAAACCCAAACATCAGAGTTTAGCAAGACTGACTTGTAATAACAGAATTTATAACACTGTTATGGGTGTTGGCCTACCCATATACCACAGTTATGGGTGACGGAAGTTCAAACAAGGAAACTGTACATTTTTAGCTGGTAAGATGTATTAAGGAAGACTTGACAGATGAGATCCCTTGGACTGGGACTCAAAGGATGATTAGTGTTTTAACAGGTGAAAAGTGAATAACTAAAAACTCAGATACGTAGAACACTCCACTCAATGACTGCAGAATGCATATTCTTCTCAAGTGCACATGAAGCATTCTCCAGGACAGACCATGTTAGGCCATAAAACAAGTCTCAAGAAATTTAAAAGAAACCAGATGCTGTCTATCTTGTGCCACAACACAGGAAAGGACTGACTGCTGACCTGCCAGAGGTGATATGAACCTCTCTGCTGATAGGAGGATGGATTAAGGACATGTTCAGCTAATATAAGTGTGCCTGTGCCCAGGTAAGCACCTTACAAAAATGGCACACTTACCTACAGCATAGGAGCACTTAAAATACCGGCCCGCTATCTCATGAACCATGCTCATTACAAGGGCCGGTCACGTATGTCAACTCAGCCCAACTTCCAGAAGTTGCTGACATTATGCCTCCCCACCCTCAAGCAAAGGAAGGAGTAGGCTCACCTGCAGAGGACACATGGAATACTGATGGCAGATGCCAGGGAAACCTGCCTATTAGGCGTTCCTCTGCCATCCAACTAGATTCTGATGTACTTTGGTTTGAAGAAGGAACTAAACAAAGTAGTCAGTGGGCAGAGTTGAGAGTGTTATGGATGGTGTTGACACATGAACCCATGCCCACCGATTTGCAATTTGGCTACTGATAGCTGGGCAGTGTGGAAAAGGCTGACAACGTGGATGCTGCAATGGCACAAAAGAAGCTGGGCTGTATTAAATAGAGCCCTGTGGGGAGCAGACCTCTGGAGAGATATTTGGGGTGTAAACACTGAACCTGATGCAGCTGTCCAAGTATGGCACGTGTCCGCTCACTCCCCACCCACACTGCCAGGCAATCACGAAGTAGATGCGCTAGCCTGGGCAAGAGCCCTTCTGCTGGAGGGAAAGCTGACTCTGTCTGATGCAGTAGCCTGGGTCCACTGTAAATCAGGGCATTGAGGTCCCCAAACTACTTGGGAAATAGTAAAAAGATTACATTGGCCTTTTAAATATTCCAACTTACGAGTTGTTGACAAACTGCCCCCAATGCCACCTCAGGCAAGGGCTGTTGTGCCAATACCCCCGGGCATACTGGGCAGATTACATGCCCTGTGTCTCACTGGCAAATAGATTACATAGGCCTTTTGCTGGTATGGGAAGGGCACAAATTACCAGTGTCAATCTGAAGGATACTTTACTGTTCCTCCCTCACCCTCTAACACATGAGAAAAATATGCAGTAAACTAGATAGACATTTCCACCCCCCCAAATAACAAATGACCAATGAACACATGAAAAGAAACTCAACATTATTAGCCATCAGGGAAATGCAAATTAAAACCACAATGAGATACCACTTCACACCCACTGGGATAGTTATAATCAAAAGAAGGATGATAACATGTGTTGGTGTAGATGTGAAGAAACTGGAACCCTCATGCATTGCTTCTGGGAATGTAAAATGATGCAGCTACTTTAGAAAACAATTTGGCAGTTCCTAGGGGCGCCTGAGTGGCTCAGTTGGTTAAGTGTCTGCCTTCAGCTCAGGTCATGATCCCAGGGCCCTGGGATCGAGCCCCGCATCAGGCTCTCTGCTCAGCAGAGAGCCTGTTTCTCCCTCTGCCTTCCACTCTGACTATCTGGGCTCTCTCTCTATCTCTCTGTCAAATAAATAAATAAAATCTTAAAAAAAAAAAAGAAAACAATTTGGCAGTTCCTTAAAAAGTTAAAACATAAAGTTACCATATGATCCGCCTAGGCATATACCCCCTAAAATTGCAATCATATGTCCTGAGGAAAAAAAAAAAAACATGTACATGAGTGTTCCCAATAACTTTATTAATAATAGCCAGAAAGAAGAAACAATCCAAATGTTCATCAATTGATGAATGGATAAACAAAAATGTGGAATATCCATGCAGTGGAATATTATTTAGCCATTAAAAAGTAATGAAACATCTATTCATGCTACAACATGTATGAACCTTGAAAACATTGTGCAAAGTGAAACCAGACACAAAAGTCCACATGTCCTATGATTCCATTTTTATGAAATGTCCAGAACAGGCAAATCTATAGAGAAAGAAAAGAGACTGGTGGTTCTTGGAGGGATCTAGGGTAGGGAGGGTAACGGGGAGTGATAAAGAATGTCACCCGTATTTGGCATGATGGAATATTGTTCTGGAATCAGATAGCAGTGATGTGGTGATGGTTATACAACTTCCTTGAATATATTAAAAACCACTGAACTATAAAGTTTAAAGGGGTAAATTTTACAGTGTGTGAATTATATCTCAATGTTTTAAAACTCAAATATGTCACAAAATCAGAATCAGTGTGATATACTTCGTATAGAACAAAGTGGGACTAATCACCTTTATCTGGTTGTTTGCTGTGATAATAAGGGAGAAAAGCAGAGCACAAAATTCAATAGATTTCAGTAATGCATTCCACAAAAATTAATGGAGCTCTTGCCATCCTATGCAACCGTGCTAGCAGCTTCAGAGTGTACAAGTTGAATGGTCCTCGGCTCCTCTCTAAGGGTCTTAGAAGCCAATGGAGAAGCTTAGAAGAGGGCACAGCGTACTGACAGCCCAAGCAGGGTTGGTTGTGCTCATCTATCCAAGCATGGCTCGTCAGAGCAGGTCACCAGCTTCCAGTCCTGGGAGCCACAGACAGGCCTCCCTGGAAAGGGAATGACTGGTGAGATGAAGTCTAACAAGCTACCCAGGAGGGAGACACTTGAATAAATTACAGAATGAAATCACACCTTGATCTCCCAGAGGAGAGAGAGCAGTTATTCACCCTTCTGTATGGGGCCCCTGACTGAAAGGGAAGGATTGGGCCCGATTAAGCTGACTCCTGACCTAATCTTAGTGCAAGTTCTTATAGGCAAGGGGACAGGGGAGGGGGTACATTAAGAAGCAGGAAAACATGAGTCATCATGCAATAGGTTTTATCAGAGATTAAGAACATGAGGGAAAGGGGGATAACTTTTAAAAAGGACAACCTGGGTGGGAAGAGATGGTCCCACTTTAGTAAAGTGATGGAGAGTAGAGGCATAGCCTGGCCCATGTGAGGCCTGATGGAATAACGGGGCCTAGCTTGGTACTGAATGATAGGAGAGGGGACAGCATCACAAACAAACAGCAGACTGAGCATGATGGCTGACTCATGTCACAGGAACAGCAGTGTGGAGGAGACACAGCCAAGACTGCAGGGATGGGAAGAGACCAAAGTCTGGGATGGTAGATACAGCAGGAAGATTCTAGCCTTCATGAGGGTGCAGACTGGAGCAAGAACTAGTCTGTTAATTACCATTTTTATCATTACTGTGCCTCCCTGACTCTTCCACTCTATGAGTTTGTGGGGCCTTGGCAAACTGAGGTTACACAGAATACAAAGCAAAATGCTAGAAATGTCCCAAGACAATACAAAGTGCTGGGGAACGGGAGCGTGTTTTAAAAGAGGAAGAAGTAGCAGGAGATTGGGAAAGATTTTACTCACAAAGGCAGTAGCATATGAACTTGAAAGCATGTGAAAGATTTAAAAAAATCCTTCCTGATCACAGTAATATTTAGTTTGAGAAGTATGGAAAAACACGAAGAAGAAATGAAAATCATAAATTATTCTACTACTCAGATAAAATGACCATTAACATTTGAGGGGTTTATTGTTCCTCATTTATTTATTTATATCTATATATCTATTTATATCTATATCTGCCTATAAATACCCACATCTAACTATATAGGCATATAGATATGAAAGCACATTGTGTTTGTGTATACACACACACACACACACATATATATTTTTTAAAGATTTTATTTATTTGAGAGAGAGAGCACAGAGGGAGAGTGAGAGGGAGGAGCAGACTCCCCGCTGAGCAGAGAGCCTGACATGGGGCTCCATCCCAGGACCCTGAGATCATGACCCAAGCCGAAGGCAGATGCTCAACTGACTGAGCCACCCAGGCGCCCACATACATGTATTTTTATATTTCAAAAAACACTTGTGATTGATAAGGATTCTGACAGGGAAACAGAAGGTTAGACTCAGAATAAGAACAAGCAGGAGAAAAGAGCATTGCAAGGCAATGGAGCATTCTAGAAAGAGCATGAGCTAAACAGGAATGGGTTTAAATCCTGCCTCTGCCTCTGTGGAAACTCTAGCAAGTTAATTATGCTGATCCTCAGGTTCCTCATGTGTAAAATGGGTATAGCAATATTTACGTGATAGAGCCGCTTTCATGATCAGAGACATGAATGTGTCGAGAGCATAGCAGTGTGCCTAGAGAACGGTAGGCACAGAGCATGTGTCGGGATAGAGCAGGCTGTTTGGGCAGCTGCATGTAGCTCTGCTTGCTTCTGGTGTGAGATACTTGCAGGTAATAGGGAGTCGGAGACAACTCACTCACTGTACCCCATGGATCACAAGGATTCCAGATCTCAGCTAACTGTAAGAACAAATTAGCCAGAAGTGGTAATAAATCTTTTAAAACTACTTAACAACCCACCCAATTTCTACAGAAATCACCCTGTAGTACACACAACCACAATCAGCTGTCTCACTGCACGGGATTTCCCTCTGAACAGCCGTATTACACTAGGCAACAGGCCAAGGTTACTAGCTCACGTTTTTAATGGTTATTCTAATATTTTTCATGCTTGAAAAATTCTTCTGACCCTTATAAACCAAAGTGGCAGAAGGACTATGGCTAGTACTTGACTGCTGATTCACTGAGTGAACATGGGTCAGACAGATAATCTTTCTCTTCTTGTGTCTCCTGAAACAGGGCAGGCAGGTTCCTGTCCCTGAGCAGAAGCATCAGCACAGGGAGAGTAACTCAGGGCCACCAATTTGGGTGAAGTGTCTGCATATCCGTTTTTCTGCAAAGCTATAAAAGTAACTGTCCATCCATTTCTGGTGAAGGACACCATTATCCTGTCCTCACTGTGATTTGGATCATTTTAGATATCGGATACATTTATGAGCCCTTGATTCATTAAGCCATCGAGGCAAACAGATGGTGCCTTGTAATCAGGGTGAGGGCAAAATGACTTGGAGAGCCTGGAGATCAGTCAACAAAAACCTATTTGCAGTGCCATTGAGGATGGCAGTGGCTCCCAGAAGAGGCACCTCATTCTCAGAGAATTAGCAGACTATAAAAATAGCCCTAAATCATTGTTGAGAGAGAGACAGAGTGAGGGGAAGCCGAGAGGCAATCAGTATCCAAGGCAGTGGGGGAGAAGCGAGGGGGGCTGTGACAGGACGACCGTGTAAAGGGTGGGTGACCAAGAGAATTCAGAAGCCATAGGAGCCCACAGGCCCCGCCTGGCTACTGCAGCCCCAGTAGCTGAAATGCAGCTCGTGTCACTGAACTCAGGTACTCACCTCTGCAAAGAGACAACCTTGAGTCATTCAGCCAGTACTTACTGGAGGCCTCCTATGTGCAGGACACCACTAGGCTAGCGCCGTGGGCGATACAAAGATCGCTCTGTAACAGAGGCTCTGCTGCCATGGTGCTGGCAACCCAACGTTCACATATAACCACAGTACTCAACATCGTATCAAGTGCCAGCAAGCAGCTAGGGAGGGAGCCCAGGGAGAAGATCACGTTTATCCTTTCTGATGGAAAGAGCTATTTGCTTATGATAAACAGAAAGCTTTTGCTTCCAGTAATCAATTGTGTTTTCGTATAACCTAGTTCCATATCTGTGCAAAATACAGATCATAAAAATAAGGCAATCTTTTTAGTTATATAGATTATATAAGATTATAAGTTTTCTAATTTAAAAAATCAGGATATAAAACCCAAAACTGAATATTTTCTATTAAAGGGCATATTTAATAACAAAACATATGGAATATAAAATTATATAAATTTTTAAGAAGGAATGATTGTGTTGTTAATCCCAAATCCAAGTGTCTTCAAAACAAAGCCAATAGGCAGGAGAGATATAGCTAAGTTAGGGGAGGTCTGTGCCTGCCCAGCCCACCTGCCCATCTCCCCTGCTCCCTCTCCCAAAGAACAAAAAAGGAATTTGAGGAGCTGCAATGAATCTAAGATCCATTTTTTAGTGACAACCTCGCAGCTTTTTGTTTGAAAATATTGTCAGTGAAAACAGTCTTGTGTTCTACCCTAAGATGATGTAAATGCATTTCCTTATTTGATCTGTTTAAGAGCTTTCCTGTATAAATAATTCTCTTAACATCACTGCATACAGGAGTCAGGCAAACCTGGGCCAGTTTGGTCAGAGCACATTACTATGACAGTAAAGGCAGAGTCTCATCTCTGCCTTAGATATTCCCCCCCAGAGCTTCATAGGGCTGGCCCCTCGTCATTCAGCTCTCTGCTCAGATGTCACTGGCTGGATGTGGAGAAAGGAGGAAGTTGTGTCAACAAAGGATTGATCCAGGTTTCATATTTGGTTAATGGGATGGATAGCTGTTCCACCAACCAACTCAGGAAATTGAGGAGAAAGTATAGGCTTATCAGGAGGGGAGTGTCCAGAGTAGGGGGAAGGAGAGGAAAGACATGATTAATTCATTTATGGACATGTTGTGGCATCTGTGGACTACTGAGGTAGAGACGTCCAACACACAATTGAATCTAGAGTTCTAGAGCTCAGGCAGAGAGAGGACAAGAGAGCATCAGTATATAGATGAGAATGAAAAACAATGAGGGTACATGAGATCATCCCAAGAGGAGAAAAGAGAGTAAGAAGGAAAGTGTGAGAACAGAATCCTGGAAAACACCAACATTTAAGGGACAGAGGAAGTGAATTCAGTGATAGGAACTAAGAAAGAATGGCCAGATTGCAAGAATCAAAAGAAAGGTGTCAAGAGAAGATTCGTGGTATCAAGTATGGTAGTCAAGTCATATATGTGTGGAGAAACTGAATTATATCCACTGAATGATGTCCTTCACTATTGTAGTCTTAGTAGTGTGACAGGAATAGAAACCAGTGGGTCAAGCGAAGAGTGATGTGGAAATAATATGTATATATTTTTTTCTCCCAAGCCAGGGTGAGAGAAAATAGAGCAATAACTACAGAAAAGATTAAGAAGCTACAAAGAGGCTTTTTATAAGCAGAAGAATCTTGGGTATGAGAAGCCTGTAACAAGAGAGAACAAGCAAAATTACAGATGAGAGAGCAAACAGTTGACAGCTGAGGTGGCAAGAAATGATGGAATCCAGTACAGGGGTGATTGGTGTTCAGTGGGAGAAAGGCGCCCAAGACCAGGAGAAATGACTGAGGTGGATGCAGGTAAGTCCAGAGGTGGGGGCAAAGGGACAGGTGAGAGAAGTTCTCAGTGCTCTCTGTGGAAATGGTTAGTAGGGGAATGAAAGGTGAGGCTGAGCAAAGATAAATAAAAGGATGACTTAGTAGCATGGTTCAGGAAACTTAAGAGGTCTAGAGAAGTAATTTAAGATACTTTGCTGGTTACTGCTGAGGAATATGGCAGCAAGAGGAAGGGGGCTAGTTTAGAGAGGGGAACTCATGAGTGTCTATTGTTCCATGCACTGTTCTTGGTATCTTATATAGGGTTATTTAGATCACACAGTGTAACCCTATCAGGTACCTATTAATATCTCTATTTTGTTGATGAAAAGTTGAGGTTCCAACAGGCTAAGTAACTTGTTTAAGGTCATAATGTCAAGAAGCATTCAAGTCAGCATTCAAATCCATGTCTTTTGACTACATGCATGTAGCAATCCTGGGGGGACAGGCCAGTCCCCCTTCCACTCCACCACATTTTTTCCCCCTTGGTACTTGTTAAGAAGAATGTTCCTGCCTGGAACAACAATAACAAATAATACTAAGTGCATTAGTGGAAAAATCAATTCAAGACTAAAACATTTAAAGTATAATATATGTTTGTTCACTACAGAAAATATCACTATCTAAACACACAAATCCTACTGCCATATTGATTACTAATAGGAAAAATATTTTACATGGTTGAATGAAACCAATGATATAAAAGTAGGAGACAGTGTCAACTGAAGAGATGAAAGGCGTCTGATAGTTCCTTGCTTCTGCTCTCCTAAAGTCTGGTTGTGTGCATCTTATACTTATGATTTTTATGCAAATCCTCTGTAACCAAAAGACTTTTAAAAATGGAAACCACGCAAACACATACACACAAGTGAAACTATTAGTTGTGTTTACAGCTTAGATAAGCTGAACTGATAGGAATTCACACACAAAAACAAAACCAAAAATGTCATAATAATTAACATATATAGCACTTATTATATATGCCAGGCAATGTTGCAGTTTTACATATCATTTGAGCCTCCCAAGAGTCCTATTATGTAGGTCCTATTATTGTACAAATGAAGACACTGAGGCATAGAATGATTAAGTAACTTGCTCAGTATCACATAGCTTGTAAGCAGCAAAGCAAGCTCGAGAGTCTGTGGTCTTAAACACTATTATACTGCGTCTCATAAAATTTAAAAGGTGGTTGTGACTTTCCTCCCTCTGGAGAGTTCTGAGATTGCATTTTAGAACTATACTTCCTAAAGGGCAGAGCAATGGACTAGGTACCTCAGACTTAACGTTCTGAAATGTGTAAGTTGTGAACAAGAGAAACTGTCATACCCGAGCAGAACATGGTGGTCTGACGTGATCAGCAGCTGCTCCTTCTGGGGAAAAAAAATAGCATTTCTTACAAAACTCTTGAAAGACTTGCATAAGCAGTCCAGGGAGGGACCCAATCACTTTTTGCCACAGGAGATTCTTTTTTTGTTTGTTTGCCACGGGAGATTCTTTTGTTTGTTAGCTCCTACCTTGTGGGCTAGTTTTAAATAAAACTTTAGGGGCACTTGGGTGGCTAAGTCCGTTAAGTGTCTGCTTTCAGCTCCGGTCATGATTCCAGGGTCTTCAGGCTCCAGGCTCAGCAGGGAGTCTGCTTCTCCCTCTGCCTCCGCTACTCCCCCTGCTTGTGCTCTCTGTCAAAATAAATAAATAAAATCTTTAAAAAAATCAATAAATAAAACTTTAAAACATGCTATTAATGTGCCTGGTAAGTTTTTATTTAAAACAAACAGCTTAAGTACTATTCCATGACTCTGCAAAGTGTAAAGGTACAAAACTGTAGAATATTATGAGTGGCGCAGCAGGGCGGTCCTCTAACGTGGAATTTTATGATGGTCTGGGCCTTGACAGTTCTCCCTGGGAATTGCTTTGTAAGGATTATTGCTTTTTCAAAGCAGTAATCCTTGTCCAGGAGGACAGAGGGATGACGCCCCTGCATGTAGCAGCCTTCCTTCCATATCCTTGAGACAAAGGATGTGGACTCAGTACAAATAATACAATGAACTATATACTGAATAGTTTTTAATTTTCTGGCTAATACTGATATTCCCTTTCTAATCCATTCTACTTCACTACAAATTACCTCAAATGTATTCCTGTCAACATCCTGCTCCAAAACCTTCAAGGGCCACCTAATAGAATACTGTGCAAGTTAATTAGCGTTTAAAGTCCTCTCCCATGTAGCTTAAACCTACTTCCCATTATTCTGACTCTGCTTTAGTCACAATTTTTTTTTTTTTTTTTTTTTTTTTTGCCTTTTCCCCACTCATTGTCCATGCTAGAGCTACAATCCTATAGTCTACTGCTATTCCTCTGCCCACTGTTTCCTCTTTCTGGAATAGTCTCCCAACTTATTTACATGCTAATCATTCTTCAAAGTTCACTCACCCAAGCCCCAGTCCCAAGAAGCCTTCTCTGAAACTGCACACTCACTAGGATATCTACCTGAAGCTGCGTTCAAAGCACTTACCACAAACTGTCTTTGATGTTTTTCTATACCTGTTCCTTCTACCTAAAAAGATTATAAATCATCTCAAAGAAGGGACTAAGTCTTTAACTTCCGAATCCAGTATAGTACCCAACACAATATACATGTCCAGTGATTGCTGAAGCGGACTTTTAACTCTGGTTTTAAAAATATCTGTGGATATTACCAATTTGCTCAAAAGGTTTAACATTTGGTTTAGACAAAATTCCACAAAGATCACAAAGCAGTTTTAAGAAGGATACAAGGATAAAGGTACAAGGTAATGTACCTTTAAGCTGGGCCTCAGCCTAAAAAGACATCTGAGTTTAGAATCCCATTTCTCTTGTAGTAGAGATGATCATGTGTAGACTGCTACTTGGAACATGAGAAGTTACAAAGGCTCTTTAAAGAGGAGAAATTAACAAAATAGGCAGATACTTCTGTGCTGTCTTCCCTTCCATAAACTACAAGTGGGTTAGTTTAATACACGAGAAACCAAATAATTTTTTAATGTCTTCTGCATCAATTATACTTCTAAGTGACAGAGTAAGGAGAATGAAATAATACATGATGTACATTTGTTACCAATTATGTCTACATTATGAAAGATGTAATGGTTTGTCAGTTGTCACTGTCCTTTTCTTGTAACACAATATGGAATAAAGTGCAGCAGAATAATTTCTATTAAAAAAATCTACAGGAGCACGTGGGTGGCTGTCGGTGATCCACAGGGTCCTGGGATCGAGCCCCATGTCAGGCTCCCTGCTCAATGGAGAGCCTGCTTCTCCCTCTCCCTTCCCCTGCTTGTGTGCTCTCTGTCAGATAAATAAATAAAATCTAAAAAATAAATAAAAATAAAAAAATCTTCTACATTATCTGATTGTTTCAGATATTTATCATTATAATTTACCAAGATTTTGGTTTCTATATACCAATCAGAAAGAGATAATTTCTCACACAAATAGGGCAGGGTCTGCCTCTTTCCATACAATTCACAGCACAGTAATTTTTTAAAGCAATAGCACTTCTAAAGCACTTTTCATGCCAGACACTGTGCTAACACCACGTGTATATTTCCTCATTAACCAGCACCACTGTTATCTCCGTTTTACAAATGAAGAAAGTGAAGTTTTGAGAAATAAAACCCTCGGTCATGACTACTACGTGTTCAGCCTGGGGCTAACACCCGTTTCCCTCGACCCAAATCTCATTCTCTGGAAATGAGCAAATTAGCTAACATTATTTTGATTTATAGAAATCCCCTTCAGGAATGAATATGCTCACTACTGCTGTTAGCCTTTGTATTTCCAGAATCACAGGACTTATTAATGACTTGCTTTCATATTCAAGTCTCTTCGGCTCTTTTGTCATTTTAATTATCCTAAATAAGTCCCTGATCATCCCTACTTATTTTTTGCAGCCCTCCAATTACTGCATCGGTTGTCTTTTCTTTTCTTTTTTTTTTTAAAGATTTTATTTATTTATTTGAGAGAGAGAGAATGAGAGAGAGCACATGAGAGGGGGGAGGGTCAGAGGGAGAAGCAGACTCCCCGCTGAGCAGGGAGCCCGATGCGGGACTCGATCCAGGGACTCCAGGATCATGACCTGAGCCGAAGGCAGTCGCTCAACCAACTGAGCCACCCAGGCGCCCGGTTATGTCTTTTCTTCATTTAACATCACCGGGCTCCTACTGAGCTCAAAGACAGTGTTCTGGGAGAGATGGGCATGAACCAGAAAAAAATATGTGCCTTCAAGCAGCTGAAAGCGTTCCATATAATCAAGGTATGGGGTTTTTAATTCATCATCCATAGCATGAATGTTTTCATCGCTTCTCGGCCTTCTGGCTAAGAACAAGTGTAGCATGAATGTTTTCTACATGTGTCTTAATTATGAGACAAAAGATTTTCAAAATCCGGAGCCCATGGCACTTAGTTCCAACCTGTGTGATACAGCGTTGGCAATATGCCTCAATTCGCGGTTCTACTAAGGGACTGTAATTTAGTCGCAGACATATTCCCTAGGGCACTGTCGTTGATGCTTTGCATCAGTTCGCCATACTGAATGATTATCTGTCATACCAACGAGCCTGGGGCCTCTGTCTCCGGAAGTTCACTGTCACCAGGGGCCGCTGACACTTCTTTCCTCAGAGAACCACCCCCGGCCCCATTCTGGGTGAGGTCTCCTCTAGCGAACCCATGCTTGCGACCAATGGCTGCCCCTCACCACAACGTAAACTCCAAGAAAGGCTCCACGAGAGGCCCGACAGCGCACGTTCGTGGCAGCACATAACCACCAGGGGAACGGAACGGAACGGGACGGGACGGGACGAGGGCTCCGTCGCCCCCCCGCCGCTGGCGCCCCCGCAGGCAGGAACGTCCTCCCTCGAGTCTCCCAAGGGCCGGCGGCGGCCGAAACCCCTCATGGCCGGCCCCGCCCCACCCGCGCTCGGAGCACGCCACGTTCGCGGTGCTCGCCGCCGCTGCACGAGGAGAAAGAGCCGCGAGGAAGTCGGAGCCAGGGGCGCTGAAGAGCGCTCGCGCGAAGCCCTGCCCGTGAACTCTCACCCATGACGAGATCCCTACGCGGGAGCCGGAGACGCGGAGCCGCCGCCCGCGCTCGTCGCCCCAGCCAATCCGGGACCCGCCTTACGCATCGCGCACACGCACGCACCCACCGGGACCCTCGCCTGCGGGCCGCTGGCTTCTGATTGGCTAGGGCCAGGTGTGGGCGGGACGAGAAGAAGCCGGCTGGACGGGGAGCGTGGGAGAGCGCCAGAAACCGGCTGGAGCCGAATTCCTAGCGTTGTAGGTAAGTGAAGATTGAGGGAGTCGTGGAGCGGACGACACCCGACCGCGGAGCGGGAAGAAGCCAGGCAGCGCTTGGCTGGGCCGAGAGCGCCTTGGGAGTGGTGGCGCCCGCGGGGCTGGGAGGAGGGGGGAGATGCCCGGGTTGAAGGGGGCGAGGTGGAATTGGCGGGTTTCGGGCCCGACCTCGTGGTTCAGGGAAAGTTGGGGGGTCTGATGGCCTTCGGGTGAGGGGATGAAGTAGAAGCTCGTGCAGTGAATCGTGGCCGAGAGGGAAGACTCACGGAGGGGGCGGTAATGAGAGAGCCTTGCAGGGGGCTGGGGCCGACCTCAGGGAGCCGGTAGCGCGGATAGTACCCGGAGCCGGGAGCCTTCCGGAGAGCGGGGCCGCGCGGCGGGTGAGGAGGAAGGGTTGGGAGGGCAAGCGCTCCGGCCTTGGAGTCCCGACAAGGTCACGGGAGGGGGGGGGGCGGCTCGAAAGGTTGAGGGCGTAAAACCACACGACCTTACTCTTCTCCACGACCCCGGGTTTCCTCCTACCCTGGGAAGGTAAGAAGGCCCCAGGCCCTGTATAAAGCATCTGTAACGGAATTTAAATTTCTTCCAAGAAAGCTAAGCCCGCCAGTTAGGGGTTAGAGAACAGCGCGGGTTTAGAATTGGGAGCAGCTGCAATGATTCGGCAGTGTTTCTCGCCTTTCTCTCTCAGATACGGGTGTGGGCAGCACCTAGTTCCTTCTGTCGGGTAATCCCCACCACAGGATTTATACTTCCAGAAGTACCCAGGCACTTTCGAGTTTGACCGGTTTGGATGGAAAAGTTCAGACAGACTGAAGAGGCACCAGGTCCCAGCGTGACGCACAAGTTTGAGTCCTGAGTACCAGGGCATCTCTTAGTTCCTTGTGCCCCAGAAGCAGTTGAAGGGGGCTTCTTAAAATACAGATTCCTTGGGCCCTGCCCCAGACCCTCTGAACCAGAATCTCCAGGGTGGGGCCTTTGCAGCCATTTTAAACAAGCTGACAGGTGACTGATGGAAAATCAAAATTTGAAGTCCTTGCTGTTAGTAGTTCTGTGACCAAAATGACAGGCTGTGAAGACCCTTCAGTCTGTTACATCACCTCATGCTGGGCAGCTCATCTTCCCTGACATCTTTTCTAGGTTCCCATGCATTTGGAAAGGTCTGCAGTAGTATCTTACTAAGTTTAGAGAATAATTAGTGTTTTCAGATTGGCTTTGAATATCATCTGGTCATTGGTGCCTCTTTTTCTACCTGTTCAACTTTTTGGCAGAGATCTGGGTCAATTGCTATGGGCAGATGAGAAAATTAAAGGGAAATCTAGAAGTCCTGCTAGTGAAAAAGATCTGTTCAAAGCACAGTTGAAATTGGTGGATGAGTTAAGTCACTGGGGAAGAAAGTTCCATTTAATTTTAGGCGTGACTTGCATATTTTTTACAATTCAAAGAAAGAAAGGCAGGCTTCTGTTCAGGAATGGATTTTAATATTTTTCAGATTAAATATATTACCAGCAAAAGACTGATGCTTTGGCAATATGTTGTCAATCAGAACAACTCTGGACTGTATCAGGAGATCTGGGTTCTAATCCTCCCCTGCCAGAGATACATTCTTGATGTTGAACAATTCATATAGCCTTTTTCCATCTGTAAAATTGGGCTACTGGCATCGATTGTCTGGGTTGTTATTCTCAAATTATATGATTCATAGTTATTGATCCTGATACATTAAAAGTTAGCCATTTTCAATTTGTGTGGCTGTAAATCATGAATACTTGGGAAACTTTCAGATGGTAATTAGGAAGAGAATTATCAAAATTTTATATGCAAGGAGTGTTATGAATATATAGTATATTAGGTATAAAAATATAATTTGAAGTATAGTATAATAAATCTGTGATGTGTTGGACTTTTTATATTCCTCTTTATTAATTTTATCTTCAAATGCGCCACAAGGTGTTCTCAATCAGAAACAGGTTATCATTAGTCACTGAAAGCAAATAATGACCACATGGTTTCCCCCACACCCTTATTACCCTAAGGATTACTTTCTGAAAACCAGATCAAATCTCCTACCCATACAAACTTCAGAGTCTCTATCATAGGTGAGGAATGGAGATGAGTGGATTTTCTTCTTTTATATACAGGAGAGAAATTGCCATCCCCTTCCTTCCTGAAGGAGGGAGAAAAAACTTCTGCTCCATTGACCAGTTGAACAATTTACACTGATCCAGAGGTGAAAGATTAGAGGAAAGACCACTGACTTTCTTGTTTTTAAAGATAATTCCCAAATGACTTCTTAGTTTAGGAATAATTAAGGCAAAGGAAGAAAACATGCATATATCTGCAAAAGAAGGTGCTAGTTTTATTTATTTTTTTTTTTATTTAAAATATTTTATTTATTTATTTGACAGAGAGATAGAGAGTACAGGTAGGCCGAGAGGCAGGCAGAGGGAGAAGGAGAAGCAGGCTCTCCGCTGAGCAGGGAGCCCGATGTGGGGCTCGATCCCAGGACCCTGGGATCATGACCTGAGCTGAAGGCAGACGCTTAACCGACTGAGCCACCCAGGCGCCCCAAGAAGGTGCTAGTTTTAAAAAGTGGATTGTGTTATATAATAGTTTGGTCTCTTGTGGTTGCAAGGAACTAAGACCTACTCAAGTTATCATTTCTATCATTATCTTCATATCTTCTTTCATAAATAAAATACAAAAATTAAATAAGCACTTAGGTACCTACAGTTTGGCATTTTTCTTACTGACCAGTTGAACTCTACAAATGTGTTTACTTGTTATTGTTTTCACCAAATTTTCCCAAATTAACAATAATTTTAATTGTTGAAATAGATTATTTTTATATTTATTCAACAAATATTTTGTGCTATGCTTACTGCATGCAAAGCATCATGCCAAGCAGTGGAGCTATAGATACAGGCAAGACATGTATGGCCTGCTAACTTCAAGGATTCTAGCAAGAGAGACAATTGAACAGGCATTTATAAGAAAGAATTATTTTAGAGAAAGCATATTTTAGAGACTGCATAATCAAAGCAATGATCATACTTAGAAAGTCAAAGGAGACTTCCAATGAAAGTTAATTAAGAACCTGAAAAATGAGAGGCGTTAGCTAGGAAAAAGTGTCTGAAGGAGATGAAAAGGGAGGAAAAGTGTTAGGCAGAGAAATCAGCTTGTACATAGGCACTGAAGTACAGAGAACATCTTTAAGAAATTTAATGTGATTAGATTATGGGGTTCATGGCCAGAAAGGTGGAAGGAGGATCTGTGATAAACCCTCATGACTTTGAGAAGCTTAAGGTTCGTTTTGAAAGCAACAAATAAGCATATACTCGCCTAAAATAAAATGTTTAATATCTAGTCCACTTATGTAGTTTCTTAAAGGCCAGTCTCAAATATTTCCCAAACCTACTTTAGCTAAAAGATACCACACACTAAATTCAGTTCTCATTCTCTGTTATGCTCTTGGAAGTAATCATACTCTATTCTGTCCCTTTAAAAAAAAAAAAAAAAATCTAATTTTTTAACCATTAATTATTTTAGTGTTTGTTTTAACTCTTCACATATATAGTGAGCGTCCTGAACCTAGAGCTTGTTGAACCTTGTATATAATAAAAGCTCAGTAAGTAGGGGTTTATTCAGTTAGCCTGTAACGGAGTACAAAAAAAGAAGAGAAAGACTAGTTCGAATCTGAGTTTCCTCTTATTTAGCTGTGTGATGCTGTACAACTCTGGATTAAGGTTTTCTTTGTCAGATAACAGAATTGGATTCTTCCCAATGGGGATGGGGGCTGAGAAGGATGATTTCACTTTCAAACTAAGGACTACGCCTCCCTCTAGAGTTGGATTTTCTTTGAGGGTGTTACCTACTACTAACACTCCTGGAATAGCAAAGTGTTGAATGAGAGTTATTATTGAAGGGAGTATGATGCATGATGCACATGAAAAACCCAGAGGTGGAGGTAAGATGTTATATAGGTAGTGGGATGGGCAATTGACTTTTGAAGTTATTGTAACTGACACTAATCAGACTTGTACACTTAATATACTGTGTTTGACTCCCTTCTTTTATCTATGGATCACATTTACGGGCGGTTTAAATCAGCTCAGTGAAGAAGGAAGTATATACATATTTATTGTGACTAAGGTGAAGCTGAATTTATGTTCTCATTATGATGAAACACCTATTAAATAGCTTCCTGTGTAAAGAGAGATGACCGAAAAAGGGAGAATGGAGGTAGAGAATTTTAAGAGGGAGGTCCAGGGAATGTAAGTTCTGTAAGGGAAAGTAGAGCTGAAGCTTAGGAGATACTCATTCATTAAGAAGACCCTGAGGGTTGTTTAGTTTTTTTGCTGCAGTGATGTTAAAAATGCTAACCCTAAGTAAAAAAAAAAAAAAAAACTAAACTAAAACGCTGTATTATGTTCAGTTGAACGTAAATTATGCTTCAAAAGAGGCATTTCTAGCAATAGTGTTTAAAATAAAAGCTTTGTCCCCCTTTTTTTTTTTTTTAAAGATTTTATTTATTTATTTGACAGAGAGAGACACAGCGAGAGAGGGAACACAAGCAGGGGGAGTTGGAGAGGGAGAAGCAGGCTCCCCGCAGAGCAGGGAGCCCGATGCGGGACTCGATCCCAGGACCCTGGGATCATGACCTGAGCTGAAGGCAGTCGCTTAACCAACTGAGCCACCCAGGCGCCCTTTTAAGATTTTATTTGAGCGAGAGAGATTACAGAGGGAGAGGGAGAAGCAGACTCGCTGCTGACTGAGCGGAGAGCCCAATGGTGGGGCTCAATCCCAGGACCCTGAGATCATGACCTGAGCCAAGGCAGCCACTTAACTGACTGAGCCACCCAGGCGCCCCAATAAAAGCTTATTCTTATAAAGAAGTAAATAATGAGCTAAGTAGAAATTTTGGTTATTCAGAACAGCTGTAATCTTTCCCCCCCCCCAAAACAGCCACTTAATGTACTAGGGGAAGCTATTCAAAGGTGAGAACTGAAACCATGTAGCATGTTGGAGTCGATAAGTCAGTCTCAGTTGTAACCAATGAAAACTACACTCAAAAGTGTTTAGTAGGATATTCAACATGTTTTGAAGAGGCAGTAAGGAGTATTGGTTTGGTTTGAGTGAAGTCGTTAAATTAACTAAGTGTGAAAATAGCCAGAAAATCAATGGCTACTATTTTTTTTTTAAGATTTTATTTATATATTTGAGACAGAGAGAATGAGAGACAGAGAGCATGAGAGGGAGGAGGGTCAGAGGGAGAAGCAGACTCCCTGCCGAGCAGGGAGCCCAATGCGGGACTCGATCCCGGGACTCCAGGATCATGACCTGAGCCGAAGGCAGTCGCTTAACCAACTGAATGGCTACTATTTTAATTGACAAAAGTTATTTCGATTAAAAAAAAAAAATTTCACTGTTATCGGCGATGTGGTGCTAAAGAGGAATTGGTTGGGGTGCCCCAGTAGCTCAGTCGGTTAAGCTTCCGACTCTTGATCTCAGGGTTGTGAGTTCAAGCCACATGTTGGGCTCCATGCTAAGTGTGGAGCCTATTTAAACATAAATAAATAAATAAAAATAAAAAGGGATTGGTTGTATGGGATAAACATCAAAACAATGGGGGGGGGGATAAATACAACTCTTCCTAAAAGTAGCTGTGGGTTAAAAATACAGTTAGTTTCTAAAATATACTTTTTAAATTTCATGGATAACACACCACGTATTTATGTGGAAACTAGGAGTATTTTAAATACATCCAGCCATTCAGTGTAGTAGTTGCTTTTAATTATAGAACCTCCTGGAAATTCTCTTTCAGGAGGATTCTTCAGCCACTATGTCAACCGGCACAGATGTTTCTCTTTCTTCATACGATGAAGATCAGGGATCTAAACTTATCCGAAAAGCTAGAGAAGCACCGTTTGTTCCCATTGGTAAGTTTGACATTGATGTTCTAATAATCTGTCTGTTGTAAGCTTTAACTCAGTAGAAGTGTGGTCAACTCATTCATCAAGCACATCTGAAAGCATTTGTTTTCATATATTTTGTTCATATGTTGAAATATGTAAGATTGGCTTGATACAACTCTCTCTATAAAAATTCTTCTGTGTGTCTTCAGAAGCCTTTGTTTATTGACTCTTATTTCAGTGAATGTGTGGGGGACCCCACGACCACCCTCAGTCTCAGTGATTTGCTAGAAGGACTCACAAGACTCAAAAAAAAAAAAAAGCTTACCCTCACAGTTACGGTTTATTACAGTCTCTGCTATGTTACCTGATTCCCTTCAGGGAAGGAAGTAGGACTGAGAGGAAGAGTTCCCTTGGCACTCTTAAAGCACCTACTGGCTCCACAGCCCACATTTTGAAGATGATCTTAACTTTCTGAATCTGCTGTTTGCTACCGATTATGGATTTTGGGTTTTGAGGGGGAAAATTAAAAACTCAGTTTGTATGTTAGTTAATTAATGGTCTCAATGAAACATCTTTGTAAAAATAGTAGAAAGTACACTGATTGATAGTAAAGTCATCTTGGTTCCCTGACCCCATGCATATGACAAACTTGTGACTATTTGTTTTACAGGAATGGCGGGGTTTGCAGCAATCGTTGCATATGGATTATATAAATTGAAGAGCAGGGGAAATACTAAAATGTCTGTTCACCTGATCCACATGCGTGTGGCAGCCCAAGGCTTTGTTGTGGGAGCAATGACTCTCGGTAGGTTCTTAGAGGAAATTTTCAAGTTTGTAATTCCCATTAATAGGTTTTATAAATCAAGGGAGATACTTTTTGCTGACTTTGAAGTAGTTTGAAATGTCACTTACATCTATTTTCACATAAAAATTGGATTAATAGTTCAAGTAGTGACAAAATTTTACTGTCTGTGATACATCTTACCAGTGTTTTAAAGAAAGAAAAAGCAATTCTGTCCATCACAGAGTTTATAATTTCACTGGAGTCTAGATATGTAAATAGGGTTGGTAGTAAGATCCATTATCTGGGAGAGACATAGGACTACTATTTTATTGAATTTTTGGAAGTGGAAAAGTTTGTTGTTTTTTTTTTAGAGAGAGCCTGAGAGGGGTGGGACAGGCTGAGGGAGAGGGAGAGAGAGAATCTTAAGCAGCCTCCATGCTCAGCGCAGAGCCCAACACGGGGCTTGATCTCAGGACCCTGAGATCATGACCTGAGCTGAAATCAAGAGTCGGATGCTTAACCGACTGAGCCACCCAGGTGCCCTGGAAAAGATTTTTTTGATGTAGGTATTACACTCTTTTATTGGCTTTATAATTCGTTGACTTTACTTATTGTTACATAGCAAGAGTGACTCCTTTTAAAGTTGTAAGATAAATATTGATCTTTAAAACAAATATTTCAGTAGTCTGAACTAGTCATACTAGCCTTGAGCTGCTTAGGAACCTATATAAAAAGAATTTCAGAAATTTAAATAGTTTAAGAAGGCAAGAGTATAAGCAGCCTAGGGTCTTGTTCCTCTTGTAAATATTGCATGCTAGGAGGCTTTTAGCTATTTTATGAACTGTTTTTAATTTTCTTAATATCGTGGAAAATATTAAATGTTTAACTAATACATTTTTTTTTTCTTTAGGTATGGGCTATTCCATGTATAAGGAATTCTGGGCAAAGCCTAAACCTTAGAAGAAGAGAAACTGTCTTGGTTTTGTTGGTGGTGCTTGCTTTAGCTAGGCATCTCATACTGAGTTTATATGTTTATGTTGAAAATAAATCATTTGAATGGGTCACACAATAACACAGTAATTTAAATATTGGCTTCCTTTCTTGCAGGCTTGATTTGCCTGGTAACCAAATTACTAGTGACCAGTTAACTAGCTAGGTCATTCAGCGGAGTCAAATTAGAACAAAAGAAACATGTCACTTTTAAATGTACTTGATAGTGGTAAAATATGCTCCTTCTTAAACTCTTCTGATAAAATCAGTTAAAAAGAGGACAGTTTGTCAATCCTGAGTACTCCCAGTTGCTGCAGAATATCACATGCTTTTGATGTTATGTAGGAATCCCATTTAACTTTTTTCTGCCTGTTTTGCAGACTGAGTACTTCAGTTTTTAGGGCTGGTTGGCTCTTAACCCTGTCAGAACAGTGCATGGAATATAATATAATAAGCTTCCCCAAACCGAAAATACATGTATTTAAACCAAACCTAAAAAAGCCGATAACAGCTGCTTAGAAGTAGTATTTATTTCAGAATCATACTTGTAAACGTGAGAATAACTTAACTGTGGATCCCAGTTTAGCTTTTTTTGTAATTGCAGAGTTATATTTATGCTGCTGTTGTATTAGAATAATTTTTAAATGTTATCTTAAAATAGAAATGTGTATTTTAAGTACTAATGCAAAGGTTAGATGAAAAACACTTTTTAAATGTATGAAGTTTGTTTATTTTCTCTGTAAGAATCATAAATGTTAACAAATTACCTATAATTGAAGTGATTAACGATTCATCAGCAAGGTGGTTTGGTCAGACATTATACACAAAGTTTGGTATATTCCAGAATGCTTTATTACACTTGTGAAATTTTCTTGTCTAACCTGAATTTACATTCCATGGTGATAACATGGTAAATGTAGTGTTAGTAAAGTCAGTGAACACATCAATTGCCTTGTATTTATTTCCGTTTGGAAAAAATCAATCATTCCTCAAAGTAACACAAGGATTAAGTTCCAAGAAGAGAGAGAATGTTTTGTACCTTTGGTAGGAACTATGGTTAAAGAATATTTATCAAATAGGAATAATAGTATCTATTGAGTATTTACTATGTGCCACACACTATTCTGAGTGCTTTTCATGTATAATGTCATTTGGATTTCCTAACAACCCTAAGAGGTAGGAACTATGATCCTTATTTAACAGAGGAGGAGGCTGAGGCATGAACAGTGTAAATATCTAACCCAGGATCACATAGCTAGAGAGGGGTGTAGGTTTGGGACTGGAACCTGGGCAGTCAAGTTGTAGATGCTAACAGGTATTAGCAGTGCTGACCTTTGTGAAATTAATACTGGAGTGGCAGCAGTTACCATATATTAATAAAATTAGGCAGGAGGTTACAGCATGGTCTTGACTCACCACTGACTTTATAACTTGGATCAAATCCAAGTTTTCTCAATCTTAGCTATAAAGTGAGAAGTCCTATATAGCTTATAGGTCATTATATGAGTTTGAAAAGTGCTTTAAAAATAAAGCTATTACTAGGAACTATTTTCTCAGGTTCCAGTAGACCTGATAGGAGATCCTGGTAGGTAGTCCCAACAATTGTTTCATGAAGGATAAGCCTTCTGTAGAACAAATTTGGGAACAATTTTCAGAAAATTGTTGCTCTAATAGATGAGTACATTATTGATTTGTTAAACTAAATTACTCATTTGAGAGAAGTTGATCTAGACCAATGCCAGAGGATAGGCCACACAAAAGTGAAGTGTTGAAAGGGTAACTGAGCATTATGTTATTAAGGGTGGGGTTGCTTATTCAAGGAAGAGAGTGGTAAATTAGCTGGATGAATAGATTGGCATCAGATAATGGAAATTCTTAATAGTGGCTCAGGTGGATGTGATACTACATGTTATTAAGTCAGTCCTGGGTTCACAGTTCTGCCACCTACTAGTCAAGTAGCCATGGCTTCCTCATCTGTAAGATAGGGACAGTATCAGTGGCTAAGGGTCGTTGGGAAGATAAAATGTAGTGGTGACTGTAAGGAGCCTGTCATAGCACCTGATGCATAAGTAAACTCAGCAAATGACCGCTACTTCCGTCAGTACTGTGGTAAGCTTGGGAAAGCAGCAGGACCGGTGCGAGGGCCCTGTCCTCACAACTGACAGTCCAGCAGGGAAGGCCATCGTTAAGTGATTATAAAAAAGCATGTTGAATGCTAGGTATAGGTAGCAGCAGTAACATCCAGTGGGGGGACTTAACCCAGGGTTGGAGTCAGAGAAAGTATCCCTCAGGAAGCAATGTTGTACTTTAAAGAGATGGTATGTTGATTTTCACTGAGAGTTTGATTCCTTGGCTTAATGTTATATGTTACTGGGGCATTGGTGTGTGATTGCTTCCATGTCTCCTCTAGTATCTTTGAGGCCATGATGATCTTTTTCATCCAAAGCACCTGGCACTAGTGCCTGGCTCATATAAATATTCAATAAATATTTGTTTAATTGGAATAAGTAGGTTTTGTTTTTTTACATTCATGAGTCTGTCACTGGAGGTTCCCTATTTCTGATGAGCAACAGTGACATCTGGTGGTAAGAGTTGGAACTGAAATCTTCAAAGTACGCTGCTTCCCCGTCAGGATTTTGGAGTAGAGGATCAGTCCCGGCAAGCCTCTTGCCTCACAGTTGAGGAAATGCTACTTGGAGAGTTTTCAGGAACTTGTAATTTAGGCTCTATCTCCATGTAAATCTAAAGCCCGTTGTAACATACTTACTAGGCCAGAACAAAGCTGAATGAATATAAAGTATTTTAAAGTTCTCCTGTGTCAAATGATAGACCTGCCAATTATTATTTATATACCTGATTCTGTTTGAAATAAAGAATTAGCTTTTAGCAAGGTAAATGTTAGAAATTTTTTTCCAAATTAAGCAGTGATAAATGATTCTAGGTTGGAGTTCAGTGTCCACTTGGTCGCCTCAGAGGAACCCAGTAAATAAATAAATAAATAAATGTTCATATCAGCTTTATTCATAATATCCCCAAACTGGAAACAACCCAGAAGTCTTCCAGTGGGTAAGTGGTTAAATAAACTGGCATATCCATACCATGGAAAACTACCCAGCAATAAAAAGGAGCAAATTATTGATACACAACAATTTGGATCAATTTCCAGAGAATTACTCTTGAGTTAAAAAAAAAAAAATCAATCCCCAAAAGTTAGATATTGTATATTTATATAAAAATTTTGAAATGACAACATTTTAGAAAAGACAAATGGGTGGTTACCAGGTTTTAGGGACTGGGAGGTGGGGGAGGGATGCGGATGTGGTTATAAACTCCCAAGAGAGGGATCCTTGTGGTGAAGTATTCGGTGTCCTGACTGTGGTGGTGGGTACGAAAACCTACACGTTGTAAAATTGAGCAGGACAAAATACATCACAAACATGAACACAAATTAAACATGAATAAGATAGGTGTATCAGTGTCAATATTCTGATTGATGTTGCAAAATGTGGTCTGGTGCCACATCTTCGTGAATGTCTATGGAGTGAATGCCTTATGAGGAAAAAATAAAAGCAATTATGAGCTGTCTGGACATTTTCAAATCATGAAGGCCTCGATAAATATTGGGAAAGCTTCCTTGGATCTCCTTTCATAGAAATTTGCCTCCCGCTTCCATATAGCCTGAATATAGTAGTGACTTAAGTTGGGCAGTGTCTTAAAAAAACAAACATACAAGTGTTTTCCACGATGAAAATAAACCATAAATCCCCCAAGCAAAAATAAAAACAGCACTGTAATTCCACCATCCAAATATAACCATTTTCTTTTAATATTTCTATGTATTCCTCACAGTCTTGTTTCCGTTTTAAAAAACACAACTTTATTTAGCAATTGCTATTTTGCGTCCTGCTTTTTTCACTCACCGTCACAACACAACTTCCCCCCATATTTTTCAAAGACATTCTGCATGCGTCACATTTCGTGGTGGGATCATTCACTTTTCAACTCCCTTACAGGACCACTGAATGTGCATCTCTGCCCAAAATGTTCGGCCGACGAAACTTTTAAAGCATACGTTCCAGAATCGGATGGCTGGGCCAACTTTAAAGTCTCAGGCACACGACGCCTTTTTCCACCCAGCCCACCACCCCTATTCCCACACCTCCTCAACCTGGGCCACAAACGCCGCCGTCACTTTTCCGACTCCCGGAGCCCCGTCGGCCTCCGTAGACACGTGGTGACGTCACGCATAGAGCGTTTCTGGTTTCCCTGGTGACGGTTGCCGGGGCAGCGCGTGCAGGCGTCCGGAAGAGGAGACAGAGCTGCTCTGGCCTTAGAAGTGAGGAGCGGAGTGACCGCTGTAAGTGCCGGGAAGGGCGGAAGGTCCCAGGCTGAAGCCCGGGGAGCCGCAGCTGCTGCGGGGGCCTGGACCTGAGTCGGAGCTCACAAGCTCGCCCGGGCGCCTTGCCCTGCCGCTGGCCCGATGCTCACTGCCGGACTGGCGAGCGAGGTCTCTCCCCACGTCATTCTGTGAATCTCCACGTACAGCCTCCTCGCCTCTCCAAACAGACACTTAGTTTCCGTATGGTACAGGAGTTAGTGAGGTGCAGAGGGTGGGTCCCCTGCCCGAAGTCACACAGTAGGTGGCATGGTCAGAACTCCGACCTAGGTCCGTCGGACCAGCACCCTCTTCTGGTTATCCGCTACAGAGCCCTGCTGCACAGTACGGAGAGGCGGAGCGGGAACTAAGGGGCTTGTTGGTAACCACTTCCCGCATATTCCCGACTCAGGGCCAGCCCCCACGGGACCTAGACCCGGACGAGCGAGTCCCCTCAGAGTGGGACTCCCAGCCGGCGAACCAGACATGTGCGCCCCACCCCCACCTCAAACCCGTCCCTCCGTTGATGCGGGCCTGACAGGCAGTCGGTGCACAGGGCTCCCAACTAGGAATCTCTTGGCTTCTCTCCACCCCCAGAACCCCAATCTGTTGCTGGGAATACTCTAGGAAAACATAATAAGAAAGAGAGAGGGAGAAAGAAGAGGGAGGCTGGTGGGGTCAGAGGAGGCTCATGCCTGGAAGGGGCCTCAGCCCTTCCTCCCTGGTCTCTGTCCCCAGTGCTCAACTGCCTCTGGGACCTTTGCTTTGCTACAGGAAGTAGCCTAGTGGGTGGGTGCCCCTCTCCCCATGAGTTAGCTCCAAGTCTTTCCTGAGCCGAGAGTTCCTTCCATGAAGACTTAGCCTTAACTTTAAAAAAAAAAATTTTTTTTAATAGGCTTTATTTCTTAGAGCAGTTTTAGATTTACAGAAACATTGAACAGAAAATACAGAGTCCCTATATACTCCTCCCTTTTCCCCATTATGAACATCTTACATTGGTGCGATACATTGTTACTACCGATAAAGCTATATGTTGTTATAAACTTCAAAAGTCCATAGTTTACATTAGGGGTTGTGTGAATGTGTGTGTTGTACAGTTCTGTGGGTTTTGCCAAATGCAAAATGTCAAGTATCCACCATTAAAGTATCTTACAGAAGAGTTTCACTGCCCTAAAAACCCCCTGTGCTCCACTGTTCATCCCTCCTCCCCTCTCCCCAAACCCTGGCAACCACTGATCTTTTTACTTCTCTATAGTTTTGCCTTTTCCAGAATGTCATATAGTTGGAATCATACAGAAGGTAGCCTTTTCAGACTGGCTTCTTCACTTAGCAATATGCATTTAACTTTCCTTCATGGCTAACATTTTTTTCATGGCTTGATAACTCATTTCTTTTCATCACTAAACAATATTCCCTTGTATAGTTGTACCAGTTTGTTTATCTTCTCACATATTGAAGGATATCTTGGTTGCTTCTCATTTCATAAGCTGCTATAAATATTCGCTTACCAGTTTTTGTGTAGACATAACTTTTCAACACATTTGGGTAAATATGATTGTTGGATCATTTGGTAAGACTATGGTTAGCTTTGCAAGAAACTGCCAGACTGTCTTCCAAAGTGGCTGTACCATTTTGCATTCCCACCAGCAATGAATAAAATCTCCTGTTGCTTCTAACCCTTGCCAACATTTGGTGTTGTCAGTATTTTGGGTTTTAGCCATTCTAGTAGGTGTGTAGTGGTATCTCATTGTTGTTTTAATTTGCAATTCCTAACGACATATAATGTTGAACATCTTTTCATATGCTTATTTGCCATCAATATATCTTCTTTGGTGAGATGTGTATTCAGATCTTTTGCTCACTTTTTAATTGGGTTGTTTTCATACTGTTAAGTTTTAAGAGTTCTTTTGTATATCTTGCATGCAGTCCTTTATCGGATATGTGTTCTGCAGTCAAAGCTTTCTTCCAGACTGTGGCTGGTCTTTTCATTCTCTTAACAGTGGCTTTTGAAGACAGAAGTTTTTAATCTTTTTTTAAGATTTTATTTATTTATTTGACACAGACAGAGAGACAGTGAGAGAGGGAACACAAGCAGGGGGAGTGGGGGAGGGAGAAGCAGGCCCCCCGCGGAGCAGGGAGCCTGATGCGGGGCTCGATCCCAGGACCCTGAGATCATGACCCCAGCCGAAGGCAGTCACTTAACAGACTGAGCCACCCAGGCACCCCAGAAGTTTTTAATTTTAATGAAGTCCAACTTATCAAAATTTTCTTTCATGGATCATGCTTTTGGTATTGTATCTTAAAACTCATTGCCAAACCCAAGACCATCTAAATTTTTTTCCTATATTATCTTCAAGTAGTTTTATAGTTTTTCATTTTACATTTAGGTCTATGACCCATTTTGAGTTAATTTTGTGAAAGGTGTAAGGTCTGTGTCTAGATTCATTTTGTTACATGTGATGTCCAGTTGTTCCAGCACCATTTGTCAAAAAGACTATTGAATTGCCTTTGCTTCTTTTCAAAGATCAGTTGACTCTATTTGTGTGGGTCTATTTCTGGGTTCTCTCAGTTCTGTTCCATTGATCTATTTGTCTGTTCTTTCCCCAGTACCACACTGTTTTAATTTCTACAGCTTTATAGAAAATCTTAACGTTAGGTAGCATCAGTCCTCCAATTTTGTTCTTCTCCTTCAAAATTGTGTTGGCTATTCTAGGTCTTGGGCCTTTTCATATAAACTTTAGAATCAATTTGTTAGTATTCACAAAGTAACTTGCTGGGATTTTGATTGGGATTGTGTTGAAACTATAGATCAAGTTGGGAAGAATGGACATCTTTGTTTGTTTGTTTTGTTTTGTTTGGAAGAACTGACATCTTAACAGTAGTGAAATCTTCCTATCCATGAACATGGAATATTTATTAAGTTCTTCTTTGATTTATTTCATCAGAGTTTTATAGTTTTCCTCATACAGATCTTTTACATATCTTGTTAGATGTATACTAAAGTATTTCCATTTTTTATGTGAATGTAAATGGTGTTACATTTAAATTTCAATTTCTAGTTGCTCTTTGCTGGTATGTAGGAAAACAATTGACTGTTGTTTATTAACCTTGTGTCCTACAACCTTGCTATAGTTGTTTTTTAGTTCCAGGATTTTTCTTTTTGTTCTTTTTTGCTGATTCTTTAGGATCTTCTACATAAACAATCATGTCATCTGAGAACAAGACAGTTTTATTTTTTTCTTTCCAGTCTATAATGGTTGCTTTTCCTCTCCCACTGCCAGAAGCAGGAGCAGATTTTCCTCTGATTTTCACAGTGAGAATCTGGTAGGGTTCCTGGGGGTAAAAATCATAAAAGTATGAGGGCCCCCAAAGGACTAGACTCTTTGGAGTTTTAAAACTGCAAGCTAGTCCACACTGAGCCCTCAACAATTCAATTACAGGTTAGTGTGTCTACTGATATTGACTCTAGTTGTAGGCTTCTGCTCCCAGTAAACTGTGATTCTCTGTATTCACCTGACTCTCCAGTTTTCAGGGAGCACTTTGCCCTGTGACTTCCATTGTCTAATGATTCTGAGTTCCACTAATTTCCAGTTTTTGATTTTTAGTTTAGATTTTTTTTTCTTATTGTGAGGATAGGAATGACAGCTTCTAAACTCTTTACATGTCAGAAGTTCTGCTCGGCTTTAACTTTTGAAACTCTCTGCACCTCCACTTCTACTAAAGTCCAGAGCAAGTAACAAGACCCTGGTCATGTCCCAGAGCACCACATGTAGAAGACACAAATGTTATTAAGATGGATTTTAAAAGAATGCTTGTCTAAGCACTTGTTACAATTACTTATAAATAGCATGTTCACAGATACAGCTGGTTACCAAAGATGGTTGGACTAAGAAAGGCCAAATTCATTCACTTTTCCAGAAATATTTACTGAGCACCTACTGTGTGCCAAATACTGTTGCAGGTTTGCAATACAACAATGAACAAAATAGATTAAAATGTGCTCTCTCGGGTAGCTTACATACTAGTTGGAGAACATAGATGATAAATAAGTAAAATGTTCTGTATATCAGATGGTGAAAAGCGTGATGGAGAAAAATAAATGTGGGCAGGGGAGAGGGATTTCAGGGGATGGAAGCAGGGGAAGGGAATGCAGTATTAGGTAGGGTGGGCAGGGAAGGTATCCCTGAGAAAATGCCCTTTGAATAGACACCTGTCTACCTGTCTGGAGTGGGAGAGGAAAAGTAACCATTACAGGTTGGAAAGGAAGAAATAAAACTGTCTTGTTCTCAGACAACCTGATTGTCTGTGTAGAAAATCCCAAAGAATCAACAACAACAACAAAAATCCTGGAACTAAATATAAGTATCTTGGGAAGAACATTCCAGCAGAGGAACAGCCAGCAGAAAAGTCTGTGAGTTTGATGCATCCTTGATAATGAAAGATGGGTTGGCAGAGGGACCAGATTACACCGGGCCCTATTTTTATGCTGAGGTGGGCATGGTCTGACCTATGTATTAACAGGGTTACTCTGGCCAATGTGTTGAAAAGAGACCATGGGTTTGGGGGCAAGGGCAGATGTAGGGACAGGAATTAGGAGGCTACAATAAGGATCAGGAGGTGGGAAGTGCTCAGGTTCTGGGTATATTTTGAATGTAGACCAAGAGAATTTGCTGATGGATTAGATGTGCTGGGGTGGGGGGAGTCGAAGGCACTGATCATTAGAGGCCTTGCCATTTTTCATTTTGCCACAGAACCTTCACACATGCTGTCCTTTTAGCCCAAATGCTCCTCTTCTACTTAACTCTTACACATACCTCAAGTCTCAGCTCACTTCCTCGGGATTGCTGTCCTGGATTCCCCAGACTATGTCAAACTCCCTGATAGAGACTCTCAACCCTATGTATCTCCTTCAGAACATCCCAGTGATCGTTTTATGCTTTTTAATATGATCATTTGATCAATGTCTGGCTCCTCCACCAGACTATAAGTTCCATAAGAAGAGATCCATTGATAGCTCTCTGTGCAATGCCAATACATATTTGCTGAGTGATCTTTAATCCATGTTCTACAGGACCAAATGAAATCAAGTTGAGTGTCCTGAGTGCTGTTTGCTCTAAGGCCAAAATTGCTGCTGTGCTTCCTTTATTCATTCATGGCACACATGTTAATTTAGCACCCACTGCATACCCATGCTGGCTTATACTGCAGAGACAAGATTCAGAGATTAATGTAACAGTTTCTACCTTGAGGGTAGGTAGAAGGTGACAGAAAGTCTTCCATTCTTTCATCTGGACTTCCCAAAATATAAAGAACAGGCATATCTTTGCTCCTGTTTTTAATGTATACCAACCACATTGTCATGAACTAGTCAGGAATTAGGGAGGGCCAAGAGGTGTTTTTGAAAAATTTAGCTTTGGCATTATTGTTATTTGCTTTTATAAAGTACAAGTTTTCCTTTCTGCTTCATGGGAATCAGCATCCCCAACTGAGATCCATGTTGTCTTTGGTCAAGCGTCTACCTTGATTTGTAATTAAGTTGTTTAGGAAGAGGAGGAAGAATGTGGCCTGGGGCCCATCTCAGGAGGTCCCTGACATCCCCCTTCAGCTGCCCCTAACTACAGCTTCCAGCCCCCACAGCCTCTGCCCTGATCAGTCCACCCTGCCTCTTCTTTGCTCAGACTCACCAGTCTGTCCCCATCCCTACCTGGTAATGTCTGCTCACCTCTATCTGCTCCTGGCCATCTCTTCTTCCTCTGTTGTCCCCTTCCTTCTCTCCCACCTCCTTCCCAGCCTCCTGCTCACCTTCTCCCCACTGTATTTTGTCTATACCCCAGTCTTGGACTCCTGAGGCTCCAGCTCAGGTTGCTCTTCTGAGCTGCAGACCCACCCAGCGTCTCCATGTGGAAAGCCTAGGGAGTCTCAAACTCAGCAGTGCCCAGCACCAGGCTTGCCTGCAGCTTGGAAAATTCTTCTGCCTGGACCCACCATCTCCCCAGCCACTCAAACCCAAACCCGCTAGACTCATCCTCTCCTTCTAGGCTGCACCCTTTCCCCCCATCTCTTCCATATGGCACCATTCCTATTCCCCATTCTCCATCCCCACTGCCACAGCCTTGATTCGGGACCATGTTCCTTTCAGGAAACATCCTCCCAGGTAGGCTCCTTTGCCTTCAGCTTCACAAAATGCAAGTTTGATCCTGTCTGTGCCCTCTGAACATCCCCAGCATCCTCAGGATGAAGTTTAGGCTCCTTACTTGGGCCAGATAAGGCCTTCTTTCCAGTCCCTCCCCAAACCTTTGCCCTGCCCTCTGGCCATTCTGAGCCTTTCTCAGTTCCGCACACTCATCACATTCTCTCTGCAAATGCTCTTCTTCTGGCAGGACAGCCCTCTGCCCCACCACTCCTGGCACCCCTTTTCCCCACCCTAAGCCAGTTTCTTCAGCACTCAGCTTCAAGCTGACTGGGGTGCTGCCTCTCCTGCAGGTCTCCCCAGCTTCTCAGACCACTTACCTCCCCTCATTCTCAGGCCTAGCTCATCTTTAGACTCACCTGGGAAACTTGAAAAATAGACAGATGCAAAACATAAATAAATAAACTAAAAAATAAATGAAAATAGATGCCCAGGCCACAGCCCAGACCAACGACATCCAAATCTCCACTAGTTGCCGGCTTAGCACAGAGTGGGTGCTAATGGCCTGGGGGCTGATGCAGCCCAAAGGTGCCCTGTCAGTGCAGACATGCTGTCTGTCTCCCACAGGCTGGGCTGGGTGGAGGACACCCCATTTCGTATGAGGAGAAGGAGAATAAGAGCTAAACTGTCAGGAGAGCTTCTGTGCCAGGAGCCGTAGCACACACTTGCCATGCATTCCCTCATTTACTCCTGACAGCCCCCCTGTGGAGTATATAATGGTTATCATCCCATTTTACAGATGGGGAAACTGAAGCACAGATATTAATTTGCCCAGGAAACAGTGTGCATCCGAGAAGTACCTGTTCCCCAGTGACTTCAAGTGCACATCAGAAATAGCAAAAGGCTTTACATGTTACTCTTTGTTTATTTATTTACTCAGTCATTCTTTTTTTTTTTTTTTAAAGATTTTTATTTATTTATTTGACAGAGATAGAGAGCACAAGTAGGCAGAGAGGCAGGCAGAGGGAGAGGGAGAAGCAGACTCTCCACTGAGCAGGGAGCCTGACGCGGGGCTCAATCCCAGGACCCTGGGATCATGACCCGAGCCAAAGGCAGACGCTTAACCGACTGAGCCACCCAGGCGCCCCTCAGTCATTCATTTTTTAAGTTTTTTTTTTAAAATTGTAGTTGACACAATGTTATGTTAGTTTCAGGTGTACAATATAGTGATTGGACAAATCTATACGTTATGCTGTGCTCACCACAGTAAGTGTAGCCCCCATCTGTCACCATACAATGCTGTTACAGTATCATTGACTACATTCCCTGTGCTGTACCTTTCATCCCGTGACTTATTCATTCCATAACTAGAAGTCTGTACCTCCCACTCCCCTTCACCCATTTTGCCCATCCCCCACCCCCTTCTCTCTGGCAACCATCAGTTTGTCCTCTGTATCTTTCATTCATTTTTTTCCCCTACATCCTTGAGCACCTGCTACACTCATTCAATGACAGTTCTACAAATAATTGAAGGCCCATTCTCGGCAAGATGCTGAGAATTAAAAAATAAGGCATAAGACCTCTGCCCTTAAGAGTCCTCTTAGTAAAAGGAAGGAATAGAAACAAAGTCATAGATAATTATAATACATTGAGTAAGTTAAGGGACGCCCAGGGGATTCTAGGAGTCCACAGAGTACCCCTAGGGGAATCCTAAAGGCTAAACAGGAGTTTATGGGAAGGAGAAAGGGTCGGGGGGGAAAGCCTGGGAGGAAGGCATCCTAGGAAGGTAGAGCAGCTGAAGCAAGCCTCTGAGATGCCTCCAGGCTTGAGCCTAATGCTCAAGGAGTCACAAACCCAAACATCTGCTGGGGCTGATGGGAAACGAAAGTGGGTGAATCCAGCAGGTGTAAGAGAAAGAACAGCATTTATGAGCAGTGATACCAGGAAGCTGATGTGCTGGCTGCAGCATCTGAGAGTGGTAGGGGTGGTGTTGAGTGGGAAGAGCATAGCCTGCCCAGAGGGAACTCCTTCTGCCCAGCAACTGCTATTCATGCGGGGCTATGGACCCAGCATGGCCAGACCTGTAAACTTTTGAAAAAGAACTTTTGAAAAAAATCTGGATTTAATTGAAATCTACAGATCTTTGAATGTTGGCAACAAATTCAAATCCTCATAGAGCATTCTGTGAAAGTTAAATAAAAATGTGGGATGGACACCACCTTCGGGCCAGCCAGAGTGGCCTCCATGAGTCCTGACAGGGTCTTGGAGAGGTCGGAGCCACTTAGATCTGGTTTTAGAAATGTCCCAGATGGTCATATGTGGTATAGATTAGAGGTACCAAGACAAGACCTGGGAGCTAAGATGGGAATCAGGCAGCCAGAGAGATGGGGAGGCACTAGGAGGATACTGGGGTGAGTAGGCAGGAGATAAGGTGCAGAAGAGGTGACCTTATGATGTGAAAGAGTGGCTGTGGAGGCTAGAGGCTGCCATGTCATGGGGCTGAGTCACTGCAGGCCCAGCAGCCAAGGAAGGCTTTCTGCTGATGGGTCATAAGCATCACTGTGAAGGACAGGAAGCATCTGGGTGTGGGGCAAGATGAGGAGGAAGGGAGTTCCCAGGAGAGACCACCAGGAAGGGGGAAAAAATAGTATTTTGTTCCTACCAATGCATAGCTGACAAAGTATCTTGACACACACACACATACCCCCCCTGCTTTGCATTTGTCCCTCACAGAATATCTGTGGCCTCCCTGTCATCATCTCCTGCTCAATGAAGAGGGATTGAGACCCAAAGAGGTCTAGAAACACTCTAGACTCACACAGAGCCAAGTTCACCCTGAACCCTTGGTGCTATCTCAACTTGGGCCAGTCTACTTGTACAGTAGCCCAGACCAGCATGTCCAACACCCAGGCTGCTCCCTGACCAGTGACCTCAGAATCCCTGAGTGTGGGACCCAGGCACCAGTATCTTTAAAGCTCCCCAGGTGGTTCCAGAACACAGCAGGGTGGGCACTGCTGCTGTATATCCTAGGCACAGCCTCCAAGTTGCTGTTGACACAGAATGATTATTAATAGCGCTCCCTTTCACTCTCCAAGGTGACCCAGTTTAGAAAATGAAGTATATGATTGTCCCTGCTTACAATCTACAGAAATAGGGAATCACAGGATAAACTGATTTTTAAACTCTTTAGTTACATTTTCAAATAATAGGCTCAATAGGGTTTTCTTCAATCTCTAGACACTTTTTCAGGTGAAATTCCCCTAAACTGGGTTGGCAAGCTAAGGCCCCAAAGCCCAAATCCAGCTCACTGCCTGTTTTTGCAATAAAGTTTTATCGGAACACAGCCACACCCACTCATTTCCGGCTTATCTAGTGCTACTTTCTACTACAACAGCAGAGCACAGTACTTACAACAGAAACCATATGGCCCACAAAGCCTAAAATGTTTACTATCTGGCCCTTTACAGAAAAAGTCTGATTTGCCTGTTTATAACATTGAGTCCAGTTGTTAAGTTACATTATATCCCTGGGTGTCCCAAAAGATGGGTTGGGAAATGGAATGACTAAGGTCAACCACGCCGGCAGTCAGCCATGCCTCTGTGACTGACCCCCAATAAAAACCCTTTTGTTTGTTTGTCTGCTTGTTCAATGAAGTCTGAGTGGAGACTTATCTACGGCTGCCACACATTCAGCAGAGGTGTCCAGGGGTTCCTGTAGTTTGAGAGTCCCCAAGACTATCCTGTTTCCACAATTTGATAGAAGCACTCGCAGGACTCAGAAAAGCTGTTATATAGTTATGACAAAAGGGTACAGATTAAAATCAACAAAGGAGAAAGGCACATTGGGCAGAGTCCAGGAGACACAAGGCACAAGGTTCCAGTTGTCCTCTCCCAGTGGAGCCTCAGGAACAGTGCTTGCTTCAGCAATATGCATGAACATTGGCAGCCAGGGAAGCTCACCCAAGCCTTGGGGACCAGGGTTTTTACTGTGGGTCAGTCACACAGGCATGGCTGACTGCCTGCATGGCTGACCTTAGTCATTCAATCTCCCACCTCTTTAGAGATCAAGCTGATACATGGCGTGGCCCAAGGCCCCCATCATAAAATCACATTGCTAGTTAGCATAGACCATCTGGAGTGGCCCAAGTCCCCCAGGTAAAGAAGGGCATTGTTGTCAGGCAGGATATACCAAAGACTTAGAGGTTACCTCCTAGGAGCAGGTCAAGGGTCAAACCTTTCTTTGGAATAGGCAGGGTGTGGACAACCCAGACATGATGAGTTAATTCTTTACTGCATAGTTCCTCTTATGGGCCGGGCTACCTGGTAAGGAATTCCAAGGTAACGCCAGCGCCTCTTTTACTGCAACAGGCTCAAGGTCGGACTGCAGGCTCAGGCCTCAGCGCACCCCAGCCACCTGGGCAGTGCTAACACAGCCCCATGCCTGGTCTCCACCCAGACTTATTAGATTGAATCCTCCAGGACTGGGGCCTAGACATTAGTACTTGTAGATTGTATCCCTAGAGATTCAATACTGAGACAGGTTTAAGAAGCCCTCGGTATGGGCTCTGGGACCACCCCTGTGGACAAGGTGGGGATAAGTACAGTGGAGAGGTGTAGATGCAGGGAGGATGTTCTTCCTAGAGGGTCAGGAAAGGATGTGCTACTTAGGCCGGGCCTGGGGGAACCAGCAAGGTTTAAGTCAGAGGAGGGGGAGATGGAGAGATAGAGGAGCAAGGGGACACTAGAGAGGACAATAGGCTGGAAGGAGAAACAGAGGCTTAATCCCCCAAAGCCTTTAATGCCACCGGACTTGGTTTTGTGGCTAACCGGCATCTAGTGAGGCTCTTTGGTGCTGGGCGTGTCAGGCTCAGAGTTGTGTTTTAAAGAAAGTAGTCCCTTGGCCAATGCAGGCTGGACTACAAGTAAGGTGGGAAGAGGGAGAGGACAGCCAGGGCAGTAGGGACCTGCTGAGCAGTCCTGGGGACAGAACCATCCATCATTAGTTCACCAAATACTCATTTCATGCCTGCTACACACCAGGCCCCATTCTAGGCACTGAGGGCCCAACAGTGAACATCACACAGTGCCTGCCATTGTTGGGCTGGCAGACAGGGAGAGAAGCAATCAACAAACATACAGTGTGTCAGGTAAAGCCAAGTGCTGTGGAGGAAGGTACCACAGAATAAGGAGTGTGGGGAGTGAGAGTAAGAAAACTTTCTACAAGAGAAGAGTGCAGAGGCCTCTCTGATAAGGTGACATTTGAGAGAAGTGAGTAAAGTGGACGTTGGCTGGTGGAGGGGTGGGAGAACATTCCAGGGAGAGAGAACCACAAGTGCAAAGGCCCTGAGGTTGCCATGAGCATGATAGTGAGAGTGGTATCAGTGGTGCCAGAAATATGGGGGCAGATGTGAAGACATTTATGGAGAATCAACAAGATTTATGACTAGTTGGATGGTGGGTGGATGATGTGACTTCGGTTTGGTTTAAGGTAGGGGTGCTTAACACTTGCTACGCTTTAAAATCATGTGGGGACCATTTAAAAATTCCAGTGTTCATGCTCTATTATATTCTGTTTATCTGGAGTTCAAAAGTAAACAAAACCACCCAGAATGTAAGCACATAACACAATTTAAAACTGGGCAAAAAAATATAAATAGACAGATCACAAAAGAAGATATGCAAATGGCCAGTAAGCCCATGAAAAGATGCTCAATATAATTTGATGTCAGGGAAATGCACATTGAAAGCACACTGAGATACTACTACATACCCACTAGAAAGACTAAAATTGAGACTGACTATACTAAATGCTGGCAAAGATGTGGAGCAACTGGAACTCTCATACACTGCTGGTGGGAATGGAAAATGTTACAGTCACTCTAGGAAACAAGTTAGCAGTTTCTTATAAAGCTAACATAAGTTTACCACCTAACCTGGCATTTCCACTTCTATGTATTACCCAAGGGAAATAAAAAAGAACATATGTTCACACAAAGACTTTCTTGTATATGAATGTTCATAGCAGCTTTATTCATAATAGCTGACAATGGAAAGAGTTCAAGTGCCCAATAACAGGTGAGTGTGTGAGCAAACTGTGATATATCTACCCAGTGGGGTACTACCCAACCATAAATAGGAATGAACTAATGATGCATGCAACAACACGGATGAATCTCTAGAAAGTAGTACTAAGCACACACACACACCCACACACACAAACAGCAAAACAAAACACAGAACAAAACAAAAACAAACCACAGACTACCTACCATATGATTCCAATTATATGAAATTCTAGAAAAGGCAAAACCATAAGTGACCAAAAGCAGACTGGAGTTTGCCTGGGATTGGGACTGGCAGGGAGACTGACTGCAGAGGGGCACAGAGGAACTTTTTTGGTGTGAAAGAAATGTTCTACAGCGATGGTGGTGGTGGTTTACACAACTATATGTATTTGTCAAGACTAGTTTTCACACATAAAATGGCATATTTTAGTGTCAATGCATTATACTTCAATAGAGCTGATTAAAAAGAAAGCAAAACTCATCTTTAATGGCAGAGGTCAGAATAGTGGTTACTTGGGGGAGGGGGGACACCTGCCTGGAAAGGGCACAAGATAGCCCTGCTGGGGGACAGGAAGTACCCTATACCTTGATCTGGGTGGTCACCACAGGGATGTATACTTATGTTAAGATTCATTGAGCTGTACACTCAGGATTTATGTACTTTACCATGTATAAATTATACTTAATTTTTAAAAAGTAATGATGTCTGGACCCCACTCCCAGAAATTGAGATTTAATTGGTCCAAGGATGTTGTGCCCAAGCTTTGTTATATTTTAGGGGCTCCTAGGAGAGTCTAATATCCAGCCAGAGTTGAGAGCCACTGTTTTTAGAGACAGAAAGGAGGGCAGTGTTGAGTCTCAGCACTGGGGAGTATTCTGATGCCTTTGCAGTCTGGTGGCACATTCAGGGCTGGGGAGGATGCTCAGCTCAGATTTGGCTTTTAGGGGATTTGAGGGGAGGGTGGGTCTTCTGAGCTTCTATATGGACACCACAAGGCTAAGCTGGGTCCTCCAGACTTGGAGGCTGTAGACAGAGCTGATTTTGTGCTGAGTACTCTCGAGAAATGTGTACTTGGTGGGGTTTGCTTCTTTTCCTACTCCTAGGGCAAGATGGCAGCAGATGAAGGTGCACAGGACACCTTACGTCTCCAGTTCAAGGCCATGCAGGAGATGCAGCACAAAAGGTTACAGAAGCAGATGGAGAAACAGAAGGAAAAGGAACTGAGCCTCAAAATCAAAGTTGATGACCAAAAAGAGCCCTTGGAGATTTCCGATGGCCTCAGCCTTCTCCAACCTGGGGATCAAAACTCGAAAAACAGCTTTGAGCAGAGGTAAATGCAAGTTTGAACTCTCCCAGGAGCACTGGAGGGAGGTAAGGAGGGAGGGGGCGAACTGATCACAGACCAGTGGGCAATCAGGTTGACCAGATGTGTGTTTACAAGTTGAGCCACAGAAGTTTTGACACAGGTTGTCACACTTGGGTCTGATAGATCTGTGCTCCTATGGATATATTGGTATAAACTGTATTTAAAAATAATTTAAAGTCAAATGGAAAATTTGAAGCTCATCAGGGTGTAGTTTATTCACTTGAATTTTCTTATTCAGTCTCCCGTTCATGAAAATTGTGTTTGGGTTTCTGAGGAGCTGGTTGGCTAACTCTGATGGTTCATAAATGATCATTGCTCCAAATTCTCATCTGGGATCATTCTCCTATGCCAATTTCCCTTTCCTGACACATAACAACCCATAAACATACCTGTGTAAAGAAGCTCTTGGTGGGTTCCTTGGTTCTTCCATGGTGAAAAGGTTGAAAGGAGTCCAGAATCTTCTCATTTTGCTCTAAATTCAACAATATCACAGATGCATGTTGATTTATACTTGCTGTTAGAAGCAGAAGGCTATGTTGATACAAAATTCTCTGCTAATAAAAAAAAGAAAAGAAAAGAAAGAAACCACAATAGTTGTTGAGTTGTCTCTTTGCTTCTGGTTTGGCCCAGAATCTATCTTCTCCATTTTCGGGTTCTACCTTTTATGGTTTCTCAATTTTCAAAATATTCTACTAAAAAATGCTAACTGGGAAAAACATACAGGTTGCTCAGTAATTGAAAAAGTTCCTATGGCTCCTAAATATTAGCTCTAAGTTAATCCCAGACCCATTTCCCGGTGATCTTTCCCCAAATCAGAGAAACTGGAATTGGTGGAGACTTGCGCCATTGGTAGAATAACAACACTAATGATAATATCAGGGGCCCCTGGGTAGCTCAGTTGGTTAAGTGTCCAACTCTTGATTTCGGCTCAGGTCTTGATTTCGGGGTTGTGAGTTCAAGCGCTTCGTTGGGCTCCATGCTGAGTATGGAGCCTACTTAATGATAATAATAATAATAACAATGATAATGACAATATCAGCTGTTGCATAATAATTACTGTTCCCTCTAACTTCTGTAATTTTCTTGCTTCCCCGCACACCTGTCCCTAGGGAGCCCATTCCGTGCCTCACAGTAGAAGTGATCACAGGCCCATCAGTCACATGTTTCTCATGTTTTAAAGTGCTGAAGAGAGCCTGGCAAGACGACTTATAATAAACAAAACCAACAACCTGCTCTGATTTTCTGTCAGGGTTACCTGAAACCTAGAGGCCTAGCCTTAAGACTTAGGCAATTCCTATTTGGTCTTCTAATACGTGTGTATATATACATATATGCAGTTCTGACTATCAATGTCCTTCTGAGTATCACTTTAGGTGTATGTCACAAGCTTTGATGTATATTGCTGCTGCAGTCATTCTGTTCTAAATGCTTCATAATACACATTACAATTTCTTCTCAACCCATATATAATTTAGGAGAGTGGTTTTTGTTTTTGTTTTTGTTTTTTTTTTAGTCTCAGACAATGGGTTTTGGGGTTTGTTTTTTATCTTAATTTTTGCCACATTTTTTTACTAATGATTTCTAATTTTAGTCAATTGCCATTAAAGAAAATGGCCTGAATGATTTCCACTATGTGGAATTTGCCAAGATTGCCTTTGTGGCCTATAATATAATACATTTTTATCCATATTCCATGGATGCTTGACGGAGTATGAATTCTTGGAGAGGGGCAGTCAGTTATATAGCCCTCTCTTAAATCCACAGTAAACAATGTTATTCAAACATTTTCTCTCCTTTCGTGTGTGTGTGTGTGCACACTCAGTTTTGAGAACAGTGTGTTAAAATCTGCTCATTGACATTTTTCTATTTCGTACAGACCAGTCCTTACCACCACCTAGTGTCCGACCAGATACAACACACCTGGGCGGGGGAGACCTGACTCCCGCCCATCATCGGTCCCTGTAACTCTGCCTTCGCCCTTACAGGATGCTTGAAGATGAGATTGCACACCTTCGAGAACAGCTCAGGGAGACGGTGGATGAAAATGGGCGATTGTACAAGCTGCTGAAGGAAAGGGACTTTGAAATCAAACATCTCAAAAAGAAAATAGAAGAGGACAGATTTGCCTTCACAGGTAGCTCCAGCATGGCCGCCACAGTCCCTGCCTGGAAGTCCTGGTAGCTGGCCCAGCCTCTGTGGAGCCCCCTGGGCAGGGCAAACAGCAGGTTCCAGAGGGCAGGTGCTCAAGAGAGAGTGCCAAGGGTCAACTGTGGTCAGTCTTGTCCAGATGAGTCCTGGAAATGAAGGAGCGGGTGGAGGAAGAGAGCTGGCCAAGGAGGCCAGCGTACCAGGAAATGGGAGCACATGAACAGCAGGGACAGTCTGCAGGCCTTCTGGGCAGTGTTGATGGCCCAGCTAGGACTCACAACGGGGGTTCTCCATGGATGCTAGCTGCATGTCGTGGGCCAGCAGGGTCCATTTGATCTTGCTGCTCAGGCTCAGACATTATATTATGGATGTGAAAAAGCCCCAGTGGACTTTACTGGCATTTACTCCACAGCACTCCAGAAAAGTGGATGGGACAGGGAAGGTAGCTGTTCTAAGGGGATTTCCTAGGACCCAGTAGGGTCTAGAATGGGGCTTGGCCCTTGAGGTCTGGGCTGGACTTTGGCTCTGTTGGTAGGGACATTGGCCTATGGGCCTGGAGATGACCTTAGCTCTGTGGGTGTGGGCTGGACATTGGCTCTGTGGTTATGAGCTAGACCTTGGCCCTGAAGATCTGGTGGGGACGTTGGCGCTGACTGTCCTCTGTTCCACATAAACCCATTGAGCAATTCCCAGGTAGCTGACTAAACCAGAAAATTGGTGTAACTGATCACAGATAACAGCGGGCCACAGCCGGCATCTGCCAGAGCGTCCCTCCCCGCCTTTGAGAGCCAGTCTCTTTAAGGTTCGGTGCATGCAAAGCACCAAAACTGAATGAAAAAGCAAAGGGAACTTGGTATCCTAAAGGCCCTCGGTAGCCTATTGTGTCTCCCTCCATTCTTTGGGCCTTTTCTGTCTAAAACGAAAACTGCACTGAGGAAAAGGACTTGGGAGACATAGAAACACACCCAGCCTGGCTCGGGTTCAGATGAGGAGGGGCAGCTTGCCCTTCGGCAGGGCTGTAGAGAAGCCAATGAGCTACAGGGGGAAGCAGGAGATGCTTCCTCACCCCTGGAGACTGGGGACCCGGGGGCCCCTCCCCCTTGCCCAGCCTGTCCCATGCTCTCTCTTGTCATCTCTGCCAGCCTGCTCATGGCCTCATCTGATTGCCTAACTCTTGCTCAAGACCTCTTGAGTCCAGTCCTCGCTGTGCAGTCCCCATTTCTGACTTCCAGCATCAAGTTTGGAAGAGAAAAGTCTGACGGGCCTGGTGCATGTTTTTAGACCAGGCCACAAGTGATGGGCTGCTGACAACTGATGGACTGGTTTTCCTTTGGCTGGATTTTTAGTGATTGCTTTAATTCTGTTGTTTTTTTTTTAAAAAAAAAACAAAACTATTTCTTTGTATGAGTTTTTAGTGATTGCTCAGGTGATCACAAAATACATAACTTTTCACAGTCTACTTAGAATTAGCATTTTCCCACTTCAAGCGGAATGAAGGAACTACCACGCTATCGGTCCCTTTGCCCTCCCTCATACAGTGCAGCTTTTATATGTGTTAGATCTCTGTATATTGAAAATCCCAACAGACAATGTTATAATATTTGCTCTCAATCATGACACATAAAGAGCCTAAGGAGACAAAAAGAGTCTATTATATTTACCCACATATTTAGCATTTTTGTGCTTGTCCATTCACTGCTGCCCCCTTACCATGGGGTTGCAGCTTCAAGAGTAGGGTTTGGGAAAGCAAAAAAAAAAAAAAGAGGAAGAAGATTTTTTTGTTTTCTCTGAGTCCCCCTTCCTGCCCTTTAGACTAGAGAGGGCCTAGGGGCGCCTGGGTGGCTTAGTCAGTTAAGCATCTGCCTTCGGCTCAGGTCGTGATCTCAGGGTCCTGGATTCGAGCCCCACGTCTGGCTCTCTGCTCAGTGGGGAGCCTGCTTCTCCCTCTCCCTCTGCCTGTCTCCCCAGCTTGTGCTCTCTCTCTCTTACTCTCTGAAATAAAGAAATAAAAATCTTTTAAGAAAAAATAGACTAGAGAGGGCCTCTCTTGGACCTCTTCATGATGTCTAGTTCTGGGATTTTTGAGTCCTGGAAGGAAAACATAACCCAGAAAACTCACTGCTGGGCCCCGTGTACTTGTAGGTCGGGTTTCCCTCCCCATGTTCTGAGCCCTTTCTCTTGAAGCATGCCTGGCCTCTTCAGCAGCTAGGAGGTGGCCAAGGGCAGCTGCCCTAGTTGCCATACTCAGTGCCCGGCCAGGCCAGCAGCAGCAAGCCCAGGCTGAGTCGCTCTGAAGACCATCAGGCATCCTTGTTTACCTTCCACCAGTTGTCACTCTCAGGCTGTTCTGAGGCTCATGATGGTCGTATTAAAAAGCAGGCCTAGGGAGGTGTCTCTGCCAGTTACCCATTGCTGGAGTGTCAGAAGCATTCAGAGAACCTCCAGACCCTCTGACCAGATCTGCTGTTGCACAGCTGGGCCGGGGGTTCTAACGCCACCCAGTCAGTCAGTAGCCAAGCGGGCTAGCTCCCATTGCCAGCTATCTGCACAGCCCCATACCATTCAACCTCCCACATTCACACCCTTCCAGCTACCTCTTCCCCAGCCTCCTGCCCTTGCCCACTGTGTTCCAGCTACTCTGCCTGCCAGATGGTCCTCAGATACTCCAAACATATGCCTGCCTCTGGACCTTTGCACTTGCTGTGTCCTCTTCTTAGAATACTCTTCCTAGTTGAGAACACTCTTCTTGATGGCTTGACCCCTCACTCCATTCATCCAGGTCTCTGTTCACATGGACCTCCTCAGACAGGCCTTTCCTGACCACTCCATTTAAAATAGCATCACCCATCCCTCTCACCCTCTTGCTCAACTTCGCTTTATTTCATAGCATGTAGTCCTCCCGATCATTGGAATACATATTTATTTGTTTTGTTGTTGTTGTTGTTTTTTAAAGATTTTATTTATTCATAAGAGACAGAGAGAGAGAGGCAGAGGGAGAAGCAGGCTCCCTTCTGAGCAGGGAGCCCGACGCGGGACTCAATCCCAGGACGCTGGGATCATGACCTGAGCCGAAGGCAGACGCTTAACCATCTGAGCCACCCAGGCACCCCATATTTATTTGTTTTTTATTATCTGTCTCCCCAGCTACAATATAAACTCCAGAAGTCTTTTTTATTCACCGTTAAATCCCTAGTACAGAGAATGCCCAATATTTGGTGAAGCCCAGTAAATATTTACAGATGGATGCGTGCGTTTGTACTGACTAGATGTCACCACAAAACTCTGTATAAGAAACCAGCACATAATGTCAGCAGCGTTCAGCAGGAAGCATCAAACATCTGGGGTTAATTGGGGCTCAGCAGATCTAGACCAGGCCCGGCTAGGGCAGTTCAGCCTTGTTCCACATGTCTCTTCCTCTTCCTGGGACCAGCCAGCGGGCCTGGCTGTGTTCTTGTGGAGTTGGCACAAGTGAAAAGAGGGGGGGTTAACTACCCAAGTGCTTTGCAAGCCTCTACCTGTGCCTTATCTGCTAACAACCCATTGGCCAAACAAGTCATTGGCTGAGCCAGAGTCAGGCAGGCATAGAAGGGTTGAGAGGGTACCTATTGGCTGGAGGGCACAGCAGAGTCATAGAGCCTAAGGTGTGGATGTGTAACCCTGTCACTGAGGAGGGCATGAAGAATTGGGGCAATAAACTTATATCCCATAGAAATAAAATTTACACTTTGCAGAGTGGCTGCATTTCTACTCACTGGAGTTGGGTTTCAGGGTTCCCAGGTATGCAGTCACTCCCCTGAGCCTCTGCCCTTTCAGGAGGGTTCTAGCTCTTAAAACCCCGGGGCCATTGGTAGTGTGGCATGAGTTTGATGTGCGGGCCTGTGTGTTTCCCTGACCTCGCTGTTTTCCTCCATCGTAGGCACAGCCGGTGTGGCCGGGGATGTGATTGCCACCAAAATCATTGAGCTGTCCAAAAAGAACCGGGTGCTGACGGCAGAGTCAGAGGGCGCGAAAAGCAGAGTGAAGCAGCTGAGCAATCGTGTCCAGGAGCTGGAGCAGGAAGTGAGGGGCCCTGGTCATTCCTGCCTCTAGAAGGGACTCCCAGGACCCTGGGCCACTCCTCCAGAGAGGGAGTCACACTTAGATGCTTTGGGTCCTTCTGAAGGGCTTGTGGGTCAGTGTTTGCAAAGAGTTCCTCAGTCTTTGTCATGTCCTGAGAGGGGGGAAAGTGTGTCAGGAAGCAAGGGGGACACAGCGCACGGGGAGGCAGCCATCAGAGTGGTTAGGACACAGATCCGGAGCCTGACCTGGGTGTGAATCTCAGCTCCATCACTGACCTGCTTTGTGACCTCGAGTAGGTTATAAATGCGCTGTGCCTCAGTTTCCTCCATCTGACACATAGCAGTAATAACAGTACTCACCCTAAGGTTTTTCTGACCATCAAGAGACGTAACAGTGTAAAACGTTTCGACCTGTGCCTGGCATGTAGCAAGCACTAGATAAACGTTCGTTACCTACATTAACAGGGATCCTTGCTAGTGTGAAGCTAGAGCCAGGAGCACTCCAGCAGCTGGTCTCATTCTTGCCCATCTTCCTCTTTCTGCTGCCCCCCTGCCCTCCCACAGCTAGTCACAGACCCCTAGTCTTGCAAGGACACAGCCCGAGCACTTCATGGTCCCTTCGGGGCTGGGATGGAATCCACAGGCTAGAGAGGACCTATGTAGCTCCCTTATATGGCTGAAGAAGCTGGAGCGTGAAGAGGGTAGGGGGCTTTCTCGGGTCACGCAGCCTGTGGTGGGGCTGCATTGCTATTTCAATTCTGTTGCCATCTGCAGGCCTCCCCAGATGTTATGCTGGCCATTGAATTAGAACTTCTTTATTCTATAACACATGGTTTGAGAAGCACCTCAGGCTCTGTGCCAGGCCCTGTTGGGGGAGCGAAATAGGCATGGGCCTTGCCCTCCTCAGGGGCAAACCCAGCACCTCTTAGAGGAGGGGGCGCTCACAGTGGGTCCCTGGAGGGTGGGAAGGGGCCACACTGGGAAAGATGGGGGACGGGCCCCCATGCAGAGGGCCCAGCAGGCGCCAAGGTCCTGAGTGGGGAAGAAGGTCTTAGAGGAAACCCAGGTGGCCAAGAGTAGAGGAAGATGAGGTCAGAGAGGTGGGAGGGCAGGCCACCCCGGCCTTATCAGACATGGTCTGGTCTTTGTGTGAACAATCAGGAAAGCTTTAAAGGGGCAGTTGGCTGTCTGTGTGAAACACTAGGCTTGGCTCCAGGCCATGAGCCCATGTGGCAGGTTTCTTAGCATCTCTGACCCTGTCTTCTTATCTACCACATGAAGTCCATTATCCCTTTATGCAACTCCTCCCAGATTGTGGACAGAGCTCCAAGATACAGACCACGGCTACAGTATTATGTATGAAGCTGTTAGTGAATCCTAGTATGTGACTGGGGAGTGGGGCAGACCATCGATCAAACCCTCTCCCACCGCAGAGCAGTTTGTAGGGGAGTGTTCTTCCGTTAATGGTCCTAAAGTGAGCTGGAAGGTGAACCAGTGAGATCAGTAACCACGGCGGCATGAGCACCACACTCAGGTACCACAGTTGCCAAGCAGAATCCAATATTAAGTGCAAGGTTTGCTTTTCAGCTGCAGGCGACCCTGGCCAGGCTACCAGCCAAGGCAGCCACCGATGCGGGAGCCAAAGCGTCGAGGGCTCAGATGGGAGACAGAGCCTTGGTATGAATTCTAGTCTGTGCTGGGGAGTCTGTGGGCCTGGGCCTCCTGTCGTCTATAGGAGTGTAGGCACCTCCGTCCAGGGTCCACCCCATTGCTATGCCAAGCCCACCAGTGCAGCATCCTCAGCGTGGTCATCAGGGAACAATAGCCAAGTCTGTGGCCTGAAGCCAGGAATGCCCCAGTGGAGGCCAGTGAAAGTCTAACTCTGATTCAGTCCCCAGAGAGGGAGAACAGGAAGGGCTGGATGACCCTGGAACCCTAGAATTTCAGGACCAGCGGGGAAGGCCTGGTCCAACTGGCCTCCAACTGTCAGCCCAGCTGCATCCTTTACAGCATCCTCACTGGGGAGACATCCAGCCCCTTACTTTCCCCAGGGACAAGGAGCTCACTCCTGCCCAAGAGAGCCCTGTTGGGGGTGGGGGTACATTTCATATAGTGAGAAGTCTTCCTTTTGTGGAACTCCAAATCTACAAAGTCAAAGTGACTATTGGGAATGCAGCTTGTTCCCCAGATTCCATTCTACTCAGCCAGTGAGTAGGGCCTGGAACCCAGGAAATGAGGATTGTGGCTTCACGAAAGGAAGGCAGTCTGACCCTGTGGGCTACCAGGGAGGGGCATGGGGCCCATGCCAGATGATAAGTAGCCTCAGAGTCTTAAAAACAACCCAGGAGGCCTCCCCAGGGGTGTTCTTGGAAATAGAGGGAGTCAAGCCTTAGGACTCCCTGTTCAGTGCTCCTTTTCTAGCTCCACCTCCCTTTGCCTACAACTCAGGGTCAAGCCACCTCATGCCTGACTTGGGGAGAATTCAGCCCTCAGTCTATAGTGATAGTTTCCTAGGGCTCCAGGGGGGCGAACCTAGTGGGGTGAAGGCTAGTCTTGTGTAACCCTGTCTCATTGCTGGGGAGGTGATAGAGGGGCTCTGCCCTTGGCAGGGGCTGTTCTGTAGGACCTTTCCTGGCTCCAGGGGACACTGATAAGCTGCTCCCGGTTTATCCAGAACACTGAGCATTGCCATGTCCCTGACTAGGCTGCCATTAATGGGAGGCTGCTTGTTCAGTCACTTGTTGAGCGTGATAGGATTTTCTGAGCCCTGTGAAACAGGGAATCAAAGACAGGGCCTCTGTCCACAGAAGAGCCCAGGAGGGGAGATGAGTAGCCACACCGAAGGAAAGAGGGGGACAGGGCCTTCAGAAAGAGCCCCAGGGCCTCAGAGTTCACAGAGAGAGCACACCCTCCCTGTGAGGCAGCTAGGAGGTGGGCTGGAGGAGGGGGTCCTGAGGTGGGCCTTGCTGGAGAAAGGGGGATGGGGGAGGGCCCTCCAGCAGAAAGTACAAGCCGAGGCTGAGAGGCCGGGCAGCACTAAGTATTCCTATTCTGTTTGCTAGCTGCGTGTGGGCTGGACAGTGTTTGCCCGCAGCCCAGGGCCTGCAGGGGGGAGAGGGGGGACGGGGAATATAAGCCAAACAAGGCTAGGGTGGGGTGACTCACGGAGGGCGGCCTTGACTGGCGGCTGGAGCTGGGGCACTCAGCTTTGCTGGTAGGCTTCTGCCAGAAGAGCGGGTAATGGGCAGTAAGCCTCTGTTCAGCAGTACCGTGCGTTTTCCAGGGCACTTGGGATCGGAGAGAGAACAAAAGCAGCCTTCCCCCTCACTACACCATTCAGGGTAGCCCAAGCCTGAACCACACTTCAGAGGCCTGCGCTCACGGCATGCTCTGGCCCCAGGCGCCAAAGCGCATTCCGGAGTGGAGCTGAATGCCCTGTCTCCACTCGGCACGGTCGGTGGGGCTCCCAGAGGCTGTGCTGCGAGAGCATTGGCATCGTCTGTTCCCCTTGGACTGCGTTTCATTTAGTCCCTCAAAGAAAATGGCCCAGGGAAGGGGAGGGTTAGGCCCCTCCTCAAGTCCCCCACAAAGCCTGTGGAATTTCGCTCTGGGCAGAAGCAGCTCTGAGATGGCAGCGACGTGGGGTTGGCCCCATGTCCAGGAGGAGAGGACTGGGGGCTTGGCAGAGCAGAAGACCGAGAAGTGGACGGCACTGGCTAGCCCTCAGCCCCCTTTGCCAGCTACCCCAGGCCAGGCTAGGCGCCCCCCTCGGGCATTGCCCTGTCAGAATCTGCCCCAAACAGCATCCTTCATACGCACCTCCTCTCAACACTCACAGGCCCCCTGGGCACTGGTGTTAATATACCCCTATTTTTACAGATGAGGAAGCCAGGCGTGGAGAGGGGAGTCATTGCCTGCGTTATAGATCCGGTCCCGGATGCGTGCTCTTCCCAGGCTTTGAGCAGGGTCACGGCCGTCACGTGGGACGCTCATAAACACAGCCCCTGCACCACCACCTGTCAGGGCCTGCGGGCCTCATGCACCCAAGACCCAACAGGCAGGGGATGTTGCTTCTTAGCCTGGACACGTGCAGAGTTAGCCCCTTAGCTGAGGGAGGACAGGCATCCAACAGCAGGGAGAAGGAATGGCAAGACGCCAGACAGGGGGAAGGACACACACACACACATGCACACACACACTTTTTTTTAAAGATACATTTGTGTTTTATATAAGTTCCCAGTTTATACTCTGTTCACATTGGGTATGCTGTTTAGCCTCATGGTGGTGCTGTGAAGAAGCAGGACAGAGAAGGATTCTTTACCCATTCCATAAATGAGGAAACCAGATGGGGTCAGACTTCTTGGACTGTGTGTCCGGTTCCCGTTTCCTTCCCCAGTGGTTTTCACCTGGGCTGTCCACAACCTCTGGGGACCGGGGAACTTCCCAGACCCAGTCTCTGTGGACCTGCCTTCCGTGCCAGTGTCCCCAGGAGATTCTGTGTGTGCCTCCTGAAGACAGCTCAGAAAGCCACTGCAGCACCTGCCCGGCTTCCCAGAAGTGCAGCCCACCTGGTCTGTCGGGCAGGAGCAGACGGTCTTGGCATCATGGCCTGATGGGATGCTCAGCCCACCCGTGATGCCTGGGTGCCGGAAACAGCTTCCAGTGGGAGAATCAGCTAGGGCAGGGGAAGGACCGGGCTTCTTCTAATCTGACTTGTGTCACCCCCAACATGCTGTGTGCCCTATGGCAACTTACCCCCCCTCCCTGGGCCTTATTTTCATCACTTACATTGCCTTAATGCAGGCAATGACTCCCCTTTCCAAACCTGGCTTCCTCATCTGTAAAAATAGGGGTATATTAACACCAGTGCCCAGGGGCCTGTGAGTGTTGAGAGGAGGTGCGTATGAGGGATGCTGTCTGGGGCAGATTCTGACAGAAGGCATCCCTTTAATGCCAACCTTCTGTGAGCCTCAGAAACTTCTCCTGAAGACTGAGAAATAGATGGCACATTTGAGAAAAATTTACATCCAAGTAGTTTAAGTCAAACATTATTAAACAACAACAAAAAAAGACACTGCTAAGAGTTCCAGCAGGCAGAGTTTTTGTGGTTGAGGCAGTTCTTCAAGCCACGGAAATGGAGCATTTGGCGGTGAAACTGGGTCCTTGTTTCTGTTGAGTGAGCTCATTGCCAAGAAAGGGAGCTCAAGGAATAAGCTGATGGTTTCAGAAGGAGGCCCTGAGTTAGGAGGGTCGTTGGGGGTTGCCTTCTGTGATGGAACTAACCCCCTCTTTATTCTTTTTTTTTTTTTAAGATTTTATTTATTTATTTGACAGAGACACAGCGAGAGAGGGAACACAAGCAGGGGGTGTGGGAGAGGGAGAAGCAGGCTTCCCACTGAGCAGGGAGCCCAATGCAGAGCTCGATCCCAGGACCCTGGGATCATGACCTGAGCCGAAGGCAGACGCTCAACCGACTGAGCCACCCAGGTGTCCCTAGCCCCTCTTTATTCTGAGTGGAGATGGTTTAGCTGCGGTGGCAGCCTCCAGAGCTCAGCAGAGAGTGCCCATGCCTAGGAAGTGTCTGGATGGTGTGGAGCCTGCAGGCCTCCTCCTGGGGCTCCCCCTCTGTGGCCACCGCCTGCATCCCTGGCTGTGCAGTGCTCTGAGCAAAGGGCTTAGGCCCCCGAGGTGGGTTGCCAGGATTCATGTCCCTGCTCCACCTTTCCCAGCCAGGTCCCCCCGCCTCAAGCCAAGGGGAGTCCCCCTCCACCAGCCTCTGCTTTGCATCTGGAAGGGGCTGACAAGAGAACCCCCGCCCCCCCCCCGCCAGAAGTTCGTGACGAATCAGTGAGTTGCTGCACGTGGAGCACATAGCGTGGTGCCTGGCACAGCCCTGGCTGAACGGAGTCACGATTATCGTTATGATTTCGGCAACAAGTGACCGCTCTCTCCTCTCTCCTGCCCAACTAGCCAGAGACCCCAGAGGTGAAGGTCTTGCAGGACAGGCTGACGGCCACAAACCTGAAGATGAGTGACCTCCGCAACCAGATCCAGTCTGTGAAGCAGGAGCTCCGGATGGCCCAGAAGGTATTCCAGAGCCAGGGGTCAGGGGTTCTTATCTGGCTGGGATTGGGAAGAGCATGGCCAGGACAATGGGTTCCATTCAGGAGCAGCAAGTGCTTGGCCCCGTGAGCATCATGCTCTGGGGCAGGCTCCGGATCCGGTAACTTCCTTCTGTCAGCCCTTCCTACAGACCATTGGTGAATGGGGTTGCTGGCTGCCTGAGGGGCCCTTGTGGTGCCTTCCCCCCCCCCACCCCCCCGGACAGAGGAGGGCAGTGCCCTCTACTCAGGGAGAGTCCTGTAGACTGCTTGTGCTCCATGCACCCTAGTAGATCCTAGTAGATCTCTCCTTAATAAGCCACCTTGGACTTGGAAGCCTGCCAAGACTTGCCTCCTGCCCTTTGCTGTCTGTAATATTAGAAAATGAATAGGTTGTTTGTGTATTAAAGGCCCTTTTCAAAGGAAAATACTCAGACTTGGGATGCAGGCCCAGCTGGTTCATTATTTATTTTTATTTACATAGTGAATTCTCTGGCATTTGTCTTCCCGGCTGGAACCACTCAGACTAGCCAAGATTTCCAAAACAGTGTTCTATTGTGGAAACAAGCACCAGAGACTCGGGACGCTAGATTGGTTCCCGTGGCAGGCTTCAGAGGGGCCCAGGGCACCAGCTGGTGTGTTTTGTTTCCACCTCAAAGCCTTGAGGTAGGGCCTGCACCCCACCCTTCAACAGCCACAATGTTGGACCCTTCTGGAATCAAACCTCCCCAATTGATGTTTGGTGGTCCCCCCCATCCTTGCTGCACTCAGACATGGCCCCTAGTCAGTGGCTTTTCACAGAGGGCAAGGCCCTGGGGCAGTGTACTTCCTATAGCCATCCAGAAGGATCTCAGTTCTCAGTGGCAGGTGAACAAACTGAGGAAGCAGATTTTGGTCAACTTTGTGGTTCACGCATCCCAGAATATGTCAAGGGCGGAAGGCCCCATCTGAACACTGTTGGCAGTTCCTCACCTGCTGGAAGCAACACTAAGAAATGCGGGGGATGAGGGGATCACTACTTTCCCAGGGGCCGCTGCTCTGAGAGCACGGTCAGCTGGCCTTGGGGCAGGAGGAAGGGGTACAGGCAGGGGCCAGGCCCTCTGGGAGCCCCACACACCCAGCACCGCCTCTAAGGATGCACTGGTTTTAGGGTTCTGGTGGGGGCCCTCTCTCCTGGCCTCGCTGAAGGCCCTCCCTTTTTCAGGTTTTGACCAGCGAGGTCGGGGAAGATGTGAATGTCCAGCAGCTCCTGTCCTCCCCGGGGACCTGGAGGGGCCGGGCTCAACAAATTCTTGTGTTGCAAAGCAAGGTGAGTGAACTTCTTCTGGCCCTGAACACAGGGCTTAAAATGCCCCGGTGAGGTGGCACCACCCCACATGAGAGACACAGAACCCTAAAAAGGCCCTCAGGCCTGGCAGAGCGTACTTGCAGGGCTGTTGTTTGATATTCTCCCCCACCGGCCTGATTTTAATTTGTTATTTGATGAACAAGCATTTATATAACACATACCACGTGCCAGGCACTGGGGCTTAACAAATGCCAAAACCTTTGATTTACTGTACTCTAGGCATATTTTTTCCCCTAGTTCATGTAAATTCGCGTGACTGTTGTACTTGCCGGCTTTTTCCAGTTTTGTCCAGATGCTTGTAGACTTTTGAAAGTTTGAGTTACCCAGTAAAGATGTAGCCTTGTCCCCCTCTTTATGCTCTAAATCTTTTGGAGCATCTCTAGAGGCTAAAAGCTGGGGCTCTGGAGCCAGGCTGCTTGGATTCAAATCTCAGCTCTCGACTCAGCAGCCGTACGACCTTGGGCAAATTCCTTCACCCCTCTGGGCCTCGGTTTTCTTCTCCCTATACCACGGATAACGGATAACGATAGGAGCTACCCCACAGGGCTGATGGGAGGACTGATGAGTCAATACGCGTCAAATGGCCAACACAGTGCCTGGCGTGGAGCGAACACTGTACAAAGGTTGCTCTGGTTATTTTCCTCTTTCGCTTTCAAACTAAGAAGCACAAGAGTAGGTGTGTAACTTCCCCACCTGGCCAAGCACATGGCCTTCATCCCCAAGGACTTCAAGTTCACAGTTCCTGGGTAGCTTTTATCCTCGAGGCCTCCTGTGGCGTCCTTGAAGCCAACACGAAGGAGGGGACGGTGTCCAAAACACTGTGATTAATGACCGATGTGTGGCCTTGGGGTTTAAGAGACCCCAGTTTGAGACTGGCCTTAGTCGCTGGTCTGTAGTTTCGGTGACCTTAGGCAAGTCACGTCGTCCCTCTGCACCTGTCTCCTCACCTGCAAAACGGAGTGTTGTGGGTTAAGTGAAATAACATCTGTAAAGGACCCAGCACAGTGCCCGGCCCGTAATAAGCACTCGACACATTAGTTGTTATTGTCGTTAAGCTGCGTAAATAAACGATTGAAAGTTTCATACTGTGTTCTCTAATGCTTAAATGGAATTACCACGCAGTGCCACACGAGGGCGCTGATATGTGCTTTCAAAACCATGCGGCTACCCTTTACTGGGAATCCTAGTGAATTTGGCCCCGGCAACTGTGTTCCATCATTTATGTTGTATCAACATGGAAACCAGGGTTAGAAGGACCCTAGGAGTTACTCACTTCAAACTCAGTGCAATAAAGCCATCGTTCTGTGGGCTGACATCTAACTGCCACTTGCCGAGAGCCTATGAGTGCTGGACGGTGTGACAAGGGCTTCACCTGGGCCATCTTGGGGTTTCTCAAAGTTGCCTAATCCTAAAAAGCACCCATAGGACTTGTTTAAAATGCAGATTCCCAGTCCTTTCCCTGAAGCTCTGACTTGTTGGTCTGGAGTGGGCCCCAAGATTTGTCATTCCAAGAAGCATCTTGGGGGTTCCCAGACTCAGACAAGTTCAGGATACTGAATCCTTATACCATTATGCGGGGGGTACCCTTAGGCCCGTTTCACAGATGAGGAACCTGAGATTCAGAGAGGATAAGTAAGCTGTGCATAGGCACACAGCTGGTGAGGCTTTGAGCTGCTCTCTGAGCTTTTAAACCCCACCCTCCCTCTGCAGCATCTCCTGCAAGTGGCCAGGAACCCATGGTCTCCCAAGAAGCGCACCCAGTCTTGGGTTAGAGAGTTCATCCTTGTACTGAGCTCCTCCATCCTTTCCCTCCCAGGTTCCTGAGTCACACCTCTGCTTCTTGGTCTCACATAGCCCCTAAGTGAGGGGGTGATTTTTCTCATTCTCAAGCTAAACCTCCCGCCTGTCCTCCCCTGTTTTGCCCAAGATGCCACCTCAGACTCCTCCCCCACCTCCGTGCCCCTCACATGGGGCTCCTGCCTCCATCTAGAACAGCAGTGGCCTCAGTCTAATGGGGCTTCCTGTCACACCTCAGGGCAGCCCCTGAGTGGTTGAGTCTGTGAGGGCAGGCCCACTACGGAATGACGAGTTTTACCACCCTCAGGTTCGCGAGCTTGAGAAGCAGCTGGGACAGACCCAAAGCCAGTCTGCAGGAATATCCCATGACAAGCTACCTGTCGGTCCGGACCCAAGGAAGCTGTCGGCACAGGAGAAAAACCTGCTGAGGATCCGCAGCCTGGAAAGGGAAAAACAGGAGGGCTGCGAGGTAATGCATGTCCAGGGAAGGGGTCAGTTGAGCACGGGGGACCGGGAGATCGTGACCACCTCTGCAGGGCCGTGAGGACGAGCTCTGAGCCACCCCTTAGAGGCAGGAGACCCCTGGGGCTTGGGGTTACCTCAGTGCCTCTTCCTCACGTCCTGTCAGTCCAGCTGGAACTGCCTGACTGGTCGTCAGCCCATTTCATGAGCTTCGGGTGGCCCCATCCTGGCTGTTCTGGAGATGCTGGACCTGAAATTGTCACTGTAGAAGGAGAGGAGGCAGCCAAGGCCCAGAGGGATGGCCCAGGGACAGGGTTAGGTGGGGCTCAGTGGAGGAGAGCTCCAGGCTGCTGAAAGGTGGGCGCTGTGTCTCACTGGCTGCATCTCACAGATCTGCACCCAGGGTGGTGGAAGCCAAACTCTACCAGGCTTATGTGACAAACAGAATTGATTGGCCCATGTAGATGAATGGTCTAGAGGTCGCCTAGTGTCAGGCACAGATGGACCCAGGGATCTGGGGACTTGGTCTCGGTGCCACTTTTTCCGGACCGGCTTCACCCTCTCCCATGGGAATTCCTGCAAGTCCCAGCTTCTATCGTCCAGCCCAGCCCCCACAAACAAAGGGCTTCTCTTTCCCAGTAGTTCCAACAAAGTCCCAGAATGAAGTGTCACCCAGCTAGCTTAGGCCATGAGCCTGTCCCTGAGCCAGTCACTGCAGCTGAGGGTCCAGGCTGCTCTGACCAGCCAGGCTTCTCCCCAGGTCTGGGAGATGAGTCAGCCTCTCAGAAGTTGGCGTGAGAGTGGGGAGCGTGGCTTTCTCAAGGAAAATAGAGGAAGAAGCAGGACGGGGTGCTGGCAGGCTGAGAAGGCCCACTTCAGTGGCCCTGGCAGTGGGCTTCCTAACAATGAGGCCTTACCTTTTCATCAGGAGACTTCCATTTACGAGTGCCAATTCAGGACTAGACCCTGTGCTAGGAACATTGTGACCATCGCTGCATTGCACCCCCAGCATCCTAGATCATCAGGTGTGAGGAGGAAACAGAGGGACTGGAGCGGTGGGCCAGGCCAGGTCCTCCTGGACCTTGTATGCCAGCCAGGGCTTTGGGCTTTTATCTAGAAGGAAGTGGAGAACCACCAAAGGGTTTTGAGTCATAGAGGGACGTGGACCCCTGTGCATGTTGGAAAGGTCACATGGCCAGGTGGGGTCGGGGGGGCTAGGTCAGAGGAGGCGTGGGAGGCAGAGGTGATAATCCACTTGAGACATATCCGGGGACCAGAGCCAAGGCAGTAGGACTATAGCCAAAGGCCAGACACCTGCAACGTTTGAGGGTCGACTTTACAGGGCTCAGTGACGGGATGGAAGGGAGATAAGTGGAAGGACTGTGAAGGACTTCCAGTGAGTGTAGCAGTGGGGAGGGGACACGGGGAGGGGACTCAAGGGAGATGGGAAGCTGAGATTTGAAACTGTTGAGTTTGCGGTGCCCCTGGCTCAGACTTACACATTCACACCGAACAGAACATGTTGCAGTCATTGAACCGATTGTAAGCCACATTGCGGTGGAAGGAGGCTGTCCTCTGTGTGTCCTTCCTCTGCTGGACGCCTGCAGAGCTTAGAGTATGTAGCCAGCAGAGCTACAGGCAAACAATGGCTGCCTACGGCAAAGATCAGTGGTCTTCTGGATTCATATCTACTATTTTTCATTCTATAATTCACTTTCACAGGGATCTAAAAACACTTTTCCAATGATAACTAACCCTCAAGACCAAAGCAGATTATGTCACCCGTTGCCCAAAACCCTCCTCGGGGTCTCAATCTTGGCTCCTGATGGTTTACCTAATCTGGACTCTGCCCCCTCCAACCTTGCCCCTGACCTGTCCCCTCTCTCACTGTGCTCTAGCCACACATGTTCTACCCCAGGACCTTTGCTCATCCCCTCACCTCCTTTAGTCTCTTCTCAGATGTCACCTTTCAGAGAGGCCTTCCCTGACCATGCCATTGTCCCTCCCACCCCATTCCCTTGCCCAGTTTTCAATATGCAGAGCAACAGGTAAACAGTGGTAACAGGTAAACCATTGAACATCTATCTCCCCAGCTAGGATGTTAGCTCCTTGGGGACAAACATTCTGTTTTGTTCTCTGCTCTATCCCCAGCACCTATAACAGTTCTAAGCACACAGTAGGCCCTCAGGAAATATTTGAGAAGGAAGGGAGGGAGGGAGGGAGGGAGGGAGGGAGGGAGGGAGGGAGGGAGGGAGGGAGGAAGGAAGGAAGGAAGGAAGGAAGGAAGGAAGGAAGGAAGGAAGGAAGGGAGGGAGGGAGTCTCTGAAGGCATGCCCAGCACTTGAGTTGCCGGTTAGTAGCTGACCCGAGTGTGGCGCAGTCTGGGCTGATGTGCTGGATGTGCATGGAGGAAGTCAGGCAACGCAGCGGGATGGCACCTCCCTCTCATTCTGGCTCCTGGTGGGGTGAGCCACTTCTGTTTGAACCCTAGACCTAGTGCTGCTCATGAGAGCATGGCTTTGCTCTTTCCCCAGCTCAGGCCGGGATTGAGAGGTGGGGATAGCCATGCTCTCTGGAGGACACACTCACAGTTGGCAAGTGTGGCTCCTCTCGTCTCTGACCCTGGCAGAGCAAGGGCAGCTGCCTGGATGCCTGTGTTCTCGGGCTGATGGAGGAGTGCTATCATCTCTTAGTGACGTCTGTCACGTGCAAGGGCAGGGCCCCACCTGACACCCCTGAGAGGCGGGGGCTGGGAGCTGCCTTGCTCTCCGGCCTTCAGAAGTCCCCTCCTGTCACCGGGCCTCACCTGTGAGTGGGAGCCCGGGACCCATTCAGCTCCACTGCCCAAGACTATATTTCCTGATTACAGAAACTCATGGGTGAGCGGGATGCCCTCCAGAAAGAGCTTGAAGAACTGAAAAAGAAGTTGGAGGGCGTGAAGTCCCGGAATAAGGTGCTGTCAAGCGAAGTGAAGACCCTCAGGAGTCAGATGGGGACCCTGGTGGAGAAAGGCCGACATGACGATGAGCTCATCGACGCCCTCATGGTAGGGCCCAGCCGCTCAGGCCTGGCGAGAGCCAGGGCCCGGTTCCTCCAACACGGGCCCCCCACCCTGCCCGGAAGCCCATGACCCAGCCCCAGCCAGAGTGAGCCCTCACTTACCCCAGAGGCCACCAGCATCATCCAGAAGCTCATGGCCTCACCCGGGCGTCAGCTGCAAAGCCACATCCCAGGGACAGGAGCAGCTCGGAGGCTGCCCGAGCACGCATACACGTCGTGTTGTGGGGTTTTGCTGCTGGCTGTGACGTGTTAGAGCCTGGCACCAGCCGCTGGGCCTTTGGACCCCAGAGGAGGAGGAAGTGGGTGCAGGGGAAGGAGATGGGAGTACACCCTGGGTCATTTTTCCTTGATGGAAAAACTGAGGGGCCAGTACAAATTCTTGTCCATGTGACAGTACACAGCCCCTCCCGGACACTTGGGGTGCATGTGGTTCATAATGGTTAGTCGCCAAGACAACCCCTAGGGTCATCTGTTCTAATCCCATTTCACACATGGGGAAACTAAGAGTCCAGTTAGTTAGCTAAGTCGTCCAAGACCGTACAACTGAGTTCAAACCAGGTTGCTCTGACCGTAAGGCCTGCCTTGATTATCAAGGCCACAATGCTTTCCTGAACCTAGCCTGGCCTTTTCGCTCTAGGACCTGCAGTGCCCCAGGGTTTTGAATCCCAAATTGTGCCCCAGGCCCCTGGGGTGGCCCTGCCTGGCTTGGCTGGGGGGCACGGGGTGGTAAGCAGAACACAGAAGACCCGCCTCTGCTCACACCTCCCTGGGTGACCCTAGGCCTTTGGCACCCCCTCGCTGAGCCTCAGCTCCCAGTTTTTATTTTTTTTAACTATTTTTAAAAGATTTTATTTATTTATTTGACAGAGAGAGAGAGATAATGAGAGCAGGAACACAAGCAGGGGGAGTGGGCGTGGGAGAAGCAGGCTTCCCGCTGAGCAGGGAGCCCGATGCGGGGCTCGATCCCAGGACCCTGGGATCATGATCTGAGCCAAAGGCAGACGTTTAACCAACTGAGCCACCCAGGCATTCCAGCTCCTAGTTTTTAAATAAGGTGTGGAGCTGCATGTCCTCAGTGGTCGCAGATGGCATGATGAAAGCTGCAGACAAGCCCCAGCCCGGCCATCCACCAGCACTGTGCCCTTGGGCTCTCTGGGCCTCAGTTCCCTCTGCATTCCCAATCACTGACCTGTCCTTCCTGTTGGCCCTTGGGTGAAGCCTCCAGCCCACTAGTCTCCTGGGGGCATCTGCAGGGGAGGGGGCCTCAGTCAGGTGCTGAGGGAATCCCTGGCAGGGGGTCCAGGGGCTGCATTCAAGGCTATCTCCCAGCAGAGGGATAGGGTTTCTTTTTCCCCGAATCTCTCCCCCACTCCACTGGCAGAGGGCCCACCACCTGAGCTGCTGTCGTCCCAAGAGCCCCCTCAATGTCCTTCTTGGCCCAATCTCAGAGAAGGAAGTTGAGGACAGGAAAATGGCAGGGTCCCCACCTGTCTGGTGAGCCCCGCAAGGGCAGGCAAGGAAAGTTATCCTCCTGCTTCTCGAAGAAACAGGTAGGGTCCCACTGTTAGTTTCCTGCAGCACCAAGGAGTGCATGAGGGAGGCGGTCTTCCCTGTCCTGCCTTGCCCAGGGTTCATGGCTAAACTTGTCTGTCGTCTGCCCTCCTGCTTGGCCCCACAGGACCAGCTGAAGCAGCTCCAGGAGATTCTGGGCAGCCTGAGTCTGCAGGAGGAGAAGACCCGGGCGTCGCAGCACCATCTGGACCAGCAGGTCAACAGTGAGGCTCAGCAGAGCATCAGCCTCATCACCCAGCTGCGGGCCATGGTGGCTGAGCGGGAGGCCAAGGTACAGCAGCTGGAGTTGGAGATTGGCCAACTCAGTGTGCAGGTGAGTAGGGCGCTGGCCTGGCCTGACATCCATTTCCAAGCCCTGGCAAGTCCATCTACCGTCCAGACAAAGCTGAGCAACTTCCATTGTTTTCCACCTACCTTCACTCAGGCCACACCACGTCCTTCCTGGCTCCATTCTGCTCCCCTGCTTCCATCTGGCTTCCCACGAATTCTCACATACCTTTCCTCTCTTTCCTGATTATCTCCCGTCTCTGCACAAAACCTGTCTGTGGCTCCCGGTCACCCTTGGCCTCATTCAATCCTCAAGGGTCCAGGCTCCTTCCAGCTCTGCCTCACTGTCCCCAGCCGTGGCCCTCATCCTAACGATCCAAGATGGCGGCTACAGTGCCAGGCTCCACGTTCACATTCCAGGCAGTGGGATGGCCCAAAGGAAGCTGCTCTCCAGCCAGCTTGCAGGGCCCCACGTGACGAGCTCTTGCTGCCACCCCGCCTGTATCTCCTCTTCACCCCTCCCTTTCCCCCACACTCTGGCCACATGGCCACCATTAAGCTCCTCACAGCCCTGCTTTCTCCCCACTGCAGCTGGGCACATGCCTGAAGCACGTGCCTTCCCTTTCCTCCCCCACCGCCCCTGCCTGGCCAGGGGCCCCAGCTGTGTTCCTTGCCCCTCCTGGGCACTCTCCTAACTCCCTGTGCATCCCCAAGACAAACTTTTGTCACCCTGGGTGATCGTTTTCCTGCCCCCCCCAAGTCCTCCTCTCCTCTTGAGGCGGCGTGTACCTTGGTGCCTCACGCCCTGGCACAGGACTGAGAGGCCAGTGTAGATGCTCATAAATGCTCACCTAATGAGGGAGCCCCTGAAGAGCTGGACCTTGACAGATGCCTTAACCAGCACAGCCCGGGCTGCCGGGAGTCAGGCCCTGTGAGCTCTCTGTGGCTCCTTCCTGTGGTGCAGGTGCTCAGAGGGGAGGGGACCTGGGACTGGGACTCTGTCCCGGTTGACAGAGAAGCCTCATAGCCAGGGTGACTGGTATCGCCTAAGGCATGTCACAGAGCAGCCCTGCCCTTTATTCCCAGGGATCCGTGGTCCCGTCAGAAGCATGGGAGCCCAGGAGCCCCTCAGCTGCAGCCTCAGGCTGGTGTTGGCTGGGGTTGGTGGTGTGTCTCCGAGCCGTCCATCCCCTGGGACCCCAGTGGCTGTGGTGGAAAATGCTGAAGTCCCCGAGGCTGAGGGGGAGCGCAGGGTTATGACAAAGGCCTGGGGACAGGGTGTGTGTGGCTGTGAGTGGGGACATTGCCTTGCAGTCCTTGCCCTGCTTGCCACTGGGAAGTGAAATCTGAAGGAGCACATGGGAACATTCCAGTATTTTCACCTCACCACTGTCCTGGCTCCAGGCACACAAAAGGGAAGCGCTTCTTACCTCAGAGATCATCAGCCGACTGGGGGCCAAGCATTACCCAGCAGACAGTTGAGGCATGCATCTCAGGCTGGGGGACATGCCAGCTTGTCTGGGGCTCACACCAACTGTCCACCCCTGGTGGTCTGACCCCCTGGTGGGGGTCCTCCGGGGCTCCTTCTTCAATCCGGCCTCTCCAGCTATCTGGAAGAAGGAGGTGTGAGGAGGGAAGGGGGCCTGGTAAGCCCAGCCTCCCTGCTAGACCGCTGGCCCTTGCTGAGGCCCTGGCAACCTCTATGGCTCCGGGTGTCTACTAAGTCCATGTGTCTCCAGCTGACAAAGGCAGCTGGCCTCAAGTCACACCTGGCATTCACCCTGCGTGGGGGTGGCTGCCCCGAGAGGTGGGTCCACTCAAAGACATCAGTCTCTGATCTGGCCCGAATCAAAGGCCATGCACTTCCCTTCGGGACCTGAATGTAGAACAGCTTCGTGGCCCAGTCACCACCTCGTGCCATGTAGCTCCCTTTCTGAAGAGAGGCATTATTAGATGTCATTATCATGCAAGGAGTGCCTTCACCAAGCAGGCCTCGCTTTTCACTCCTGAAAAGAAGCCTCTTTCATGTCCCCTAAAAGCCCCGAACTCCAGCCAAGGCCCCCTCCTGCCTTCTCCAGGCCTCTGAGCCAAAGTGCTGAGAATCGAACCCACGTCTGTTCCCTGCAGTATCTTCAGAATAAAGAAGTGGGCAAGGGGTCTGGTGGGACTGAGGTCAACCCCGCCTACACCAAGTTCCTGGAGGACCCTGGCCAGCCCAAGCCCCCAGCCTCAGCAGGCGATCACGTTGGCAGGCTTGGATCTTCTCGGTAAGAAAAAAAAGGGGATAGAGTGGTTGGAAAGTGAATATTAATTATTCAGAAGAAAGGCTGCCTCTGCTCAGAAGCCACGGGTGCAATTTTAAGATGACTGTGGCGTTGTCCTTCCCAAATGTGGGCTTCTCATATTCCATTAGCCCTGCATCTGCATGGAGGAGCCAGTTAGGCCCAGATATTATTTCTGCAAAACATCTGGTTGGAGCTCCCTGTAATATCCTCTCTGAGCTGGCCTTGAAACGCACCTGTTTCTAGGATTCTCAAACAGCCCTGTCTTGGATTGCTTGAGGCTCTTATGTCTCCTGGTTCTGTCTCGTTTTGAGCCAGCGAGAGTTCTAGAAAGAAGGGCAGAAAATCTGCAGGACTGCCTGGCCAGGTTTGCTACGAGGACCAGCACTGGCCACCTCCTCGGGCTCCCCAGATCCCTGCTGGCCCCTGCTCTCCTCCCAGGCCTGGCCCAGCCTGCCTTCCTGTGGTGATGTGCCCCTTCTGCCTTCACACAGCTCCGTGACCAGCCTGGGCCACACGCTGGTGGAATCTGCTCTCACGTGGCCTTCTCTGCCTAGTCCTCATGGGGCCTCACCCAGGTATGAACCCAGGACCTCAGGGCCCTCACAGCCCTTCCCACCCTGAATGCTCAGCCAGTACTGCCATCCCATTAAAAGGAGAGGAAACTGAGACCAGGCCAAATCCAGGGACTCTTCCAAGTTTGCATAAAGGACATAGAGGATCAGGGAGGCCCAGTGCCTTATCCAAGTTAATAGAGGAAATGGCTACTGAACCAGAGTCTTGGCCTCTGGCTTGCAGTCTAATGTCCCTTCCTGCTACCACAGAGTTAACACAAGGAACCTTCCAGGGCCTGGAGCCCAGCTCCTTTCCTTGTCTTCTCTTCCCCACTGAGAACCAGTCTCTAGGGGGAGAATTTCATGTCGTATGGGTTCCCACTTTAAGTCACTGATATCCCCTCAGCGCTCTGGCCCCCTCTTTGTTGTTAGAATCAAGCCTAGGGCTTAAATGGGCCTTTTGTTCTTCCTGCCAGCTCACAGACAAATGGTGGCTTTGTCCTGTCTCTGAGCCCTGTCCTGAGCCCTGCCCACTGTCCACTGGAGCCATGCTCCTGCTGTCAGCCCCCATCCCCACCCCTCAGGCAGGTCAGCTCAGGTTCCAGGCCAGGCCTCTGAGCGGCCGAGTCCGTGTTTGACTTGCTGTATGGCTCCAGGCATTGATCCTCTCTGGGATGCTGCTTCCTGACGAGGGCCTAAGACACTTCTGGCCTGACATTTGGCAGCACAGGGACTGTGGGCCAAGGCCAGCCCTGCAGCTGCCTCACCCATCAGCCTGGGGTCACAAGGGCATTTGGGGGAGAGTGGGCTGCTTCGAGCCACAAGGGAGCACGCCACGCTTCCAAAAGTGGGAGGCCTCCTGGCGCCCCAGGGAGAATGGACAGGCTCTGTCTCTCTGAGGTGTGAGTCACAGTAGTGGGAGCAGGAAGAGGGCCACGATGGTCCTCAAGATCCCTTCCAGGCCCGTGGGTCTGTGACCTGTGCACTCCACAGGGAAGCAGGACCAGATGTGCTCCTCAGCTGTCCAGACTGCTGGTTCCCAAGCTTCTGTCCCGCACACTACACAAGTACTTACTGAAGCCAACCACCCCTGGGCCCTGCCCCCACAGAGCATACCGCCCTCTTCCCTCAGTGATAGCACCGGCGGGAGCCACCCCAGAGAGGGGCTCTGTGGGGCTGGCGGGGTGTCTGGGAGGGGAGAGCCCCTTTCTTCTGCGGCTCCCCCTCTTCTCCCTCCCCCCACCCAATGAGCAAATCGTGGAGGTGAGTTGACCAGAGCTTTGCCAGAGCACGCAGGCTCTGATTCAGCAGGTCTGGATCCGCAGCCACTGACTCAGAGACTATACTTTGAGCAGTAAGGCCTTAAAGTGTATTTAGGTGTCAGAACAGAGAGGGGTCTGCAGTCCTCACACCCATCTCAGCCAACCCCCTCCATGTTCAGAGGGAGGACCCAGGCCCAGACCCCAGACCAAGTTAGCCTCTGGTCTCACACGCCCCAGCCCAGCTCTCCGTGTGTCCTGTGATGCTACGAAAGCAAACCCAGGGCCCCCAGGGTCTCAGGGGGAAAGGTGGGGGCAAAGCAGAGAGCAGCTTGGGACTCACACATGGGCTCTGGGGGGTTTTGTTGGGGGGCAGAGTTCCCCTTCTGTCTGGGCTCCAGCCAGCAGCTAAGGGGCTAGTAGGCAGACCCAGTGATAAGGAGGAAAGCGGGGACCGGCTCGATCAGCACTGAAGAAGACTGACCAAGTCACAAAGCCAAGTGTCCAGGAAGGTGGGCTGGGCGTGGGGCCAAGCCAGGAGATGAAGGAGGCTGGGGTAGGCTGACAGGGCGACAGAGGCTGGGCCCACCTAAAAATGGGCAAGGTGGCCAGGCCCTTGGCCCCACAGGTACCCGGGGCACCCTAGGCCCTCAAGGGCCAAATTCCAGAGCAGCCAGCCCAATTCCAGGCCCCTACAGGGACTGGATGGACAGAGGTACTGACGCAGCTCTAGCCTGGGTGGGGTCTGGCTGTGCAGCCAGCTGAGTGAGGTCTGGAGACTTCAGCAGGCACAGGAATGGTGGGCTGAGAAGAAGACAGAGGAGGAGGACCAGCAGGGCTAGGAAGGACTGGGTTGGCTTCCTGCTCTGAGGCTGCCTCTGAGGCACCCTGAATGTTCTCCTAATCCTTCCCACCATCACAAGTAAGTGTATGTCTCCTGATAACCCCTCAAATGACCTCTGACCCCTGACCTCTGCCCCACCCTGGTCCGCAGGTTCTCAGACTCCCCCGAACAGAAAGGCTGGCAGGCACAGGTGGCAGAGTTCAAGGCCCTCTGGCAGGCCGCTGAAGTGGAGCGTGACCGGCTTACCGAGTTTGTCACTGTCCTGCAGAAACGGTAACACATGGCACCCAGGGACATGCTCTCATGGGCCTGTGTGGGCTGGGGGTATGAGAGCCTGGCTCAAGGGCATTGTTCTTGGGCAGGGACCCGGTCTCGTCCATGACTGGGTCCGCCTTCCTGGAGAGTTCGGCTTCCACGGTGTCGGTCTAGGGTATTTCCAGTCACCACTCAGGTGCTCACCTAGGTGTCCCACAGCCTTGGGGCCCTATTGTCACACTTGTGGTTTGCCCTGTCCTACATATATTCAATGGGACTGTTGCATCCATGCGGACATGAGGTGGGAGTCTCGGGGAGAGGCTCTCTGGAGTAGTTAAAGCAGTCACATCAGTCCACAAATAATTAAAATCTCTGATGAACACGGCACCTTCCTCAGGGCACTGGGGGAGTTGGTGGGAAGACAAAGGCTAGAAGGACATCAGAATTACAAAGGGCAAGAGAGTTGCTCAGAGATGGCAGCTGAGACTTCTTTGGGGAGGGGGAGGGAAGCATGTGGCCCAAGGCAGTGGGCCAGGAGGCATAGTTTTCTCCGAGGGGCTGTTGACAGACTTCCATTCAGATAAATCAGTGCTCCTCGCTCAAGTGGCCCTTTTGGCAAGAATTGCAGGTACTCAGGCCAACGCATGGCCCAACCATGTGACCTCCACACTGAAAAATATAAAGGACACCACTGAGTTCCTGCCCTACCGGGGCATGCAGCCAGGGCTCTTTGGTGACAGGCAGTAGAAACCAATCCTGGCTAAGTTAAGGGAAAAGCAGATTTTGGTAGGTGCTGGCCGACTTCAAGGGGCGGGGCAGGAGAGGAGCCCAAGGAAGTCTGGGAATCTTGGGGGCTGGACGCGGTAGCAGGAACCCTTGGCGGTCTCTCCTGGGGCGCTGGCCCAATGGCTTCCGCTTCCTGTGCCAGCACATTCTGGGAGAGGTCTAGCTGACCTGGGTTGCTCACAGGTCCATCCCTGGACATAGGCCAGGCACCTTGACTGGAAGTACCTGCAGGTGCTCACAGAATGGAGGAGGGGCAGCTTGCCAAAGGGCAAAACAGAGTACCGTTACCAAAGAAGGAGTGAGGGGTGCTGGGAAGTGGTCAGTACCTAAGCAGTGAGAAGTGACCAGCTTTCAGTGTTTTTTCCCTTTTCATGTAATCCCTGAAGAGGATATGAATTTCAGACATACTCAGAGATAAGAGAAAAGTAACATTAATTCTTTTTCTGCAACTAAAATGTAGTGGATAGTACAAGCCTCTAGTCTACCAAATGGAAGAAACGTACTCCCATTTCCCTCGAGTGGCCCTGAGTGTTGGCCCTGAGTGAACCAAGGTGACTCCGTTATGCATTGCTGTGTAACAGACCATTCCATGCTTCGTGCTTCAAACACGATGGTTTATTCTTTCTCGAGGTTCCGTGGGTTACCTCAGGGATTCGATTCCACAGAACGCCTGCATCACTCACATGGCCCGGGTCCTCTGGAAGCTCGGCAGAGCTGCCTGGGTTCTCCTTTACTGGCCTCTCTCTGCACGTGCTATTTCCTCTTCCAGGGCCTCCCCATGCAGAGCTGGAATTCGTGTGAGGCAAGCAAGGCACTCACTATGAGTCACGCGTGTGTGCTTTTCTCTTAGCTTGACATTTTTGGGTTCACTCTGCTGTTCTGTGTCACTTTAGGGTGCAGGGGAGCTAGCTCTCGGGGGCTGTCCCAGGCCCATTAGCTAAGACACACGGCCTTTTCTGCTCTGGGGCATTGCTGCCCCACAGTGCTCACACAAGGAAAGCATTTGGATGCCCCCAAACCTCTTGGGATTTCTCACCCCAGTATCTACTCCCTTCTTTTTCTGGGGGGTCTGTTCCAGTCTCGCATCAGGGAGGCAGAGCTTCCCCCTCTCATACTCTGCCCTACCCCTTCCAGTGGCCTCAGGGCCCTGCAAGTCCCTGGTCCTGTGTCCTTATCCCAGTGAGACCACTGTGCTCTGCGTGGGGTCCCCTCACCCCCTCACCTGGTGCAGTCAGACTAAAAACAACAGTAGAGCTCGTCCTTGTTTCCCTTCTCTCAAGGCCTGTGTCCAAGGATCTGTGCCTCTCGTCCTGTTATCCAGTGTCTGAGAACATTGCTGTTTCTTATTTCTTATATTTTATCCACTTTTCTAGTTGTTTACAATAGGAGGGGCTAGTTCACTTAGTCTTCCATGACAGAGGTCACTAAACATGTCTCTTTTTGAAAAGCATATAATTGGCTTTATTTTTATTTTTTATTCTTTTTAAAGATTTCATTTATTTATTTGAGAGAGAGAGAGAACGCATGCATGAGAGAAGGGGGAGGGGCAGAGGGGGAAGGAGAGAGAGAATCCCAAGCAGACTCCCCCTGAGCTTGGAGCCCGACCTGGGCTGGATGCAGGGCTCGATCCCACAACCCTGAGGTCATGACCTGAGCTGAAACCAAGTCAGACACTTAACTGACCAAGCCTTAACCGACCGAGCCACCCAGGCACCCCTTGGCTTTGTTTTGAAATTCAATCTGAGACTTGGTGTTTGAGGAGGAGAGTTTAATCCATTTTTTGTAATATTTGGAAATATTTTGATCATCTCAATTAATATTTTCTATTTGCCACGATTTTTCTGCTCCTTTTTCTCTGCTGGCTAGGTCAGGTTTTATCTTTTCTATTGGCTAGGTCAGGTTTTATCTCCCTCTCTTACATGCAAGCTTGGAAGTTATATATTCTATCTCTATCCTTTTAGTGGTTACCTGTAACTTTTAACATAGAATTCAGCAAGTCTAAAGTCTGTAGATTTCTTTATTATCCCTTTGATAATAAAAATCTCATGACCCCGAGATCAAGAGTCACATGCTTCTCCAGCCAGGTGCCCCAATATATTTACAATGTTTAACTCTGATTCCCCTACTTGTGTCTTTCATGTTACTGGTTTCTAATATTTCTCTAATATTGCATTCTTCTTTCTAAACCCTCTGAAATTAACCCTCCAAATTCATCTTTTAAAAAATTAGTCAGTGTTCGTTTACTTTGGCCAACATACTTAAAAATGTCTTCCCTCACTCTTGCTTCTTGCATTTCAATCTCCCTTCTGGGTTCAGCTTCCTTCTTAGTGAAGTGCATCCTTTAGTTCAGCGAGACCATGTGGATGGTGTTTACTCTGGAATCTTTATTTTGCCTTTCTCTTGAAGGAGAATTTCATTTGGTGTAGAATTCTAGATGGTCAGGTACTTTCTCTAAGCACCGGGACACTATGATAGCTCATTGTCTTTGAGCATCCATTGTCGCCAAAAAGAAACCTGCTATCAGTTTGGTTGTTGTTCCTTCATAGTTATGTCCTTTCTCTCTAGATGTTTTTTCAGATATTCCTTTTGTCTTTGGTATTTTGAAGTCTCACTGTGATGGGTCTAGGTACTTTATTTCATTGTATTTCTCCTACTTAGTAATTGAAGTGCTTTTTCATTCCGAGGACTTCAGTTTATATATTGCCAAGGACATCTCTCCATATGTTGCCTCTCCCCATTGTTTCTGTTCTTTCCATCTGAAATGCCTAGTCAGCCCCTGTTAGACCTTCTTCTTCTTTCCTCTGCAGTTCTCAAACCTTCGTGATATTTTGGGCTGATAACTGCGTGGTTTCTTCAAATCTTCAAATCTGCTCCCTAAATCTCTTCAGTTGCACTTCATCTGCCATGAAACCTATTTTAATAACTGTATTTTTTTCATTTCTAGCAGTTCTTTTTTGTGTAAAAAAGAAGTGTTCTTCATGAAGACTTCTTGCTTTTCTCCTTGTAATAATTTTAAACTTACTTCATCCCTTTAGAGTTGCTCTATCATCTTCATTAGTTAGGATCCTAAGTAATGTCTGTTGACTCCCCCTCACGGTGAATAATTTCTCTATGTGGTTTGTACTTCTGTGTTATTTCTATGAGCTTGTCTTCAGTGTTGTTGACTTTTTGTCTTTTTTCTGTGGGAGTTCTCAGGTTATGAAAGTGTTCCTATGGAATGGTTCTGCTTTTGTCTCTGTGGAGCTTTGGGGGTTTCAGTGGTCTCTCATTGGTACTTTATGCTAATTTATTTTTTTTTTAATTTTTTTTAATTTTTTTATTCTTATGTTAATCCCCATACATTACATCATTAGTTTTAGATGAAGTGTTCCATGATTCATTGTTTGTGCATAACACCCAGTGCTCCATGCAGAATGTGCCCTCCTCAATACCCACCCCCAGGCTAACCCATCCTCCCACCCCCCTCCCCTCTAGAACCCTCAGTTTGTTTTTCAGAGTCCATCGTCTCTCATGGTTCGTCTACCCCTCAGATTTCCCCCGCTTCATTCTTCCCTTCCCAGTACTTTATGCTAATTTATTGGTTTAGGGTTTCCTGAGCACATGAGTGCTGGGCTTGTGTTTCAATTTTCTCATGATCGGTGCTTCCCCCCTCCCACACTTAAGGCCTTGGTTGACTACAGGTTTCCTTACCACTTCCCTGGCTTACGGATGTCTCAGTCTTTTATTGCAAACAGGGCACTCTTGAGGCTTCCAGAATCATGCAGAGAGCTTCCTTGCAGCTTGCTGCTTAATAGGAGTCCAGGTTTACAGCTTCTGCCCTCACATTGGCATCGAAACTCCTGCTCTATGCGATTGAAGGTTTTATTAGTTTTTCTATTACAAACGTATACTTACTTATTGTGAAAAGCCTCCTTTTCCAACCTGCAGTTCCCCATTCCTCATAGAAAAGAACTGTCAGAACTTCTAAAATGTTTTCCTTGCACATCCAAAAATGCATCTGCAAATATATGTGTATACGTGAATATACATATGTGCACATATATGCACCTACATTTTTATTACAAGATGGACTCACACTAAACACATCTTTACATTTTTATGAGAGTATATCACTGTAAGTTTCTAAATGTGGAATCACTGGATCAAAGAATGTGTACATTTAAATGTTCACAAATAATGGTAAACTTCCCTTTTAACGTGAATCCATTTGCATTCCCATTAATAATGTGAACTACCTACCATTTCCCCATGCCCTCACCTCCACAAAGTTTTATCAATGCATAACATGTTTGCCAAACTAATAAAGGAACACTATTATCTCAGTTGTTTTTATCTACTTTGCTATAACCAAAAGTGGGGATGAGTATATTTTTCACATGTTTATAGCCTTTTACATGTTCTTTTCTGTTAAATATCTATTCAAAGTGTTGCACATTTTTTAGGGAGTCATTTATATTTTTTCTTTACATCCATAAAGAGCTCTTTATGAATTATGTATAGAGTATTATATATGTAGTATAATATCATGTCTGTTTGTCTTTCATAAAGGTCTTATATCATTTATATTAAATTAATACCTGGGTAGGAGGACCTCCTTATCTGAGTATTCTTTATCAGTATCCCCACACTTAGAGTCCTTACAAAAGCAAAATTTTTACATGAAAATATTCACTAATGACTTGCCTTACTTAATATTATTCACTTTACACTGCCATTGGGTCAGTTTGGTCAGACTCTTGAAATATGATAAAAATCAATTACAAAGTGAAAAGGCAAAGTCAAAAAAAAATCTGGTCTGTCAGGAGGTTGAGGCACATGGTTTGAGAGAGCTGTTAGAGTCACCCCCAAAACCATGACAAACAAGCATTGAGCCGAATTAGCCCAGTTAATGATCGAAGAAGAAAAAAATCTGTGAGAATGAAGGCTGGTCAAAAGAGAATAATCAGAATCCCAATGGGAAGTCTTGAGTAGAACGTGAAGCTGTGGAGGCCTGCGGAGGAGCAGCTCCAGACCAGGCCACACTCCAGGTGAAGGAGTGAGAAGGAGTTGGCTCTGGTATGTGTTTGGAGGAAAAGCCATAGGGCCTGCTGATAAATTGGAAGCTGAAAGCAGCAGGGAAGAGAGAGAAGGCAAGAATGCCGCCTGGGTATTTAGACCAGGCATCTACATGGGTGGTGGGGACATTTATCAAGATGAGGAAGGCATATTTGGGAGGAGAAACCAAAAGTTTGGTTGTTCCTAAATTTTGTCGGAATTCATAAAGTGCTTTAGCATTGATGTGGTGTTTGCCGTTAGTTTCTTATTTCCCCTAGCACAAACAGAATACACACTTCAACAAAATGCAAACATTGCTGAAATACACGACAGAAAAATGAAAGCCTCTCACCCCAGCTGACTAGTCAGTAGCTGCTGCACATCCCTGTTGTCAGCTCATTGGCTGAGTTTCATTAGCACTGGTATCTATTTGTTTTTAAATTTTTAATCTGTTATAAAATTTTTAATTAGGTCATATATTATGCATAATCTTCTGCTATTTAGTTCACTCAATAATATATCTCAGACATCCTCTTCAGGTCAGTCCAAATTCTTTTTATGGTTAAGGAGTGTTTTTATTGTGTTAATCCACTATGATGTATTTGTCCTTTATTTACATAAATGGCATCATATTGTATGTATTCTTGTGACATTTGTTTTTCTTCTCCAATCCCATGATTTGGAGATCTGTGTTTATACATGTAGCCCTACCTCATTCTTTCTCATTGCCAGAGCAGTGCTGTCCAGCAGAACTTTCTGTGATGAAGGAGGTGTTCTAGAGCTCTGCTGTCCAATGCAGTGGCCATTAGCCACATGTGGCTTGGATCACTTGAAATGTGGCTGGTGTGACTGAAGAACTGATTTTTAATTTTATTTCATTTTCATTAATTTCAACTGAAATAGCTACCTGTGGACATGAGGCCGGCAGCCACTGTGTTGAACCCTGTCATGTTCTATCACATTCCATGGTATTATATTTACCACTTAACTCTGTATTTCTTCTATTGATGGACCTGTAGATTTTTTTTTTTTTTTGCTTTTGCAAATAAAGTTTCAAGGAGCATGCTTGAACAAGTCATGTTAGTAGCTGTATAACTGTGTTAGTATACAGCTTTGTGTTAGTAATTGTATGCTGTTCAAAATTGTCACCATTCTGCTCCATCTTGACTCTGCACCGAAGTGGAAGACCACTTCCTCCAACACTATAAATTTCCAGACCTCCACTCTGATTTGCCTGTGTGTATGCAACCCTTTGCTTAGGTTAAATTTCGGGGAGTCCTGGCCTTCTAGCTGAGCCTTTTGTATCACAGAAGTCTGGAAGGCCATACTTCCCCAGCTCTAGTGAGATTAAACAAATCCTTCCTGTGAAATGGCCGAATGGCAATGTCTTCAAGTCCCATGAATTCATGATGGGCATATAGAAAATAATAATAAGTAATAACAATAAATAATAATAAACAGAAAGCAATCACTAAATCCGAGAAAAGCAAAAAAAATAAATAAATAAGAAAGAAAATTTGATCATTACCACGCTCCATGTCTGGATAATTGTTCTAATGTAACTCCCTGTGGTAGTCAGGATTTTGTCCCCCATGCCCTTTGCTCTCTGCTGTTGTGCCTGTGAATACTTTATGATATATGGCAAAAGGGGCTTTGCAGATGTAATTATAGTTATGGGCCCTAAAATAGGAAGATTATCCTGGATTACCAGGTGGGCCCAATTTAATCGCTTGAGCTCTTAAAAGCAGAGAAATTTCTCCAGCTAGGGTCAGCCAGAGAAATGCTTCAGAGGAAGTCAGATAGATTCAAAGCATGCTAAGGGTGTCTGGTTGGCCTTGAAGATGGAGCGGGCCAAGTGGCCTCTAAAAGATGAAAATCACCCAGCCAGAGGCCATCGGGAAACAGGGATCTCAGTCCTTCCATTGGGACTGAATTCTTTCAATAACCTGAGTGAGCCTGGAAGTGGATTCTCTCCCAGAACCTCCAGGTAAGAGCCCAGGTCAGCCAACACCTTGATTTTGGCTTTTGGAACCTGGAGCAGACAAACCAACAGAGCCTGCTGGGCTTCTGACTTCCAGAACTGTGAGATAATAAATATGTGTTGTTTTAAGCTGCTAAATTTGTGCTAATTTGTTACAGCAGCAATAGAAAACTAATACACCCCCTACTATTAATTCAGCTGAAAAATGATATGTAACTACATTAGGAGGTGGAGGGGTGATTCTGTTTGGTAAGGGAAGAGGGTTAAACTAAAGCTACATTCTCGTGTTGCATGACAGGAAGTCGAAAGATTATATTTAAGCCTTAAAAAATAGCAGTATGGACATCTGTAGAAATACGGCAGTAAATATTCAAAGAAACAGCTAAAAGTGTTCTAAATGATTGCTTCTGGAGAGCCGGAAATGGGACTGGGGAGGCGTGTGAGTGGCTGGCAAACTTTCCATTTTAAGCCTTGGAGAGAACTATATGACTTTCAAACACATGTTCCTATGTCCCCGCAGTAAAAACAAAGAACAAGTCACACCACCACCAGTGTAAGATGCGCCTGCCTCTCTGAGAGCCAGAGCCGCTGGGGTGGGGGCTGCCCCTGCCTGCCCTGGGGTATGGCAGCCCCTCCTGTCTAATCATCAGGGTGGAGGAGAGCAACAGCAAGCTTCTGGAATCAGAGAAGAAGCTGCAGGAGGAGCGGCAACGCAACGTGGTGCTGGAGCAGCATCTGGAGAAGATGCGCCTGGAGCCTGGGAGGACGTCAGTCAGTCAGAGAGCAGCCCCCAGGAGCAAAACAGGTAGGGGCTGGACCAGGGGCCCCAGTGGCAGGGGGGTGGCCTTGCTGCTACTGGAGGAGCCTGTCAGCAGCACCACTTCAGTCCCTTCGAGAAGAAGGTGGGAAGCAGAGGCCTCCATCAGGGTGGAGCTCTGCCTGCCCATGCTGCTGGGGGGTCCTCTTTCCTGGGCCTCCTAGTCAGAACCAGGAGCCCCAAAGGGCTTGCACGTGGCCCTGACCCAGACACCTGCAAACCCTTATATGAGGTGGCAGTGCCTCTGCTAAATAGCCTCAGTTACCACCCCCACCCCAACCCTTAACCCTCTGTCCCGAGCTGACTTTGTTTAGAGTTGGTCCTGGGGTAAAGTTGGCCTGCTGAGGAGGCCAGGATGGCAGTGGCTGACCAGGAGAAGAATCCCTCTCTGCTTCCGACAGCAGTTGAGCAGGGATGAAGTGGCTTCTCTGTAGTCTTGGGGACCGGGCTTCTCTGTCTTGTGTTCCACCGTGCTCAACATGCGGCCGCCACGGTCTAAGATGGCTGCTTTAGCTTCCCCACCAGCAGCAGGAAGGGTAGGAGGGGAGGCGACAACCTGTTCCTCACCTTTTAAGGGCATGATCCTAAGGTTGCTCTGTCACTTCTGCCTTCATCTCCTGAGCAGATCCTAGTCACATGACCACGCCTAGCGGCAGACAGAGATCTTGCTGTCCTAAACTAAAAGATCTATTCTCTAACACAGTGATTCTTTTTTAAAAAAAGATTTTATTTATTTATTTGAGTGAGAGGGAGCACAAGAGCAGGGTGAGGGACAGAGGGAGAGGGAGAAGCAGACTAAGCCAGGAGCCTGATATGGGGCTCAATGTGGGACTCGATCCCGGGACTCCGGGATCATGACCTGAGCTGAAGGCAGACGCTTAACCGAATGAGCCACCCAGGCGTCCCCTAACACAGAGATTCTTCAGGTGTGGTCCCTGGACCAGCAGCATCAGCATCTTGTGAGGCTGGGGCCAGCTGGGGGCATGGGATGCCAGAGCCAGAAGTGAAGGAAGGAAGAATCTTTAGTACAGAGGGGCTAGGACCTGCCTCCCTCTGACGTCCCCATCCCAACCCCCTACAGGCTCTGGAGTGGAGGTGTTCCCCCTACTGCCCTGCCTCTCAACATCCCAGTATATCCCCCACCCTCTCCCCTAGTGAGGACACTCAGACCTTTGTCCCCAGCCCAGATGAGATCAGAACATTTCAAAAGGATGTGCCAGGAATGAGGCACAAAGCAGGAGTTGTGCCCTTTTCTCTTCTCCTACCAGCAGGGCCCAGACCTCAAGGGCCCTTCCAGTTGCTGCTGAGAATCCAGGCTGAGGAAGGTCCCTATAACTTAGCCCTGCTGGGCCCTCAAGAATAGGTCCCTTAAGAATGTGGTGTCTCTAGGCCTTGGGCTTATGACCTGAGTAACCCAACCAGGGGGTGCTCGGCCACGGTGGGAAAAACCATTTTGGTTCCGCCTAGACAGCAAAGAGCAGTGGCCTGAGAAAAAGTGTGTCCATGTGGCCTTTGCCACCTGCTGGCCTATGACGTGGGCAGAGCACCACTGCTTCAGGGAGTGGAGCACCCCCATCTGTAGAATGAGGAGACCTGAGTCTGGAATTTGGTCCCTCCACGGCAGTTCCACTCCAGTGGGGAAGATGGGTAATTACCAAAAAACCAGTAAAAGACATGCTAAGTCAGATGGAGGCAGGTGCTGAGGCTCGCTGCCGAGGAGGGGATAGGAGGTGCTGAGAGAGCAGCTGGTTTCCAGGAAGCCAGGGAAGAGCCCCCTGAGGAGTTGACATCTGCACAGGGACAGTGGGAGGGGCAGGGAGTGAGGCATACCGATACTCGAGGGAGGAGCAAGTGCAAAGGCACTGCGATGAGAGCTTGGTGGGAGGCTTGAAGGAACAGCAAGGAATAGCAAGTGAGGCTGGCCCATGGTGAGGGGAGGGGAGTATGAGGCAAGGTCAGAGCAGTGACAGAATACTAAGGAGGTGGTCCGATCACACAGAGCCTTGAGGTAAAAATGTGAATTCACCCAGGCCTCAGAGAGCTCTAGAGGCAAGAACTATTATCCTCATTTTACAGATGAAAAAACCAGCTCAGAGAGGTTGATGGTTTACCTGAGGCCACACGCAGGGGGTGAAAGCCAAGTCTACTGATGCCAGGTGATTTTTCCCTGGGCCACACCATTCCCAAGAACCACGCCACCTCTGAGGGCCTTTTCAGCACAGGTTTTCTGACGCTGGATTGCGCCCAAATTCCCACCAGTTGCCTTTGATTTCTTTTTCTGAGTATTCTGTGGCCTCTGGCCCTGGCCCCCCTGGACTCCCTGTAGGGAGCTGCTGGTCAGGGTAGGCTTTGGAGGCAAGGGGGACTCAGTGGTATGAGGGCATCAGAGGCGGTTCTGATCTAGACTCATTGTGAATTGCAAAGATGGAGACAGTAAAGAGAGGAACCACCTTGGTACAAAGCAAGCACAATCAGGGCTGTAGCAGAGACTAAAGTGTGAGTCCAGGGGAATGCAGAGCCGGCATCCGGGAGGGAGGCAGCCCTTGTCCTGCATCTTAAAAATAAAATTTTTTTTTGATTGAAGTATAGTTGACACACAGTGTTAGTTTTCGGGGTACAACATAGTGGTTTGACAACTTGGTATGCTATGCCTTGTCTTCCATCTTGAAGGAAGTATAATGTTTCAGCAAGCGGAAAAGCAGGAACTAGGCAGTGGGGTGGAGAGGGGAGAAGAAGAGCACTGACACGGGGCCACGGCCTCATCACAGAAAGTGGCTGCTACCGCCCCACAGGTCCGCCCACTTCCAGCACCAGGCACAACCCGAACAGGAGTGAAAGGAAGGACCCATCCTTCACCCAGCTCTCCAATGTGCCCATGGAATCACAGATGGAGGAGCTGACCACCAGGTGCTCTCCTGCCCCATCTTCCGGAGGGTGGCATTGTCCGCGCGGAGGTACTCTGATGGGCAGAAGCATCTTGTCCCTCCCAGTTTGACTTCTGTTTGCTCAGAGGGCTGCCTGCTGGGGTCCTGGGGTCTAGGCCTGCAATTTAGCAGCCTGGCGCCAGAGGGCAGAGAGACCCAGCCGCATCTCCGATGGCCTCCGAGTTCCGAGAGTTGGACTAAGCCTGGGTTGCTGAAGCCACTTCTCTCACTCAGTTAAACTTTCAGGGTCAAAGGCAGTGATGTTCAAGGAAGGATGGAGGGACCCCTATAGATTAGTACTTATCCTTGAGGCAGCCAACATTTGGGGGTGCTACTGGGTGCCAGGCCCAGGGCTGTGGGTGGGCCCAGAGAGGAATCCCACATGGTATTCCCCCAGGGTCCGTGGGAGGAGGGGACGGGTCAGAGAGAACCCCGAGCCTCAAGAGCAGCCTCGCTGGCAGCCCCGTTCCCAGCACCCCTGTACACACGCATGCTCGCGTGGGCCGCACTGAGCCCTTTCTTCATGTGGCCCAGGCTGGCCATCCAGGTGGAGGAAAACGAGATGCTGAAGGCTGCCCTGGGCAGTGCCCTGCGTGGAAAGGAGGAGGATTTCCGAATGTACCACGAGACCCTGGGCCAGGTGAAAGGGGTCTTTCTGCAGGCCCTGCGGCAGCAGAAGGCAGACACTACTAGGATGGTGGCCCGGTGTCAGCCTGGTGGGACGGGGCAGCCTTAGGCCCAGAGAGGACTGCTCCTGCTCCCAGAAGCCAACCTGGGCAACCAGCTCCGCCCCTTCTCCCGGAAGAGGTTCCCCAAGGGTGAGCAGAGCCAACACCTCAGACCAGGAGGGCAAAGGAGAAGCCTTGGAGGAGCCCTGGAGGCAACCCTGGACAGGCCGGGCAATGGCAGGGGAGGAGGCCCGGCGACCTGCTCAGCACCAGCGAGAGCTCTGGGACGATAAGCCAGCTGTAGACAGACAGATGCAGCCCCTGGGCCAGGTGCTCTCGCCCCACCTGGCCTCGGGCCTAGCTGGGAGGCCCTGCAGGCCCACAGGCCTCCATCGGCCCAGGATGAGCCTCCCGCAGCCCCACCCACCTGCCTCACCAGGGCATTACCCCCACCTTCCCCCAGCTCCCCCCTCCACGGCTCCCTCTGTGGCCACCCCCCAACTTTCGCAGACTTGGGGGCACGTGCTCCCAGCCACTTTGTCAAGCCCTCTCTTCAGGGCTTTTCCTTAGCCGCAGACCCTCGGACTTATAATAATATTATTTTCACGACCGCCACAGGTCCCAGTGAGTGAGCATCTACCATGGAAACCTGACCCCGCCTAGTCCTCTAGTAACCCAGGGATTTGGCACCCTCTTTTGCAGATGAAGAAACTGAGGCTTATGGAAAGAAGCTGGGCTAACATTTAACCCTGGGCCGCCTGACTACAAAAGCAGGGTCCTCTCAGTTGAGCGATTCGCCAGGGTGGGGGTGCCCACCCCCAACCAGCTGCTCCGGGAGTCCCCTCCATTTGCTTCCACAAGGCTGCAGCTAGTGGGTGCCTGTTTGGGGTGGGGGCTGGGCAGGAGGTTTGGGCAGGAGGGTCTGAGGCAGTGAGTCCGGGCCAAGGCGTGGTGCTCCTCCCTCACGGCCGCAGAGGGGTGAGCCCCCCACGTCCCTCTGTAACTGTCACAGCGTCACCCCCGCCTCCCCGCACTCACAGCTCTGGGAAAGGGGGGCCCTAAGGAAAGTCACCCACAGCCACACATACCGACCAGACCCCCCAGGCCCCCACAAAGCCACAGGTGCACAGAAATACTTAGACTCGGGAGCACGCAGCTGTACGGGGCATACACGCACCCCCAGACAGGGCCGGCTGCGCACTCCCAGGCCCTCCACATGGGCATGTGCTCACACTCCCACCCACGCAGACCGGTCACTAGCAGAGTGACTCGCAGGTGTGGGCGCGCGTGCCGTGCGGAGACCTTCTGGAGGGAAGCCACCTGGGGCTCCTGGGACCTGTCTGCTCGGGCCCTGCCTCAGGGGTGGGGGCTGTGGAGGTACTCTGCGCTGGCCCCCCGCAGCCAGGACGCCCCTGACCCTGCCTGGAGTGACACAGGTCTAGAGGTCCCTTGGCGAGCTGTAGTGAAGGCCATCAGGACGAAGCAGCAATGCTGAGAGGGTCCTAAGAGTCCCGGGAAGGTAAGAGTTTTTCTCTGATTCCTTGTGAAAGGAGCTGGCCAGAGGGACTGAGAGGCCGCGTGCTGGGAGGGGACAGCGTGTGACGGTGAGGAGTGGGCCCCACGCAGAGTCGTGGCACCAGACCGAGTAGTCCGTACCTTCCCCTGTAGGCGTGGGGGAGCGCCACAGGGGATCTGAGTGTGGGCGGGGACAGGCTCCAGCCCTCATGGAGTCCCTGGGAGGGATAAGCAGGCAGAGGACCAGCTATCCTTCCTCAGGGATGGGCAGAGAGGCAGGGATCTCCTCAGGGAAGTGCAGGGTGGCCTAACCCACACCCTAACCACTCGAGGGTGGTTTGGCTGCCTTCCTGGCTCAGGGCTGTGTCTGAGAGAGGAAAGGGCCTCAAGTCACAAGGTCTGAATAGGTGGGGGTGCCAGGGGCACATCTCTTTCCCCATTCATCAGCTGTGTGGCCTTGGGCGAGTTGCTTAACCTCCCTGAGCCTCCATGTCCTCATCTGTAACATGGGGACAAGAATAGAAACCTCCTTCCAGGGGCGGCTGTTACATGTGTCAGAGAATAGCTCAAAGACATTTAGCTCATTATGAGGTTGCCTTTTACTTCTGTCCAAGGGGCATGTATCAATAGATTGGTTTCATTCCACAAAGATAAAACAGGATTTACATGAGAGAGAGTGGGAAGTCAGGCCTAGTAAATCTTGTTTGCTCATTTGGGGGTCAGCTGATTAACTGGCATCTTGCAGAGGTCAACTGGGTGCTCAATCCTTGCTTAGGCCAACTGTGGGCATAAAGACAACTGTCTCAACTTACAGATTCTACGAGCAGCCTTGAGAGCTTTGCTGTGGAGCTGCGTGCCAGGGGTCCCTGTCACGTCTGCGGGCACCTGCCATCAGCGCCCCAGCTTAGTGAGACCAAGGCTGCTCCATCCCCCCATCAGCATCCCTCTGCGGGAGTCACTGTGAAAAAGTATCAAGTGCTAGAGCAGCGCTGGCCCCCAGGAAGCACTCAATAAATGTTGGGCCTCAGCATTAGCCCTGTTAGCTCAGCGAGCACCTTGTGGAGCAGCCCCCCGGCCCCAGGCACGACGGGCTCGGGTGCGCTCTAGGAAGGCCCCTGCCAGCTGGCAGACAGACTTACAGGCCACCATCCGCTCAGCCGGCCAGCCGTCCGGGCAGGGAATGTCACTGGCATTCCAGGCTCTTTGGGCCTGTGAGGGGCCCGGACGTGATTCTGACTTGCTCTTTTCAGGGAGCTCCTGGTCAGGTCAGAGAGGCCTGGGCAGTAGGGCCATGATGGAGCAGGAGGGTATGGGATGCAGAGACAGAATGCAGCCCCTCCGAGCCTCTCAGCTTCTGTGCTGAGGCTTCCAGGCTCATCGCCCAGATCTGGATGGGAGGGAGCTGTTCATATTTCCCTGAGGGGTGGGGGGCGGCTGGTGGAGCCGGGGAGCAGAACTTTTTAAGGAAGGAAGGGGTTGTCAAAGGGGCCAAGGACTGGGGCCCTGAGGATCTATTGCAAGTGGGCCAGGCGGGGAGGGGGGCAGCCTGGTCTGTCCAGCTTAGTGCCCGTGGCCCCTCCCGAGCAGCACCACCTGTCCCTGGGACCCTGAGGAGGAACTCCCCAGCCCTCAGGCAGGTGGGCGGCCGGTGGGCTGGACTTGCCTTTCACAGATGAGAACGCTGAGGTCCCTGCCCAGAGCCAAAGTGGTAGGAGGGGGACAGAGGTGCTTGGAGAGCGGAGGGGCAAGGACAAGTTAAAAGGCTGGGCCGGGGAGAGGCCTCACGTGAGGGCTCTCCCTGGCTGCACCCCCGGCAGGTGCCGCAGGCCTGGGTGCTCAGGTTCCCGCACTGACAGGTGAGACGTGACAGAGCTGTGGGTGTGGCTTGGACACCATCCCCACGAAGGCCTCTCGGGCACCACCGCTGAGCTGGACAAGGTCACAGCCTGGTTCAGGCTGATTCGAGCCCCAAATACGTTCCGTTGCCACGGGGCCCCTCCCTGCTTTCAGGAGCTCAGGGCAGGATGGCCTGCAGCGGGGGTCCTCCTCTGAGCCCCCATATGCAGTGGCCTCGCCTCTCCCTCTCCACCGCCAGTGAGCCCACGGCCACCCCAGCCCCTCTCCACAGGCACCGCCTACAGCCCCTGAGCCTTGCATATACCCACGAACACAGTACACACATCACATATATACACACACGTGCACACACAGTGCATGCAGCAATACACATACACAACAAGCACATGCCATAAACAACATACAACGCAAAACACACACCCTACATGCAACTGACACAAAACACAGTTACAGACACACGGGATACTATGTGTTTTTACTCTGAGCAACAACACACCAAGAAATGAGAAAGGATGCTGAGACTTGAGAGAATTGACCCCCTGCCCATAGCATCTCTCCCAGTAGCCCTGGCGGCCTTCGGGAAGCTGACCCCAGGCCCTTGTGCTGGTCTAAGCTCCTTCAGCTTCCTGCTCTTGTTTTGTGGGCTGGTCATGCCAGGCACCCTCCCTTGCCACCACCCTCATACAGGGTGGAGCTGGCTTTGGACTGTCCAGCGCCAGGTCCAGGAGGCCTCCCTAGCCCTCTATCGAGCCTGCCATCCCCAAATGCCGGGCTCCCTGCAGACCCCGCTGCGTGGGGTCACCCGGTGCACAGCTCCTGCTATGTGAGCCTTGCCTCTCTGGGCTTCTGGAGCGAGGCATCTGTGGCTCTCTTTCTGGGCAATTCAGTGAGCCACGCCCTTCATGGAGTGAGTCATGGAATCCCCCCAAAAGCCCAATAAGGTCAGAGCAGGCCCATTTGCAAATGAGGATCTGAGGCTCCGAGAAGCGGATCCACCCCCCATCTGCTTCTCTGAGCCATTCTCTTTGAGCCTCATGGGGGCACCAACTCAGTGGCCGGCCCAGGCTGGTCTCAGCCCGCACCCCGGGTGGATTGGATGTGTAGGGTTCTTGCCCCTGCAGGGTGATCAGCTCCAGAAGCTTACGGGGCTGACCTCCTGTGCGTCAGTATCCTTTTCTATCAACTGGGGAAAATGGTAACACCTTCCCTAGGGGCTGTGGTGACATTAAAGAATCCATGTAAAGCCTTAGAACTGTGCCCGGCTACTGTGATTAGCTTACTACCCTTCTAACAACCATTGACTCTACCTTAGGACTCTGCTCAGGTGTACCCCCACCCCCACCCCTGTCCAGGAAGCCCTCCCTAACCCCTGCAGTCTGGCTCAGGCATCCATCCCTGAGGCTGGCCAACTCTGGTGCCCACGATCCCAACAGCAGCCCTCACCCAGCCCCTATAGTGTGCAGTGATCTTCGTGTACACTTCTCGGGGCGGGGCACCAGTGATGAAGGTCTCCGTGTCATTCTGTGTGGCATGTATGCTGGGGTCTCCTTGCTTCTTCCTCTGGGCCAATGTGTCTGCTTGGGAGGCAGCTCATTGCCTAAGGGCATCGTGGGAGGGTAGGAGACTCTCCCTCCCCTTCTCAGACCTTGGTCAGGCTCTGGATGTTCCCCTGCTAGAGGATGGGGGAGGGACACAGGGCACAGCCCCTTCCTTCCCCATCCTCCGCTGAGCCCGTGGCTGGAGTCAAGGGATCAGCAGGAGCTCCAGGACCTGTCCTGTGACTTGTTACAGTCACACAGCTCCTTCAACCCCCCCAGACTCCGGATCCTGCTCACTGCATATGCATGAACTGGCCCCGACAGAGATGGCAGCTCCCCTAGACGCTGAGGTCCTCCTCCCAAAGGGAGACTGTCAGATGTTCCTGTCCTCTTGGCAGGTTCTTTAGGATACCCTTCCCCACTGGGAAGGCTGGGCTGAGGCCTTGGCTGCCCCTTGCACAAGTGAGGGCCATGTCCCCTGCCCCCAGAGGGCTCCCGGTTGGTTAGGGACACTCAAGAGATGCCAGCCACTTCAGGAGCCTAGTTAAGCCTTGCCCAGTGACCCTGCTGGCACCCCTCCACCTGGGCAACTGCCTATGGAACAGGGCTGGGGTATGGGACCCCCTCTGCCACATGTCAATCCTACTAGTCAAGCCAGTCCTCTCCCAGGCACCAATGCCTGGCCAGCTATAGGCCTCTTGGCATAATGAAATGAGCCCGGGCAGGGGACTAGATGGATCTGCCCTGCGACAGCCCTTAGGAGTTCACATGTAAAGGTGCGGGCTAGAGTATGGAGCGGAGCATGAAGTGTGCATGTGTGTGCATGCAGTGGTGGCAGGGCTCACAGGAGGTCAGTGAGGGCTGCCTGGAAGGCTTCTTGGAAGAGGGGAGTCCTGGCCAGCAGTGAGAGAGAGGCACAGGCTCTACAGACCAGGAGAGGCAAGCTGAAGTGAGGCCCAGGTGGTCCCTGTTGGAGCCTAGCCACCCCTTCCCCCACCCCTGCCCCCCCCCCCCCCCCCCCCGCCACGGTCCTCCCTGCGGCTCCCTGTGGCCAGCAGCTCTGCAGCGCTCGGCTCCGCTCCACTCTGCTCAGCTCCGCTCCGCTCCAGGAAGGCCACCTCCTCCCTGCCCTCCTCCACCCTCCTCCTGCTGTCACCACTCACCGCTCATAGCCTTGAGGGGGTGGGGACCCCAGGGCTGGACACACCCCACTGTGGCTCCAGAGCCTAGCTGGTCGGACGGACGCACGGTTGGACGCAGGAACCCGGAGCCCCGAGGTGGGCAGTGTGCCAGGGTCCCTCACAGCCTCCTCAAGGTCAGTGCCAGCAGGGGATTCAGCCACTCTGGGGTCCTTGAGACCTACGGAGCCCACCTCAAGCCCCTCATCCCAGACTTCAGGCCCTAAAACAGTCTTTACCTCAGGTGTACCTGACGCAGGCAGGACCAGGGGGCAGGGGGCACCGCTGTATCCAATGGGGGCCCAGGTCCGGGGGTCTATTGGAAGAGGTCCCAGGCCAGGGGCCAGCCCCGGACCTGCTCACGGAGGCCTCACTGGGGACACCCAGCACCGGCCATGGGGAGCTAAAATTGGAAAGTGGCAAGTGGGAGGCAGCTGACAAAGCTATTTTGTGGGCTCTTCACCGTGCTCCGGTTTCAAACTCCTGCTCCATTAACCCGATCCTCCAGGCCTCCCTCCCCCAACCTGGCCGATGAGGAGGAGCCTCAGCCCTCAGGCCAACAGTGCAGAGGTCAGTCTGGGAAGCCCCCTGGTATGGGCAGGGGCAGCAATGCTCTTAACCGAGATTCCAGAGGGCTCACTGGGAACACACAATCCTGTCCCAGGCTCACTGTGTGACCTTGAGAGATCCCTGCCCCTCTCTGGGCCATGACCCCCCTGTCTATGTAGTGGGGAGAATGCTGACTGTGGGGGCCCGGAAGAGCTGGTTGCATTGCTGGTAAAGGAGATTTGGGGGAGAATCAGGGGTGGGAGACAGGGCCACGCCAGCCACCTCTTGGCCCAGCCCAGCCCAAGAAAGTGCCTAGCATGTTCTTCCCTTTAATTTGGCCCTGGGTCTGTTAACCGTGGCACCCTTGGGAAAGCCCAAGGCCAGGCTGGAGCATAGGAGGGGGTGGCCCAGCAGGACTCCTGGGGATGAACTAGGCCCTGGAAAAAGGGGGTGGCTAGGCTAACCCTGAGCCTGATACCGGTCAGCACCTTGGACAGAGGCCAGCACCATCCCTGGGGCTGTCTAGCCCTGCCTGGCCCCACACCCACTACCCCAGGGCACCTCTTCAAATAGTTCTGCCTCTAGCCAGCATCTAGGGCCTGAATACACAAGCACTGAGAGAGAGGGCGGTGTGGCCACGGACACAAGGCAGGGACCAGGGAAGTGGCAGGCTGGGGCTCAGGGGCTGGTTGGGGCAATGGGAATCAGTGAGAGGCTGGAGGATGAATGAGAGGTAAGGAAGCTTAATGCTGGGGACAGGACCTGGGAGGCCAGGAGATCTCAGAGAAGTAAAGGCAGCTCTGGAGGGGTGTGGGAATCTGAGAAAAGGGTACTGGGGGGGGGGGCACTGTCAGTAGCTGAAGGAGGCTTACTGAGGGGGGTGGGGACCCTGGGGGCCAGAAACATGATTGAGGTGACATAGATGGAATCCCTCCACATGAAGATTATCTGAGGCCTTGGCAGGAGCAGTTGGAGCAAAAGGTGGGGACCGGTCCACCTGAAAGGTATGAAGGAGTAAATGAAGGTGAGGCAGGCAGGCTGAGAGTGAAGGTTAGGCTTTCAAAAGCCTTCAAAAGGAAGAGGGGGAGCAAGAACAGCTGCTAGGAATGGGCACCGATGTTACGGCATCTGGGAGGGGAGGGGTGGGGGACAGGGATAGGATAGGATAATAGCATGAGATCCCTGGAGGGCAGGAGGGGCAATCTCTCTTCAGAATGGGATCCCTATCACTTCTGTGGGGGACCATCAGCTGGGGCTAGACAGGGCTGGGGGGCAGCAGTGCCCTCACCCGATCTGTCTCCCCCAGCGCCATCCAGGCTATGAGCATCAAGACAGCATTGCCCGCGGCGGAGCTGGGCTTATACTCCCTGGTGCTGAGTGGGGCTCTGGCCTATGCTGGTCGGGGTCTCCTTGAAGCTTCACAAGGTAATGGCCGGGCTCTGGAGCAGGGGGTGGGACCCTTCTTCCCCTGCGGGCCTCAGGGTTCTACTCAGCAAGGCCATAAACTTCAAGGCTCCAGACCCAGGATATTCCCTAAGCCCCGGGGTTTGGGCTGAGCTAGGTGTAGTCACAGGGAGAAGACAGATGCAGAGGCACTGACAGAGACCTGCACACAGAGCCACAGACAGACAGAGAGAGAGAGAAAGAGACACTCGGGGGTACAGTCAGGACCTGGCCCGAGACACAAAATGAGACCCAGAGAGAAGCAGAGGCAGAGAGAGAGAGATCTAGACCCATTCCCATCCCTCTAGGGTGAGGGTCAGCCTTGCTGTAGGGGCAGGTGAGGGTGTGAAGTCCCCGCAGCCCCCACTGAGGCCACACTCTGTTCTCAGATGGGGTCCACAGGAAGGCTTTCCGGGAATCTGTGAGACCTGGCTGGGAGTACATTGGCCGGAAGATGGTAGGTCCCGCACACCCCAGGGTCCCTGACTGAGGTCCCCGATCCCTGGCATGTGTCTCCCATCCCGGACCCTTTCTGACTCTCCCCCGTTCCAGATGTTCCCATGTAACAGAGGGCTCACAGTGAGGAGGGTCTCTGGCTTGAGCTTCAGAGCCCTCCATTTCCCCACTGGCCCATCCATTTCCCCACTGTGTCCTCCTGGGGCCACATCAAGCCTGCCCCCAGACACTGCTCATTTAGGAACTAAATTGAGACATGCTTCAGCAGGGGCCTCCAGCACCATCCTTCCCAGGAACAATGCCATTAATGGTGGAATGTCAGGCAATATGCTGAACAGAGGGGGGGTTCTGGGGGGCAGGGCAGCACACATGGTACCTCTTGTTTCTCTCTACCTACCTGGCTGGTACTTCCCCCAGAAGGGAAGGTGAGGGCCTCCAGCCATGGCTGTCCTCTAATACCTAAGAATATGGGGGCTGGGGAGGTAGATGCTGGGACTGTGCTCAGCCGAAGCGCCAGCCCATCCTGCCTCCTGCCCCTCCTTAACCTGCCTGGGCCTGCCCCAGGACGTGGCTGACTTCGAGTGGGTGATGTGGTTCACCTCCTTCCGAAACATCGTCGTCTTCGCCCTCTCTGGACATGTGCTGTTTGCTAAACTCTGCACGATGGTTGCCCCCCAGGTGAGCTGGACCTGAGCCACCCCAGCCTCCCCTGCCGGCTCCCCTTGAGCAACAAGGGTTGGGGTCCCACCTCCACTTGTATGGATAGATAAACCATTCCTTCTCCCTGTCCACAGCTCCGCTCCTGGATGTATGCCATGTATGGGGCCCTGGCTGTGCTGGGCACGATGGGCCCTTGGTACCTGGGGCTGCTGCTTGGCCACTGTGTCAGCCTCTATGTGGCCTCACTTTTGGGCCAGCCCTGGCTCTGTCTTGGCCTCGGCCTGGCCAGCCTTGCCTCCTTCAAGCTGGATCCCCTCATCTCCTGGCAGGTGTGCACTGGGGAAGGGCAAGGGTGGAGGGTGCAAGAATAGGACCCCAAACTGCTCACCCCATTTAAGCCCTTACTTTTGGAGTCTCCCCCAAGCATTTCCTTCACTTTCCCACCTGTCTCCAAACCTCTGACTGTGGCACATACCCACCCACAAAGTGGTCCCCTCCACCGCAGCGGGGACGTATCCAGCTTGTTCCCTGCTCTATCCAAGCACTCAACATGAATTAGCCTTCAGTGGCCAGTGTTGATTGGCTCTGCAAGAGAGGAAGGGGCCAGGACAATGCTGGGCCCCTATGGGAAGCTGAGTGGGCTTCCCAGAGATGGGGCACCTGGTGAGCTGGCGGCCTGTTCTCTCCCATCCAGAGCGGGTTTGTAACAGGCACTTTTGATCTTCAAGAGGTGCTGTTTCACGGGGGCAGCGGTTTCACCGTGCTGCGTTGTACCAGCTTTGCGCTGGAGAGCTGTGCCCACCCTGACCGCCGCTACTCCCTAGCTGACCTGCTCAAGTACAACTTCTACCTGCCTTTCTTCTTCTTCGGGCCCATCATGACCTTTGATCGCTTCCACGCCCAGGTGATCGGACACCCTGTGGGCTTCCAGAACAGGGCTGGGTCTCCCTCTTCAGACAGGGGCTCCCATCTCAGCTAGGGCTCCCAGGGCAGGCTGTGTCCTCACCCTCAGGCAGAACCCCAGGATGAAGCCATAATACCCTGCCTCCTCAGACCCCAGCATGGGGCCACATTCCCTGCTCAGACGGGGATCATAGGCTAGAGAAGTGGCTCCACTCTCAGGCACAGCTGCCAGGATGAAGGTGCATCTCCCTTCACCTTCAGATCCCCAGACAGTTGGTGACCCCCCGCCCCATTCAGACAGGATGCCTCCAGGAGGCCTTACCTCCCCACTCAGACACTTCGCATCCCCCAGATGAGCCAGGTGGAGCCGGTGAGGCGCGAGGGTGAGCTGTGGCGCATCCGGGCCCAGGGCGGCCTCAGCGTCGTGGCCATCATGGCCGTGGACATCTTCTTCCACTTCTTCTACATCCTCACCATCCCCAGTGACCTCAAGTTTGCCAACCGCCTCCCGGAGAGCGCCCTCGGTGGGTGCGCGACTGGGCCAGAACAGGGACTGGGAAAGACAGAAAGACAGACCCTCTGCGCCCCAATGGCGTCACTGCTGGGGAGCTGACACCCTGCGAGGGCACAGCACCTATCCAAGGGTGGGGGAGCCGGGATTTACTCTTTGAAATGCCTGGGACTTGAAGTTAGCTTTGTTCTATGAAGCCAGACGGGCAGAGCCGCCTCACAAGGGCCTCGGGTTGATTACCACAGCCTGGGTGGGGTCTCCCTGGGGCCGGCCGGGCCGGCTCCTCCCCCAGGAAATGGGGGGTGGGGTCTCCGTGGGGGCGGGCCGGCTGCCAGGACCTCCCCTACGACCTGCGGAGAGAGGGCGTAGGGGAGGGCCTGGCTCCGTGCCTCCCTACCACGATTTGGGGCGTCCGGGGAGCGGAGATCCGCGCGACGCCCCCCAGTCAGTGACGACACCCTATCCCCAGCTGGCCTAGCCTACTCAAACCTGGTGTACGACTGGGTGAAGGCGGCCGTCCTCTTCGGCGTGGTCAACACAGTGGCGCGCCTTGACCACTTGGACCCTCCCCAGCCTCCTAAGTGCATCACCGCTCTCTATGTCTTCGCCGAAACGTGAGTGCGAGGTCCGGGGACAAGCCACTGGGATCCCCACCTTCCCGTAGCCTCTTTCCCCCATTCCCCCGGAGCACTGCTCCTGGCTGATTCACACCCATCTGCCCTCCTCCCTCAGGCACTTTGACCGTGGCATCAACGACTGGCTTTGCAAGTGAGTTGGGGTGGGGTGGGGTAATGGTCACAGTCATCCCACCAGGTGTCTGAGCAAGGCAGTGCAGAGATGGGTCCACGTTTTAAAAGATCAGCCCTGGGCCAGAAGAAGCAAGGAGGAGGTCATCGCAGAGGTCTGGGTGAAAGACAGAGGTTTGGACATGGGTGGGGGCTCTGGAGGTGAGAGAAATGGCTGGAGTCAAGACACACAGCAGGGAACTTGGACAGGACTTGGCCATGGATTGAGGGGATCAAGAAGGAGAGGGAAATGACTCCCAGATTCCTATGCCTGGGAAGATGGAGGGGCAGCATCCAGAGAGGGGTTCTGTGTGAGAAATGGTTGGAATCTGGGAGACATTCTTGTGGAGGTTCAGGGAGGTGGTTAGGTCTGAGGGTCTGGGGTTCAGAGAAGTCTGGAGGACCAATGCAGCTCCGAGCCTTATGAGTGTGGGAAGGTGGTCTTTAGTCCTTGGGAGTGCCTAAGTCCCAAGGAGAAAGAGTAAAGAAGAGGAGAGAAGGTGTGGCTGAGATTGGAGCAGGAAGAACTCCCATTGGGGGAGAAGAGAGAGTAGCAGAAGGGACTGAAAGGTGTGATCAGAGGAGTAGAACAGTCAAGACCACATGACAGTCTGGAAACAAGGAAGAGCATCCAGGCACGGTGGGGGCAGCTGGGTCAGATGCTGCTGGGAAGTTAGCTACTGAGGGGGAGACAGAGGAGTTGCTGAAGGGAGAAGTGAGGTGTGTTAAGACAGCAAATAGTGGGACATGCTCGGTTGCTAAGAGGAAGTCTAAGTTGGGAGGCAGGACAGAGGGGTGATTGATAGAGTGAGGTCCCCAAGGAGGAAGGAGGTGATGGAACCAATGCTAGGCAGAGGCTTGGCTTCAGGACAGGAAGGAGGAACAGAAGCCAGCATGGATGCAGGGTGGCGGGTTAGTGTCGAGAAGGATCCACCGGAAGCCTTCAGTTTTCTGCATGAAGTAGGAGGCAAGGTCACCAGCTGAGAGATGCCGGGTTGGGCACAGAGGGAGGCAGCATCTTTGGGCCCCGTTTCCTCTTGCCTAGCTCACCCACCACACCCGCTCACAGTTGGGGGAGAGATAAGGGTGGAGTAGCCACTGGAGAGCACGGCGGAAGAAGAAGCTGACTAGAGAAACCTTGGCATTGAGAGCCCAGGTGGGGTTGGAGGTAGTGGATTTATGGACTCTAGCATGTAAAGGTGTGAGATTTTCCTTATCAGAGCTTAGCCTCTTGGGTGCAGGTGAGGAGACCATGGGAGATTGGGCTCTCCCAGATTGGTGAGAAGGAAGAAGTGAAGGATGAGGGGTTTTAGGTTATTTATAATGATGATCATTGAATTTAAGCCAGTTAAAGAGGGTGGTAAAAATAGGGTTGCAAGGTGAGGAAGAGGGGGAGGGGGAGGGGTCAATGAGATTGAAGAACTGGAGCTGGGGGGGGGCATGTCAGGAGGGGCTGGGTGGAGAATGATAACTAGGAAGGAATGAAATTTCAAGTGGTGACAAAGTTGGAGTATGACCATGGGAGTGGGTGGCTGAGATGGTGTGGAGAAGCAACCACTGGAAATGAAGAGGTCAAGGCATGAAGAGGCCAGTTACTCAATGGGTCTTCTACTGAATTTATTTAACAAATATTTATTGAGTACCTACTATGTGCCAGGCACTGTTCTAGGCACTGGAGATACAGCAGTGAACATGGCAAAGACCCTGAACTCATGGAGCTTACAGTCTAGTGGGGAGAAACAGACTATAAACAGGTAAACAGACACATAAATAATTTTAGAGAGTGGTAAGCATTATAAAAAAAAAAAAAGTGTAATGGGATAGAAGCTGGCCACAGGGTAGAAGCTTCTACAGTTATGGTCTGGGCAGGCCTCTGATATTTGAATTGAGACTTGAGTGATAAGGAAATCTAGGGAAGAGAATTCAAGGGAGAAGGAACAAGGGCATACGTTTGAGGCAGGAACCAGCTGCCTGTGTCTGAGGGACAGGAAGGCCAGTAAGGCAAGAATGAGCGGGAAATGGTGGGTGAAGAGGTCAGGGAGGGAGGCAGAAACCAGACATCGTGGGATCTTCTAGCCTTAGTAGGGAGGTGGTTTATTCTAATTGTAATGGGGAGCCTTTGGGGGAGGGTTTGATTGTGGAAGTCATGTGCTCTGATTCTGGGTGCTATGTGGAGAACGGTTGGTAGGGGTCCAAGGCAGAGGCAGGGAAGTGACTTAAGAGGCTCTTGCAATAATCTATGAGAGGAAATGACCCACTGGGCAAGGGTGGTGTAGTGGGGGTGGCAAGCAGCAGTCAGGACTGCGTGGAGCCCATAGAATTTGCTGGCTTGGATGTGGAGAGGGGAACGGATAGTCCAAGATGGCACCACGTCTTCTCGATGCAACTGAATGGATGGAAGTGTCATTGTCTGAGATGAGGATGCAGCGGGTTTGGACAGGGATGGGGGACTCTGTCATTCAAGTGAGATGTCTAGTGACAGTTGGATGTGTGAGTCAAGAGAGCAGGCTAGAGACACAGATTTGGGGCTCGTCAGCCTAGAAACAGTGTTCAAAGTCTTGGGTCTGGATGAGATCGCTTGGGGAATGGATGAGGAGACACCGAAGTTCAAAGCTGAGCCTTCCACATTCTGAAGTTGGGTGGAAGAGGAGCAGCCATCTGAGGTCAGGGATGTTGGACGTGCCCGGGATGATGGTGTTGAGGAGGGTTGCCCCTGTGGCATATCCTTTGCCCATCTCCTACCTGCCCTCTCCCACACCCCCGCTAGTCCTTTCTCCTGCCTTTCTTGCAGGTATGTGTATGACCACATTGGTGGGGAGCACTCCGAGGTGATTCCAGAGCTGGGGGCCACCGTGGCCACCTTTGCCATCACTACTCTGTGGCTTGGACCTTGTGATACTGTTTACCTGTGGTCATTCCTTAACTGCTTTGGCCTCAACTTTGAACTCTGGGTGCAGAAGCTGGCCGAGTGGGGGCCCCTAGCACAAATTGAGGTGAGTAGGGAAGGCCTGGGGCAGGGGTTGGCTGGGTCACTGGAGGGGGTGCATTGCTGCTCTCTGGAGTCTTCCAGCCACACCTGGCCCCCAGTCCGGAACTTTCTCACCACAACTTCCTGGCTGTCAAGGCAGTGGCTCCCCCTCTTGGTATCCAGCACCCCCTTTTGTGGAGTGTGGACACCTGGGCCAGGCTGTGATGGTCAGGCCCTCCCCTCTCTCTGGTCCTCAGTATTCCCATCTTTAACAACAAGGGAGGGCTGCCCTGGGGACTCTCAGAGACCCAAGCACATCCCCAGGACCTGGGGGAGCCCCGTGGGCAGGACCTCTGACCAACTGTGTCCTCTTTCCCCTTGACCTCTTGCCCCACTGCCAATGTTTTCCTGGACTGGGCAGGCCTCTCTGTCGGAGCAGATGTCTCGCAGGGTCCGGGCCCTCTTTGGGGCCATGAACTTCTGGGCCATCATCATGTACAACCTTGTAAGCCTGAACAGTCTTGAGTTCACAGAGCTGGTTGCCAGGCGCCTGCTACTCACAGGTGAGAGACAGGGAGGTGTGGATACAGAAGATGCCAGGTATCAACCTTGAGGACTGTGACCTCCTGAAATGCCCCCACCCCACCCCAACACCCCGGGGACCTAGCAGGGTGGGCCAATCAAGTGGGGAGGGGCATGAGAAGAAAAGAGTCCCTGAGGCTGGGGTCCTGCTCCCAGGCATCGATGACCTCTTCCCCACACAGGGTTCCCCCAGACCACTCTGGCCGTCCTATTTGTCACCTACTGTGGTGTCCAGCTGGTGAAGGAGCGAGAGCGAACCCTGGCCCTAGAGGAGGAGCAGAAGCAGGACAAAGAGAAGCCGGAGTAGGTGGGAGGAGGCAGAGGGGAGAGGGATAGGCTCTGCTCAGCTATTTCCGGGCCCAGGCCCAGGCCCAGGCCAGGCCGGATGGGGCCTGACCGCTAGAATAAAAGACTTTTCTACCACAGTTTGGCTGTTCCCTGTCCCTTCCACCAGCAATTTCCTGGCTCCTTGTCCATGCTCTTTGAGGAGGTGGGGGTTCTGAGCCCCAGGGAGTGGGGGGGTCAGGCTCTCAGTGCACACAGAATGTGGAGGAGATACCCACATGGAGTGCGGAGGCCACTGACCTGGGCAACCCAGCAGCTGAACACCGAAGCCTGGAATCTTCAACCACCTGGCCACTGACCCTTGGAGAATCTGATTCCAGACCCTGAGCTACTTGCTCAGAAGTCACTTTATTCCTCTTAAGGACCTATCCAGGCTGCAGAGTGTGCTTGAAAGGGACACTCCCCATATGACAGGCAAGGAGATGGAGTCCTGTGGGTACATCCACCGCAAACAGGCGGGCTGGGACTGGCCCAGAATGCAACCTCCCTGTGGTTCTGGCTCATGGAACAAGAAGACCGGGGATATGGGGATACCGGAGAGCCCTAAGTCCCTGGTCCCTGCTGGAAAGGCTAGGACTGGGCAGCGATTTCCCTCCCCTGCTGAAGAGCACCCCCAGGTGGCACAACGGGACCAAGGTGGGCTCAGGCTTCTCCCAGCCTCTTCTCCAGAGCCCTCAAAAGTCCAGGCCTGTGTGGCCGCAGGGTGGGAGGGGTGCTTAGTTCAGGCCCTCGGGGCTGGTCACATCTTGGTCAGGCGCAGCACGTTGAGCCGAACGGGTAGGCAGGTGGCGCCGGCTGCGTAGGCTATCTCCCTCAGGACGCCCTCCCACTTCTTCTCGTCCTCATTATATCTGGGGGTGGGAGGGAGGAGTGAGGACAGGGACACAGAGCTGGGTCAGCCGAGTGCAGAGTGGGCCCCAGCCGAGAGGGGTGGCTGACGATGCTAGGCCTACCCCTGGGGAGTGTCCCTGAAGCCCCAGGCCCATCTCCAGAAATGTCTGGTCCTGGAGAATTCTCATGTCCTGGGAAAGGGCCCCCCAAAAGGTCCACCCCCAAAGAACAGCCACCCCAGATTCCAGGAAGGGTCACCTCTCAAGGAATGCCCCACGCTTCCAGGAAGACCTGCATTTCCACAGCCCCTCCTCTGGAGAATTCTGTATTCTGCACTCCAGAAGTCCCCCAGGACCCACCCACCCCCATGGAGCAGTGAGAATAACTGAAGGTTTAGCAGGTGCTCCAGGCACCGAAACCTCTTTCCTCCACCCCAGGAAGGGCCAGCATGGAAAGCAATGGCTCTCAGAAGTTGGGGTCCAGCTTCTTCTCAATTCTGGCCCCAGCTCTCCCCTCCAGCAAGAGTACCCAGGACAGAGCAGGGAGGAAAGGCCTGGCTGCCTCTTCAGGGCCCCCTCTACTCCCTGGGGCCTGTTTCCTTGGGTCTGGGCCCTAAACTTGGGGCAGCTCCGGCCTGCGGCTCGCTTGATGCTCCACAGCGGGGCGTGGTGCCCTGTGAGCAAACCGGGCCCTTGCCAGCCAAACCGGAAAGACTGGGCTGAGCAGGGCGTGTCTGCTGTCCCTGCCGCATGGGACCGCAAGAGGGATCACCCCAGCCCCAGATGAACTCGCCAGGCGCCGCTGGGGGGCATCAGCCTTCCTCGGGGGCTTTGGTCACCTCCCTGGGCCCCGGGCTCACCTCCAGATGTCGTTGAGCTCTGTGGGGACCAACTCTCCAGACTCGGTCTCCAGCGTGGCAAAGCCACCGATGGCGTACAGGGTGCCCGCCAGGCTGACCAGGCTGAGCGAGCTGCGTTCCTGTGGGAAGGCCTCAAAGGGTGCCCACCTGGTGGGGAGGAGGGGGCGTGAAGAGGTGCATCACCCAGCGGCCCCAGCGCCCACAGCTTCAGCTACACCCCTTGGAAACCCGAATCCCAAGCACCCACGCTCCCAGCACAACCTTCTGTGTCCTGACCCTCCCAGCACCGCTCTCCAGCTTTCCCCGTTCTCCTGCCCCTCCCGTTTCCCCCCACGGTCCCCTGGTCATTGCACCCAGCCTGCCCCGTGCAATCCACCATGGATCTCCCCAGTGGCCCTCCTTTGCTCCTGAACTAATTCTCCCAGGGGAGGTGCCCTCCCCTGGCGCCCCTGCCCCAACCTTCTTCCCCTCTTCACTGCCCAATTATTCTCAGGGTGTCTTCACTCCCCTCCTCTGGCCATGAAGTTGGGCCTTCATCCCTACCCTCCAAAACAGCTCTCCGGTCCCCAGCCACCACAGAGCATAAAATCCAGGCACAGGGACGCCTGGGTGGCTCAGTTGGTTAAGCGACTGCCTTCAGCTCAGGTCATGATCCCAGGGTCCTGGGATAGAGTGCCGCATCCGGCTCCCTGCTCTGCAGGGAGCCTGCTTCTCCCTCTCCCACTCCCCCTGCTTGTGTTCCCTCTCTCGCTGTGTCTCTCTCTGTCAAATAAATAAATAAAATCTTTAAAAAAAAAAAAATCCAGGCACAACACACATCTCTACTGATGTGACTTTCTCACCTCCCACCTGCCCAGCCTCTCATGTCCTCAGATTCCTGCCTGGATAATGCATCTGCCTCCACAATCCCTCAGGGCTTGGGCCTCAGCTTCTCCCTCTTACACTCTCTCTCCTGAGGGAGCTCATTCCCTCCATTGACTGTTGGCCCCAAATCTCTCCAGCTCAGCATTCTCTCTACCCTGGCGGGCTCCTCCTGGACACTCCCAGATCCCACAAATCCACATGTCCTAACTGGACCCTCACATTTCCAATCTAACCTCAGTGGTTCTCCAGTAAATGACCTCCCACCCTCTCTCAAAAGCATCCACATCTCCCTCTTATTCCCAACATCCAATCAATCTCTAAATCTTATTTCTTCTATCTCCTAAACTCTTGCTACTCTAAGTGGGGCCCATGGACCAGCAGCATCAGCATCACCTGGGCGGCGTGAGGGGTATTAGAAATACACACTCAGGCCCTTCCCCAGGACCAAGAATGAGAATCTGCATTTTAACACGACTCCCCGGGAGATTCGTGTGCATATCACAGTGTGGGAAGTCCTGGCCTACATCTTTCTCCTGTGCGCCCCCTCGGCCCCATTTCCACCGTGCCCCCATCTGCAGGCCGCCACCTCCTGCTCTATGGCTGCACCCCTGCCTCCTGGAAGATCTCTAATCTGTTCTCTACATCAGCTGTTACCTAATAAAACACAGATGTGAGCCTAAAACCCATCACAGCCATTTCACCGCCCTAGGATTGAGTCCCTTGGCCCTGCTTGCCACCTCTCCAACCCCGGTGCCCCCATCCCCACCTTCCTTCCTCCAACCTTTCCTCCAACAGGCCTGCCTTTTTTTCTCCTAACTGCCTTGTCACCAACTTTCCTTGGCCTGGGGAGTCCTTCTGCCACCATCCCTTTTGCTGGCTAAGTCCAAGGGGGCTGCCGGCTCAGGTTTCCCTTGGCCTCCCAGGGCAGGGCGGCTTCTGTCTTGGTCACCAGTGTATCCGGAGCACCAGGCCACTGCCCGGTATGACTCTGACTGAGGAACCTGGCATCTCCCGCCCCACTCCTGGGAGCTCTCTCCTGCAGGCCAGGCTGGCCCTAACCCTGGCCCCAAATTGTGGGGGAAGCCCGCCTCATGGCGATGAGGACAGAGAGGCTATTCCTGTGCTGATGTCAAGGGGCAGGGACCATGGTTGCTGCCAGGGCCGTCACGGAGAGACCCAACAGGTTCAAAGCCACACAGCCAGGCAGTCACAGGGGGGCCCTTGGTCCCTGACTGCCCACTGGAAGGGGCGGGGAGCAGCCATACTTGTTGTCCGCGATGCTGTACACTTCAGCTGAACTGGTCAGCCCCGTGTCTGTGACGCCGGCGGCTACAAAAATGCGGCCATCGTGGATGGTGGCCCCGAAGAGGGAGCGCGCAGTCTGCATGGGGGCCAGCTCGGTCCACTCGAACTTCTTAGGGTCGTAGACACACATCTTCTTCAGGCACTTTCTGGGGGTGGGGGACCGGGAGCGAGAGGGAGGAAGCCTGAGCACAGCGCCCCTCCTCCGGTTCAGTGGCTCCGGACAACCCCCGACAGCCTGGGGAGACTGTGCCCCCGCTCTAACCTACAGCCCTGCTCCTGCACTCGCTCCAGGCCCGAGCCTCACCTGTCGCTGCCTTTGCCGCCAAGGACGTAGACCAGGTCCATGTGGGAGAGCACCGCGTGGCCGTACACGGCATACGGCAGCGGATCCGATTCGCCCCATTTGAACGACCTGGAGGAGACCGGAGTAGGGCGAGCGCCCGGTTCAGGAGTGCGCTGGGTCCCCGTCTCTGCATTCACCCACCAGCCAGCACATATTCGGGGTGCACCCGGTGCATAACCGGCACCTCTCGGGTCCTGGCTCCCACCCAGCGGCCCGCCGCCCCGCCCCTACCCAAGCCCGCCTCCGCCCGCAGCCCCGGGCTCTGGCTCCGGCCCCCGCCGCGCCCCCAACCCCGCCCCCGGGCCCCGCCCCGCCCCCCGGACTCCTCAACCCCGCCCCCGGCCCCTGCTCACTGCCGGTCGTAGCACATGACCGAGTCTAGGCTGCGCTCGCCGTCCTTGAGCTCTCGGCCGCCCACCACGTAGATGGAGTTGAGAGCCTCTCCCAGGCCGAAGAGGCAGCGCGGCGAGGGCAGTGGCGGCATCCCCAGCCACTCGGAGTCCAGGTGGTCAAACTGCGGGCCGGGCGTGCAGTCAGCCACCGGCCTCCACGCCCGCACTCCCCCAGCCACCCCGGGTCACAGCGGAGGCCAGGTCTCCAGCTAGGGCCAACGCAGCCTGGAGGCCATCCCTGGAGACAGTACCCTATCCTCCTACCAGGCTGAGAACAACCGAGGCCCTCCGGAGGTCGGCGCCCAGAGACCACATTACAGCACCACGATGGGGCACCCCACGCAGAGACCTGTCCCTTCCCACTACGACTCCAGAACTGAGGCCTGCCTGCCCTCTGTTTTCCACCCCAGCCCACTGCACAGAAAACCTCCAAACACAGCTCTGCCCCTCATCCCTTAAAATCTACAGTGTAAGTCTGCGGCCTTGTCCCATCTCCATAGTCTTACAACGATATTTGTGGCTCATCTTTCTGGAAAGTTTTCTGAAGCCTGAGCAATGTGCTGATGAACACTTTATAACCATCTGTAACCTTCAAACAACCTTATCAAGCAGGAAGGATAATATCCCCAGAGAAAACAAGCAAGGTCCATGATATGCTTTGGCTGGTGGAGCTGCCCCCCTCCCTCCCTGCCCCCGGTTTAACCCTGGTACCGAGTTGCCCCTCACCCTTCTCCACACCCGGTCAGGCCTCACTGAGCTCACCACTCGCTGGGCTCATTCCAGTCTCTGTCCCTTGCTCACCATTCCTCAGGCAGAAACACCCTAACTTCCCCTTCAAGTGTCCAAATTCCACCCAGATGGCAGGACTCAAACCTACATGGCCAGTCACCAGGGAACCATCTCTGCCCTCTGAGATCCCATGAGACACTACAACTTGGACTCGTCACCCCACTCTACTGGTCCTTTCTGGGCCTCGGTTTTCTCATCTGTGCAGTGAGAAGACTAGGCAGGATGCTCCCTTTGTTTGGGACACTCTGTTCTATACTCCAGTCTGGGCCTCACGCAAAGGTCCTGCCCCAGACTGACCCCTACACTGACCTTGCTCCTCCTTCTCACTGTGCCTGACCTCAATCCCTGTGCAGAGACAGGGCCTCCAACATATCAGACCTCCCTGGGGCTCACATCCCCCTGAAAGAGACGTCAGAGTTACGCAGCTAATTGTCAACTGCCTATAACTGCCTTCAAGACTTCAGGCAAGTGGCTCTCAGTCAACCTCCCTGGTCTACATCTCATCCTAGACCCAATAACACCCCCCAACAAGTGGACACAAGCCTCTCATGGGCCCCAAAGCTGACCGCCACCCCCGCCCCCGTTCCCGTTCCCAGAACCCGGCACTGGCTGCCCTTCCCAGGGCTGGGCAGGCACCTGCAAGAAGTAAGCACTCATGGGGTCCTCCTTGTTGTCCTCGTTGTAGAAGAGGCCCCCAGCCACAAAGACCTGGTTCTCCTTGGTCACAAGGCTGACGTGGTTCTTAGGGATCTGGGTGGAGAGCGAGGCACAGTAGCACTCGTTGGCCGCGGGGTCATAGGCCACGGCCCCCTCCTCACCGAGCATGAAGATGAGGTCCTGCAGGAACATGCCAAAGCGCAGAGTGTCATTGAGGATGCCGGGGATGATGCGTTCAGCCTCCTCCTCGTCGTCCTCTGCCTTGGCTTCGCCCGTGCCCTTGCCAGCAGCCTTGGCCCCGGCTGCCTCCTGCCCCGTGTCCTTCTTCTTCTTGCGCAGCACGGTGAGGCGGCCCTCGTGCGCGTCCTTCACCATCTGCACCTTGCGCAGCAGCTCGGGCTGGGCGCGCACGAGGGGGTGCTTCTCCACGCGGCTCTCCAGGAAGGCCCGCGGCAGCAGGCGGCAGCGCACGCTCTCGAAGACGGTGGGCAGCGCGCGCTGGCGCTCCTCCCGCGTCTCGGCGTCGCCGCTGCCCGCCCACCGCATCACCGCCTCGAACACGGCCTCCTCCTTCTCCACGTTGAGGCCGTCGCTGGAGATGATGGCGATGAGCTCGTCGGCGGAGAGCCCGAGGAAGTCGGCGTCGCGCGCCACGAGCGAGAAGCGCGCGCACACGAAGTCGCGGGCGGCCACGGCCAGGCGCGCGCAGTCGAGCAGGAGGCCGAGGCGGAAGACGGCCAGGCAGTTGGCGAGACACAGGCGCTTCTGTAGGAAGGACACGCAGATGGTGAAGATGGACGGGATCTGGAAGCGGTGCGCCGCGGCGAACAAGTCCTGCACGCTCGCCTCGTCCAGCGCGATCTCCGACGTGTACAGGTAGTGCAGCACCTGCGCCACCACGGCCGGGGACACCTCCTCCAGGCGCAGCTCGCCCGCGCGCTCAGGCTCGGCCAGGAAGCGCGCCCGGAAGTAGGGGCTGCAGGCGGCCAGCACCAGGCGGTGGCACGGGAACTCGCGCTCCCCGGCCCGCACCACACAGTCGAGGAACTTGCCGTGGTCCAGCATGTCCTTGAGCCCGTCCTGCAGGAGCGTCTGCTGGTACAGACGCTGCTCCTCCGCCTGCTCCAAGCCCAGCGCCATGATGGGTGGCTTGGGGTGCCAGGGCCTTGCCAGGGGCCTCCTCTTTCTATTCCCCTGCTTTCCTGCTGGGTCACAATCGGTCTACGCAGCTGTCTTCGCGGGGCTATATATAGAGGTGGACAGGGCCCTGTAAGGCGAGCTGCCTGGCTTCCTGCGCATGACGCAGAGGGGACAGCTGGGCAGAGGCCCCCTCCCAGAGCAGCCTTGACTCAGCCCCAGGGGCGCACGGGACAGGGGTGGGGTATTTGGGCCTATGAGGGCCTCGCTGCCTCATTTCTAAATGGAGCACAGCAACGCCTCGACTACATTCCTTGGTCAGGCGGTGCCCCTGAGGGCCCGTGATGACCCAAGCTCTGCCCCTCAGGCCAGGGAGCGAGAAGCTTTGGTGTCCCTCTTCCAGGATCTCCCTTCGTTCATGCCTTCTGGGCCTTTCTGTCTGGGTGCTTCCATCTTCCTCCCTGGAGTACATCTCACCCCGTCCACCCTTGGATACAGTGTGCTTGGGTTTCCTGTTCAGTGAACTTGGAAAGGCATTCACTCATAGGGAACCTTATTGCCCTACCTTTAAAATGGGAAGACCTTTACCCCTTTCTACTCCAGATCTGAGACCCTCCTTAGACTGTGCAAGAAAGCAAAAAGGTGCCTTAGGTAAACACAGTCACTTCTTTTCTGAAGGGCCTGCACAGGTCACGTGGCTCTGTTGAGCCTCAGTTTCCCTTTCCACACAACGGGGAGTTGGATGAGTTAGAATCTAAGGGCCTCAGTTACAGTTCTGCTGAGGTTCGGAAGCACTGAGGCTCAGTGTTCCTGGGAGTACGCTGTCACAGGGTTTTAACATTGTAAGGTGTCAGACGTGCTAGAAAAGTAATTTCGTAGGCTTCAACTATTCTAGGTATTTAAATTCCCAGGGTTTTAACATTCTAGCGGAGTGACAGTCTGGATTCTAGTGTTCAAAAAGTAACACTCTAAGAGTTTAATATTCCAGGATAGCTGTCTATGCTCACTGTTCTTGGTCCATACTAAGCTTGACCTGAGTCTACCTTGGCCTTGGGGCCCTTGCACCCTGTCTACCATCTAAGGGGTGTCGGGGTAGAGGCCCAGGATAGCCAGTCCTGATGCCCAGCCTTCTCTGGACTTACCACTCTTCCCCCACTACACACACACACACACACACACACACAATCAGCCTCAGCCACCAAGATTAACTTGTTCCCAAAGTGCCAGAAGCTGCAGCTGTGGGTTAAATTTAGCCCCCAGGACACTAGTGTAAACTATTATGGGGCATTCTCCCATCATTCCTCTGAGTCACTTGTTTATAACCTCAGGCTTGAGGGGCAGAGGGATTGGAGAGGGGACCTCAGGATGGGCCAAGGCTGAGTGACCTCCCCTTTTGTGATCTCAGAGGTGTCACTGCCTGTCCCTGAGCAGTGCCCTCAACCATCGTTTGCACACCCCACCAGCAGGTCTTAGAGGGGCACGCAGCCGGGCAGGTCCTGGAGGTGGTCCTGTCCCTCTTGCAGAAGGGGTAAAGTCTCATCCCAGGGCTTCCAGCCTAGCCCCCAATGCAGGGCATTTCCAACAGGCACCGTCAGTGAGGAGATCAGGCTCTGAGGGGCTGCGCAACTTGGGCAGGTCACATAGCTGGCAAGTGGCCGAGCCAGGATTCCAAGCAGATCTGCTCACCTCCACAGACTGTGGGAATCCCTCCCTACCATACTGCTTCCCACAAATTAACGACAAAAAAATTAGTGGTAGCTTCATTTTCCAAAGACCAGGACAGAAAGTACATACGGAACAATTAACTTATGTTTATCAAATGACTCAATGACGTATTTTTAGATTATGATGAATCCCATAGTGCTCACTCCCTCCCAGGCATTCCACTAGCATATTTATATGTAGCTCATTCATTCATCAAGAACCCACTGTGCACTCTGTTCAGTGCTAAGGATTCAACAGTGAACACATCAGGCAGGAATTCCTGTCTTTATGGAACTTAGTTTCAGCCAAAGTGGTGGGGGGAGTCAGCAACAAGTAGTTATACAAGATGTCAGATGATAATAACTGCTAAGTGACAAGTAGCAGAGAAGGGGGCATGGAAAGGGACAGGTGGTGGTGGTAATAATTTTAGTGGAACAGTCAGCCTGGACTCACTGAGAGGACTCTTTTTGAGCAGGTTCAAGCCAGGAGATAGGAGGATTCCAGGGCGGGGGCGGGGTTACGACTCGAGGTAGGAGGAGATAAGGGCAGAGGGGTAAGGGTGGGGGAATCATGTAGGGCCACGTGGGCCAGTTTTTCCCTTCAGTGAAATGGGGAGCCACTGCTTATTTTTTAATTGTAGTTATGGGAAATGTAAATATATCCACAAGTAGAGAGAATAATATGCCAATTTCCCATGTACCCACCTCCCCATTTCAGCAACTATCTAGTCACCAGGTCATGGCCGATCCTGTCCACTCTGCCCCCAGCCACTCTGGTAGTCACCCAGGGAGCCGGCCAGGGATTGGACATGAGTACAGGAGAGAGAGGGACAGAGCATGACTGCGTGGCTTTCAGTCGAATCAAGGGAGAATGTCATCTCACTTCATCCTTTTAATTTTTACTCATTTATTTTTTTTTAAAGATTATTTATTTGAAAGAGAGAGAGCACACAAGCGGGGGGAGGGACAGAGGGAGAGGGAGAAGCAGGCTCCCCGCTGAGCAGGGAGCCCGCTGTGGAGGCTCCATCCCAGGACCCCGGGATCACCACCTGAGCCAAAGGCAGATGCTTAACTGATTGAGCCAGCCAGGTGCCCCTAATTTTTACTCATTTAATCTTACCCAAAATTATGAGGTAGTTATTATTTACGCCCTTTTACAGAAACTGAAATTTAGATGGCCAGCAAATAGGGATCAGTCTTATGATTTTGTTTTTGTTTTTGTTTTTTTAAACAGCTTTGTTGACGCATAAGTGACATAAATGAACTGCACATATTTAAAGTGTACAATTTGATAAGTTTTTTAAAAGATTTTATTGATTTATTTATTTGAGAGAGAGAGCACATGAGCGTGAGATAGAGATAGCATGATGGCGGTGGGGGGGACCACAGAGGAAGAAGGAGAAGCAGACTCCCCACTGATCAGGGAGTCCAACAATGTGGGGCTCGATCCCAGGACCCTGGATCATGACCCGAGCTGAAGGCAGAAACTTAACCAACTAAGCCACCCAAGTACCCCACAATTTGATAAGTTTTGATATATATGTATATACATATATATGTATACATACATACATGCATACATATACATACATGCATGCATACATACATATATGTATACATACATATATATATATACCCATGAAACCTTGGCTATATATACATATATATATATCCATGAAACCAGCACCACAATCAAGTTAGAAAATTTATCCATCAGCCACATGTCCTCGTGCCCTTTTTTAATCCCTCCCTCATCTCTCCCTACAACACCCCAAGCCTAGACAGTCACTGATCTGCGTTCTGTCACCATCATCCATTTGCATTTTCTGAAGTTTTATATAAGCAGTATCATGGAGTCCCGTCTGTCTGTCTTTTTGTTCTGACTTCTTTTGCTCAGATAATTATTTTGAGCTTCATCCAGTTTGCCTACTCATGTTCTGCCTTCATTAGGAATCTTAGCATATCACAAGGGTTATTTAAGAAAAATACCAAGTGAGGGATGCCTGGATGCTCAGCTGTTAAGCGTCTGCCTTCGGGCTCAGGTCATGATCCCAGGGTCCTGGGATTGAACCCCTCATTGGGCTCCCTGCTCAGCGGGAAGCCTGCTTCTCCCTCTCCCACTCCCCCTGCTAGTGTTCCCTCTCTTGCTGTCTCTGTCAAATAAACAAATAAAACCTTTTTAAAAAAGAAAAAAAGAAAAATACTAAGTGAAAATCTTAAGAAAATTTACATGTGTTTTGCCAAGGTCAGAGAACACCTTACAAATGTGCCAAGAAACTCAACAACGTCTGCAGCCCTCATTGCATGAGCAGGCCTCACCCCCAATAAAGGCTTGTGGGGTGGTGACTTGGCTGTGGAGTATTTGCTGGAGTAGCCATGTTATATGTCCATATGTGGCAGACATTTGTCACCCTTGGTGGTCTCCTCATATCTCCTAAATAGTCTTTCTATGTTTGGGACAGTCCCACATCAGTGGTCCTTCCCCAAGGTAGAAGCCAGAACTTAGGTTCTCAGCCTCCCTGAACTCTGACAGTCTAGAAGAAAAAAAAAAAAAAAAAAGCTATCAATAGCCAAGGGACCTCAAAGAGACAGTCAGATCCATGTAGAGCGAAGCCCCCCAGGTCACAAGGCCTTTCACGCATGCTGACTGCCACTGGGCTCTTTGGTGCTGCACTTTTAAAAAATTATTGCGAAGACGACTTCTGGCCCACACAATATGGGACTCATTTCTCCCTGTTCTTCTCTGTTAAGTACAATGATAAACCATGGAAATATGCAAGAGGCACTTAAAGGGTAACTCAGAAACGTGGGAGAAGGATGACTAATTGGTTTAGGACCCTAAGTTGAAGGAACAACTCAGCAGCAGGTGTCTCACACCCACGTACCCAACAAAGGATGACCCGGGTAGGTTTATTCCTCTCTCAAATTGAACAGGAGTCCCACTGACGATACCAGACAACTGCAGCATCACCAGCAAGGGGAGTTTGTCAGAAGCCCACTAACAACAAGCAGCCAGGGAAAGCACTCTCCTTCCACACCTGCCTGAGACCCACCTCCCCTGCCAAGGGACCCTGGGCAACCTGGCCTGGGGAAACTCCTTCTGCTCTCTCTGGCAGCAGCAGCAGGAACAGGTGGGAGCCCCAGCAGCACAGATAAACCAAGCAGGTGAAAATAACACTGCAAAGTCTCTGAAAATTAAATTGTTGTTGGAACCTCAGCCCACAAAAGTAGGCCAGCACCTGCATGCCAAACTTAAACAGGGCAACCACCTGTTATAAAAAAAAAAGAACCAAATAGAACCCAAAGTCTTCTAAACATAAATTCAAAATGTCCAGGGTACAGTAAAAAAAAAAAAATCACCCGTCATAATAATAACCAGGAAAATCACTACTTGAATGCAGAAAGAATCAGCTGATGCCAACACTGACGTTAATCAGATGTTGAAATTATCTGGCAAGGATTTTAAAGGAGCTATCATAAAAATGCTTCAACAATCAATACATGCTCTTCAAATAAATTTGAAAAAGAGAAAATTTCAGTAAAGAAATAGAAGTTATATAGAAGAGCCAAATGGAAATAATAGAACTGAAAAATACAATAACAGAAATAAAGACATGCTGGATGGCCTCAGTAGGAGGGGGGAGATGACAGAGGATAAAATCAGTGCACTTGAGGACAGGTGAATAGGATTTACCCAATCTGAAGAACAGAGATAGAGTGGAATGAAAAACAAAACAAAAACGGATGGCATCTTGGGCCCATGAGACAGTAACCAAAGATCCCCCATTTGTATCATGACAGTCCCAGGAGGAGAGGAGAAAGAGGGGCTGGAAGAGTAACTGAAGGACTAATGGCTGAAAACTTCCAAAATTTGGTGAAAGACACAAACCTGCAAATTCAAAAAGCTGAGCAAACCCCAAACAGGGATAAACCCAAAGAAATCCATGCCAAAACACATAAACTTCCAAACACTAAAAACAAAGAAAAAATCATGCAAGCAGCCAGAAAGAAAAAAAAAAAAAAAACCTATTACCTATAAGGGAACACTAATTCAAATAATGGTGGATTTCTCATCAGATAACATGGAGGCCAAAAGGAAGCGGCACAACATTTTTCAAGATCTGAAAGAACTGTCAATGGTGAATTCTATATCCGGTGAAACTGTCAGGAATGAAAGGTAAATAATTCCAGGGAATCTACAAAAACAAAAACAAAAACAAAACACCTTTCAGAACTAATAAATGGGCTCAGTAATGTCGGAGGATATAAGATCAACCCACAAAAATTAACTGCATTTCTCTCTACTGACAATGAACATGTAGAAACCAAAATTTAAAGCAATACCAGTTATAATCACTCCAAAGAAATGAAATATTTATGAGTATTCCTAACAAAACACATACAGGATCCATGCCGAAAATTACAAAATGCTGATGAAAGAAATCATGGAAGACCTAAATAAATGGAGAAACACTATGTTCATGGATTGGAAGGCTCAGCACATAAAGATGTCAGTTCTCCCCAGATTGAACTATAAGTTTAATTCAGTGTCTATCAAAGTCCTAGAAACATTTTTAATAAACATAGACAAGCTTATTCTAAAGTTTATAGGGAAAGGTGCAAGACCTAGAATAGTTAAAACGATCTTGGCAAGGAAGAATTAGGTGGGAGGAATCACTCTACCTGATATTAAGCCTTCCTATGTAGCTCTAGTAATCAGAATTGTGTGGTACTGGCAGAGCACCCGACACACAGATCAATGGAGCATAATAGAGGACCCAGAAAGAGATCCAAATATGTTCAACTGATTTTTGACCAAGGTCAAAAGTAAGTCAATGGAGGAAAGAGACTTTTCAACAAATGGTTCTGGAGCAATTAGACATCCATAGGCAAAAAAAAAAAAAAAAAAAAAAAGTCTTCAACCTAAATCTCACACCTTATACAAAAATTAATTCAAAATGGATCGTGGACTTAAAATGTAAAACATCTAAAACAACCTTGAAAAAGAAGAACAGTGGGGCGCCTGGGTGGCTCAGTCGTTAAGCGTCTGCCTTCGGGCTCAGGTCATGATCCCAGGGTCCTGGGATTGAGCCCCGCATCGGGCTCCCTGCTCGGCGGGAAGCCTGCTTCTCTCTCTCCCACTCCCCCTGCTTGTGTTCCCTCTCTCGCTGTGTCTCTCTGTCAAATAAATAAATAAAGTCTTTAAAAAAAAAAAAGAAAAAGAAAAAGAAAAAGAAGAACAGGGCGCCTGGGTGGCTCAGTTGGTTAAGCGACTGCCTTCGGCTCAGGTCATGATCCTGGAGTCCCAGGATCGAGTCCCGCATCGGGCTTCCTGCTCGGCAGGGAGTCTGCTTCTCCCTCTGACCCTCCCCTCTCTCATATGCTCTCTCTCATTCTCTCTCTCTCAAATAAATAAATAAAATCTTAAAAAAAAAAAAGAAAAAGAAGAACAAAGTTAGAGGTCTCACACATTTTTATTTCAAAACTACAAATCTAAAGGAATCAAAACTGTGTGGTCCTGGTATAAAGACAGACGTATAGGCCAGTGGATCAGAACAGAGGGCCCAGAAATAGGCTCTCACATTTATGGTCAAATGATTGATGGCACCAAAACCATTCAATGAGGAAAAGAAATGGTCTTCTCAACAAATGGTCTTTTCAACAAATGGTCTTCAGAGAACTGGATATCCATATCCAAAAGAATGAAGCTGGACCCTCGTCTTAGACCAGAACAAAAATAAACTCAAAATGAAGAGCAAAAACTAGAAAGCTTTTCGAAGAAAACATGGGTGAAACTTCATGACATCGGATCTGACAATTTCTTGGATAGGACACCAGAAGCCCAGACAACAAAAGAAAAAACAGATTGGACTACATCAAAATTTAAAACTTCTGTACACGGGAGAACACAATTGACAGAAAAGGCAACCCATGGGATAGTAGAAGAGATTTGTAAATCATATAAAGGGTTAATATCCAAAAAATATAAAGAACACCTAAGAGTCAATAATAACAATGAAATAGGCAACTTGATTTAAAAATGGGCAAATAGGGGTGCCTGGCTGGCTCAGTCGGTAGAGCATGTGACTCTTGTTCTCAGGGTTGTGAGTTCAAGCTCCATGTTGGGTGTAGAGATTACTTAAAAATAAAACCTTTAAAAAAAATGGGCAAAGGACTTGACTCAACCTTTTTTTTTTTTTTAAGATTATTTATTTATTTATTTGTCAGAGAGACAGAACACAAGCAGGGGGAAAGGCAGGCAGAGGGAGAAGCAGGCTCCCTGCTGAGCAAGGAGCCCGATGTGGGACTCGATCCCAGGACCCTGGGATCATGACCTGAGCCGAAGGCAGACGCTTAACCAACTGAGCCACCCAGGCGTCCCTTGACTCAACCTTTTTCCAAAAAGGTGTACAAATGGCCCATAAGCACATGCACAGATGCTCAACATCACTAATCACTAGGGAAATGTAAACCCAAACCACAAGATACCACCTCATGCATTAGAATGGTTACTATTTAAAAACAAACAAACAAACAGGTATTGGCGAGGATGTGCAGAAATTGGAACTCTGGGTGACTCTGTCAGTTAAGCGTCTGCCTTCAGCTCAGGTCATGATCCCAGGGTCCTGGGATGGAGCCCCACGATGAGCTCCTAGCTCAGTGGGGAGCCTGCTTCTTGCTCCCTCCATCTGCCACTCCCCCTGCTTGTGCTCTCTCTCTCTCTCTGTCAAATAAATAAATAAAAATATTTTTTAAAAAAAGAAATTGGAACTCTGTGTGCTGTTGGTGAGAAGGTAAAATGGTAGAGACAGTATGAAAAACAGTATGGCGGTGCATTAAGAAATTAAAAATACACTTACCATATGATCTCGTAATCCACTTCTGGTTATACACCCAAAGGTATTAAAAGACAGGTATACCCGTGTTCATTACAGCAGGATTCACAACAGCCAAAAGATGGAAGCAACCCACGTGTCCATCAGCGGATGAGTGGATAAATAAAATGTGGTTTATACACACAGTGGAACATTATTCAGCCTTAAAAAGGAAGGGCTTTCTGACACAGACCACAACATGGGTGAACCTTGAGGACATTTTGGTAAGTGAAATAAGCCAGTCACAAAAAGACAAATCCTGTCTGATTCCACTTATGTGAGGTACCTGGCATAGTCAAATTCATGGAGGCAGGAAGTAGAATGATGGTTGTCAAGGGCTGGGGGCTGGCCTGGGGGAGGCATAGGGAGTTAGTGTTTAATGGGTACAGAGTTTCGGTTTTACGAGATGAGGAGAGTTCTATGGATGGATGGTGGTGATGGTTACACAACAGTGTGAAGTACTTAATACCACTGACTCTACCCCTAAAAATGGTTAAGATGGTGACTTTTATGTGTATTACCTCAATGGAAAAAAAAAAACAACATAGAGAACGCTGTTGGTCCCACACCTGGAGTTGGCTCCTAAATAACAAAGTAAGTAAGCATCTTTTTTAGAAAATGTGAAACAAAACTTTTAGGGAGGGATGCCTGGGTGGCTCAGCCAGTTAAGCGTCGCCTTCATCTCAGGTCATGATCCCGGGCTCCTGATATCGAGTCCCATATCAGGATCCGTGCTCAGCGGGGATCCTGCTTCTCCCTCTGCCTGCCGCTCCCCCTGCTTGTGCGGTCTCTCTCTCTCTCTCTCTCTCTAACAAATAAATAAAATCTTAAAAAAAAAAAAACTCTTAGGGAAAAAAAAACAACAGCAGAGTATCTTTGGCATTTGACTAGGGAAAGAGTTCTTAGACCCAACACCAAAAGCATGATCCATAAAAGGAGAATTTGATAAGTTAGACCTCATCAAAATACAGAACTTTTGATCTGCAAAAGCCCATGTGAAGAGGCTGGAGGGACACACTGCAGACTGGGAGAAAATATTTGCAAAATCTAGACACACAAGCAAATCTCAAAACTCAACAGTAAAAAAAACCCCAACAATCCGACTGGAAAATAGGCAGAAGACCTGAACGATATTTCATCAAAGATGATGTACAGATGGCAAATCATCTCCTGAAAAAATGTCCGATATCATTACTCATTGGGGAAATCCAAATTAAAACCACAATATCACTGCACATCCGTCAGAGTAGCTAAAATAAAAAATCGTGACAACACCCAAATGCTGGTGAAGATGAAGAGAAACTGTATCCCTCACACATTGCTAGTGGGGATGCAAAGTGGTACAGCCTCGTAGAAAATTACTTCGGTAGTTTCTGATAAAACTAAACATACAACTATTTACATAACCCAGCAATTGTCCTCTTGGGCATTTATCCCCAAGAAAGTAAAACTTATGTTCATACAAAACCTATACGGGAATATTCATAGCAGCTCTATGAGTTATAGCAAAAAATGAGAAACAGCCCTGTTCTCCTTCAGCAGATAAATGTAGTACATACAAACTATGGAATACTACTCAGCAATCCAAAAGAATGAACTACTGATATACACAGTCAATTGGGTCAATCTCCAGGCCTTTAGGCTGAATGAAAAAAGTCAATCCCAAAAGATTGCATACCATATACATTACTACATTTTGAAATGACAAAAATTTTTAAATGGAGAACAGATCGGTGGTTGCCAGTGCTTAGGGACAGGGTGGGCAGTTGCAGGAGGGGGTTGTGTGTAGTTATAAAAGGGCAAAAAGGGCAAGAGACAGAAGCATGTGGTTCTGGAATGTTCTGTCTCCGTTGTGGTGGTGGGTATGTGAACATACACGTATGATAAAATTCTATAGAAGTAAATACACACACAGGTGAGGACAAGTAAAACAGGAAATCTGGGTAAGATCGGTGGAGTGTCACTGTCAATGTCTTGGGTTTGGTATTGTGCTAGTTTTGCAAAATGTTATCATTGGGGGAAACTAGGTACAATTACACAAGAGGTTTCTCTGTATTATTTCTCACAACTGCATATGAATCTAATTATTGCAATAAAGATTTCTTTTTTATTTTAAAGATTTTATTTATTTATTTGAGATAGAGAGGGAGAGCATGACTGGGGGCAAGGGCAGAGGGAGAGGGAGAAGCAGACTCCCCGTGGGCAGGGAGCTCCATACAGGGCTTGATCCCAGGACCCTGGGATCATGACCTGAGCCGAAGGCAGCCGCTTAACTGACTGAGCCACCCAGGCACCCCTATTGCAATAAAAATTACAATGAGGAAAATGATCAAAGATCACCCAACATTTAAGAAATTATCATAAAAAAAGGAGAAGGGAAAGGAAATTAGAGGCAACAAAGATAAAAAATAGCTGAAAGGAGAAAAAATTCAAACATTGCTAGTAATAATATCCGAAAGATGTTTACATAATAACGGGATACACACTATAAAAAAGGAACTCCCAGAGAAGCAAAGAAGAACTTTTGGAAATTGAAAAGTATAATGGCAACAATGTAATACTCAATAGAAGGGTTGGAAAACACATTTGAGGAAACCTCCCAGAAAGTAGAAGAAAAAAGGTGAAGACCATGAGACTGGGGAAGAGAATGAGAGAAGCTGCCCAGAGGTCCAATATCTAAATGACAGGAGCTGAAGAACAGAGGAAGGCTTGGAGAAGAGACAGTTGAAAGCCATATTTCGGGAAAGTTTCCCGAACTGACAGGGCTCACCGAGTCCCCCACTCACTGGGTGAGAAAAAACCCACACCAAGGACATCGCTGTGAAGGCTCACAATGCTGGAGGTGGAACAGAGGCCCTGAAGGCTTCAGGGGCAAGAAGCAGACCGCCCACACGGCATCAGGGGTCAAGACAGGATCGGGCTTCTCAGCCGAAACACTGGCATCTAAAACCCTGAGGAAAGGGCGCCTGGGTGGCTCAGTCGGTTAAGCGTCTGCCTTCGGCTCAGGTCATGATCTCGGGGTCCTGGGTTCGAGCCCCGCATCAGACTCCCTGCTCCGTGGGAAGCCTGCTTCTCCCTCTCCCTCTGCCCCTCCCCCTTCTTGTGCTCTCTCGCTTGCTCGCTCTCTCTCTCAAAATAAATAAAATCTTAAAAATAAAATAAAATAAAATCCCGAGGGGAAAATGATTTCCAAGCTAGGGTTCTGTACCCAGGCGAACTCATCCCCGTGTGAGGGCAGAATAAAAATAGTCAAGATCTTCAGAATTTCATTCCCTGAAGTGATCCCGAAGAGAAGCTACATCTCAGGGTTAGGAAAAAAGTAGTCCACTAAGACATAAACCTTCTAGAAGTTAGTTTCCTGCAGTAAACTTGAAGGGATACAGTCTTAGCAAAGTGTGACAGGGAACGTAGGTCCGCTACGGTCCAGGGGATGTTGTCAAGCCGAAGTGTCCTTACGGGAGATGGCATCACTTTGGCACACACCAGGGTCATCTTGCCGCCCTGCTCTCGAGCGGTGATGATGATGACGAAGCCGTGTTAGGATGGTCACCAGCTCGCTGCTGCCTCCTGCATGAGTAGGGGAGGACCCACCACGTCGGGCCTGGCCACGGCTTTCCCTGTGCCCCTCAGCCCCTCCTCAGGAAGCCCCTGGAGGATGGGCTTCACCAAATTGAGGGAGCAAACCTGATAGAGGAAGATAGAGGATTCGGGGGAACGGGAGATCTGTCTAGGAATTGGCAAAGGGAATCCCCAGAAGGGTGGGAGATCCCACCATGACAGCCGGGGGAAATCGACCAGTGCAGGTGTGAGCGAGGGTTCTGGAAAGACAGTGCCAAGAGGGAGCCGATGGGGCACCTGCTGTGTGTGCACTTATGAGGAGAGTCACAGTTATGGCAGAGTTTGGGGACACAGAAGCGATAAGCACCTAGAAACTGAAGCAACCACATTTTAAAGAGACAAAAGTAAAAAGTTGTACAGGAAAGGAAATGGAATCATATTCTGTGACATGACTTCATTGAGATCAGTGTTTACATAGTCATAATAATATATGCACTGAATGTTAATCTAACCCCAAATAATAATATAACTACGCTTGGAGAAAGGGGAATAGAAGCCGTGTGTGTGTGTGTGTGTGTGTGTGTGTGTGTGTGTGTGTGTGTGTGTTGGGAGTGTTGAAGATAGAAATCAATAAATGATACCTAACACTGAATCTATCAGGAAGTAGGAGGGGAGGTGAGATTTCATAGGCCTGAAAGTCAATGCCAAAAATACCAATTGAATTGGAACTGGTTGCCTATTCTAAGTGGGAAAAGAGGAGGTACAGGCCACTGCAACTTTTGTTTAAAAAAAAAAAAAAGGCCTTCCAGAAATATTTGACTTTTTCAACTATGTCTAAGAAAAATTTTAATTGTAAAAAATTGATATTTTCCCAGGGATTCTACACAACACAATGCTGGGTGGCATTGGGCTGGTGCTCACAGCATGTACTGGCCTTACCCTTCACCCAGGAGCCGCTGATGCTATGGAAGGGGGCATTGTCTGGGGAAGAATCCGTTATGGAACCAGCCCAGAGACTTCGCCTTGCCAGGCTGGGAGCTTCCTATAGGATGCAGTATACACTCCAGGCCTGTGCCCAGGATGCAGGCATGTGCCACGGTTTCTCTCAGGAGGCCTGGGCCCCAGAACCAGGACTCAGGGTGGGAGAGGGACCCTTTGGGCCACCCAGTGCCTTTGGACCGCCTTTTTCTGATCGTGCTACCTGCCGGAAGTAGAAGACATGCTCGCCTTCCCAGCCTCCCTTGCAACTAGAGTGTAAGTATAGGAACTATGCTCCAGGACATGAGGTGTTAACGAGCTGTTTGGTCCCAGAGAGCAAAACTGGGGGAGGATGAGTGCTCCAGAGATGCCAGCCATGGTGTCCACCACCACCCCGCGGCCTCTTCCTCCCAGCCCAGCGTGACTCGTGCCTAAGCAGCACTCGAGTAAGCATTTGGAAACGTTACTAGAATGAGGCGGGGGGATGGCGGGGGGGCTGAAGGAAGAGGCTGTGCAGAGAGGCGTCATGCCAGCAGATGGGTGGCAAGACGGGTGGAGAGCAGAAACACGGAAGCAGCCAGGCCCTCAGGCTCATTGGCGGGCGCCATTTTGAGGGTGACTGAAACTGAGCGAGCCTGTTCCTTTCAGTCAAAGAAGTAGGGCTGTGTGGAAAGGTGCAGGCTCCCAAATTCTGGGACCTGCCGTTTGGACCCCTGCCCTCGGAGAACAGGAATCCCAAGTCCTGGGACCAGCGCCCCCACACCCGTCTCCAGCCTCTGCTTGTCAGCGTGGCCTCACAGAGCTGGGGGCACCCATACCTCCTCTCTGGCTCAGGAATCCACCCAGCCCCTCCTGGTCAGACCCCTCCTCATGTATCTTGGGCCAAGGGCCACAAACACAGGGGCCTTGTTCCCCACGTAGTCCTGGGGCCGAGAGTCCCACGTGGCACAGAGCCAGGGCTCCATACATCACCTGCACAACGAATTAATTCTCAGAGGTCCCCACGGAGAGCCGTTTGCTCCCTCCTTGGAGGCCACTAGCTGCCTTCCATCTGAGCGTTTGTCTTCCCAGGGCCCACGTCAGCATCTCTGATAGCTGGCTCCTTCAGACGGCCCTTGCCTGCCAAGTGCTGAGCACATGAGTGGGAGCGGCCCCGGCTGTCCCGGGGGTCCGGTGGCCACAGGCCTGGGCACTCGTGGAAAACTGTCCTGCAGGGGCCCTGGCCTCCTGCGGGCGCCGCCTTTGGGGATCTCTGCATCAGCAGCCCCAGGACCTCTCCTCTTCCGATCCCCTTCCACATCCAGCTCAGGACCAAACACTGGTTTGGGGGACATGTCTCCGCTCTTGCCTCAGCTCCTGACTCTGGGTGGTCCTAAAGCCCAGGCCCCCTTACGGGAGAGAGATGTGGTCTGCAGCTGCTCGAGGGCACAGTGACCCATGCGGCCTACCGCTGAGCTGCTGGGCTCCCTTGTTCTGGTCTGGGTCTTTCCAGCCAGTGGTCAGGGCAGGCAACATGTAAAGAAGAGGCCGGGCCAAGGGACAGTTGTACTGACTTTATTCCCCTTCACGCTCGTCCTCACCCTCCTGCTATCCCCCCATGCACTTGGGGCCCAGACATCAAGGGTCCACACACCTGGCACAGCCATTCCGCTACTGTGGACCCCCCAGTAAGGGGAGCTGTGGCCGCACATGCCAAGGTCGGAGGCTGAGGCTCTAGCCCCAGCTTATCTCTCGGCTCACCCCCAGCTGGCCCAAGACCAGGGAGCCCAGGAGAAGCTGGGGAGGGGGCAGGCCCAGGTTTCAGACCCGAGTTCTGGCCAAATGGGCTGAAAAGTCCATCTGGACTGAGGGGTTCCCCCCACCCAGCACAACTCCAGTGGGAGGTGGTGATCCCGACCCCCTTCCCTGCCACCAGCCCTGGGAAGTGGGTATAATGCCCCAGTCCCCTTACTCCAATATCTAGGTGCTTGTTCATTTGTTTTAAAAATAAAAAGGAAATGTAAAAGCTGGTAAAACAAGAACCCCTACCCATACTGGCACTGCTGAGGTTCCATTATTGCTTCAGACCCTTGTGATCTGGCTGGAAAGGAGCTTTTACCCACACTGGCCCAAGGGGAAGAGAGCATTTAGCACCAGGGACCAGGGCTCCTGTCCCCACTGGGACAGGTGCCTCCCAGGAGAGGGTTTGGCTGTGCCCACCCACAGCTACAATGACCATCGTGACCAGAGCCCAGCCTGCCGTCTGGACCCCTGCCCTCCGAGGAGAGGTGTATTAGAACATGGAACCCAAGTCCTGGGACAGGGTTTTGACACCAGCTCCCCCCCCCCATACCTTACAGGGACCTGGACTGGCCAGGGTCCCCCAGGCTCACTCACTAAGGCTGCAGGGGGGCTAGCTGATGACAAGGCCACCAGTCCCCATGGGAGACCCTGGTGCCAGTGACAGGGGTTGGGGAACCCATGGGTGTCCCGACCTACAGCACATCGGGGGAGATCAACTTTTTGGGGGGAAAATGTGAGCCAGCTCTGAAGAGCTGCCAGGCACTGGGACCAGAGGTTAGAAATAGCAAGGAAGAGGAGGAAACAGAGAGGGGGGGGACCCTGAGGACGTCATGGAAGCCCAGAGATCAAGGGGTACAGGAGAGGGAGTATAGTAAAGCAGGAGTCTAGAATCCCCAGCCTTGGGGTAAGGGAGCTGCAGAACTGGGAGCCAGACAGGAAGCTTTCCTCTCTCAGTGAGGGGCCCACCTTCTCTCTCCAAAGGACAGCAGGGCCGTTCTGGAGGCTCTGACTCCGCATTACTCCTGCTGCAGCCCCAAATGCAACTAGGCCAGGGCACTGCCCCCCTCTGCGCCCAGAGAATTATCAGGGCTGTGTAGCTTGGATTATAAATCCTCAAATCACTCGGGCTTCTTGGACCTGCCCACATCTGTACAGAATAAAGTGCTTCGTTTATTGATGATTAAAATGTCCCCAGCCCCCACCCAGCGCCATGGGCCTCACAAGGAGGTCAGAGGGGTTCCGACCCCCTCAGCCCTTGGGCTGATGGGGCCCAGTCCCCCCACCCCCCACCCCATCCCCTGCCGCTGTCCCCCTTGGGCTTAGGCCTCTTCCCACTCCAACCATGCTTGGGAAGGTGGTGGTGTGGGGGTAGTTGTGGGGGTTTAAGGTGCAGAGTATAACAAACAAAACTGTATAAACACAAAAGGAAAGAGCTTAACTAGGAAACACGTAGCTTATGGAACCTTCCTCCCCATTTTCAAGGCAGGAATAAAGACGTTAAATGACAACAAAAAAAGGATGTCCCTACTAGTGCCGGCCTCATGGCGGCAAGCATTGGGCACAGGCGGGGGCTCCCCCAGAGCCCCCACCCCCCACCCTGTGGGCTCCTCTCACCAACAATGCTACAGGCGCCCCACCCATGGTGCAGAGGCCTAGGAAGGACAGGGATGCTGGACGCTGGCCTGGGGTGGGTTGTGGCCAGGCCCAGGAAGAGGATGAGGCCTCTGCCTTCAGAGCAGGGATGGAGACAGACACACACACATCTCCGCTGGTGTGGGAGAGACGACCAGGGCAGCTGGTGAGGACCTGGGTGCTCTGTGAACAGCCGCCCTGCCCCCTGCTCCCCTGCTAGCACCTTGAAACCTTAAAACATTGCCTCCTTCTCAGGGCCTGCCCTTGGGGTTCACCCAGCTGCAGGGACTCTTTGCAGCCCTTGGGATCTGGTGCTGCGGGAGCCAGCCCGTCTGCCCACCCAGGGCCTAGCCCCCAGCCCCGAGGCTCAGAGGCTTCTGGGGATGTCTTCTCCTGGACTCAGGGACCTCGATGCAGCCTGGTACAGCTCAGGGATCCCTGTGCCTGCCGGCAGGGTGGTGGCTAGGAGGGCAAATGCCTGGGGTCCAGCCCCTGCCTCCCCCACTGCACACAGTGCAAAGCTGGGTCTGCAGCCTTCACACTTCGCCACTCCCCCCCACAACACGCTCATGGGCATCCACAGTCAAGCCCCTGCCTCGGTGTCCACAGCCCTCAGACGGATCCACAACTCCTTCCAGGGAGGCTGACACCCCAACTTTTCCCCAAAGCCTCCAGGATGAAGGGGCAAGTTAGGAGGCACAGGGGAGGCAGAGATGGGCCACTGAAGCTGACCCAGGCTTGCCTGGCCAGCCCCCTCCGGCTCAGGCCCCAGCAGAGTGACCGGTCACACCTGCTCCCCAGCCCCTCCCTCCCTGCTGTACCTGCCGCCTCCAGCAACCCCCTCACCTGGAGGGGGTGCTGCAAATAATTTCCTCTCTTTTCTTTTTCCTTCACTTCCAAAAACAAAAAAAAAAGCAAAGGCTTCAAGGAGTCACTGAGAAGGGGGGCACTTGGGAGTGAGGTGTCCTCCACCCGCACGGGGGCCACCAGCCCGCACACCCCCAGGGTCGGGGCCTCAAGCAGCACAGGTCCGGCCCCGTCTGGAGGGGGGGCGGCGGTGCCAGGCCGGTGTCGCTGCCCTCCCCCAGGCAGGAGGGGAGGGCCGGGGTGGGGGCCGGGGGTCCCCGCAGAGGCAGTCAGTTGTTGGCGCTCATCCTCCCGCCGGAAGTGGCAGTGGTAGAGAAGAGTGGGGGGGGGGGGCGGCAGGTGCGGGGGGGGCGGCAGGGTCTGGGGCAGCCCCGGGAGCAGGGGCAGCGCGTGAGCCGGGGGCTGGGCCGGGGACAGGCCTGGGCCCGAGGCGGGGCCGTCGCTGGCCAGGGGGTGACTGACGCGGAAGCATTTCTCCTTGTGGGCCTTGAGCATGTTGGAGAAGCGGAAGCGCTGGCCGCAGACGTCGCAGGGATACGGCTTCTCGCCCGTGTGTGTGCGCCGGTGCCGCTTCATGTTGGGTCGGCTGGTGAAGCTCTTGCCGCAGATCTCACAGATGTACGGCTTCTCCCCTGGGCGTTGGCATGGGCAGGGGGGCGTCACCGAGAAGTCCGCGCCCCCGGCACCCACGGGGCCTCCCTAACCCGGGCAGAGGCGCGGAGGATGGCGCTGAGCCCCAGAGAAGGCTGAACTGAGGCCCGGAGCGGAGAAGGGGCATGGCTGGGGCCATCACAGCAGGCCTCCGGGGCCGGGCCGAGGAGGGGTCCCCAGCCGGCACCACGCCCCCCCGCCCCGGCAGCCGTACCTGTGTGGGTCTTCATGTGCTCATCGAAGTACTGCTTCATGTTGAAGTCCTTGCCGCACCACTGGCACATGAACTGCTTGTGGCCGATGTGGATGCTCATGTGCGACCGCAGCTGGTACTTGTACTGGAAGCGCTCATTGCAGTTCTGAGGGCGGGGTGGAGGGTGAGGCCAGGGGGCAGGGTGGGGAGCACCTGCCTGGGACCGCAGGGACGGGGAGGACACACACGGGGAGGGGCTCCTGGGGCAGGCGGCACACTGACAGAGAAGCGGCCAGGGCGGGCTCGGCCCAGGCGGGGATGGAAGGCAGGAAGTGGGAAAGGCCCCAGAATGGAAGGAGTCCTCCTGCGTCAAGCCGAGGGCCCCCCATCCTTCCTATTTGTTGGAACGCCCGCCCACCCCCGCACCCCGCCCATCGCGGCCTGCAGCTCTATCCCCGCTCTGCCTGAGATGTGCCCCCCTCCACCTCTCCAGAAGGCCTGCCCCCTGCCTGGCTGCAGCCCAAAGAAACACCCACCCTGAATGTGTGGGGGCTGGTTTAGGGTGGGGTGGTGGAGGGTGGGGGTGGGGGGCAGGCAGGTGGGCGGCCGACTTAGGATGCGGGAGGCAGGGGCCACAGACACCAGGGGGCCACCCCTCTTTGTGAATCCTGGACTCCACTGCCCCCTGAAGCAGCTGCTGCTCCCCCACCCCCGCTCGTCCAGGGTGGCCCCTGGGGCAGGTGGACAAAGGGACTCACCTCACATCGGAAGGGCTTCTCCCCAGAGTGCTGCAGCGAGTGCACTTTGAGAGACATGCTTCGTTTGAAGGACTTCCCACAGGTCTCGCAAGTGAAGGGCATGTCCTTGGTGTGGGCTGCGGGGCAGGCCATTATGTCTCAGGGGGACCCCTGTGGCTGCTCCTGGGGGATCCCTGCCTGACCACATCCCACACTGGGCCTCCTGGGAGCCCCCCCCCCGCTTCACGGTCTGCCTCAGAGGCTCCATCTAGGACCTGGGGCTGACTTCCGGGCAAGGACCCCAAGCGGGACTGGCTTTGGCTCAAACCCTGGCCCCACCACTGGCTCTCTGCACTGCCTCAGTGCGCCTCAGCGTGTCCTTCTACAGAGAGAGGCCAGGGGTGGTACTGAGACTCAAAGGTGGGCTTTACAGGGGATGACACTGGGCAGTCCAGAGGGAGTTGGCTGTGCTTCCCCCAAAACCACGGACAGGTGAGGACTAACAAACTCTTCAAGGAAGATCTGTGAGGAAGCAAGGGGAGCCAGAGTCCCCCTTGCAGCTCAGAGCTGGGGAAGCCGAGCCCAGGAAGACCACCAGTCCTGGGCTACCCAGCATGCTCCTGGCCTGGACCTCCACCCCAGGGTCCCAGCTCCCAGGTGGCCGGAGAAAGGGGTAAGGCCTGGCAGGGAGCCACATCGCCCTTGAGCTCCAGACCCCAAGCAGGCAAGAAAGGAGGGCCACCTGAACACCAGATTCGCAGCCGTGCCCTCCTAGAGGGGAGGGACAGCCATGCCCAAGGCAGAGGAGCCCAGCAGACATTCATGGGGGCCTCCTCATTCAGAGGAGCCTGAAGGCCTGTAAGGGCCAGAAGGTGAGAAAAAATTAGAGGCACAGCTGTCCTCAAACTGAGACAGGGCCTGTGTCAGTCCATATGGCATTTTGTGTAATTTAGAAAAGGGTACTTCTTTCCCTGGTGGCCATAACCCCATGCTGAGATGCACAGTCTGGTTAGCAGTGTGCCAGCTGGATTCTGGTCCCCACCTGCCATCTTGTCCAGGAGCCCTTGTGCAATGTCCCACCTGCCCAACCGTACATGGTAGTCCCGACCTCTGAGCCTATCCAGATCACAGCTGCCACTGCAACCAGCCTGTCCAGGATTCCCAGTTGAGAGGGGCCTTCTCACGCCTTCACACTGCCCTGGGATGGGAAGTCCTGCCCAGCACAGCCAGGAGCTGGCCCAGCTCTGACCTCAGGCCCCATCCCCTCCCAGCCCAGACTCACCAACCATGTGCTTGCGCACGTGGGCCATGGTGTAGAACTTCTTCTCGCAGATCTCACATGAGAACTTCTTCTCTGCATAGCCATGCACGATCTTGTTGTGCTCGTGGAGGGACCAGAGCTTCTTAAAAGCTTTGCCACACGTCACACACTGCAGGGTGAGAGGACTTTAGGCCTTGGGTCCTGAGTCAGGACCATGTGCCCTGGGACAATGTGCCCCTCACTGGACCTCAGTTTCTCTACCTGGACTGTGCTGGAGGGAGAGCCCTCGATGTCCAGCGACCCGCCAAATCTGCCGCTCTGGGACTTGGGGATGGTAACTCCCTAAAAACATGCCCACCTACCCAGGGCTGCAGCCTGGGGCCCTCCCTCATCCTTGAACTCAACTTGGGTCAGGGGCCATCTATACCAGGAAGCCCCGACTCCGTGCTCATTTCAACAAGGCACCTGTCTACAGAGGGAAGACACATAATCGGCGGAAGGGCCATGGCATGTGAGGAAGCTACACACAGTGCACGAAGAAGCCCTTCTCAGATCATACGTCCGGCCTCCCCACTGCTGGGACCCATGCCCTGACACCCGGGAGATCCCCAAGGAGAGAGGTGCCAAAGTGCTGGCTGGGGAAGGGGTGGAGGGGGACTGCAGCAGGTCCTGGGTCCCATGAGGAAATGGAGGGTGGTGGGAACCCCGGGGGCCATGCTCCCCTCCTCCTCTTGTCCTGCCCATCCCTGCAGGAGACACTTCCGGAGGGCTGGAGTAGGTCAGGGCTTGGGCAGAAAACGGGTCCGGGTGCCCAGGTCAGAAGAGGTACATGCATCTTTCCCCTTCAGAAGGAAGGTTCAGGTGTGTGCAGGTTGGAGAGGCAAAGGGCAGCCCAGTGGGCAGGCAAGTGGGAACAGGTGCAAGAGGGTGGGGCAGGAGACCAGGCAATCCCCCAGGTAACACTTGCTCCACAGGGCACTGCAATTAGCAATTAGCTCAGGCAATTAGCACCCGCCTACCTGCTGCCCCCACAACCCCCTCCGGGCCAGCAAAGATAAAAAGCAGCCTGGCGGGCCCCGTGTTGCCCGCACCCTGAGAGGCTAGGTCGGCACACACTCAGGCCGAGCCGAGGCCTGGCAGCCAGCCCAGCTCTCCTGCTTGGCCCCGGCAGCCCCTGCTCTCCCCAAATTTCTCATCCAATCCCTCTTCCCAGGCCCAGGCCAGCTGACATCTCCAGAGAGCTGAGAGCAGGGGCTTCCTCCTCCAGGCCACCCCTTGCTCTATTCAGCCTTTGTGCAAGTGCCAATGGCGCCCCCTCTGGGCAAACCCTGCCCCACCTTGTCTGTGCTTCTGTGCAGTGCACGATCTGTGAAACTATACGTGGTGGCCCTGTTGGTCTTCCAGCAGCCCTAGGATTGACTAAAATACAGGCTCAGCCCGCAGAGCTGGCTCAAGTACTCAGACAACTCCCTCCTCTCATCCTCCCCTTCGCCCCTCTGGCCAAGAGTACTGTTTGTTCCTGTCCGACCTGCACGTGTCTCCATGTGCCAAAGCCCAGCTCTACCTGCCTCCTCCAGGAAGCCCTCCTGGATGTTATCCCCTGAACTCGGACCACCCTGGGCCCGCGTTGGCCCCAGGGCCCGGCGGTAAGTCTGTCTGGGTGATGCAGGCAGCAGGACACTGGGGGCGCGGCCTGGGTGGCCATTCTGGGGAGCCCCCCGCCCCGCCCCGCCCGAGGAGCCCCCGAGGCCCACCTGGATGTTGCGCTCGCAGTCTGTCTGCCGGTGAAGTAGCAGCTCGCTCTCCAGCAGGAAGCGCTTGCCGCACTGGTCGCAGATCTGCATGCGGCTGTGGGTCACGTTCATGTGCTTCTCCAGGTACCAGCGGTTGTTGAAGACGCGAGGGCACTTCTGGCACGGGTGGTGCTGCTTCTCTTCCAGCTTCACCTTGGCCCCCAGCCCGTCAGTGGCCTGTGGCCCTCGGGCCGCTGCAGAGGCTCCCCCCGGAGCAGGCTTGGGCCTCTTCCCGCCCCGCGGCCTGGCCTCCTCGGGCTCAGGGGGGCCTCGGCGTCGGGCGTTCTCTCGAGACCGCGTGGCCATGCGACTGTGGGGAGGGGGCTCTGCCCTGCTGCCCCGCCGCCCCGCCGGCCCCTGCCGGCTCCCCGCCTCCCCTCCCTCTTCCTCCTCTTCCTCCTCCTCTGAGCTCTCTTGATCCTGCTCACTGTGCCCTTCCTCTTCCTCCTCCTCTTCCTCCTCCTGCTCGCTGTGCCCTTCCTCCTCCTCGTCTTCCTCCTCTCCCTGACTGCCACCCTCCTCCTCCTCCTCCCCTCCGCTGCCACCACCCTGTTCTTCCTCCTCCTCCTCCTCCTCCTCCTCTTCCTCCTCCTCCTCCTCTTCCTCGTCCTCGTCCTCCGAGTGTCTCTGCAGCCCGTCCTCCCGGCCCAGCACCACGGTGGCCGGGCCCGTAGTGGTGCCCGGCTTGCCCTCGGGCCCCGTGGACACGTGCAGAGTCTGGTTGTTGAGGTTCACCTCCACGATGATCTGGGACTGCTCCCGGCGGCTGTAGGTGCCAGAACCCCCCAGCTCTTCCTCCAGCCCCTCCCCACCCTCCAGCTTGCAGAGGCTGCCGGGGGGCCCGCCGGCCTCTTGCACGCCACCCTCCTTCTCCTCCTTGAAGAAGGGCTGAGCTGGCCCGATGGCGGCAGGTGCCGTGCCCCCCGCGGTCCCTGCCCCGTCCTCAACACGCACAGAGTAGGGGTCGGGGCCCTCGCGGGCATAGATCTTCGGCAGGCCCGGGGCGTCCGCCTCCTGCTTGATGTCGCAGTAGTAGGGTGGTGCGGCCGGGGTGCAGCCGGCGGCCGGCTGGGCCAGGGCCACAGCGCTGGGGCCGGGGGGGCCTAGGGAGCGGGCGTCCAGCAGCTCCTGGCAGGACGCGGCGATGTCGGCCATCTGCAGCAACGAGGCGGCACTGAGCACCTCGTGGACGTTGGCCGCGTTGACCAGCAGCTTGGAGGTGTAGATGAAGTTGAGGATCTGCTGCAGGCCACCGGGGGCCAGCGCCTCTAGGGACAGCTCCACGCGCTGCAGCTGCTTGTTCTGCGTGAAGAGCGAGTGGAAGAACTGGCTGTAGGCGGCCAGCACGCCCTTGTGTGCCGGGAAGACGCTGCGCTGGGGCACCAGCACCAGGTCCACGTCGCAGAGGTCAGGCTGGAAGAGGCGCTGCTCGTTCAGGCGGCCCATCAAGCAGGCGAAGTGCAGGGCCACGTCCTCCACCAGCGAGAACTCGGCCGCCGGTGAGTCTGTTGTCTTCTCAACCAGCAACTGCGGGGCGGAGGGCACAGGTCAGGTCAAGGCCAGCAACCCGGGCAGCGCCCCACCGTGCGGGAGGCAGCCTGCCCGTCCCTGCTGGCTCCGCGTTCTGGGAAAGGAGCCGAAGCTCGAGCCAGGACGCAGGGGAACCAGGACTCGGGCCCGAGCCGGCCGCCCCTCAGAGCTCAGACTCCAGTCACCACCGGCTGCTCCTGGGTGAGTCCGTTAACTTTCCTGGGCCTCCAGCGCTTCCCTTTGAGACAGGAAGTCGTCCTGGGCAGGGAAGGGGAAGAGAAGGAAAGAGGAAGGAACAGGGACTAGGGTCACCGGCATCCAGGAGTGCGTGGGCCTTAGGGGCTTCCTGGGATGAGGGGCTTTCTGTGCCAACACTGGGCCGGTCCAGGCGAACTAGGGCGAGGTGGCCACCCCAGACGCGAGCATTCCTTCAGCATTTCCTGAGCTCCACGGATTCTCTCCCTCACACTCACTCACACGTACAAATAAAACCACGCCTGCCCAACCCCAGGCCCCTTAAGAATGAAAGTCAGGCTCGTTAGCTCACTGCTCGGCTTCGGGCTGCTACCGCACCCCTGGGCGTAGTACCTAGGAAAGCCCTCGCCTCACCAGCAGTGGGCCTCAGGGCCTGGGCCTGAGGCTTTGCAGGGGTAGAAATTCTTGGGAAGAAATCCAGGCCCAGGCCTTGGTCCTCCTGCCCTGCTGGAGGAGGCTGGTGGGATCTAGCCAGCCCGTTCCTACTGGGCCAGGCGGCTGCCCATGGCCTCGGGCCTGGCTGCCGGCAGCTCCCCCCTCACACAGGGGTTCTGTGGGGGTAGAAGGACAGAACTGTGTCTTCTGTCCACCACGCTTAGACACAGGAGGCCCCCAAGGACCGCCCTAGACCCTCTTCCCTCTAGGCCCCCAGACCCCAGGTCACGTGTGGTCCAGGCCCAGAGGCTCTGCGCCCCATCTTGGAAGCCACACTACCTGGGGCCTTTGGAGCCCGAGAGAGGCCCTCAAAGTCTGATGGGTCAGATTATCAGGCCCTTGAGCCACATCCAGCACCTGTGAATTGTCCAGAATAAGGGCTCGCTTAATCATTCCCGGCTCCTCCGCAGCAGCTTTCCCAAAAGGCGGATGGCACCGAGAGGCAGGCTGCCCACTCCCTTGCCTGGGTCCGGGGCACAGATGTTCAGTTAATATCTATCGATCAGCTGCCTGGCTGGACCAACCCCGCAGGTTCCAGTTTCTGGCCGTCCTCAGGCCCTGTCGAGCTGGGTCAGAGCCTCCTATATTTGAGGGGTACCTTGCCCCACTGCCACAAAGCCATCAGCTCTTCTCCCCCAAGCACCTCCCTGCAAGCCCGGGATGAAACCCCAGTTCCGTCCATCCACAGCCCACCCCAACCCTCCATGCTAGTCGTTCCACTGCTGGGGCAGCAGTAGGGGGCCCAGACTGGGCTGGGGCGGGGTGGGGGGTGGTATCTATGTTCAACTTCTCAGTTGAACCTCGAGGAGCCACAGGGGCAATCTGCTTCCAGATCCGCCCCTGCGCACCCTGCACCCCGCCCCCCTCCGCATACCCAGCTACTCGGGGGGCAGCGCCCACCCGATGCTCTCTCTGATCCCAGGCTGGCCAGACTCTTGACCATGGACGCCATCTTCCTTGAGTTCTCCCACACCTCCTTCCTCTCCGCCAAGAAGCCAACCATCTGCCCCCTCCGTCTCAGGGCTGCTGGCCTGTCCAGGGCTGGCCAATCTAACAGGGATATGGTGCCAAGTCCCTCCCATCTCCCTCCTCTGACTCATTCTGATTCATCTTCTGGGACCAAACTCTATTGCACAGATGGGGAAACCGAGGCTCGGAACGGGAGGGTCGCACAGTGGGCAGGAGCAGAGCCCCTGGACTCCCAGCTCTGCTAAGGCCACCCCTTCCCTGCTGGACTGGACTGGACACTCCCCACAGATGGATTTCTTGGCTCTCAATGCCTTACAAAGCAGGAAGAGGCATCTGGGGAACCTCTGACTCAGGGGACCTGCTGTGCTTGCCCAGAACCCCACCGTTACCCCCTGCCACCTGCAGCCTCCTCCCCTGAGCTACTGCCACCTGCAGGTCAGTGAGGGGGCAGGATGCAACTTCGGTTGTGACAGGGCCCCTAAGGGCCACCAGGGGCCAGACAGTGGCAGAAGTGGCTTGGCTAAGGGCTCGTTAAAGCCAGGCCACAGGGCCCCCAGTCCACTCTGCTCTCCCCTCACAGAGTGCCCTCCAGTGCCTACCTGGCATTGGAAAAAAAGGGCAGTGCCTGACCTTCCTGTGTGCAGATCTGGTCCCAGGGCCCTCTGGCCTCAGCAGGGAAGGAGGGGTTAGCCTGGAGGATACTGGTGCCCCAAAGACTCCGTTCCCACGGCAGTAAGCCCCAAGCCAGGGCCACCCTGCACCCTGGAGGGGCCCAAGAGTCTCTGCCAGGCACCCTGACTGGACTTCCTTGACAGGGCACACCCATACTGCCAGAGTTCATAACCCGTCAACTACCTCAGCAGGGCTCAGCCACCCCTCTGCCTGGCACCTCCCATGCAAGGCCCACCAGCTGCGCCGGCCCCCCTCCCCAGCCAGATGTGCCAGTTCCCTGAAACTGCACCCATCCCTCCCTATCGGCTAGGCCAGCTGCAGCCATACACCCCACCCTCAAGTGCAGGCCAGGTCGGTCTATCTAAGATGCAAGGCCAGGGGAGTGGTCAGGCACTCCCGTTGCCAGGGGGTTTCAAGCCCTCAAACTCTACCTGCAAGCCACATTGGGGGCAGGAGTGAGGTGGCGGGGGAGGCCAGGTGCCAGGGACACCTGCTGAGACTGCGCCCCAGGGCCAGAGCCTTCTGCATCCGAGGGATACCCGGTCTCCGTGCCATGAAGCCACCAGCTCCCTAGCCTGTCCCAGTGCCTCCCTGGAGGCCCTGGGATGAAACCTGGGCAGGCATCTGCAGCACCCCCCCCAACACACACACACACAAACGCCCACGCCAATCCTCACTGCCGGGCAGCCGGGGGTGGGGCCCACACTGAGCAAGGGGACACAGGTTGATGACTTCCAGACGCCTCCTTTTGGAGAGGGGGTGTCTGTACCAGCCTCTTCTGCACTCACGGCCCCACTCCTTTCCCAGGACACAGGCCCAGAGAGGGCAGAGGACTGGCCCAAGGTCACACAGTAGTTTGGACCGGAGCTGCGGACGTCCCGCCCCAACACACCCCGCTTGGCCCAGTAGCCCCAAATCCCCAGGCAGGGCGGCTCCAGCGCCCACGTGGCCCAAGGCCCAGGCGGGAATCCGACCTCCCCCCTCCCCCCCATCACCCAGTCCGAGGGCGGCGCCGTCCCAGGCTCAGAGAAGCGCCCCCCTCCGCCGGTGCCTAGCAAGACCTCAGCCTCTCGCGCCCGGGCCCCCACCCCAGGAATTTAACCCCCTCCCCGCCGAGGGCCGCGCCACAGCGCCGCATTCCGGGCCCGCGGAGACCCGGGAGAAGGGGCCGGGGAGACCCGGCGAGGGAGAAGATCCCTCCAACTCCTCCACCCGGAGCCGGCGGGCCGTGCGCTCGGGAGGCAGAGCGGGCAGGTGGGCGGATAAGCGGGGGGACAGGCAGGGCCTTTGCGTACCATGGTGCCGTGGCGCTGGGGGCTCACAGGGCCCCGCGGGATCGCGCTGCCCCCGGCGGCCGGGCCGGGGCCGCTCCATGAAGCGCCGCGCTGGGGGCCGCCCCCGCGCAGGGCCCCACGACCATGGCCCCCGGGGGCGCGGCCGGGCGGGCGGAGGCGCAGGGCCGCGGCGAGTCCAGCCGCCGAGCAGCTGCGGCCCCAGAGCCTCGGGCGCGGCGGGCGGGGGGCGCGGGGCGCCGATTGGAGCCCGCGCGTCAGCTGGGGCCGCCGTCTGGACGCTTAAAGGGCCAGGCCGCCCTGCGTGCCGGCGGGGGGCGCGGACACGCGTGGTGTGCGCGGTCCCAGTGCAGCCTGCTCTGCCTCGGGCCGCCGGGGCCCCCAGCCAGGCCCCACCGCTCCCATTCCAGCGGATGGGCCCCGGCCTCACTGTCCCGCGCCGAGCCCCCGTTCTGCCGGGAAGTTCGTCCCAGAGTCTAATCTCGGTGCCTTCCAGCTGCGCCACAGAGGCGGGGTCGGAGTAGGAGGCGGCCCTGAAATAGGGAGGCTGGGCGCGCCCACTCCCCAACCAGCTGCAGAAAGCCTTCCACCCGCTCCCTTGAGACACCGAACCCCCGGACCCTAGCCTCGCTCAGCACCCCTCACCCTCTGGCCTGGGCTGCTCTGACCTGAGGGTGACTCTGGGATCTCCGGCTAGCCCGCGCCGGCCTACCCCAGGACAGCCCAGGGCTCATTGCTCCGTGCTGGGTGACCCACACCTACCTGGTGGCCTCCTCTGACTGCTCACGCCCGCCCCAGGGCAGGAGGTACCAGAACCCAGACCACAGCTGCAGCGACCAGGCCTTTAAGGTGACCGGCCTAGGCCCTGGAACAGGCAAGATGAGAGGAGTGGGGGGCCAGAGGCCCGGGCTGCACCGTGCCCCTCAGCCGGCTGACCGGGCCACTGCTGGGGAGAGGCCGCTGGGCCTGCGGAATGATGCTCTGGCCTGGGCACCGGTGGGGGCAGGGGGCTAGCCAGGCTGCCAGGAGGCTGCAAGGGCTGAGCGGGCAGCAGCGTGGAGAGCGGGCCTCCGTGGGCCTCTCATGGGGCCCATGTCAGCATTCCGATGCCCTCCTGCGCCCCCACCCCCACCCCAAGCTGGCCTCTGCCCCATCCTCGCTCCCTCTGATAGTGCCCTCATCCCCGGGGTCCTCACACCCCTCCCCACACGTGGGCCCTTGTGCTTACACAGCAGCCCCCGCCCCTGGGGATGCCACCTTCCTCATGAGAGGGCAGGGGCTCTGGGGCCTGCTCAGAGTGACTTGGTTCTGGGTGCCAGGGGAGGAAATGGAGCAGAGGTGAAGATCCCAGGGAGGCGCCATCAGAAAGTCTGGTGGTCTGTCCTGTAAGACGGCAAGGGCCTCCTGACCCCCAGGGCCAGGGAGAAGACATCTCAGGGGCACAGATGGCGGTGACCAAAAGAGTGCCAAGACGAAGGGAAGGAATACGCAGAGCTAGATGGAGCGTGGGGAGAGCCCCTGGTGGATAAGGGCATGGGAGGAGAGTGGGGGCGCAGCCGGGGACATGCCCCCAGAGGCGGCCACTGCAGACATCCTGCCATCCTGCACCTCCGTGGCCGTGGTGAATGCACACAGACAGCCGGTGCAGCTCCTGGAGGCCTCAGGCTGAGGCCAGGCCAGAGTGGCCAGCATGCCTGACCAGCGGGTCACCTTAGTGCTGCTTTCTGCCTCGTCCTCCGTTCCAACCCACCTCATCTGACTCAGTGGATCCTTGCAGTGAGCTGGGAGGTGGCGAGGGAAGGCTTGCGTACCCATTAGTTGGACACAGTGAGGCCCGGAGCAGGACAAATCAAGCAGCCAGGCACCAGTGTCAGGAGCTGGGGAAAGGAGAGGTTGGGAGAGGGTGCCCCCCTCCCACCCCGGGGGTTAGGAGGAGCCTGGCAGAGAGGACTGCACGGGGCACTCCTGGGCCCACTTCCAGCCAAGGCTTGGCAAGGGGGTGTGGCCAGCGTTAAGTAACCAAGGTAGGGCTACTGGCCTCCTTGGGATTGGCCTTGGCTGCAGCAGTCAAGCCAAGGAGGGGCTGGAGGTTGACGGCTGAGAAAAGAGGGAATAGGGGTCTGTCTCCCTGAAGAGCACAGCTGTTCCCCCACTTGCTTCTCTGGTCTCTAGCCCATCTACTAGGGGAGCCCGGGGACAGAGGCCGCTCTGGGAGAGGCTACTGGCGCTTGGGTCACATCACACCAGGCAGGACGGGGCTGTTTGAAGAGCCCAGTATGGTGGGCTCAAAGCTCACAGCTGAGGCCTGAAAGTTGAGTTAACATTAACTAGAGCAGAGGGAGAAGAGGGGTACTCCAGGCAGAGAATGGCACCTGCAAGGGCCAGGAGAGGGGAGACAGGAGAGCATCTGCAGGGAACTAGAGGCGATTTGATGTGGTAGAGTCAAGGTTCTAGTCAGGTGGGAGTGAGGGGCTGGATAGGGGTGGCAAAATTGCTCAAAATTGCTTGGCTTTGGAGAGGGCCCTGCCCTGGGCGCTTCACTTCAAGGTCGGTCAAGGCAGGCTTTCTGGAGGGGGTAGGGTAGGACTGGGTTATTAGGGAGGAGGATCCCAGGCCAGAATCCCAGGCCCCATGGGTAATCCAGGAGTTTGTGGAGACAGGTGCAGAGCTGGATGATCCTTCCGATACGTGGGGCTAGGTGCTGGCAAGCTCAGCAAAGCCATGGCCCTGCCTTGAGAGGCCAGCTCATAGGTATTCTCACAACTTCCTGAAGCATCAGCCCCATTTCTCTCCCATGTCAAGGAGGAGAAACAGACCCAAGCTGTGCTAGGGCAGTTCCCAGGGTTGCTTGGGACACCGGACTCCCCTACTGAGCCTGGAAAGAACAAACAGCCCAGGGGGGGTGTGCGCGCGCGAGCCCGAGCGCGAGTGCAGGCCTCGGCCTCCCTAGGCGGGCAGGAGCCTGGTCTAGCTGCTGTAGCTGAGACAGGAGGACAGCAGAGCGGACAGTGCCAGAGCACAGAAGGGAACACCACAGCCTGAAGTCAGTGGCATGGTAGGGTTCAAGCTACCCGCTAGGGGCTGACCCAGGGCCCTGCAGGGTTGGGGAGCATAGAGCTCTGGGTGTGGAGTGGGGGTGTTGCTCCTGTGTCCCACCACCACTGAGCACCACACTAATAGGCTACTGCTGCTGGGGGGTGGGGGCCTAATTCAAACCAGCAGGTTGCCCAGTTCCCTCCTGCTGTGTAAACGTCACAGCCTTGGCATTCGAGGCCTCACCAGAAGCTTCCAGGGTCCTCTCCCACCCTTTTGGTTCAAGGGACCCTGGGCTTTTCATTTGTGTTTGAGCCTGGCCCTCCACATGAAACCTATGGGCTCCTACCCTCCTCCTGGAGGCAATCCCAGGGGCCAGCGTCCCTGGAGCTTTGATGTGTGCTTGGTTCTGAGAGGGAGGCCTTGGTATCCCAGATTTTCAGATGAGGAGCTGAATTATAAAGGTCAAACAATTTATCTAGTTACCCAAACTAAGAACTGACAGAGTAGAACTTGAACCCAGGCAGTATGGCTCTGGCTCAAATCCCTTAAGGACTGTACCATAGAATTGCTCATAGATGTCCTTAATTCAAAATAAAATCAAATTAGGCCAGAGGCATTGAGATTAGTGGGGTCCTTCTCAGCCTTTCTCTGGGAACCTGGCCTGCCGGTAGAGATGCTGGTCGCAGGAGGACCTGGGTAACCATGCCTCCGCCCCCTGTAGGCCCTCTGGGAGGCCAACTCCTCTCCAGGCAAGCCTGGGAAGGGATGGGCACCACCGATTTCCATGTCCAGTTGCGCCAGGTGTTCACACCCTCTTTCAGGGTTTGTGAGCCAAGCAACGGGCAGTCCAAGTCCTCTTAGTACACATGAGCAGTCAGAGGCTCAGGGTCAGGCCTCCAGATGCAGAATGCAGGTGTCTCTGTTGCAGCCCCGGGTCCCTCCCTTTTTACCGATTTTCTCAGGGCTCTAGGCTGGTTGAGACCAAACAGTCCTCAGGCTAGCCCGTGGAGCTGTGAATGGTGGACCCAGGGTCTCCAAGAGGCAGAAGTACTTGGCCTCAAGCTTGGCACAGCCCCAAAGTGGCCTGGTGATTCACAGGGAGGAGAGGGGAAAGGGGCAAGGGAGCACTGCCTCTACCCTCTACCGAAACCTTTAAGCAGACCACTACAGCCTCCTGCCCCTTTGTGTCGTGGCAGTGCACTGCCCCTGCCTCGCACACACATCGGCCACTGACTAGAGCTGCCCAGGGTCTGTCCCAAGACAAGCAGGTGCCCTGTTCTTCCAGGATACCCCACTCCTACCCCTGATATCTCCGACGCCTGAGGCTGCCTGCCGCCTCTAGAGCATCCAAGGACTTCTTCCTGCCCAACAGGATTCCTCTCAGCTTGCGTCCCAACTCATTCTATCACAAGTCCCTCCCGGGACTTCTTTCTAGAAACCAGCCCTCGAGTCCAGGCTCTTCCAGCGTGTGAGGCATGGCTTCCAGGCCTCACCTGGCCAGCTAATTTACATCACTAGCATGGCAAGTTTCTCTCTACGCCAACTACAGCTTCCTCTCCCTTCCCAACAGTGATGCCAAGCCAGCTTTCATGGTCACTTGTGATAGGGGCATTTTTCTTGAATTCTCTTAGCTCTTATTTAATGCCCAGCTAATTCAGAACAGCCAAGACCAAAGTCCTTGACACATTTCCCTCCAGTACTGCCCAGCTGATCAAAGCGATCATTATCAGAATGTGAACAAAATGCTGGAGCTCACTAAAAAGGAACCTCACTTGGGGAGTTCCCTACAGCAAAAAGGCTGTAATTTTCTTTAAATTTTAGTGCATCTAGATCTGACTATTGTCAGGGATTCTGACTTGAAGGTCTACTGTTAATTCTGAAAACTGAATCTCTGCAAGTCTGAGAGAGGTTATGTTGTATTCACAAAGAAAACACAAATTCCTCTGAGTTCTGAGGAGAACAAAGTTAATTGTACTTGCCCTGCAAATTCTCATGTGGACACTAAAAATATCACCAAGAACGTTCTCTCTAGGAGCGAGTGATATGTGCCCAGTGAATGTCAGGGAGGTAAGCGTGGGGCTGTCGGTGGTACAGCTGGTAAGTGTGCTGTCCCTAGGCAGCAGCTTCCAGATAGACGGGACCTACTCCTTCCTCGGCAGAGACATCTGTATGCAGGTCACCTCCGCGGAGTGACGACAAAGCCGGGAGGAAATCCGGAGTTTGCAAGGGAAGAGAGACCAAGCACCATCAGTGCTTCCCCGGGGAGGTGAACATCTTGATCTCTGCCTGAGGTTCCCTCCAGCTCCACCTCATGCCCCACCACTAACACTCAGCGACAGGATGAAAATGAGCTGCCGAAATGACGTCTCTTTACTGGCTGGGTCAGCAAAGGGACGCAATGGTTCCTTTTTCCATTTCAGAAAGATCTGAAGTCTGGATGAGTAAAGAAAGATGAAATAGGCACAGATTTAGACTAAGTATATATTTTAATTTCTACAAGGTCCCCCTTTCAAGTTTTAGGAACATTTAAATGAAGTGTATACAAATTAGATATTGCCAATATGTACAAAAGTATTTTCTACAGGTTTGAACAATACCAGCTATATCATGTTTCATTTGCAGTAAACAAGACGTTACAAAAACAGTCCAATACATTTTCTATTAAGAAGCACAATACACAACATAATTAAATTTTATTAAAAAATAACTTAAAATACAGAACAATCCCCTCTAGGCAGAAAAGCTATTTCTGTAGTTCATTCAGTAAACACAATTGAATGCTGCGGCTGAGGGCTGTTCTTTTCCATGGAGGAAACAATCGAGGCTTCCAGGGCCCACCTTTTTTGGGATGACAGTCCCCCCCCACCCCGCGCCGGCAGTGGGCAGTTATTGTCTGGGGTAGGCAGGGTTCTAGGACAGCCTGCCCCACCCGCACCCCTCGCTTTGTGCCCCGATCCGAGCCTGCGCCTGTGCAGTCACTCCTGTGATTATGCTATGTTCTACGGCAGAGCCGACCTAAAAATAGGGAGACTTGATCAGTTGGCTTGATCTAATCACACGAACCTCAAAAATGAAGGAGGAAGGCAGGGGGATGGGAAGGCCACTGAGGGTTTGAAGATGGAGGGGAATGTGCACGAAGGAATGTGAGCAGCCTTCAGGAGCTGAGGGAGAAGCCTCCGGCTGACAACCAGCAAGGAACCAAATGAACTTGGAAGTAGATGCCTCCCTAGAGCCTCCATAAAAGGATGCTGCCCTGCTGACCCTTGATTTCAGCCTTGTTGAGACCCTGAGCAGAGAATCCAGCCATACTGTGCCAGACTCACAAGCTACAGAACTGTGAGCTAAGAAATGGGTGTTGTTTTAAGCTGCTAAGTGTGGGGTAGTTTGTTACATAGCAGTAGAAAACGAATACATTGTCCAAGGGTAACTTTTCTTAACCTAATTAGATTTGGCAGTTTCTGTCTTTCTGAATGTAGGGTTTTTTTCACCGAGTGTTACAGGCAACTTGAAAACCCTTCACATGAATCATGCATTGTTCTGTACTCACTAGGAAGTACGTCTGTTTGACTTGGGTCCTGTTTTCCTAATGCACTCTCGTCTATCAACCTGGCAAACAGCTGACCATTTAACCCTGTTTATGAACCTTTTATGGGTGATGGTTTTAATATATCCAAGGTCACCCTTCCACCCATCAAGGTTGTCAGATCCCTCCAACTGAGGGCTCTTTCCCACTTCCCAAGTACCCCAAGCAAGGCCTGGGGAGGGTGGAGCAGAGTCCCACATCAAACATCCAATATGAATTTCTTCTGTACAACTGGCTTAAACTGGCACTAAGGTGATTAAGTACACTTGGGGGAAAAAACTCAAAGATTAAAAAAACCCCAAAACCAAAAAACACCAGTTTTTACAGGTCAAACCATTTTTGGAGGAACCACCCGAAACTGAAAAAGTGTGATTTGTGCAGTCCTGTACACCCCTCTTCCCCTGGACTTATCATGTCATGTGAGCTTCACGGAGTCAGAGTGAGTCACAGCGGAAAGAAGACAAACGTGCTGGTGCTTAGAACAGCTCAGCCGCTGTTGTGGTAGAGCTCCCTTAACCTGAAAGACTGGAAAGCCCTCCAAAATGTCCCCGGGATGTGGCAGTGAGGTCTGGCGGTACCCTGAATTCTACTCTTCAATCCGCTCTCCCGGAGGCACGCGTGCCAGTTCTGTGCAGCAAGCCCGAGGGGCCACGCGACCCTCTGTGCCAATCCTGCCTGCTCCAGGGGGCCCCAAGCCACACCTGAGCTTGAGAGAAACCCTCCAGATACTTAAAGTGAATGTAGCCCAGAAGGAACCATGCCTGGTGCCAGCGAATTAAAAAAAAAAAAAAAAAAAAATCACTTCTCTCTCTCCTGTGAGATTCTAATGTAAAGTATACTTGAAGAGGCACCAAAAGGTACCGAGCACCCAAAGATGAACCAGAACAGAATTGTTTTTTACAATCTAAACTTCTGATAGTATTTATTAAAAAGCACATAAAACATTAGGGCCTTGGAGACAGTGCAGGTATTTATAGTTAAGGCTGATTTATTCTTCCCAACCTCACCCGCCAGCCTGGAGTAATACAGACGGTGGGCTGTATGATGACCACTTTCCTGACCCTCTGAGACCACCAAGAAGGAAGGAATGAGTTAAGAACTCCAGAGCCACTGCCTTAAGACTCCTGGCTACCATCAGTATCGATTCTGGGTGGTTTGTTTCTAAGAGCACATATGCATAAGACGGTGTAACTGGTATATAAATATTTGGCCACCTTTAGCAGTTCTTCACAGTTCTGGGCTTGGCAGCATATACGCTAAGACCTGAAAAACGGGCAAAAAGAATCTGTATTCTAAGGAATACATGAGATGGAAAGAAGTAATCTGTCTAAAATAATATTGCAAATTATACTTAAATTTCATGATTTCTTGATTCAAGAAAATGAAATTCATTCCCGAAGTTGGCTACTGTAAAATGTGGCATAAAAATATTTTTAGGAGACATATCTGTATTTTAAATTCTGTGCACATGTAAATGGACAATAACAATTAAGAAGTGCCTATTTTCGAAACTTATTTCTAATGTTGAAATAGAACAACAGACTGCCATTAAGTTTCTTACATTTTTAAGTTACCAGATATTTACAAATAAGATATAATTTGTATCAAAAAAGGGGACATTTTCAACTATATGTGCTGCTTTCACTGGGGCTCCGGTGATGAGAGTAACTTCGGTCACTTTCACTGTCAGAGCCGTAAGATCTACAACTCCTGTGTAACAAAAGAAATATACAGACACCTTTTAACTTCAACCCTCTGAATTCCTCTTGAAGCTTCTTTTTTGATACGAGTGGCTTGAAAGCAATACTGATGTGGCATAGCACAGTGGGTGGACGAGTGGGGTCCTGATGGTGGCAACAGTGTAGACTTTTCAAAGATGTTTTAAATGACACATGGCAGTAATATCAAGATTAAGATAAAGAAACATCGCATCTTGGGAAATTACTTGAAATCCACTCATGCAAATGAGCATCAATATTTAATTAGACCGAGGAAGCAAGGGATAAAAAAAGGTACATGAAGAGTTTCATTAAAAATATGGAAACCAAAATGGGGATCCCATGAGGGGTGAAGGTGGGGAAGACATGGACAGGACCACTGGGACACTGCGTCAAGAGGACCTGGCAATGGTCACCAGTTATTTTGAAAAATATTCAGGGAGCCAGTCATTTTGCTAGATGCTAGGGACATACACGGTAGACAAAGTATAGCTTCCTGGGACTCAAGGACCACACAGAATAGTGGACAAGGCAAACAGGGCACACTGCGGGGAGGCGGGGGTGGTATAACTCAGGGTTATCAGTCAGGATGGCCCCCTGGGGCAGCGGGTTGCAGCTGAGACCTATAGGGTAGGTAGGTGGGAATTGGCCATTTCAAGAGGTGTGTATATCTCCAAGCAGAAGGACAGGTTCTAGCACATTAAAGGAGGGAAGAGAGAAAAGCCCCAGTTGGAGTTGGTAGGCGGAGAGGCCTTACACGGGATGCTAAAGAGGCTGGACCTGCCCCTCTGGGCAGTAGGAAACCCTTCAAGAGTTTCAAACAAGGGAGGTGTCTAGATCACACTGATATTAGACAAGGATCACTGACTGTAGCTGCAACAGATGGGGAAGGGTAAGACCAAAAGCGACCAGGAAAGGGACATTACAAAAAGTCGCCATTAAGACTTTGGCAGTACCAGCCCAAATAGGTTATATAAAAATGTAATATCTATAAATATCTGTAATACATAAAAATGTATTTTTACTAAAACTGATGATATAAACCTCAACCCTGCTGTTAAAGCAAATGATGACATTTTAGTATACTTTTTTTTTTTTAATTTAAAAAACTAATAAATTGGTTTTGCTATTTTTAGCAAGTAGCCCTATTTAAAGGAGTGGGGCTTGGTCTGGGTGGCCTTCTCTCTTTACTCCTTCCAAAGAAACTCTTTCTCCAAGGGTATGTAAATATTACGGAATCCATTTTAGATTCAAACATGAACAATAACCAACAAACCTGACCCAGCAACCCCTAATACAAAAGCCACCTCTAGGAGATGCCTGTGGGTTGCTGAAACTCAAGAGGAAGAAATATTTCTGACCTCAGAAGATTACACTTTCTCTTCTATGAGCCGTGTGTCACCTCCCACGCCAAGTGCCCACAGTATCTTGCAGTGACCTGAAGGGGGGAGACGCACCTGGATCGCCTGCTGTACCTTCTGCCTCGGCGGTAACTGTCGCTCCTCTGGCTTCTGCTGCGACTCCGACTCGTGCTGTAGTAGCTATCGTAAGTGCAGGACCTGCTCCAACGGCAACCACACACACTTAATCCCCACTCCAACACTCACAGGCTTCCGTTTCTTCTTACGGTCTCTTCAGTGTTCTCTGAGGACATGGGCTCTCTATGACTGTGTGAGGACACATGTGCACAGCAAGTACTGGAGACGTTTAACAAGTGCCCCAGTGAGACTTACCGCATGAAACAGAAAAATGTTCATTTCTTTTCTGCATTGAAAAATATCACAAAGTTAGCACTGACTTAGTCTGACTGAATCTGGTGGATCTTCGGCAATTATATTCAATAAATACCTGCCATTACAACTGGACATCAATTGTCACTCTGACACCAGAGTACAATGGGCCAACAGATAAAAGCTGTCAAAAAAACCTCACGTAGATGGGAGATGATTTCATGAGACAAATACATGTGTTTAAATTTTTCAATAGCCTACAACACTTTTTAAAAGGGAATGAAGGGTTTTTAAAACAAGGCCTTTCAATTCTGCCCCCACAGGTGGTTCCCACCCCCTGTCCGTACCTGGACCGACTATGGGGGTCGTACGAGCTGCTCCTGGATCTGCTCCTGCTGGATGTCCTAATAGGAATCACATGAGGGACCATCATTTTGTGGCTCAGGACAGGTTATATCAAAAATCTAGACTTTTATTTGCCCATCAAGGAAAAAACACAATGAAATCCAGTAGGTGTATTTATTTCATTTCTTTATCAAAAATATGTTGGATTTTTTAAAAGCATGTTGGATTTCATTCTGATTAACTTTTGTTCTTCTATGAGGTGCACATAGCAAAGTCACTGGCGAGGTTCTAACTGGGTGGGGAGGGGAAGTCTGCACAGGTCAGATATCTGCAGGTAGGATGAAGCTGCAGCAGTGGAAAATACCTCAGAGGCAAAAGAGGGTTTGATGAAGCTGGGAGAAATACAAACCTGGGGTCACCCCCCCACATGCTCCATCCCGTGGCCCCCTACTAACCAATCAGTCCTCCTATCCCAATCCCTAACCCAAGCCAAGAGGTGACTGCAGATGTGAACTGAGGTCAAGGAAGATATACTGGAGGTCGGGGGTGGGGAGATAGTGGGCAGGGCCTTTTTAAAGGATTTCTACTGCTTCTCTTTCCTCACTCTGATAAGATCACATCCTGAGGATAGCCAGTGAGAATCTGACAGTTCCTAGAAAGAAACAACTAGACTGAGGTGAAGGCACTGACTGCTGGTATTCAGCAATGACAGGATTCTTCTCAAAAGCTCCCCCACTCCGCCTGTGCAGGCCTTGAAAAGCAGACAGGATGAAGACCACGTGGCAGGGTGGGGATCCCACACGCACCTATGACTTTTGTAACTGCGGTAGGAACTGCTCCGGCTTCTTGTGCGGCCTCTGCTGTACCATCCTCTGCTCCGACTTCTAGAATAGCTTCTTGATCTACAATTGAGAGTGAAAAAATATAATTGTTAACTCACCATGCTGTTCAAATGATTACTAGTGGGACAGGAAGGGGAGAACACAACAAGGAAAGGTCGTTCACAAACTCTTCATAGCAGGTTTGACAGTGACAGCTAATGAAGGTTTAAATTGAACAGAATGAAATAAGCCAGAAAAGGCTGGTAAAGGTGTATTCACTGGAGTCCTACTTGTAAGACCAGAAGAAGAAATAATCCAAAGCTCCACTAATGATAGAATGGGGCGGGGGGGGGCAGGGGGCAGAGAAATTCAGTAAAATACTCTCAAGTAGGAAAATGAAGTACAGCTACATACATCAATAGAGACATCTCTTAGAACATAGTGTTGAGTGAAAAATGCATAGATAGAACATGTATGTAGGTATGCACATCTGTAAAGATTTTGTTTGAAGACATGCAAAAACACTGTATACAAACAGAAATATCTGTGGCAAAACTAAAGAACAACAACAAAGGGGTGCCTGCGTGGCTCAGTCGTTAAGCGTCTGCCTTCGGCTCAGGTCATGATCCCAGGGTCCTGGGATCGAGCCCCACATCAGGCTCCCTGCTCAGCGGGAAGCCTGCTTCTCCCTCTCCTACTCCCCCTGCTTGTGTTCCTGCTCTAGCTCTGTCAAATAAATAAATAAAATCTTTAAACAACAACAACAACAAAACTACAAAAAAAGTTTATAATAATGTTTAATTCTAGGAGAGAAGAGAGAAAGTAGGGTGGCATTGAGTAGTAGGGATGTATCAGGTATGTCAAAGCTTATTTTTTAAAATCTACATGACATTTTAAATTATTTATTTATACCTAATCATTTTTTTAAATCTATTTAGTATTTAATAAAACAAGGAACTTAAGTAGTACAATTCTGCCCCTCTGCATTCACTTGGCTCCCCACTCTTCTCCCCCAATTTTCTACCTGTCATTTAGGACAGAACGATATCCCTATGTCTAGGCTACTTATGTAACATCTTCAAAGGTTTTATTTTATTTACTATGTACTTATGTTTTAGAAGACATGTTCTGCTTCCAGTTTATCTACAAGAGAATGAACACATTATGTTCTAGTAAGATTCTAGTCATTTACTCGACAAACAATTATAGAGCAGATTCTGTGAGGTAACAGAAAGATGAGTAGAAAATGGTCCCAGACTTCAGTGAGTTCACAGCCTAGTAGGGGAGTCACGGCCAGGTGAGTAACCAAAACAGGGAGGCAAGGTTAGCTGTCTGGTCTACTACCCATTAGCTGCATAACTTAAAGCAAATTCCTTAGGCTTTCTAACCCTGTCTTCATTTATCACATGAAATGCCACCCACCCCAAAGGCAGCCGTAGGAAGCTAAATGAGAGTGGCCAGCATCACCAGCAGCTCAGAACTGTCAGAGCATGAATGGAAGGCAGACGTTAAGCAAACAGGGGGGCTAAAGTAGCTCAATTGTGCCTGCATCTAGGAATATGAACCTAGAGAGAAAAGGCCAGGATTCACCAGCTCTCTGGGCCTGCTGGGATTCAGGGCAGGAGGAGGAAAAAGAGCCCGCAACATAAGCATGGAATGGTCTGAGAGGGACAAAGAGAGCTAGCTAGCAGGTTCCAGGAGGGCCAAAAGGACTGAAAACATGCCCTGGCACTCATGCGAAGGAAATACCTGAAAATAGCCCTTTTAGGAAGATGTGGGGGAGGGAAGGCGCAGAAGACAGACTGCAAGCAACTAAAGAGTAAATGGGAAACAGTTATTACAGATGGCAAATGTTGTCTCCTATCTTTAAAGAAATCCAGGCGAGAAAGGGAAGATAAATAGCTAGAAAGGGGGGGAAAATCCCAAAGATTTTTACTATATTATTAGGCTCAAGTGATGAAAAGCAAGCACAATATACTAAGGGATATGAGCAATTAAGAGATAGTGAGGTAAAACCATGAAATATTTACAAGGAAAAAAAAGGAATACAAATTACTTATTAACTTCATATCACCATCACTGATTTTGTAAAAATTCTCATTCTCTGCACAATCCAGTCTATGCTGATGACAAAAGTTAGATGCAACCTGAACCAAAATAAATAAATTTTTACCATGCCCCTCCCTGCTAACCCTTGAATAAAGATCAACTAGATGCAGGTCTTGGGCAGGTTAACTTGGCCTCTCTGGCCCCCACCTTCCACTTGTGTAAAATGGAGAGTTAGATTAATGATCTCTAAATCCTACATAATTCTGTAAATTCAGGATTTCCTTCTAAGGCATCACTGAGAGGTGGGAGAGCAGCATCACACGGTTAGAGAGAGAGACTTGCCACCTATCATGGCAACTCATTTCTACCGCCAGAGAGCTTTAACTGACAAGCAATAGTTGTCGACATTGAGCCCACATTTCTTCGCCTAAAATCCCCACTTCCTATGTCCTCACAATTGGCTCTTAGTCACACAGCATGAGACTTCCCCTTATTCCCTTCCAGATATTTGGAAATAGTGATCTCGTCTCTAATTCTGGTGTTCTTCCAAGATAAACAGTAACAGACTCTCCTTTGGGCGGGGGGGGGGGGGGGGGGGGGAGAGGAAAGAGACTACATTGCTCACCGATAAGATGATGTGGAACTTCGCGATCGACTTCTTGAGTGACTGTAGGAGACAGACCGTGTTCTGTGTCTTGATTTGGTTTCAGATTTACTACGAGATCTGCTTGGACTCCGGGACTGGCTATCCCCATCCCGACTAGGGGTCTGCTCATCACTTGAACTCTCCTGATTCCTTGGCCTCCGGTTTAAGCGTGCCGTCTTTCTTACTTCATCAAAGAGAGACCCAGGCCGAACTTTATTTTTGCTTTTAATTTCTATCCTCAAGCCTTGTGGCTTCATCTCAGGAGCAGCAGTCAGTGCCTTCACCTCCGTGGCGCTGGCCGTGGGGGCCGTCGGTGCTGCCAGGTTCCCCACCCCTTGCAGGGGCTTCCATTTGTTATCCAGGAGGCCCATCTGGCTCTTCTCAGCCGCCTCTCTCTTCACAGTGCTTTCTGTGGCGCTGGCCAGGCTAGCAGGGCTGCTGTCCCGCTTCCCCACGTCCCCCATCATTTTGCTTTCCTGTTTTCCCTCCTCTGTCTCAGGATGCTCTGCGTGCATATCCTGTTGTAGAACAACGTTTACGTCTGGGGTGGCAAGACTTGAATTTCCTAGAGGGGATGCCTCCTTGGCTGGGGAACTCCTATCAGGAGTGCAAATCTCCATGTTGTCATCTGTCTGCAGCACATCCTCCACTCCGCTTGGGGCCCTTTCTGCAATATGCTGAATGCTGGAGGGAGAAGCGGCTCCCTGTTCGTCAGAACTGAAAGCTGTGGGAGAAGTGCCCAGTTTACTATCCTCTTTAGTAGGCTGCCCAGTATCTGATGAAGTCATGATGAGATTACATTTACCTGAAAGGCGGCCCTCTTCGCAAGACCTCTCGGTGTGCGAAATGTTTTCTTTCATGGTCTCACTATTTTCAGAAACTTGTTTTTTCTCTTTTGCCTCTTGAGTAACTTGTTTCTCACTAGTCTCCTCCTCCTCCTCCTCACCAAATTCTAGTGGAGGCTGCCAGTGAAATGCCTGTTTTCGTTTTGGAGCCTTGTGCTTTTTGTCTTTTTTCCCTTTCAGTTTCTCCTTTGCTTTTTTGGTCTGTTCCCGTCTAAGATTTTCCTTTGACCCGTATTTGTGCTTCCGTGCCTTTCTTCTAGTGTTTTCTGAATTGGAATAGGACCCCTCGGAATCAGAGGTTGAAGACCGCTGCTTACTTGATTTCCAAGCACCATTACCATCAGGCAACGAAGTACTTGCCGAAGACTTTGTTGGGGGTTTGGCTTTGCTGTGAATTTCACCAAATTCTGACTCAGAATCTGACGTAGCTTCACCTTCCTCCTTATCAGAAGATGGCCGGGAAATATTTTTATTGTTTCTAGTTACATCTCGTTCAGAGTTTGACTCAGAGTCCCATTTACTCCCAGCATAATTCTTCCTTTTGGGCTTATTGCCATTTCTAAGGTGATCAGAAAGATTCTCTTTCAAGGCCCTTTTCTTTGAACGAGGGCATTCCTGTTCAGGCTTGGATTTCTCTTCATCTCTGTTTTTCTCTTGCTTATTGTTCATTTCCATCTGGACTTGCCTCTCTTTTTCCTGGGCTGACTGTGTAACCTGAACACTTGACTGTTCACTGTCCGAAGAATAATCTAAAGATGACCTGCTTTCGCTATACTTCCTCTGACTCGAAGACTTGTCTCTGCTTTTCACATATTTATTGCGAAGTCTCTTCTCAGAGCTGCTGCTGTGCCTCTTATTTGAAGTGTTACTTTTTTTCCCATTGGATCTAAATTTTCTCTTGGCTCGTCTTCCATCATCACTGCTAACGGAGGAGTATGACGATGATCTACTACACTGTGAACGATCACTGTATTTATTTCGTGAATGAGATCTAGATGAGGCAGACCTAGATCTTGAATGTGAACTAGCTAGACTTCGTGACCTTGTGTATGATCTGGAATAAGATCTACTCCTAGAAGATCTGCTCCTTGACCTTGGTGAACTTTCCGAACTTCTATCACTGTATTTTGAATAAGCACTCCGATCACTTTCTGAATTTTTTTCTCTTTTATGGTAGGATGATGAACTTCCAGTGTCTTTGATATTTGCTAAACTGTAAGTGCTTTGGAGGGGCAGCAAATGGGTTGTTTTAGCTTTCATTTCCTGAATTCGCTCATAAGAGGGCTTCCAGGGCTTCTGTCCCGGCTTCCACCTTGAAGGAGGGGGACTGTCACTCAGTGGTATTACAGGAATATTTTCTGCTACCACTGGTTGTACTACGACGTTTTCATTTTGTGGCACTGTTGCTCTTAAAGGTTCCGTTTTAACTGGCTTATTTTCACTTAACTGAGAGGTTGTTCGTCTTGGTGATTTTGATGCTGTCCTTTGGTGCCCTGACTTGGAAGTAGATCTGGACTTTGATCTACTTCGAGAATGTGATGAGGATTTTGATGGAGTCCTTGATCTTGAGCTTCCTCTGGAATAAGACTGCGAGTGAGATTTAGATCTGTAGGAGTCTCTGCTGGAATGGGTTGAAGAACTCTGGTCACCCTTATCAGATTTAGACCAGTCCCTCTTTGATGAGTGATGAGATGATAACGAGGAAGAACGAGATCTCCTTTCTCTGTCACAAGAGGATTTCATTCTTCGGGTGGAAGATTTTGAGGATTCTATGTCTGATGGTACAATAATCCTTCTCTTCTTGGTCTGCTTGTGTCTTCTGCAACGCTTCTGCTTTTTAGCTTTCTTTTTATGTTTAACCTTTTTCTCTTTCCTGCGTTTTTTATGGTGACCATCGGAGTGTCTTGCTGTACTAAGGTCTGAATAATATCCATTATAGGACCACGATCTGGATCTCTGGGACAAGCTTCTCTCATCCCATCGGCTTGAACAGGGGTCACTTAATCTATTGAAAAGAATACAGTATACATGCAGTTATTTACAAGCATGTTTTCTAGGCTTTAAGTTTAAAACACATTTGTTGTCAATACAAAAGCATTGACAAAAGCCTAGTTAAGAACAAAGTAATGACTCCATCAACACTTTAAGCACAAATAGGAAGGATACATCAAGGGGTGACAGGCCTCATCTTGACCTCATAATTTCAGAGATACACACTGACAACTACTAACAGATTCACTAATAAAAGGATTTTTGAACTAAGCAGAAGATTTCAAATTTGACAGAAAAACGGTTTTGAACCAAACCAAACCAAGAGCACTGCTGATATACTGAGTTCCTTGGCTAGGATGTTCATGACCCTCTGGCTCCGGGAACAATTTTTGATGGAGAGTCAAATCAAGTTCCCAAACAATTCTGTTGATTCCCCGCAGATACAGGACAGCTGCCTGAACTTTAAAGAGGAAGTCTCTTAAAAAGCTAGCATGACTATTATTTTATTTCAGCTTCACAGAGGTAATTAAGACTTTCTCTTAAGGTTTTAGTTAAATCACTTCCTACAGAAATTGAGGAAAAAGCACATGAAAATAGATGCAGGCTTTACAATCTTAGTGGTAATGGGTAATGTCAGGGCTCAAAATAGAGAGTTCTCTATACCACTGTGTCTAAATCACTCTCACATAGCAGACGCGTTCCCTCTTCCGACTTCTAACCATTCTCCTGGACACCCACAGAGGAGAAGAGACTACTACCATGAACAATTATAGAGGGGTCCCACTGGTGTTATTTTTCACTAGCTATTCTGAAGCCAGCCCCATTTCTACAAGAGATATTCTGCTGTGGGGTGTTACAGAGGGTAAGAGAAGGGTACACTTCTGAAGAAGCAACAGTCCGTGGGGTCAGAAGTTAATGCACATGCCAGGTACAGATTTTCCTACCTACCAATTCATTCATCAGTGACTAAGAGACCTGGCTAGGAAAGAATCTGCTATATGATTTTTAGGTCCTGATTATTTCTAAAATTGTACAAGATATCTTTGAGAGATTCAGTAGGTTTATAGTTTTGTGAGGGAAGATAGAATTCTGATTTAAAAGCACCCTGAAGCCAATCAGCCCTCCTACTTACCAGCCCTCCTACCAGCTCTCTTTTTGCCAAGTATTCCCAAATGCATTCTCTTTGGTCACGGTCGAACTTTAAATGTTAAGTCTTTAATGAAAAATCCAGAAGTAAGTCTCTAGCCTCTTAACACTCAAAATATAGTAGACACAGGATTGTGCTCATACTCAAAGCTCTTACTTATCTCCTTTACTCCATTTTTCTCCACTAGGTGGTCTGTATGCTCTTAATCTCTGCATTTCTTCTTTCCAGTGAGGAGGAGTTTCACTGCTATCATCATCGTCTGATTCAGAACATGATCTTGATCTTGGAGGAGTGTGATAGCGCTTCAAAAAACAAAGATAGGAATAACTGTTTTTAAAATACTGCTCAATTACAGTCTGCTATAGGACAGAGTTAGGTATAAAACCCAATCTCAGATGCTGTTCAAAAGCAATAATGATTAAAGCACAAAAGGATGATACGAAGTTATGTCATGACAATATAAGACACCAAAAGAAATGGGATTTTTTCCTAAAGTCCTAATGATTACATTAATTAGCCTAGATTATTCAACATACTAAGATTTCTCAACATACTCATTCACTGTTTCACATGTCATTTCATACTTAAAATGCAGCAATAAATTTTGATCTAATAGCAGTATCTTCATATACCTATGGAGAATACAACTAGCTCCTTGAACAGATAGATCTTGGATTGTACCTAAAATTAAAGCTAGGATTTTGCCTATACTGCTTACTTAGATAAGTAATTTGAAAAAAAGAAAAGTCTTAACACACATACAATTGTGCCCCTTCCTTTAATCTTCCGTCCAGATTTTGATACAGATGGTTTTTGATCACTTACAACAGGTGTAACATCAGGAATCTTCCTGGAAAAGAAGACTGAAAATTAAAAATAAGCAAATGCTGGGCAGTTTTCTCAATATTTAAATGCAGAATTTATGCTCCTATAATACAAAGTCATTTCATTTAGATCCAACACTTTTGCAGAATAAGGCACTCCACATAACCTGATTTTCTAGGCAAACTCTTTAAATGCCAAACCTTTAAAAAAAAAAAAGGGGGGGGTAACTCAATTGGGTAGAAATGTATGTATGATACTATGCATCTTTTTAAGCATAGTACTACTTTTAAACAAAATCCCTTTTTACCTGCCTCTTATCAAAAACAGTGATGTTCTAAGGGAATCCTAAGGTATTTCTGACTCTGATGCTTAAACTGTTTTTAAAACTATATTTTGTTATCTTATTTTATATTTTTAATAACTCATTTGTCTTCCCCACTCTACAATAAGCTGCCCCTCCTTCAATGCTCTGAATCTACTGCCTTATGGTAATTCTAAGAGTACAGAGTTTGTGGCAGCTAGTCCTCCATGCATGAGAAGTCTTCATACCTCAAGTTTTTTACCTGTTACTAACATGATGGCTGGCTCTTATTGAGTACTTACTATGTGTCAGACATTATGTTAATAAGCATTTTTAACATAACTGAGTCAAATGTATGTAATGTAAAGCTGGCCATTTTAGCCAATTTTAAGTGTACAGTTCAGTGTCTTAATTACACTGATGTTGTGCAACCATCACTACTATCTTTCTAAAACTTTTTCATTACCCCAAACCCAAACTCCACCCATTAAGGAATACCTCTCCATCCCCCCAAATTCCCTCAGCCTCTGGTAACCTCTAATTTATGGCCAAATAACATTCCATGATGTATGTACACATCACATTTGGTTATCCAACCATGTGTTGGTAACTTGGGATCTGTCTCTTCCTTTTGCTACTGTGAATATGTTGCAATGAGCACTGACATACAAATATTGTTTCATTTTCTATTTTCAATTCTTTTGAATATATACCTCCCCATGGAATTGCCTGGTTACATGGTAAATCTATGCTTAACTTTTTGAGGAACAACCCAACTATTTTCCCCAATGCCTGAATCATTTCAGACTCCTGCCACCAATGTATAAGGATTCCAATTTCTCCATACCCTTGCTGACACTAGTTTTTTGGGGTTTTGTTTTAAATTACAGCCATCCTGGTAGGTGAGTATTATCTCACTGTGGGTTTGATTTATATTTCCCTAATGACTAATGATGTTAAGCATCTTTTCATGTGCTTGCCGACCATCTGTATGAAACGTCTATTCAAATGCTGTGTCTATTTTTAAATTGAGTTGTTTTTTTGTTATTGTTGTCAATGCTTTTGGTGTCAAATGTAAGAATTCATTGCCAAACCCAAGGTCATAAAAATTTACTCCTATGTTTTCTAAGAGTTTTATAGTTTTAGTTCTTATATTTAGGTCATGGACCCAATTTAATTTTTGTGTATGATGTGAGGTAGGGGTCCAACGTTACTCTGTTGCATGTGGAAATCCAGTTGTCCCAGCACAAACATTTATTGAAGAGACAGACTTCTTTCTCCACTGAATGGACTTTGCATCCTTTTCTAAAATCAATTGGCCATACATACTGCTACAGGTTTATTTCTGGACTCTCAATTCTATCCCACTGGTCTATATATCTTTATGCCAGTACCACACTATTTTGATGACTGTAGCTATGTGTTAAGTTTTGAAATCAGAAGGTGTGAGTGCTCCAACTTTGTTCTTCTTTTTCAAGACTGTTTTGGCTATTAGGGGCCCCCTACAATTCCGTATGATTTGATATTACTTTTCCATTTCTGCAAAAAGGCTGCTGAAATTTGATAGGGACTGCACTGAATCCAAAGCTTGTTTTGAATAGTACTGACATCTTATCAATATTAAGTCTTCCAACCCATGAACATGCAAGGTCTTTCCATTTATTTATGTGTAAATATTTTGTAATTTTCATTGTACAAGGCTTTTACCTCTTTAAATGTATTCCTAAGTATTTTATTCTTTTAGATGTTGTTTTAAATATAATTGCTTTCTTAATTTCCTTTTCAGATTGTTCACTGCTGGTTGTTAACAAGCACTTTAAAGGCATTAGCTCACTGAACTCTCATAACAACACTATGAGGTAGGTACTATTAGCATCTTCATTTTAAAGATAGGGAATTTTAAGATTAAGAGGTTACAAATCTTGCCCTAAGTCACAGAAAGAAATGCAACTTCACAGGGTTTTCTAAGCTCCAGGAAATCGGGGTCCAGGTAAACATACAAAAAAAATAAATTCTTCTATAGAAAAATCTTAACTACAAAGTATACGTACAGTTTTTTTCAGTAATTTCATGACATTACTTAATTCTCACAGTGAGAAAGTAGGTACTCTTGGTAGACAACTGTTAACCCCATTTTCCTCATGAATAAAAAGGACTGAACTTGCCTACACGTGTTCAGCAAAAATTAACGTTTACCTGGGAACCTTTTAGGTACTGGTGCAATGCTACTATCCTCCACCTTCTCCCCAGAACATTCTGATTTGATTTGCTGTATGGCCCAGAAGCTGGTATTTTCAAAAGCCTGCAAATTATTCTAAAGTACCACTAAGGTTGAGAACAAATAAGCTAGAGCCAAGTGTAGTACCCAAATTCCGCTAAGCAAATTACTAATGATATGAGTTTAACTGCTGATAAATCAATAAGGTGGCAGGTTCACTATGGCTAAGAGCCCCTGCTTCTTATCCTTGCATATGTTGAGTTCCTGAAGCACAATTATAGCTCCCAAACAACTGATCAAAATCTCAAAGATCCTGATAAAATAGATCAATTGTGCTATCTTTGTACGACACAACTACCAGCCAATTATAATTTAAAGTAATTCTGCAGAAAATAACTTCCAAAGATGTTATGTGACCAAAGAAGAGTGATGACCAAACAAAATTATCAGCACTTTTCAGTCACAAATGAAATCACTGCTTTAACACCACCAGATAAGAGAGGTCAGCAAACTTTTTCTGAAAAGGATCCGAGAGTAAGTATTTTAGGATTTGTAAGCCAAGAAGAAAATTAAGGCTATTATTCAGGTATTCAGATAACAAGAAAGAAAACAAATTTTCACTAATGTTTTATCAGTAAAATTTGAAACATGACAACTGAGTATCATTTCTTTGTAATAAAGATCTACTAACGAGAGGAACAGAGTTCTTTTGGAGGGGAGAATAAGCCTGCTTCTCCCTCTCCCACTCCCCCTGCTTGTGTTCCCTCTCTTGCTGTTGTCTCTGTCAAATAAAAAAATAAATAAATAAAAAATAAAAACATTTCACTTAATTAGGATTCACAGTATTTCCTATCAAAATAGATAATGCTGTTCATCCGGTAATGCTGATCTGTAATGAGCTTGTACATATTTTATCTTTAAAAATACCTTCTCGCATACAGGGGTGGTATGTGCGGTGCCTGAAATCCTGGAGAGCTCAAGGGCATCGCTGCGATGCCGCGTGCACCAAGCAGCCGTGTGAAGCAACAGAGCAGCCCATACAAACCGCCACGACGACGCAAGTAGGCTGCTGTAGCAAGGACAGCCCTTCTGTATCTTCTTACAGTGAACGAGTGGATGCAGCTGTGTTCCAGTAAAACTTTATGCACACTGAAATTCGAGTTTCATTTCATTTCCACACGTCACAAAATACTACTCTTTTTATTTTTTCTACAACATTTTATCATGCAAAACCCATTTTTTTTAACTTCACAGGCTATATAAAAATAGGCAATAGACCAAATTTGGCCCACGGACAACACCTGTCATATGACAGAGAAACTGACCTTTCAAGTTTCCTGCCTTTTAAAAGCCAAATAGATTTTTTTTTTAAAAAGATTTTATTTATTTATTTATTATTTGAGAGAGAGAGGGTGAGAGAGAGAGAGAACACGAGAGGGGAGAGGATCAGAGGGAGAAGCAGACCCCCCGTTGAGCAGGGAGCCCGATGTGGGACTCGATCCAGGGACTCCAGGATCATGACCTGAGCTGAAGGCAGTCGCTTAACCAACTGAGCCACCCAGGCGCCCGAAAGCCAAATAGATTTGATCAATGAACTTGGTGTCTTATATTTTAATAAAGAAGAGTCCCACTAAAATTTAACAAGCCAGAATTTGCAATGAAAACATCAACATGTTAAACTTTTAATTCAAAGATACATCCCATTTTATAACAGCTTTTTTAAAATGAGACAATACTAGGCTTTAAAAATGTTTAATGAACTAAATAAGGCCCACCTTATGTAGAAACCTGACTGTAAACAGGGCATGTGCATCATTTCTCAGCCTTCAACAGAACTCTTCATAAGGAACTTATCAATGATTCACCACATTATGGTATTTTTGTTCAAACAACATTTAATAGATCTAAACTTGAGGTAACACAAAATATACTACATAGTATTTTTTGAGGCCAAATCTAAAGCCACACATTATCTTTCCCAATGCAGAGAACTTATCACTGAGCAAGTTATTAGCAAGAGTCACATATTTATGGTGCTAAATTATACCCCAATCACCATGCAGTTAATTTTACACTATTCAAATTGGAACACATTTTGTCATTCCATTGAATCCAAACAGTTCAACTGACCCTCTGTTGTGGCGACCAAATCTCACCTCTAATGAAAAGCCAAGAAAAAAAAATTAGTAATGAAATCTTTCCAGAGCTCCAGTTAAGAACTTCTCCCCTGGCCTATGTGCCCAACCCCCTTTCCCTACTAGTAGAATGTGAATTCTGAAAGGTAGGGTATGTGTCATTCATTAACCTGGCATCTCCCACAGTACTGTTCAAAGCGCTTTGACTATAGGTCATGCTCAATAAATGAGTGTGGAACCGCAAGGAACTGATGGAATTATCATTCACAGAAATGAAAACACGGGGGTTAATCACCCTACTTACGGTTCAGGTTCCACGGTGACAAGAGGCATATCTCTTCTCAGTAAAAATCGGTTCTCAGGAACTGGAGGAATCTCCTCTGGGCGGACCACAGGCTTTTCTCTTTTAGCATTTGAATCAACTGACCTTTTTTCATTGGTATCACTCCTCTCTGAGTGACTTAGAGAGAACAAAGCATGCCACCAATTAAAATGTAAAATGTTTGCATTTCAGATAATATTAAAGAACATATAAAGCATGACCACAGTACTAAATACCACAGTACTAAATTCTGCTATGAAAATTGTCAAATGATCCTAAAACTTTTTTAAGTTTCAAGGATTTTTTTTTTTCACCTGCAAACACGTAAATCTTTGCTATGAAATGTCTGTGCTACCCCTAGAATAGTCAAATTTCAAATTAAAGTCCAAAAAATATTATCCTTTTTCAACAATAGGTTATAAAGCTAAGTTTACACAACTGCACATGCTTTCCCCATCAGGGTGTATGTGTTTTTTTTTTTAGCTTAAGATTCCCCTGGTGTTTCACGCTTACCCTTTTGGGCTCATTATATGTTTATTCCTTGGCTCTTCTGAACTGCTTGCTTCCTTTCGTCTCTTTTTAGAATGTTTAACTTTTGGCCGCCTCCTACGTTTCCTTCTTCTGCTTCTCTCATGTTCAATTTCACTTTCTGAAGAAGATTCTGAAGAGGAAGAGGAATTGGAAGAGGAATCCGAGTCTTCTGAATGAGTTGGTTTCTTCCTTTTTTTCTCAAAAACTTTTAAGAAATATTAACAAGAATATTAATACTGGATTTCAGTGCCTACCGTTGAGAGTAAAACATGTGACTACCTAGTATCATAAAACATGCTTTATCAACAGAAAACTAAAGACAGAATTTAAATAAACTTTTCTTCATGTTGATAATACAATGTGCTGCTGAGACTGTAAGGTAACAAAGCCCTTGCCTCATGAGGCCTATATTCTAGTTGGATCAGGCAAGAAAATAAGTAACTGCATAATATGACAAATAGTTAAGTGCTAGGACAGAAACACAAAAAAAGCAGGGTAAAGGGAATAGAGAAAGTCAGGGGGTAACTGAAAATTACATTTGAACAGAGACCTGAAGGAAGTGAGGTAAGGGGTCATGCAGATACTTGGATGGAGAGTGCTGCAGACAGTGGGGACAGCCAGCACAAAGGTCCCTGAGTGCTTGGCGTGTGTCAACGTGGCTGGGAGGACAATAAATGAGGGGGAAGAGGTGAGAGAAACCGCAGAGCAGACTGCCTTAGGGACCAAGTAAAGACTTTAGCTTTGGCTGACTAAGGGAGCCCTTGGAGAAGATCACTCTGGTTGCTGTTAAGGACAGATTAGAGGATCAAGAGTACAAGCAAGGAGACCAATCGGGAATTTATGCTGAGAAAAGATTATAGAGAAGGACAGAGGTAAACAGGACAGGTATGAGGCTACTGTAATCGTCCAGGTCTGGACAAGGCTGATAGCAGGGGGAAGTATAAAGAAGGGAGATTTGATAAGATTTCTACATGACTTGGATAGAAAGTATGGTAAGAAGCACCGGGGCTATTGCCATACAACTTGTATAGTTTCCTCCACTACTAAAATCCAGTAAGTATGTTTAAGTTATAGTCTTCAACATGTTTTACCTATATCCTAGCTCCCTCCACTCCCCAAAAACCCTTACCATCTTTTGTTGATTTTGTGGCAAGCACCCCACAATCAATAACTCGCACATCTGCATAAGGTCTACTTGCAGCATCCGTTTTCAGATTTTCAATCTGTTCGATAACTTCAAAACCAGAAATAACTAATCCAAAGACGACATGAACCCTGTCACAATACAAATTCGAGAAGGAACTGGTTTGATCCCAATTAAGCCATAAGCAGTAATCACAACTGTTACAAATGACATGTCTACAGACCTCAATAGAAAAGCAAAGTGTCTGATGAATGAAACAACTAGAAGGGAATTAGAACTTGAAATCTGCTTCATAAAAGGAACATACAACAACAATTACTCAAATTGAGTCTTAGTTTTCTGTCTAAAACTATTTCTTTTTTATGGTAGAGTCAGAACAGTCAGACTGCCCTTAATACTCAGAAACTATTGTTACAGAGTCACTCAAGAGAGCACGACTGGGAGGTCTATCCATAGGCCCAGATAAAGACCCCATTCAATGACATGACAGCTATGAGGTCTCAAGACGGACTAACCTGTGATCCTTAAGGAGGGGCCTGGCTTTGAGAGATTAACCCAGAGATCAAGAGCACCCCCTTGAGGTTCACCCATAATCCAACCTGTATTGGACTGGCCACCCAAACAACTCCCCAAGGTAATAAAATGTCACTCTTACCCATCCAGGTGTGGAGCAGGTTTTGTGGTACTGTGTAAGAAACATCAACACAAAGATGGCAAAAACCAGGTGTTCAGGTGAACAGAGCAGAAGGGTTTTAAAGCACAGCATGTAGAGAACAAAGAGGTAAAGATAAAAAGATAGGGAAAAAGTTAAATGTGCTATACATCTAAACTTAAAAACCTTACAAACAGCAATAGTAGCCATTTTACTGGTTAAAAAAAAAATCACTCAAGATTAGAACAAATTACAAAGTTGTATTTATTTCTGCAATATGAAGACTATCCTTATACATATGTATGAAACAACTTTGAAATAGCATAAAAATACCTTAAAATTAAAGTTATTCTCGAATCCAAAACAACAAAAGCAAAAACAAACTCAAAATTTATCAAGATAATTAAAGAGAATAAAAAGTACTATCATTTGCCCTAAGGAAAGAAAAGTATGATCAATACTTGGCCCCTACACTTAAATGAGTTCTTCTATTTGTTATTTCTCATACTGAGTCAGTCTGCATCTTTTAGGCAGGCAGATGGAGGTAGGCCTTAGGAGTCCTGTTTTCAGAACTTCCTGCCCCTCCCACCTAAGGTGAAGCTCTGCCGCTCACAGCAACCCTAAAAATGCAATAGGGAGCAAACCTTCCCTTTGTCAACACTTCTGACATGGTAAGTAATGATGGATAACACTACAGACACTTTACATTTCTATGGCCCAGAAAATGCCCAACCTGCTTCTACAGTCACGATCTGGCCGATAGTCACTCTTGGGAAGCCTATGGGGTATATTTGGTTAAGACATTTCGAACCCAAACTGGTTGTTTCCCTTAGCATTGTCACAAATCTTCACAATATGTGAATTGCAGTGAAAATTCAAAAGCAGATAACTAGACTCAGAAGGATGTACCACCAAAATCTTAGTTTGTAAGAATGAGAAACAGAAGAATTTGAGAAAGAACACTGGCTATCAGATCATGCTTAAAGCAGTCAACTGTGCTAGGAGCTCCCATATCAATTTTTATATTCATTTTAAGGCAATTCTAAGATACGTGATTCAACAAAACACAATTTTAACCTTCACAACAATGTTAAAAATCATTATTCTACAAGGAATGGTAGCATTTATACTTACATTAAGAATATTCAGTTCTGTAAAAGCACTACAGAATTTAATTTTAATAAAAATTGTCAATTTAAGAAGTTCCAGAATTTAAAGCAATCCTGAGTTTTAAAACCACAAAGTCTCAAATTCTCCTTAGAAGACTGAGAAGTTGTAATTCAAGCCAATATAATAGTAAAAATGAGTAAAAACAGAAGAAAAAAAGACAGAAAATCTGGCAAGCAGGTGAGGAACTAATGCTTAAATAATTAAACTAGCATCCGGAAACTACTTTGGATAATAACTTTAAGACGGAAATGTGCTTCCCATATATATAAAACTTTACCAAAGCAGGCTTATGATAGGAAGATATGAGTACATATGCTAGACAATGATTCCATTGTATGAAAGATGTAAGAGGTAAAATTTGTAAAGATAAAAATGTCCTACAATGTTAAGGGATTGATTTCAAATACGTAGCAGTGAAAACAAGGAGTGGTTTATTGATTAGGTATATTCCTCCTCCTTCGTTGATCCTTTCTCTCACAACTCTCACATCTTTTGGGGAAAAGCCTACAGATTTTTCTAAAACACACAGAACCCAATTCAGTTTGCCACACTGGCTAATAGGAGTCCTGTAAAAACCACCTGATGGCAAAACTCTGGAGCAAATGGTGAGAGATGAGAACACTCTAGCTAACTGCAGTGAGATAGCAACATACCCCTTGAGACTCAACTGGAGGATGGAATCACTACGTTTATGACAGATTCCAGTTTTGTTCTGAATTCAAGTGACAACTGAAGACAAAAAAACTTGGTCTTTCACTGCAACAGTGAAGAAAACAAATGAAGATAAGTACAATTATTGCAGGGGCAAATTTCAGCTGGCCTGCTGTGCCTAAACTGGTGTGAATAATTAAGTCCATCACTTGCATCCTCAATTCAGGAGGCAGAAATACAAATGTATACTTAAATCGGGTTAGACTACATATTAAGAATACTGAAAGTACCTTAACAAAGAAGCCCCTCGGGGTTCTCAGTCTACATTCCAGGAGTAAAAATAACAGTGTAAAGCAGGCATACTGGCACTAGGCTGACACCAGACATGGATAAACAGAGGACACTGCCAAACGGGCAGGCAGAAATGATATACTTGGTCCAAACTATTCAATCCTACTCAACCAGACAAAGAGATCTCATCCCACCAACTCTTAACTGTACTGATCTTTCAAAACTACACAGTGGTAAAGACCCATGCAGTGGTGACACTCAATAAATTCAGACCTCACGGCCAGAGACTACCATAAATATTTAAGTTTATACATGCTTATGAAAACATACCTAAAGGAGAAAGAACCACAAAGAACATTTCAAATTATAAAGGCTTTCAATATTTTCACATTTCCATTTTCTCCTGTCACTTAGACACTGATTTTCCAGTTTCCTCCACCCCCTGAATGTACTTTAAAAATATATGCATAAGGATTCATTTAAACTTCGTAAATCCTAGACATTGAAAAGTGTCACTGTTACTCCAAAAAACAATCTACATTATTATACCATTATCAAAGAAGCTTTTAGCCTTATACAGAAATTAACAGTTCTGCACTGAAATGAAATCTAAACCATTATATACAATACACCCTCTTCCCTGCCCTCCCCCAGAAGAGGTGTGGAAACATGGTGGGAAATGTACTTCCCAGGATTAACCACGAACAATAAAACACACTTGTTTTACATGTATTGCTGCCATAAATCAAGCAGAAAGTTTTTCTTAAAATGGTTCAATGCACATAACAATAGGATTAAAGAGATAAAGGCAAAGAAAGAAAAAGAGAGCCTTAGAGTAATGAGACATTACCTTTGGAGCGCACGGTGTAACACTCTTTCTGTAAATTTTACACAAAAATGGCAAGAAATAAATTGTAATACACTTTTAAGACAAGACTGAATCTATGTTTTAATATCAATATAACTTTGAAATTAAATATTTTCAAGTTTTATGCAAAGCAAGAAAGCTTTTTTAAAATGGAGGGCTCTAAATTTTCTTTCACATAGGATATGTATGTAGAGACGAACTATGCTTAAGAAAAACACTGTGGTGAAGGTGGGAATCTGCTCAGAGCCTTAATATTGTTAACACTAGAGTGCGAGTAACCAGTGTATTTCGCTTTGCAAATCCTACAAACTAGCTAAGTCAACCAACATCTTTCTCAAAAAAAGAGTAATGTATCCTGAGTACATACATGAATATAAAAATCTGAATGCCTTGGAGCAGTTACTACCAGTGGAAAGCAAAAATGTCAATGAAAAGGACTGAGTTAAGAGAATTCAAAACAAAATTTAAGGGAACTTTCTCTTCTTTCTTTAGTAATTCACTTCAGGTAGTTAAAAATCTTTCATGTGTCTACATTTGAAATCTTTTTTTCATCACACCCAACAGACCACTATTAGGAATAAGTGAGCAAAATTTGGACCATAGTTTCTGTTCGACACTTCTATAGTTGTTAAGCCCCCGAAAATAATAATAATAATAATAATAATAATAATAATAATAATAATAATAATAAAAAAACAATAAAGCAGCATGACTAGAATTTTTAGGATCTTCTCAAAGGATAAAAAGGCAAGAGATGAAAAGTATAAAAGTATGCTATCAAATTTTGGCCAAGATACTTGCTTTTCCTGCCTAATCTCTGATTTTCCCCATTGTAAAAAATTTTTTTCAAAAAATACAGTCTAACCAACTTTAAATCTATTAAACATATCTATATACTCAGACCAAAATCCATATTATATATAGTGGACAAAATTCTTTATAAAGGTTTCAGACTATTAAATCTTGAAATATTTAAAAACAAGCTTTAATTTCTTATAAAGGCATTGATACATGAATTACTGTCAAAAAGAATATGATGTTTCAAATAATGTGGTGTATTCAATGAATGTTGTAAAAAAAAAAAGTGACTCCAGGTGTAAAGTAGTATGAACATAAAGATAACCTCTTTCTGTCTAATGCAGCCTTGAACATGCAATTTTTTCCTTCAACTCCTGAAACTACCACACCATCATGGAAGAGGCACCAAATGATAGTGAGAGACACAGCTTGTGTAAGGGCCATGGAAACTACCCAAGCCATGTTACAGAGCTCTCCCTATGTGTTCCAAAAGTCACCAAATAGAGAGCTTTCAAAAATTCAGCACTAATGTTAACATAATATACATCAAACACCACTAGATACAAAATTCCTTCCATGCTAATACATATGTCACATAAACACTAAGTGATATTAAGACTGGATGTTACAGATGACACTTGATACTCAGAGAACTTGGTTTATGGTTAAGTTTCACCAACATCTTTGCTGATGAAAAATCTTGCAATGTACACATAAAGATACTACCCCCAAAAAGGAAGGAAAAACTAGAACCTCCCAGATTATTGACACTTACTAGCATTTCTTCTCATACAGATTCATGAATATGTGGAGGGAAAACCATTTCTGCCCAAATTTACTTTTGCTACCCCAAATTGCAGCATAGCTTTATAAACCCCTTAACACCAAACCGGTCTTCACCTCCCCTTGCTCTGCTCTGAAACGATCGGCACTTCTCTCCCACTCAGGTGAGCAGCCATTTCTAAGTCTGGTTAGGACATATCCTGGAACTACTTTATATTTTCCTCCCACAGTCCTATTTATACGTGTTAACACTTTTTGTTTGAAGTTTGACTTTTCCACATTATCTTGTTTTCTTAAATTTTTATAATTATCATGACCACTGACAGTGGCCAATGACAGAGACTGTTCTCCAAAGCTCTGCAGGTCTTTCTACTCCATGGCTGTACATAAAGTGGCACAAACCAAGCGAAGGGAGACAAGTGTACCACCACGTCAACGTTCTGTTCGCAGCTGATGAAGACTGCTGCCTAATTTAGGCAAATGAGCCTGAAGCTTCTTTGCAGCACCTTTCAGACTGATGTAAATTAGGCAATTACAACTACTTTCCTTTAGGCAAGACAATGTTTGCACACAAATCATTCCACATATTCAGAAATCAAGGATCAACCTACAAAACACTTTCTTCCTTTTATGCCCAAAATTTCATGCCACATTTATCTTTGAGAATGGGACAGGTACTTCATAAGCCAAAAAGGAAAGACAAACTAACTCAAGGTAAATAGCAAATAAAACTAGAACCAAGGTCTCCTGATAGCTAGAATAGTAGCTCTAACCGAAGAGATAGTTATTTAATACAAAGCTATAAACCACCTAATCTTTTTAATGACTACTTCATATAATACCTTCTTTATCTTGTTGATGAATGTATAGAAAAACAATGAAAATTAGAGAATTAACAGACTGTTATTACTGGAAGCCAAAGGAAATGAAAAATGTTTCCGTGTGTCATTTTATCTTTGCATTATTTATACAAGGAAAAGGTTGGATGAGATGATCTTGAAATCCTTTTCCACTCTAAGACTTTATAATTCTATAGCTTTTATTATGGTTTCTTCCTAGTGTTTGGCTTCAACAAATAAATAATAAAAAGAACAAAAAGACTAAATACTGAGTTAACTTGGTTACTATTTTGGTTCCAGGTCTTTGAATTCCTTCAAAAATATTTCAACATGAACAAACCATTATTTCCTCAGTGAATCATGGGGACAGTATCACTTCCTCCATGTTTCTTGAGCAGTACTATTTCAAAAAGAAATAGTAGGCCCCCCAAAGCAAAATCATTATGACTGATACAGCAGGAGATATAAGCAGTTACTGCAAAAATCATGAATGGCTTTATAGAAGAAAATCTGGTTTTTACATGATTGTTACATCCAAAGAAAGCAATATGTGCACAATTATGTTTAATAAAAATTATGTATGCCTTAGGAAGGGGAGGTTTTAAATTCTTCAGTAATGAAGACAACAGTTACTGCACAAAGCACAAGAGTCCCTGAGGAATATTTTGCAAATACAGTAATAGCACCAAATTTACTCCCTGGGAATGACAAAGTAGTAGATTTAGAATATGAACTACAAATATAATTGTGGAAGGATGTAGTAAAAGTCCTTGTTAAGCCTATAAAACTGGACCTATCAAGGCAGTTCTTGGCATTTTCCCACCCATTTTCACACTACCCTTTCCTGTCTGGAACGCAGAAGAGCTGTTTGAGGCGCCCCCAGGAAGAGCTGTGGTGAGAGGGAGAAGCTCAGTACCACCCTCACCACCCTCACCACCCTCACCACCCTGGGGCGGCCCACAGAGGGCTCCGCCACGGCCCGCACTCGCAGCCAGCCTCAGCTTTGAGAGTTTAGCTGGGATCACAGACACAACTTGAAGATAGTACATTATACTTTTGCACTACTTCCAACTCCAAAAGGATTTGGGCTTGCAAGACAGAGATTTTCAAAGATTTTTCTTTTTATGGGCCATCATCTCCATTTCCCCTTTCTATAACAGAAAGGAAGTGTTTTGTTTAGAAAGGTGAATGTTAGTTTTATTTTATCCTTCAACCGTGGGGAACCGGTACTTTCAGCCAGCACAAAAAAGCACATGCCACAAAAATTTCTTTAAAAAAAAGACAATTTTTTTTTGCATGTACAAAAACACTAAAATACTTCCAAGACTACTTTTAACTGCAAACTCATTTCCAGAAGCAAATTTCAACTAAAAGTAGAAAATTTTCTTTCAACGTAAGTTCAGAGTGATTTTAGTGCCATTCTACAGTTAATTATGAAAACAAGCTTAAAACTTTTAATCCTAATTCACGGATGTTACAATTTTCATTTGGCATTCCTTGCCAAAAATAGCAGTCCAGTGTAAAATTAAACTATGTAGAAACAGCAATGGCCGTAATTTTGATACTAAGCATTCCTACAAAAGACTTAAGCAAGTACTAAATAACACAGAAACAAAATAAATTTTTTGAAGGGACAACTTTGTCATATACTGGATGTTAATTAATGTATGTACCTGCACACCAGTTTTTACTCTTCACGTTTGATTAAACAAGCTAAATGGTATGTAACAATGGGAAGAAGCTGCTGCTACCTGATAAATTTTAATGTACTGATATAAAAAAAGGAAATCTAAAAGAAACTTTAGAGCCCTCAGATGGTAGCTTCTTGACCAATGAATTTCATTAGTTTATCATGTTCACAGTTCAGATAAGCTTAAAAATGGAAATGGGAAACCTCAATCAAAGAGTAAATAGCTTTATATTAAATTACTATAAAGGAAGTTTTTCAAAATATTTCCCACTATTTTTTTTTGGCCCTTAAGAAGGTTAAAGAAAGAAAAATACCCTAGTAGAGAAGTATTAATAACTACTGCTCTATGGGATCACAACACAATCTAGGAACAAATTTTGGTCTTCCTTTTTTCCTGCACAGCTCCAAGCACTGTCATCTTCCATCAGCTTTCCATTTTTAGGACATTCTTAGGAACAGAATGCCCCTTATCTGAACTTTATCAGATCATGTTGGAAATCTATTTTGCAGACAAATTTAAAATGTGAGATTTATTTTACATGAATAATTTACTCCTTTAAAGACAGGGAAGCGCCATTCATACTCGTCCATTCAGAAAGATGACAAGAACTTTTTCTGGCAAACCATGAATAAAACATTTCTCCAACATATATAGTACAACTGTAGAGATTTACTTCTAATCAAAAGCATTAAACTTCATGCTAGCTAATTATCTTTCCTATTTTAAATCCTGGGATTATAATATAAATAGGTTTTAGAGTAGCTTTAGATAAGAATATAACTAAAAATATAACTAAACCAAGTAAGGTTTTGGTTGTGCCTGTACATACATGAAAAGGTGTTTGTTTTTTTTAAAAAGCAAATTTTAGCATTCTGAAGTTTCCTGAGTGCTAATCTCATAAATTTTGGTGGAAATGACAGCAATATTGGTTTAACTCAATTATGCATAGAGATCTCAAGAGATTTAAGTTTTTACAATGCTGATGCAATAGCAAAGTCACTCATCTCTGTACAGTATCAGAAAATAATGGTACCTCTCTCAAATTAGCTCAAAGAGCAACAATAAGAGAAAAAGCAACCACACAACAGTTTACTCAAAACAACTGTTCTCCAGGCCAAGGGCACATTAGTCCTAGTCTACGAACAATTTTTAAATGCTGATCAATAGTTTATATTCCAATCTAGTTTTGGTAAACTGAGCCCCCAAATTTGTTAAGTCAAAGCCAATTTCCTTTCCTAAGACGACAACATACTTTGAAAATAATGTACATCTTCAAGTTACATCTTTTAAGTACCATTCTTCAAAAGGAGGATATATGCTGAACGCTGAGGCGGTTGTTAGAGCCTACCAGGTTCTGTAACGTTAGAAATTAGTAACAAAGTCCAATTTGGCAGAATTCTAGCATTTAAACTTGGTTTAACTATACCATCTTTCTCATGAACAGCGCTTCTCTGTTTAAGAAAAGCTCATCTCTGAATTATGCCTACTCACATGAAAAACTGGGAACCATTGGTATGTTTCCCTCGATTTGCCATTGACAAAAGGAACGCTCTGTCATGTTTGAGAATAAAGTTTTCATCTGTTTGAAGAAAACACAAATTCGTCAGTCTCCAATTATAAGCCACTTTTAAAGTGTAATGTTCACAGTAATAACTAGAAAGCAAAGGATGAAATTCCTCTTCTGGTCAGTATAGATACTTGTCTGAATATTTAGAAAAAAATTTTTTTAACTAATCAAATAACAAAAGCATAAAAAGATCAAAAATACTACTTAAAGCCTTGGGGAAAAGAACATATATTTAATGCTTTATACAAACAGCCTTAGAATAGTCACTTTTAGTAGTAACATACTTTGGCTAAATGATATGTAAACTACGTATTAACTTTAAGGGAAAACCAGTAAAGAGATTTTAGAAAAATCTCTACAGTAAAGCTCACTTTCTTCAACTTTCCAATTATCTTGCTTAATGCACTATATATGGGAGAAGTTTAATAATCTTACGTGCTTAATTTCTATATGGTAAACTTATTATTCAACTGTATTGAAGCTAGACTATGAGAGCAAAAAACAAAGTTACAATTTTAGTTGTAAGGATGTACATAAATTAATGTATATAGACTCCTAATAGATAGGATCAAAAATTATCTAAGGAGGCAAGTCCCATAAAAACAAAAACTTAAAGGGCAAAATATAATTTTAAGATACACAAGTATCTGCCACAGGAACAACCACATTAAAGTGGCCTACAACATTAGTTTCAAATTGCTACAAGATGATAGAACCAGCTAATGATCTGCTTCCTACTGGTTCAAAGGAAAAACTGTTATGAAGATCACTCAGAGATTATTTTAATTCCAGCAAATACCTTCAAAACTAATTTAAATTTCCTTGTAACATTCATACAAACAAATCTTTCTTTAGAACAAACAGAAACATAGAAAACTTTAAAAAATGATTACCTTGGGAACAGGCTTCTGAAAAAGAGTAGTAATCCATTTTCCCCCAAAAGAAATATAAAAGACTATTATAACACTGAAGCTATCATGGCATTTAAATCTAGTAAGATTGGATCCCATTATAAATCTCTGCAACTGACTTTTCTAAGGCTTTTTGGGGCAAGTGCAATAGTTAGAGACTTATGCAAATGCTACTACTGTAGGAATAAAACACAATCATATAGTTCTAGTATACAAAAGAAAACATACAAACCTCTGAGGAAGTAGGAAATACCAACTTTTATTCAAAGAAATTGCTTGGTTTAGGGGGAAAAAAACATAACTAGATTTTTTTCCCTGATGTAGAATAACCCATTGGGAAAAGAAAAGAGATAGAGATGCATGTATGAAATAGTATACAGAATTTTCCAATTCTTCAAGCAATATTAAGAAATCCAGCCACAACCTAACCCAGGCTGTCCATAAATTTATTAGGAAGGGTGCAAGGGAACAGAATTGGAGTTTGTGTTACTGAGCTTCGTTCTCTTACCTTTTCATTTTGCAAAAGACCACATTCTCTATAAACAAAAGAATATGTTGACAGTTTTAGGCAGGAAGATAGGAGTTTTCATGTATATAGTTGCCTAACCTCCATGCTGAAAGTCATGTTTAACCATAAAGTTAGCCTTAATTAATCTTGTCAATTAAAAGTTACATATTACAATATATTTTATCCCCAAGTTCATGCAAATAAAGTATTCTCATGCAGCATTAGTTTCATGCAAAAAGTGAACTATAAGTAAACCTCTCCTCATTAAAAAGTACATGATCAAATTTGCTTTAATATCAGAACTGAAACAAAGGACCATAAAATATTAAGCCTTACCTTTAAAATATCCACCATAAATTGATTCTCCGCCTTTTCCATTACCTGCAAATAATGAGTTACATTAAATTATAATGAAAATTAAAATATATTAATACATATAAATTACTTTTTATGCTTTCAATTTGCTAAAGAAGCTAACACCTTGTAATTGTTATAATCAAAATTCTACAGATCTTCAATTAACCTCATCTTGAAAATAAAAGTCCAAAAAAAGCCCATTCCTATTTATAATAAATACTATTAAAAATTATCTCCATAACCCATTTATTTCAAAAAGTAATCACACCAACAAAATTCAGAAGAATAAAAATAATCCAAAAGTACTTGGCATTCATTGTAAGGGAATTCACCGACTATTTATATTATTATTAAAAGTACATAAAAACAAAATACATTCTTACTCTACACATCTACTCACTGACCATTTAATATTTATATCATACTGTGACATAATATTTATAATGGTATAATGAGATAGCTCAAGAAACTGACTGATGGAGTTTTTAAAAGTGCAACTTTTAGCTCTACCTTCGCTGAAGTCCCCACCCTGAATCATGAAGTTTTTAACCACACGATGGAATGTAGAACCTTTGTAACATAACTTCTTCCCAGTTGTTTTCCCAAGGCCTTTCTCTCCTGAAAAAAAAAAAAAAAAAGAAGTGAAATTTAGCTACAAACATCTTTCCATGGAAAGAACCATCCAATTAGTCCTTTGTGAAGTCCCTCCTGTGTGTTGGCACTGTAAGAGATACAAAACATAGGGCAATGAGGCAACACACAAACTAAAATAAGTATCAAGCAGCATATAAATGTTAAATTGTGTGGCATAGACTCTACATGCAACAGGAGAAAAGAAGGATTAGAAATGGTTATCACTCCAGTAAAAGAGGACAATCAAGGAATTGGTTCAAAGATTGTCCATGTATTTAACTGTATCTTACTTTAAAATAACATTATAGATGTTTTTCTTATTTTTTTCTACTTTTAAAAAATATAAATCCAATTAAAGATAAAAAAGAACAACCACATTGTGTTTTGTCTATCTTCTAATCCTAAATTTCTTGTGAATCTGGAATGCTAAATTTGTTTAAAACAATGAAATTTAGAATTTATGAAGTACAATGTTTAGAGATGACTTTATTACACACAGTAGTACTTTCTTTTTTTACTTTTGAGACCATTTCTTTGTCCTTTCTACCCTTTAAGAAATGCTTCCCTGATTTCCTATCGGTGAAAATAGTATTTTTTAATGTGCTAAACTCGTTTTACAGCCAGTCACTTTTTACAGAAAACATCTAACTGTTAAGCAAGATAAAACTATAAGCCATGACTTCTCATTGGAAATAATTTAATAACTCATTTACCTGAGCATAGGCAAAGGAAGTTTTTGCATGTTTTTGGACATATGTCTGAGAAGAGCTGAAACATAATGCGACCAACTGAAATAAAACACATAAAAAAGAAAGTAAGCAAGATGATTAAATATGCCACATTTTATATGAGAGAAATAAAGTAAATAGAATTAACAAATTGAAAGGTCCATTTTTGTAATTTAATTTTTCAAAAAACTTAACAGGAAAAAATTTAACTGAGCAGTACCAACTAACAAGAATTCCACTCTATTTGTTAGTGTTAGAATTCATAGGCAGCCTAAGCGGTTTCAGACCTGAAACTGTAGGATTTTAAGTGTCTTGTAAAGGGGCTTTACATTATTATTATTTTTTTTTTGTCAGAGGGAGACAGTGAGAGAGGGAACACAGGCAGGGGGAGAGGGAGAGAGAGAAGCAGGCTTCCCGCTGAGCAGGGAGCCCAATGCGGGGCTCGATCCCAGGACCCTGGGATCATGACCTGAGCGGAAGGCAGACGTTCAACAACTGAGCCACCCAGGCGCCCCAGGGGCTTTACATTATTAGATCCCTTTTAGTACAGTTACCTACCTGAACACTATTAATTTGCTTTAAAATATTCTCGATAATAGTTGTCTAATCTATGCTTGAGGCCCTCCAGTGATGAGAGCACATCATATCACAAGACAGTCATTGTGGCCAGTACTGTTAGAAGAAAGTTCTGTCCTCTATATCTAGCTTTCTTTATGCAAGAACTATTTAGAGCCAACCTCCTGAATTGCCACCCACAACTAAAACTCACATTCTATTCCCTGAGAGAGCATAAAGAGAATAGTTTATGGTTCCTAAAAAATACCAAAAACACACAAAACAGGCAAAAAACATACAATACACAGGAAATGATAAGGAGCAAGCCTACAAATTTGATTTAACTATGCCACAGAAAAGTGGCACAAACTTTTTGTTCTCAGGACTCGTTCCAACTCTTAAAAATCACTGAGCTTTTACAATGTGGGTTATATCTATTGCTATTTACTGTATTATAAATTAAAACTCAGAAATTTTTAAAACACAAGAATATAGAGCACACATTCTATCAGCTGTCAGAGTGGTGACATCATTACATATCGTGTAATCTCTGGAAAATTCGACTTGTGAATGAGAGCGCAACAGACAAATTGTATTATTACAAAAGCAGTTTTGACTTTGCAGACCTCACGAAAGGTCTCAATGAAGTAAAAGATGATATTCTGATTTACAATGATATTCTGATTTACAATCACTTTCCTGAGTCCCCTTTCCCTTTATTCTACAGAATCTTTTCCATCATGAATGAACACTTTTATTTACTCAAAGGGACTTATAAATAAATCAAAATTAACTGTGGACCAAATACAAGTCATTTTCAGCACAGACACAAACTGATTTGATTTACTCTCTATCACTAAGAATTGAATTTATTCTTGGCCCAGTCAGTCAGTTCCTCTGAGGACAAAACAAAGCTACAAAGCTACTACATAACAGACATCCTTAAGGGATAAAAAGTGGAATAATGGCATCATATAAGTCATTCTGTCTATAGCTTCAATGGAGCCAAATTTTAAAGCAATTTCAAAATGTTTTAGCTGATCTTTATATCTAAAGGAATGAAGAAAAAGATAGGAAATTAGAATTTTAAAGATATTATTTATTTTGTGAGAGAGAGAGCACGCAGGTGCTATTTTATAGAAAACAGATACTTTTTTGAAAATATTCTGATGTATAGTCTTTAAAGAAAAAAATAAGTCCATGTGGTTCAGTAGTTTACTTATTTTCAAGTGATAGCAGGCATTAACTGTGATTACAAAACATTGAAAAGAAAAATGTAAACTACAGTTACTTAAGGAAAAGGCAGAATAAATTTGCAGAAGAGAAGATTCTCTGGCTCCCAAATTGATGAAAAAAATGACTATGATAGCAACCCCATTTCCCAATTGTAAATGCCTGAGGTTTACCGTCTCCTGTAATAAGTTAACATGCTCTGCTGATGCCTCTTCAGAAACTGATGCTGCTTTTGAATGAATGAATGAATGAATAAGATCTCGAGGAATATTGTTAACGCTACTTACACTTTAGTGGGATTTAGTAATCTTTGTTAATCAGTCATTACTGTCAATAATATTATCTTTTATATATACTAAGATTTCTTCCAAGGAACTACCACTGTGCCAATAAATACACTGCTCTATAACTGTATAACTAAAATCTTAAATTGGTTTATGTAAGCATTAGTTTGTGTAAGCATCAGTATGGTGTTTTCAGGGCAAAAAATGTATGATTAAGGACAAAAATGGCAGAGCGGAAATGGCTTCTGACTTTAATACCAACATACCAACACACAGATCCTTAAAAATAGCCAAGACAGGGGAACAATACAGAGATTACTCAGGTAGCATCAATACATTTTTAAACACTGGCACAGCCAGGAAAAGCCAAGACACACCTATGTCATGTTGTAATCCTCACTTGGCCACTAGATGGCAGGAATAAAATTAGCAAGTACCCAGAATCTGGGTAAAATCGAACATCACCTTTCAATAATATTATTGTTTCTTGTTCTTAGAAACAGCTGCACTGGAATTACACACACAGTAGTGAAAAAAGAGACATATATCATGGACATAAAAGATACAGTAGTTGGAAAAGTGAGCACTGGTTGGGAAAAAAATTTAGGAAATGTTGTACTACACAGGGCAAAGAATATCACATATACAATTACAAGTAAGGGATGAGGATTAAGAACAAAGGTATGAACAGATCATAGTGGGTAAGCAGAGAGCAAAATCTAGGAGGAAATTAAGGACTGGGTGTGCCATTTCAACAAAATCAGGCCATTTACCCATTTAACTGAGATCCTCCCCATGTTCAGGTTGTCCAATAGTATATAAGACACAGTGCTTATTTTGGGGAGCTCACAGCTTAGCTTGGAATAACAGATACAAATTCTTAAACAATGTGATGAGTCATCAGTGGTATGAACAAAATACACTTACATCCACCCTAGGCCTGACTGACGCTGTGTGAGGGCAGAGGGATAGGGACCGTATCTGTTTTACTCATCATTCTATCCCCACTGATTTGTACAGTGTCTGGTACATAATAAGTATGCAATAAATACTTGAACAAAAATAAGAACACTTAAAACCAAATTATTCAGAGATAGGGATTAACAAAATATAAACAAAGGAATACCTAGATATACAGATAAAAAGTATTCATTACAGACCAGGAAAAGTTATTACAAGTGGCATGACATCAAGACATAGCTTCATAAAAGCCATTTTCAGAGGTATAAAGGAAAAGAATCCTTTTTGCATCCAGGCAATAAAATCATGTCACCTACAGGGAAAAAGAAATTAGGCTGACTTTTGACACTTTACATTAGAAACTGAAGACAACAGAATACTGTCTACCATCTTAAAGGGACTGATATGCTGTGAACAAAGAATTCTATATATAGCAAAGGAAATACATTAATTAGATTTTATCCTGAAAAATCTATCTGAAGGGCACCTGAGTGGCTCAGCCGGTTAAATGTCTGCCTTCGCCTCAGGTCATGATCCCAGTGTCCTGGAATCGAGCCCTGCTCAGCGAGGAGCCTCCTTCTCTCTCTCTCTCTCCCCCCACTCTCCCCGCTCATGCTCGCTCTCTTTCTCTCTCTCGTTCTGCACTCTCTCAAATAAATAAGATCTTTTTAAAAAATCTTATTTGAAATATAAGCCTGAGATATGACTCAAAGAACTAATGAGAAAGGCTATTGGGAAAAGAATGGCATTGAGCACTAATCCATTACAACACATAATTAAACCTATATAACTATAGTAATTATGGTTACAAAATATAAATGTTACAGCTATTGGGAAACAAAGTATGTATTGGTAAATTCTTTTTTGTTATTTTTAAGAACCTTCTAAAAATGTTCTTTTTCTTTTGAATACGCAATGTTTTCATGATCCAAAAATCAACAGCAGAAAAAAGTAAAACGAGTGAGAAGTCTTATTCCCACTTCTGTCAACAGGTCTGTCAATACTTTCATTAATTTCATGTGTATGCTTCCAGTCTTTTTGTACACACAGGCAAATATTGATATATTCTTATTTTTCTTGTTTTAAAAAGATAGCTAAGTTTGCTAAGAGAGTAGATCTTTAAAATTATTACAAGAAAAAAATGAAGATATCACACAAGAAAAAAAATTTAACTGTGTGGTGATTAACAAGACTTCCTGTGGTGATCATTTTGCAATATAAACACATATACTGAATCATTATGCTGTATACCTGAAACTAAGATGTTGTATGTCAATTATATCTCAATTTTAAGATAAAAATAAGCGGTTCCTTGGTTAAAAAAAAAATAGGTAGCATGTTAGGCACACTGTACTATACTCTGCTTTATACACTTAATGAATATATCATGAAGATACATATCACAGTACATTAAAACCAACAAAAGGGCGTAGAGTTGGTTAGAAAAAGTCCATTTCCTGATTATTTCACGGTGGGAGTCAACAACAGGTAGGGGAAATATGGTTTAGGAATACTTAAACATGTAATTCACCTGCAGAACTAAAAATATATTAAACATCTTTCAAATTACTGTGGCGGAGCAACCCACAGTAAAAAGATACAAAACAAAGAAAAGCAAATAGCAAGAAAACACAAATAAGATTTAAGATAAGACCAAACAGCTCTATAATTTTTTTGGCACATAGAGCTTTTTTCATGACAGGTCAATCAACACCCAGCTAAGGTACCCTGCAGATAGTACCAGCAAAAACTCAAGAGAATTTATTGGCTCTATAGTTAGTTGACAAGGATACGGGCGGAAATCAGAGAATCAAAGAACTGTAGGAACCAGGATGTCAGAGTGAGGGCAGATCTTAGAGCTTCCAGTTCTCAAAAGGCAAAAGGTTCTGAATACCACTTCTTTGTCCCAATCAATGCATGTTACAGCTCTGAATAGTTTCATTAATGATTAGATATATTAATCACTCAAATGAAGATAAAAAAGCAGTAAGCAAACCTAAGAAAAATATTTTAAAAAGCTTTTAATGAAAGTACAAGCAGAAATTAATAACTTAGAAAACAAAAATATTAGACTTGATAAATAAATTCTGAAGCTGGCTCTTTTGGAGGAAAAATAAAAAGGAATACCAAAATATAGGAAAAAGAATTATAGGAAAGTATGGATTACAACTCCATGCTGGCAGAGACTAAAAAACAGAGCCAAGAAAGAAACGAAAATGCTGTTAAGTATCCATCCAAAAGAGCGTTGTTAAATAACTCTTCATACTGAAGTAAAATGTCTTCTCAACTGTTTCACGGCACAGCAAAAGATGAAAAGCTTTAACAAATTTTATGAAGCAAATTAAATTGATACCAAAGCCTAGGAAAGATGATATAAAACTTTAAAACCCTACATACTGGGGCGCCTGGGTGGCTCAGTAGGTTCAGCATCTGCCTTCGGCTCAAGTTATGATCGCAGGGTCCTGGGATGGAGCCCTACGTTGGGCTCCTTGCTAAGCAGGGAGTCTGTTTCTCCCTCTCCCCCTCTGCCCACTTCTGCTCTCTCTCAGGTAAATAAATAAAATCTTTAAAAAAAAAAAAAAAACCCTATATATCAATCTCATTTTTTAAAAGATACTATCAAATATTAGGAAATCTGGGGCGCCTGGGTGGCTCAGTTGGTTAAGTATCCGACCCTTGGGCTCCTTCCCCTGTAAGCAGGTGTGTGCGTGCTCTCTCTGTCTTAAAACAAATGAATAAAATCTTAAAAAAATAAATATAAGGAAATCTATTAATTTATCGAAGAGAAGGAAGAACTCTATAAATATCCTAAGACAAAAAGCAAAAGACCATTTGATGAAATTAACATTCATCCCTTAACATAAACACAAGAATTCTCAGACATCCTTCAAGTCAACAGCCAGCATTATGTTTAATGGTGGAACATTAGTACAGCACTAATGTCATTAAAGTAAGGAACAAGTTAAAAGTGCTTGTTAGCATCACTACTGTCTAATGCTGTTCTAGAAACTCTAGACAATGCAGTAGACAAGAGAACCACATGAGAAGTACATATATCAAAGAGTAAGTTTATCATTATTTGAAAGACATAACTGTAAATCTAAATAACCTAAAAAACAAACTGAAATATTAACGGCGACATTAAAATTGTTAATATTTACCTTATGATCAACAAGAACTAGTAAAAAAAAGGTAACAATTAAAATCACATTCACAACACCAATAAAAAAAATTCTAACTACTTAGCCTTAACAGTGCAGGGCTTATAAAAATTACAAACCTCTGACAGGCATAAAGGCAACCTGAATAAAAAGAGAGGCATACCTTGTTCTTAGACAGGAAAACTCAAAATTGTAAATGTGTCCAATTTTCCCTAAAGTGACCTATAGTCATTTAATTGTAACCCCCCAAAAGTAGTGAGATTTCTAGAAGAATTTAACAAAATGATCCTGAAGGTTGTCTGAATGAACATGCAATGCCCCTCGCCCCCAGTACAAACAGAAAATTAAAGACACTGTTACACTTCACCCCAATTACTTCTGTAAATACTCCTAAAAAACAAAGATAATCCCCTACCTAGCCCCAATACCATTATCACACCACGTTAATAGTGATTAACACCACAGTCTAATACACAGTCCATATTCAAATTTACCCAATTGGCTCCACCTGCCCTTTATACCTTTTTTATTTTTTTAGAGACGAGACAGCACACACGTGGGGATATGGCCAAAGGGAGAGGAACAGAGAGAATCCCAAGCAGACTCCCTGCTGAGCTAGGAGCCTAACATGGGGCGCAATCTCACCACCCTGAGGTCATGACCTGAGCTGAAACCAAGAGTCAGAGGCTTAACTGACTTTGCCACCAGGGCTCCCCTATACCTCTTTTTTTTAAATCCAAGAATCTAACCACAGATTATGTACTGATTTGGTTGTCATGCCTTGGTCTCTTTTAATCTAAAACAGTCCCCATCTCCATCCCCCCCCCCCCCCTTTTCTTACATCCCATCAGGAAGCACAGGTCAATTTGACACATTACTGGTAATGCTGAAATATTAGCCAGATCTCTGTTATAAAAGTACTTCCCCCCACTTTTACATTAATAAGTGGAATGACATTTTGAAACTTAAGAGCATACCATGTTCTATAACACTTTTCACCTAATGGTTTGGCCACTGATGATCCTTTCCTGAACCAATCATACTGAGGGTTGCAAAACGTTTCTTCTAATTCCATCATTTCATCTGTATTTATCCAATTTGAATTCTTCTGTTAAGAGCTTCACCCACCCATCCACCCTATGACAGAGTTATTAACAAGACAAAGCCTGGGTCCCTGACATCATCAGCCTGGATCTGCTGGGAGCCATGTAAGAGGAAACTTCTATCTTAAATTTAAGTCCCCATTATTTAGCCTTTATGTTTAGCAACCATCACCTTCATATATTCTAACAATACAGATATTTTCATACGATGGTAAACTATATAACCACTAGAAGTGATTACATAAAGCTCAATTTATTAAAACGGAAAAAAGTTGAGAACATGCTGTTTAACAGAAAAAGGCAGGACCAGAATAGTATGTAGCGTATACTATTTTTTAAAAATTGTGTAGAACCAGTATACAGAATTAAGATAAAATGTTCAGAAAAGGTTAGTTGTGATTATCTCTGCATGGCAGGATTTTAAGGCAGGTTTAACTTTTTAAATATTACTGGAATTTTTATAATGAGCATGTACTATTTTTACTGACAGAAAAAACAATGAAGGCCTTTTCAGCTTAGAATGTGCCAAACAGATGCAGCAAGGAGTTCAGATCACATAGTTTAGAACTTGCAAATTAGCTTTACTGATTGTAATATTCCTTTCTTTCCCTAATGTGTCATTCATAAACACTGGCAATCTCCATCTTAAATCTTTTTTTTTTTTTTTAAAGATTTTATTTATTTATTTGACAGAGAGACAGCGAGAGCAGGAACACAAGCAGGGGGAGTGGGAGTGGGAGAGGGAGAAGCAGGCTTCCTGCCGAGCAGGGAGCCCGATGTGGGACTCGATCCCAGGACCCTGGGATCATGACCTGAGCCGAAGGCAGACGCTTAACGACTGAGCCACCCAGGAGCCCCTCCATCTTAAATCTTACATGTTTAAAAAAACATTTTTAAATTGGTGGTTTGGAATACGGAAAACATTTTCTAACAGAAACAATGTTATAAGTGGTGATTAAGTTCTGAGGATAGCCAAGAAAGCCTATCTGATCCATAATTCTGATGTAATTAAGCAAATAACTAATAGTATTAGCTAAAATTCTAGGAAGGGAGGAAGAAGCAAAAGTTTTTAATCCCTTCCTGTATACAATGATAATGGAAGATACATTTCAGAAATACTTTTTTGTTTAAAAATTCCCTACTGCCATATCCAACCTCTTTCCTATCTTAGGTGCTCCACTCCCCAGCCAACAAATATCCTAATGCTACCCTACTCAGCACTCGCCTCAAATCTGACCTGCTCTTCAAGGAACTTCACAATACTACCCCTAGGTTTTGCACAGCAGCCATGGTATAATGGATAAGAAAGAAAACCTAGGCTAGAGCCCTGGCTTTCACAATTACTAGCTATATGATCTTGGATCAATCAGTCCCCCTGACAGTCTCCTCATCTGTAAAATAGATATAAATCTTACATCATAATATTGTGTGGACTAAGACACCCTAAAAATATATGGTATTGGGGCACCTGGGTGGCCCAGTCGGTTCAGTGTCTGACTCTCAATCTCAGCTCTGGTCTTGATCTCAGGGTTGTGAGTTCAAGCCCCAAGTTGGGCTCCACACTGGGCATGGAGCCAACTTTAAAATACACACACACACACACTCACATACATATACTAATATTATCATAGCCAAGATTATTACCAGGTTTCAAACACAGTTGGCTATTAGTAATGTGACTTATCAGAGGCCACCTATATAGAAATGAGCAGAGCCAGAACCAGAGCCTGGTCTTCTGAGTCCTCATCCAGTGCTCTTTCCAATATACTCAGCTGTCTTCCCAGGTTCTAACATCACTGACTTTCCCTTGCCCCAAACACAACTCCCAGAGTGGCTCTCTGATTGAGCAATTAAAGAAAGCAGTCTTGCTGCGTAAGTTCAGGTCATGTATAAAAAACAAACCTTCCCAGAAATGACAGCATTCTTTAAAAGGAGACACTTATTTGCCCAAGTTGATCTTATGTACTTCAGCATAAAAGAACTGCAGTTTGCATGTAACAGTTAAGTGGAAACTTTCAGGCTCTCTGGGAAAGATGATTGTCTTGGGGCAGAAGCTAGGTACCTTTGGTTTATTCCTGCTTTTCAGTCTCCTTCTTCAACTCCCAGAATCAGACTTCTAAAAAAAACACCAAGTTTTTCAGGTGGTGACAAGAGCTAGGTAAGAGTAGGGGGACAAAGAGCAGCAGCTGTACTAGTTTGCACTGTCTGCGTTGTCTGTTTGGGTCACTTCCAAACTACTAGTGTCACTGCAGTTTTGTGATGAAAATGTCAAGGTCTTCGTATTAACTACATTACCTATGAGGATCCCTTCTTGGACCTTAATTTAGGGACATAACTCTTCCCTTTTCCCCATCATATTGGGTACCCAACCTGAATACAGAGATCTACCCTTTTTAGCCCCTCTACTCACCCAAATTACCTAATTAAGAATAAGTCTTCACTGATTTGTGCAAATCTGTAAGGACTGCAAACAGGAATTTGGGATTTCACCAAATAGCAATCTACTTAAGACACAGTCTCTTGGAACACAATGAAACTAAAATAGGGGGTTACCTGTAGCAAGGCTTACAGTCAGGCATTCACAGCTAGTGGTTTTGAATGCAATTTTTGAGATAATTTTTTAATCATTACTTCAGTTCTAGATAACTTTGTCAGTCACCCAAATCTTGCCCTTTTTAGTCTGACCTTTTTTCTGCCTATTTAAAGATATCTTTTTAGTTTCCATCTGCTTTCATTCCCAGTAAGGTGTTTACTGAACACCTGACCAGTTGCGTAAGTGCTATATGTTCTACCAAGGGTTCAGGCTGAAAGATATATTCTGGGAAGCTTTAAGACTACGTACACGATGTGCAAAACACAATTGTAAGGAATGGTACTGGACGGCTAGTTCATACCACTAATGTCAGAATACACTTGGCAACAACACTGACAGATAAATACCAACAAAGGTAGAAAAATAACAGGAAAGCACAGGGATTCAGTGTGGGGGCGGGTAGGGGTAGGAGGTACGAGTTAGACCAGGAACAGCCATCTTACGTTAAAGGTAGAAAAGGGAAAAAAATGTGTGTATATTTCACTTGGGGTTTTGAGGAAGAGAAAGGGGAGGGAAAGGAAGATGCTATGACATCAACTTTCTCCTCTCAAAGTCCCCATAAAAATCCGTGTCTGCCTTCAAAACCATCCAGTGAGGTCTGGTGTTATAAGTGGATTCTTCAGGCGCAATTTCTAAATGAATGAATGAATGAATAAATAAATAAATGAAAAAAAGGGAAAGAAACCACACCAAACCCTCTTGCTTACAGAAACCTGAAAACAAGCCTTTTTCCTAAAATGTAAACAAAAAAGGCCTTATCTACAAAGGTCTGTCTAAATAATACCTTAATATGAAAGCCCTGTACTTGACTCAGTGCACATGCTCATGTTCATTCACATACAATAATTAAAGCAACTTAAAAAAAATAGGTCAGATACCATGCTAGGTTCTTTACAAGTAACAGTCTGCTCTGCAAATAACATGTATCATTTAAAGAAACATTGCATTATCAAAAATAACATATAAAAAGAACTGTTTCTATGGGAAAACAGGAGTTGAGGGACAAGGGAATTTAAGGTTTCAGTAAGAATGATTTTTTTGGGCGCCTGGGTGGCTCAGTCGGTTAAGCGGCTGCCTTCGGCTCAGGTCATGATCCTGGAGTCCCAGGATCAAGTCCTGCATCGGGCTCCCTGCTTGGCAGGGAGTCTGCTTCTCCCTCTGACCCTCCCCCCTCTCATGTGCTCTCTCTCTCTCTCAAATAAATAAATAAAATCTTTAAAAAAAAAAAAAAAGAATGATTTTTTCATTAAAAGTATCACTATTATTAGGCATGTTTTTAGCTATAAGAGTATACTGTAAAACTTCAACATCACTGTGGAAATCCTACAAATGATCACACTTCACTCTGTTCCCCCTTCCCCAGCGCTATCACTAGCATAGTCCTTATTGTTTTTCAGATTAGTCGGGAAAGACGAGAATAACTTAGAAGAGCAGTGCTGCTCAATTGCCCTTGCTTCCTACACACTAGCTCCCTCCCTTGTTATCTGATTATTATAACACAAATCGTAGTCTGCCTAATTAAAACCATGCTCCTTAATTAATCCATGCCATCACAATAAATTCATGTTACAAAAACACAATCTGGAAGATAGCTGCTTGTATTATTTTACTCTTCTTCCCAACAACCTTACTACACGGGCACTACTACACTGGAGTCCTTCCTATTTAATTTCTGAGTATATAAAAAGGGAAGAGGGGTGCCTGGGTGGCTCAGTCGTTAAGCGTCTGCCTTCGGCTCGGGTTGTGATCCCAGAGTCCTGGGATCGAGCCCCATGTCGGGCTCCCTGTACCGCAGGGAAGCCTGCTTCTCCCTCTCCTACTCCCCCTGCTTGTGTTCCCTCTCTCGCTGTCTCTCTCTCTGTCAAATAAATAAATAAAATCTTTAAAAAAAAATTTTTAAAAAGGGAAGAAATCATCTAAATAGTGCAGACCACTGCATCCAGTCACTCTATTCACAAGCTCAGGACCAGGGTGAGATTGAGATCGCAAATACATTTCTCCTGTTCCCTCAGTACATATCAGATCCCCACATGCTTCACTCTCAAAGTAGAAACTATCTTAAGTATGATGAGTCTAATGTTTAAAGGGAAATTTTGAATATAAGCAAATTTTGCTGTGCTATCTTTAGGACCACATTAAGACAAAACTGATAGTATTTCTGTTCTACAAAGAGGTCAGGTGGCTTGCCCAAAGTCACAAGCAGTACTCCATTTTCAATTCAGTTTCTTGGATCAATGAAGTAAAAACACCAATTTCAACAACATACCCATTTTTATCTATTTTGATGAATTGCTAGGGTTTTATGATATTGCTCTGAGGCCCACATAAAAAAAATTTCCAAAGTCAAGCATTCCTCTAAAGAAATACCCTGGTTATCACTTTTGAGAACAAACTTCGGGGCACCTGGGTGGCTCAGTTGGTTTTCGGCTCAGGTCATGATCTCAGGGTCCTGGGATCAAGCCCGGCATCAGGCTCCCTGCTCCTTGGGAAGTCTGCTTCTCCCCCTCCTTCTGCTCCCTCTGCCTGTGCTCTCGCTCTCTGTGTCAAATAAATAAAATCTTTTTTTTTTTTAATATTTTATTTATTTATTTGACAGAGAGAGATACAGTGAGAGAGGGAACACAAGCAGAGGGAGTGGGAGTGGGAGAAGCAGGCTCCCGCGGAGCAGGGAGCCGGATGCGGGGCTCGATCCCAGGACTCTGGGATCATGACCTGAGCTGAAGGCAGTCGCTTAACCAACTGAGCCACCCAGGCGCCCTCTAAACACTTCTTATTCTCACTTTCGGTACCTACCTCACGATGGAGGAACGAGCTCACCCACCACCCGCTGAGCAGCACTTCTCTAGAGCATTTTATACCATTTGCTCTTGCTTTTTCTTTCTGCATGTGCAATTTTTTCTGAACAGTCATGGGATCATGACCTGAGCCGAAGGCAGACGCTTAATGACTGAGCCACCCAGGTGCCTCAAATAAATAAAATCTTAAAAAAAGGAAGAAAAAAAAAAGGAGGAAGGGCACTGTATTCCTCTAAAATATCAATGTCCTAAAAAACAAACAAAAAAAGGTATAAAAATGGAGGATAAAGTGACATGGCAGCTAAATGTAGTATCTGATGCTAGACTAGATTTTGCATTGGAAGAGAAAGAATGCTATAATTGACTTTTTAGGCCCAATCACAAAAATGGAAGGAATACAGAGATGGTAGATTTAAAGTATCACATCAATGCAAATTTATAAAGTTGATAACTACATTGTGGTTATGTAATAAATATCTCTATTCTTAACAAATGTGCTAAGAAAAATACACTGAAGTATTTAAGAGTAAAGAGCCATGGTGTAGGTAATTTACCCTCAGACTGTTCAGAAAAAATTGCACATGCAGAAAGAAAAAGCAAGAGCAAATGGTATAAAATGTAAATGGGTGATTTATAAAGAACAGATGGGTGATTTTTACTAATTTTATTTTTCAACTTCTTATAAATGTGAAATAACAGCCACACGAAAAGTTCAGAACACCTATAGATAAAGCCCAATGCTTGCATTCTGTGAAAGCATATAGAACAGCAGTTCTCAAACTTTTTGGTCTTAGAACCCCTCTAGGGCACCTGGGTGGCTCAGCTGGTTAAGCGACTGCCTTCGGCTCAGGTCATGATCCTGGAGTCCCAGGATGGAGTCCCGCATCGGGCTCCTTGCTCAGCGAGGAGTCTGCTTCTCCCTCTGACCCTCCCCCCCTCATGCTCTCTCTCTCTCTCATTCTCTCTCTCAAATAAATTAAAAAAAAAAAAATTAAAAAAAAAAAAGAACCCCTCTATATTCTTTTTTTTTTTTTTTTAAGATTTTATTTATTTATTTCAGAGAGAGTGAGAGAGCATAAGCAGAGGGAGCAGAGGGAGAGGGAGAAGCAGACTTCCCAGTGAGCAGGGAGCCGGATCTGGGGCTCAATCCCAGGACCCTGAGATCCTGACCTGAGCCGAAGGTAGCCGTTTAACTGACCAAGCCACCCAGGCGCCCCACCCCTCTATATTCTTAACAATTATTGAGGACCTTAAAGACTTTTTATATAGATTGTATCTATTGATATTTACTATATTAGAAATTAAAATGGAGACACTTTAAGAAATAGTAATCAATTTTCAATAAAATAAACTCATTATATGTTAACACAAATATTTTTAATAATTTATATTTTCAAAATTGAACAAAAAGTTTTAATGTGTCATTATTTTACATTTTTGCAAACCTCACTAATGTCTCATGTAGCAGAAGACAGGTTTTCTGACTGCTCTTGCATTACAACTACTGTGTCATCACATGTCCTGGAACCTGTGGGAAACCACTGCGGACTGACAGAATGTGAGTGAACAAATGGGTGTTTGACACCCTGGGGTCTCATGAAAGCCAGCCATCTTGCAATTTGAAAACAAAAGACCTACACCATTTTGCTACTATAATGTAGTATATCATAACTATAATTTACTTTGAAATACCTTACATAAACACTGATATAAAAGAATCATGAGTTTTTAAATTAAACCTTAACCAGAAAGAAATACCCTCCAAAAGTGAGAATCAAAGGCCACACCTCAGAGATGGCTACTAAAAATACTTCTATCTTTTATCTCTCATCACCCAGTGGCTTTATAATTAACAACATAAAAGTTAGAAATGGGTTTTTACTGGTAAATTAGTGATGTTCAGAATTAGTGATATACAGATAGAATAAAAATATTTGGAGATACTCCATACCCTTGTATTAACAGGACAAATGAATCTGGAGGGTCACCCATCAGAGTAGAACCTGAGGCTGGGTCCACCAAAAAAGTCCCAAGTCTAGCCACATGTTTAGAATATTCTGGTGCCTGACAAACATTTGCATGACAATCTTCAAGAGCAGGAATCTTTCACATAAAAAGTGCTTGGAGCACTAAAAAAAACAGAACTGGGACTTCATCAAGCTTACAGAACTGGTTTTTATGTGTGAGCATACTTGCTTGCTAATGTCTATGTATGGCAAAATGTGACTTTTGGTGTACCCTGGTAGCAAGGTTGTGATAAATGCAATCTATGGCCTCACCTAACTTATTGGTGACTCCCCGATATGTACTTAAAAATCCCCTAATGGCCATTCTTGACTAACCTGGCTTAAATCAGTTTACTGGTAGATATCTAAAACCTGGTTCCTTGGGCTCCAATTTCTTAGTACAAGGATCTGAATGATAAGGCAAGGAAAAAGGGAGCTTCTGAGGCACCAAAAGAGGGAAAAACAAGATTACCACTTCATGCCCACCCTGGGAGGTTCTAACAACACTAGAGAACATTTAACCAGAGAAGGGTGAGTCTTAGAAAAATGAAGCTGTCAGTGAGGATTTCATATATACATGTACTTCCAAACTGGGTATCACATTTCATACAAAAAGCTAATGCATTCAGAAAACACGAACTTATTTGTAGAGACAATGAAAAATGACTGGCTAATTTCTGCCAGCTAAAATCTTTAGAAATTTATAAGGAATTCTAGGTTCAATCAAAATGGAATAAATATACTCCACCCTATCTTTTTCACTGAACGCAACTAAGAAACCTTGGACAGGAAGCATGGAACAATTACCTAAGGACTGAAAAATAAATGGAAGCAGGCAGACTGGGGAAGTAACACAAAAAAAGCCCACCAAATTCGTAATGAATTTTGTTTTCCTACCTTATCTTGTGGCTCAGAATCAAAAGCAATCTGAAACCCAGAATTGCACTGTGGGTACAGAAAGAGCTCTGAGGAAAGCCTTGTATTTCTAGGGATCCCTACAGATGACAGTGAACAAGGGAAATCTCATTTTCTTTCTGTTCTTTCCATTCTCTCCCATTCTAGCTCCTAGGCAATTCCACAGGGATGGTGGCAAGAACAGTGGTGACCAGGCAAGCAGATAAAACTTCAAGGCAGGCAAAGAATCTTTCTGACTAGAGGAACTGTGCTCCCAAGAGCATAGGAAGAATCCCTGCTGCTCTTTTACTCTCAATTCTCTTGCCACTTAGCCTCAGAGACCGACACAGTTGTAAGAAGGACATGGCAGAGTAAGGACACTAAAACCCTGGCTTTCTGGCCAGATGACCAAAAAAGGGAGTTCCTAAGGGCCAGAATATATTGGGGAAATCTCAAAGAAGAGGGAGCTCCCTCAAAAAAACAATCCCATGGAGTATGAACTCCAGGGCTTATCCATGCATTATGCATGTGTGGATCTGACTCTTAACAGCAGAAGGTGGTTGCCAGCTGAACCTAACCAGGCTGTCTGCCTGCTACAATATCATCATCACCATCATCAACAGTGAACATTCTCCACGGGATTTTAAACTAGACCCAGGGTCATGTAACATAATACACAAAATGTCCAGGATACAATTCAACATTTATCGACTTTTAAAGAACCACAAGAATCTCACATTCCTTACGGGAAAAGACAAAAACAGCAACTCTATGATAATACAGATGCTGGAAATGTGTTAGACAAAGACTTTAAAGATTTTATTTATTTATTTGAGAGAGAACATGAGAGAGAGAACAAGTGCGGGGTGAGGCGCAGAGGGAGAAGCAGACACCCCACTGAGCAGGGAGCCCAATGGAGGGCTCGATCCCGGGACTCCGGGATCATGACCTGGGTTTAAGGCAGACGCTTAACTGACTGAACCACCCAGGTGCCCCTAGACAAAGACTTTAAAGCAGCTATTACAACCATACTACGTTAAGTACAAATACTCTTAAAATGAATGGAAAAACAAAATCTCAAGCAAAACCACAAGGAAAATTTTTTTTAAAGATTTTATTTATTTGACAGAGACAGAGAGTGTGTGTGCAAGCAGGGGGAACAGCAGGCAGAGGGAGAGGGATGTGGGGCCCCAATGTGGGGCTCAATCCCAGGACCCGAGCCGAAGGCAGATGCTTAACCGACTGAGCCACCCAGGCGCCCCCCACAAAGAAATTTTATTATTTTTTTTAAAGATTTTATTTATTTGACAGGGAGAGTGACAGCAAGAGAAGGAACACAAGCAGGGGGAGCGGAGAGGGAGAAGCAGGCTTCCCGCTGAGCAGGGAGCCCAATGCGGGGCTCGATCCCAGGATCCTGGTATCATGACCTGAGCCAAAGGCAGACGATTAATGATGAGCCACCCAGGCACCCCCACAAGGAAATTTTAAAACAAAAAATACAATGGTCAAAATTAAAAATTCACTAGGTGGGCTCAACAAGACAATGAAGATGACAGAGGAAAAAGTTAGTGAACTTGAAGACCAATTAATAGAAATTATCCAATCTGAAAAATAGAGAGGAAAAAGACAGAAAAAAAATTCAACAAAGCCTTAGACTTGTGAGGTAACATCAAAAGATCTGATATTTGTGTCATCAAAGTCCTGGAAAGAGAGGAAAAAGAGTGCTGGACAGAAAACATATTTGGAGAAACAGTAGCTGAAAATGTCTTAAATTTGGCAAAAGACAAAGATTCAAGAAGATCAGTAAACCCCAAAGAGAATAACCAAAGAAATTCACACCCAGACACATCACAATAAAACTGCTGAAATCTAAAAACAAAGTAAAAATCTCAAAAGCAGTCAGATGAGAACAACACATTACATATGGGGCAACAACAATTTGACTACAGATTTACCAGAAACCATATCGACCAGAAGGCAGTGGAACATTTTTCAAGTGCTAAAAGAAAGTAATTGTCAACCCAGAATTCTGTAACTAGTAAAAATATCTTTCAAGAATAAACGCAAAGTGCCTGGGTGGCTCAGTTAAGCATCTGACTCTTGATCTCAGCTCAGGTCTTGGTCTCAGGATGGTGAGTTGAAGACCCTCACTGGGCTCCATGCTGGGTGTGGAGCCTACTTAAAAAAAAAAAAAATAGAAGAAGAAGAAAGTCAAAGTAAAATTCTCAGGTAAAAAAACCAAAAACCCAACGAAGAGAATTTGTTTCCAGATCTGCTCTAAAAGAAATGCTTTAAGCAAATTCTTCAGGTGGAAGGGAAATGATACCAGAGGGAACCTGAGACTTCAGGAATGAATAAACAGCAACAGAAATGTAAACATATGAGTAAATAACGAGAGTATTTTCTTCTCCTCTTAAGCTAGTATGTGTGATGTTTGAAAGCAAAGGCTTTCAATGTTTGCAGATGTAATATATATGACCAATACAACATAAGGTTGTAAAGGTATATTATATGGTGGGATGGTTTCAACATTTCACCTGAAGTGGTAAAATATTAATTCTAAGTACACCGTGAAAAGCCAAGTATATATGCTGTAATCTCTAGAGTAACCACTAAAAAAACTATAGAGAGATCATCAAAAAAATCAATAGAAAAATTTAAAATACTAAAAAATATTCAAATAATCCAAAATGCAAGAAAACAGAGAAATCAAAAACAAATATTAGACAAATCCAAACAAACAATAATTGCATTAAGTGTAAATAGCCTAAGTATACTGAGTAAAAGACAGATTATGAGAATGGGTAAAAAAAACAAGATCCATCTATTTACCGTCTATAAGAAACCCACTTTATTTATTTAAGGTTTTTTGGGGGGGGGGAAGGGACGGGGCAGAAGGAGAGGGAGAGAGAGAATCCCAAGCAGGCTCCACGCCAATGCAGAGCCCCACATGGAGCTTGATCTCACAACCCTGAGATCATGACCTGAGCTGAAATCAAGAGTTGGACACTCAACCAACTGAGCCACCCAGGCGCCCCAGATTTTATTTTCAAGTAATCTCTACACCCAACGTGGGGCTTGAACTCACAACCCCAAGATCAAGAGCCTCATGCTACACCGACTGAGTCAGCCAGGCGCCCCAAGAAACCCACTTTAAATATAAGTTAAAAATAAAAGGATAGAAAATGACCTACCACATAAACACTAACAAAAGAAACAGAGTAGCAGTATTCATATCAGACAAAGTAGGCTTCGAAGCAAGGAAAATTACCAGAAATAACAAGGGTCATTACATAATGATAGAAGGGTCAATTCATTAGGAAGACATAACAATCTTAAATGTGTATGCATCCACCTAACAAAAGAGCCTCAAAGTAAATGAAGCAAAAACTAATAGAACTGAAAGAAGAAATAAATCCACAATTATCAGTAGAGACTTCAATACTCCTCTATTGGTAAACAAGAGAACAAGGAGACAAAAAATCAGCCAGGATACAGAAGAACTGAACAACACTATTAGCCAAATGACTCAAATTGACATTTATAGAACACTCCACACAAAAACAGCAGAATATACATTCTTTTAAAGTGCACATGGGAAATTCACTAAAACAGAACATATCAAACCTTAATAAATTTAGAAGAACTGAGATCATACAAAGTATGTTCTCTGACCATAAATGGAATTTAAAGCAGAAAACATTAACAGAAAAACAACTGAAAAATATCCAAGTACTTAGAAATTAAAACACTTCTCCATAATTCATGAGCCAAAGACTAAGCCTCAAGGGAAAAGAGAAAATATTTTGAACTGAAAGAAAATAAGCAATATGTCAAAATTGGTGGGGTCCTGCATATAGAAGGAAATTTATAGCATTAAATCCTTATATTGGAAAAGAAGGGTCTCAAGTCAACAATCCAAATTTCCACTTAAAGAAACTAGAAAATGAGCAAAGTAAGTCAAAGCAAACATCAGAAAAGATACGTCATTAAAACTGGAAGAAAATAGGGAAAAAAATCAACAAAACAAAAATTCAGTTTTTTGAAATGATAATAAATATGATAGTGATAAACCTCTAACCAAACAGACCAAGGAAAAAAGACAAAGGGCACAGATTATCAACATCAGGAATGAAAGAGGAGCTATCACTACAAATCCCACAGATAAACTCACTCAAGAAGAAATAACATGAACAGTTCTGCAACTATTAAAGAAATGAAAATCTCAGTTAAAAACCTTCTGAAAAGCAATTCCTAAGGTAGTCCTGGAATTATTTCAAATAGGAACCATTTTATTCAATTCACAGAGAAAAGCTCTCTATACAGAGACTCTTCCTCTTCTAATATACACTTACACTCATTTTGTAATTCAAAAGCCTAACTTACTATAAAACATACAAATTTTCATTGATAGTAATAGAAATGAATACATACGGTGTTGTATTCAACTCAATTTTTATCAGTACTTCTTGATCTCTCATTAAAGTGGTCATTATGGCCACTCCCAAAGGATCTTTGATACTACTTTGTATTTACGTTAACTATTAACAATACAAGAAGTCAAGACTATCACTTGGCTAAGTACTCAGTGACATACTTACTAATGGTTAAATCCTACAAAGTGGGGTACCTCACTTCAAATAGTTGAAGTGATCCTTAAAAGTTGTGTAAAAATCAAGTACCTACTATTTAGATAATATACTGAAAAGTTCTAGAAATATTATGTATGAGATTGAACCATATGAAATTGCCAATTATCAACTGGTTTAACCCAGAACAGTATAAGCATTCCTTGTATGATTCAGTGTTTTAAAAGTGCTAGTCACTTCTATCGGAATGTCATTATAATGAATTACCTTGAATGCTGGGGACTGAAGTTCGTTCAACATCTAACAAACATATTCTGGAGATTTTTCATAACAAAGGTTATTTGCAAATCTAGGATATGAACATGTACTAGGAAAGGAGTACTTTACATGGCTATAGAACCTTTGTTTTACTTTTCATGAGTCTGCTATTTTTTTTTGACAGTGGGAAATAGCTTTATTTTTTATTATGTTCAATTTGCGTTTTTAATTCTTAAAAAAACATAAGCCCTGTTATCTGAAGCATGGACTCACTATAGAGTAAGGGTTAAGATCCATCAAGGCTCAAAATATTAGAAACAGAGAATGCAACAATATTTCTAAGATCACAACATTCCTTTGCTCAAAACCCTTAAATATCTTATCTCACGGTGTCAAAAGTCCTTACTATGGTCTATAGCATTTCCTGCTACTCTCATCCCTCCTCTACTCCACCCTGGGCTTCTGGCAGTTCTTCAAACACCAAAGTACACTCCCTCCTCAGCGCCTTTGTACTAACTTCCTTAGCCAGGACTGCTCCTCAAAGATATCCACGATGGCTTACCTCCTCATCTCCTTCAGATGTCTGCGTTGTCATCTCAAAACAGCCTTTTCTGATCCACATATTAGAACAGTACCCCTACTACAAGCCACTGTATTTTTTTTTTCCTTGTTTATGGTCTGCCTTCCCCAAATAGAATACAAACTACAAGGAAGAGAGTCCTTTGTTTTATTCATTGCTATATCCCCAGAGTCTTGAACAGTAGCAGGCTCTCAATAAGAATGTGCTGAACAAGATGCTGCACAAAGACTGCATATGTTTCCAACTAAAACTTCTGACACCGATACAAAAAAAAAGGGCTAAGGAAACAGTTCGGTACCCGGCCGGCTCTGCTACTTAGAATGAAACAACTACCCTTTAGAAGAAAGTATTTTCAGTAATATATACTAACGAATGGCTGGATTCCCTAAAGACGAAGCATTAACGCTAAATGCATGCGTGCTGCAAGTCTCTGTTGGTACAGAATATTTTCTTTTATCACACAAGACTTTCAATAAGTCATTTTCCCATGAACCAAGAAATTCTGGCTAAAGATACTTACGGAAAAATAGAAGTGGGAGTTAACCTACTGATATACAAGAATTAGGAAATACAGAATATACGAATCCAAACCTCACACAAGAGAAAAATACCAGAAACAGGAATTGGGAGTGTTTGCCCCCTTGGAAACACTAAGAGAGAAAAAGTCCGAGACAGACTGCACCTCTTTCCTTGGCGCCAGGGATGGTACGAACACTCAGTCCGGGGGTGCAAGGCGTGAGTGTCCCCGCAAGGGGCTTCGGAGGGCGAGGCCCGGACTCTGAGTGGGATGGGAGTGGTGGATCCCGTTCACTCTCCTCTCCCAACGATTTTCTCAGGAGCAAAGGTAGTGCTGACTGAGCCTACCCGCTCCCAAAAAGGCTTGGGGGAGGGTTGATGAGGGTAGACCCCTCCCCTTCCCCAAGGATTGTCCAGGCCCCCGCAGGAGCCCAGTCTCCCGCTCACCCGGCTCCCGGTTGATCTCGATGTCGAAGTGGCACTGCGGCCGATCCTGCGCCCCCATCGCGACCGAGGCGGCGGCAAGAGCTAGGAGAAAGGGGGAGGAAAGCGGTCAGGGCGGGAGCTAGGGCGGGGGCTGGGGCGGAGCCCGCGCCACGGTCGCCTCGCGCCAGCCTGTCGCGACACCACGGGAGGCCAAGCCGGGGTTCCCTCCAGCCCCGGGCCTCCCGACTCCCAAGTAGCGCGCACACACATGCGGGCGAGCTCTTTACCTGGTTGGCCTGCAACCTGAGCAGCTCTCCGCGAGCGGAGGAGAAAGCGCTGCCACGGCGGCAGCCGGAGCCCAACGCCACTAACGGACCACCACCCCCTCCCCCGGGCCGGCCTCCCCGCGCCACGCTAAACCCCGCGAGAGTCGGGACAAATACCGCGAGAGCACAGGCTCGAAGGGGGTGTTTAACCGAAGGGTGAGCGCGCACGTGGGCGTGTCCGACGCTCCTATACCTGATCTAGTCCTTTTTGCCCCGCCCCTTCCGCCCCCACCCCCGTTAGAGTCTGTCCGCCCAATCTGGGAGCCCTGATCACGCCTGCGCTCTCTGTTTCCTCTCGTCTCCCTTAAGATCCGTGAGTGCCCGCGCGTTTTCCGGCATCGCGACGCTTCCGTGTTATCTACACCTGCGAGCAAGCTGTAAGAAACGAAGTCGAGGTTTAGTGAACGGACGGGTCTTTTGGCCTGTTTCCCTTTTCTCAAGGCGTAGTTATGACACTCTCCTCCTGCTAGACTGTTTCACTTCAAAGGCCTTAGGTGGGCGTCCGTTCCCTCTTTGGCGTCGGCGTCGCAGGGATAGTCTTTGTTCATGGCCATTCATCTTTTGTGAAGAGTCAGTTCAAGACCTTTGCCCATGTTTTATTCGTGTTCGTCTTACTATTGAATGCGGGAGTTCCGAGTACAAATGTTTTGTTAAACAGGTGATATGTGTATGTTCTAAATACAAATCTTTTGTTATATATAATTCTGAGTATTTTCTCCTGAGCTGGGTCGTTTCATTGTTTTGATGGTGGTTTGTGCAAAGCAGTTTTTAATTGTAGTGAAGTTACTTGATCAGTTTTCTCGTATGGTTTGTGCTTTTTCTGTGCAAAGAAATCTCTGCTTACCCCGAACTCCTGAAGATTTTCTCCTGTATTTTCCTCTAGAACTTTTACGTGTAAGTTTAAGATTCATTGGAATTTTTCATTCTGGTGTCAGGTAGAGGTTGCGGTTCGTTTTGGTTTTTGGTTTTTTTCCCCTATGGAAACAGAGTAGTTTCACCACCATTTGTTTAAAAAAACTTGCCTTTTGTCCGTTGAATTACCTTGGCTTTGTGTGGTTCTGTTTCTGAACTCTATATTTTTTAACTGTTCTATGCTACGGCTACACTGTTTTGTTTTTTGTTTTTAAGTTAATTTCTTAAAACTAAAATACACACTTTTTAAATATTTTATCAAAATTATCATTTAACTTTTTAAGTGACAGTTCAGAGGCAGTAAGTAAATTTCACATTGTTGTGCAATCATCAGCATCTAGCCACTGAACATTTTTCATCTTGGAAAACTGAAACTCTGTATCCATTAAACAATAACTCTGCATTCTTTCTACCCAGCCTCAGGCAACCACTCTACTTTTTTTTTTTTTAATTTATTGTGGTAAGAACACTTAATGTGACATCTATCCTCTTAATAGATTTAAGGTTTTATTTATTTATTTGAGAGCGAGCAAGTGAGTGGGGGGAGGAGCAGATAGAGAGGGTCAAGCAGACTCCTCGCTGAGCTGGATCCCACAACCCCAAGATCTTGACCTTAGCCAAAATCAAGAGTTGGACACTCAACCCACTGAGCCACCCAGCCCCCCCTTTAACAGATTTTCAAGTGTACAATATGGTATTGTTATCAATAGGCACAATGTTGTACAGCAGATTTCTAGGATTTATAAATCTTACATAGGTGAAATTTTTTTTTTTTAAAGATTTTATTTATTTATTCGTGAGAGAGAGAGAGAGAGGCAGAGGGAGAAGCAGGCTCCCAAGGAGCAGCGAGCCCGATGCGGGACTCGATCCCAGGACCCCGGGATCATGACCTGAGCCGAAGGCAGACGCTTAACCATCTGAGCCACCCAGGCGCCCTAGGTGAAATTTTATAACCATTGATAGCAACTACTTTCACCCTCTTCCCATCCCCTGGCAAACACTCTTATTCTTTGCTTCTATAAGTTCGACTATTTTAGTTACCACATATTAAATGGAATCATGCAATATGTGTCCTTCAGTGACTGACTTGTTTCACTTAGCATAATGTTCTCAAGTTTCATCGATGTTCTCACATATTGCAGGATTTCCTTCTTTTTTTAAGGCTAAATAATACTCCACTGTATGAATATACCATAATTTCTTTATCCATTTTCAGCAGATGGACACTTGGGTTGCTTCCATCATTTGGCTGTTGTGAATAATGCTGCTGTGAAGATGAGTGTACAAATATCTCTTTGAGATCCTGCTTTCAATTCCTTTGGGCATATACCCAGAAATGGAATTGCTAGGTCATAAACTAATTCTGTTTTAAATTTCTGGTTTTGTTTTTTTTAAGATTTTATTTATTTGAGAATGAGAGAGCACAGGAGCAGGGGCAGAGGGAGAGGGAGTTGGAGAAGCGGAGTCCCCTGCTGAGCAGGGAGCCTGCCTTGGGGCTTGATCCCAGGACCCTGAGATCATGACCTGAGCCAAAGGCAGGCACTTACTGAGGCACCCAGGTGCCCCAAGCTAATTCTGTTTTTATGGGGAACTGCCGTTCTATTTTCCATAGTGACTGCACTATTTTACATTTCCATCAGCATTGCACAGGGTTTCAGTTTCTCAACATCCTTACCAACACTTGTTATTTTGTTCTGTTTTTTAATAATTGCCATCCTAATGAGCGTGAAGTAGCACACTGTTTTGATTACTGTAGCTTTATAGTAAATTTAAAAATCAAGGTCACTTAGGTAGTTTCTAATCTGTTTTTGCACCTGTGCCACCTTGTGAAGTGCAGAGACCTTCTGCACCGTCATGGAAGTGCTATCCCTGTTGGAGGTTGCCAGTTCTACCTCTCTAAAAGTACAGTATCTCTATCAGAGCAACAATCTCCTGGGTTTCACATTTGTAACCTAGGCTGAATTGAGAAGCTAGTGGTCCTGGGTCTGATTTTGCTTACACTGTTACAGCTGACCATTTATAGGTTTGGAAAAGACAAAATGTACATGCCTATTCAGAGATGAAATGGGTTGGTAAAGCTAACTTTCATACACAGACTTGTGAAAGGAAAAGAAGGGGAGCATTGCCCAGGGAAGTAATTTGTAATTACTGTGCTTTGAGCAGCTGTCTTCAGTGTAAGTTGGCTTTAGGGCTCTGGGATGAAATGCTTAATTTGGGGAGTATTTAAAATACTTTAACTCTCCCGAAATTTGTTCTTATCTTGACACTCCCCTAAAGTTTCTTTCCTGCCATTGATTATATGATGTGGGGCAAACCACTTTGATCCTGGAATTCAGTTTCTTTGTCTGCAAAATAAGCAGGATGAAATACCTTCTAAGTTCCCTCCTTGCTCAAAATTCTTTTATTCTGTCCTGTGAGTTGAAATTATATTTCAGATGATTTGAGGATAAGGTATGCTATTTGGTCTGTGGTCAAGGGGAAGAAACTACTGGGACAAGGCAGGCCTAGAGCTAACATCCACCAAAAGGATTGATACCTCCTCCCTCATCATCAAGAGTAGTAGAAAATTATCCAAGCAGTTTACAAACTCAGGCTTAATTTGGAGAACGCTTAGTAGTAGGAATTTTCAGGTAATGATTTAGAGTGGGATTATACCAGCAGTTGGCACTTCAATGGATAGGGCTCTAGCAAAACTAATCAGGAATGCTAGTGGAGAAATTTAGATGAAACATAATTTTTTAGAAAATAGAAATTACCAAAATTGACTCAAAGAAATAGAAGGCCTGAATAAACTAGCAATCATTGAAGAAATTGAATTAGTAATCCCTAATCTCCTTCCAAACAACGGTGAAGGACATTTTGCCATAACCAGATGGGAAATTTGATAATGGTCTAAATATTAGGTGAAATCAAGGAAATATACTTAATTTTGTTAGATATCTAATGAAGATAAAGATAATGAAATTTTGGTTATGCAAGAAAATGTTCTTAGTTTTTTAGTGAAGTGAAACAAATGTGGCAAAATCATGGTAATTGTTGTATCTAGCTGAGAGGTATATGGGGATTTTTGAGCTGTGTTCGGTATTTTTATATTTCTTTGCAATTACTCTTAATAAAACCAGTAAGAACAAACATAGTCTTTCCAAAAACACAAGTTCCACATTGTTTCATAGGCATATTTTACCAGACCCTTAAGGATCAATAATCTCTTCTCAATCAAAGTATTTTAGAAAATGGAAAAAGACAGCTACCTAACTTACCTTGTGATACCAACACCAAACAAAGATAGATAGGGCAAGAAAGTTAGAGACCAATCTCATTATAAACATGGATTTAAAAACCCAAATAAAATATTAGGAAATGGAGTTTAGCAGCATTTAAATTCCAAAATGTTCATGAACTAGTTGGCTTTAATTCAGGAATACAAAGATGGTTCGACATCAGAGAATCTATTTCTATAGTTCACCATATTAACAGATTAAAGAAAAGGCATATGATTATCCCAATATATGGTGTATTGGTTATCTATGTATTGCCTCTCAGCTCCTTCAATATATCTTCTGTAATACACAGTTTAACCCCAAGCAGGGATCTGTACCAAATTAACTTTTACATTTGTATAACTTAGGGAGAAGACAAAAAAGGTAAACAAAAGGAGAGAAAAGGAATCCAATGAGAAGATAACTACGCACACAGTTCTACCTTATTTGCTTACACCATTTTTTAAATAAAAGGATATCCTATATCTTAAATGGGAAATTGCAGAAAAGAATAGGTCCAAGACTGCTATCTTTAGAAAGACCTGCTTAAAAGGTTGGGCTGTGGGTGGAATCTGGGAACCTGTATGATAATCAATTTCCTACACTTAAAGAAAACTTCAGTTAAATGATTAGAGTGCTTCACTCTGCCTAAACTATTTGAGCAAACAATATGGTTTATGCTGAACACCTGCTTTCCTTCTGGGACTCTGGAAACTTGGTATGTAGCAGGCAGAGGATGCGTACATATGTGACCATCCCCCAGTAAAAACTTTGGGCACTGAGTCTCTAATGAACTTCCCTGGTAGACATTTCTCACATGCTATGATTCATCCTTGGAGGAATTAAGCTCGTTCTGTGTGACTCCATTGGGAGGGTGAAGCTTGAACCTGGTTTCCTCTGGGCTTTACCCTCTATGCCTTTTCCCTTTGCTGATTTGCTTTGTGTTCTTTTGCTATTGTAAATCATAGCTTCACAGCTATGATGCTGAGTCCTGGGAGTCCTCCTAGCCAATCATCAAACCTGCAGGTAATCTTAGGACCTACAACACAGCAACAAATATTACCAGAATTTGATAACAAAATCTATATTGAAAATCTGAAAACACATTTTTTTAAATCCTAGATTTCCTTTTTTTATGGGGAAACAAGGAGTAGACTATTTCATTTTACAGAAAAATATATATTTTGATAGAATAACATTCTCTTGCTATTAGTCAAGAACAGATGGGCTTTTTCCATGAGCGTCAGGGGAAATGGCCATAGCAGCTCCAAGCATCCATCCTTATACCCTGGAAGTCTGAGGGGAGAGCACTTTTCCTGCCAGCACCAGCGAGAAAAATCCCAGCGAGAGAGCTCATTGACGATGAGGTTCATATGCCCATCAGTCTTGATGGCCACAGTAGTGGGCAGAAACCGTGACTGATCAGCTTGGGGTGGGGCCACAGGAGAAGAATGGGGTATGGCAGCACGGAGATGGCCCCTGAGGCAATGGCTGCCTAGTAAGAAGTCTAAGAAGTCGAGTTCGATCGAGAGCTGAGAGTGGACCCCAGAGAGCCCTGAGCAGTCCCGACACTGCCGGCCTAGTTGCCGTCACACCCCGGCGGAGCCGCAGCGGTGGGGCCGGCCACAGTCACCATCACTGCAACCATGATCAGTGATGCCGAGACCCAGCAGCTGCCCGCCGCCCCGGCCCTCAGCGCTGCCTACACCGAGCCTGGCCCCAACGGCAACGCAGGGAGCAGCGGCCTGGGTGGCCTCACATCCGCGGCACCCACCGTCGGGAACAAGAAGGTCATCGCAGTGAAGATTTCAGGAACAGTAAAATGGTTCAATGTAAGAAACAGATAAGGTTTCACTAGCAGGAATACCACCCAGGAAGATGTATTTGTACACCAGACTGCCATAAAGAATAACCCCAGGGCGCCTGGGTGGCTTGGTTGGTTGAGCATCTGCCTTCGGCTCAGATCATGGTCCCAGGGTCCTGGGATCGAGTCCCACGTCAGGCTCTCTGCTCAGCAGGGAGCCTGCTTCTCCTTCTCCCTCTGCCTGCCTCTCTGCCTACTTGTTCTCTCTCTCTCTCTCCCTCTGTCAAATAAATAAATAAATAAAATACTAAAAAAAAAAAAAGTAACCCCAGGAAGTACCTGCCCCAGGAAGATGGAGAGACTGTGGAGTTTGATGATGTTGAAGGAGAAAAGGGTGCCAAGCCAGCAAATGTGACAGGCCCTGGTGGAGTTCCAGTGCAAGGCAGTAAATATGCAGCAGACGGGAACCATTATAGATGCTATCCACGTGGCAGAGGTCCTCCACGCAATTCCCAGCAGAATTACCAGAACAGTGAGAGTGGGGAAAAGAATGAGGGATCGGAAAAGGCTCCCGAAGGCCAGGCCCAACAGCACTGGCCCTACCGCGGGCGGAGCTTCCACCTTACTACATGCAGAGACCCTATGGGCATTGACCACAATATTCCAACCCTCCTGTGCAGGGAGAAGTGATGGAAGGTGCTGACAACCAGGGTGCAGGAGAACAAGGTAGACCAGTGAGACAGAATAGGTATCGGGGTTATAGACCACAATTCCGCAGGGATCCTCCTCGACAAAGATAGCCTAGAGAGGATGGCAATGAGGAAGATAAGGAAAATCAAGGAGATGAGACCCAAGGTCAGCAGCCACCTCAAGGTTGGTACCACTGCAACTTCAGTTACCCACGCGGACGCCCAGAAAACCCTAAACCACAAGATGGCAAAGAGACAAAAGCAGCGGATCTATCAGCTGAGAATTCGTCCGCTCCTGAGGCTGAGCAAATGCCTGCTTACCATCTCTACCATCATCTAGTTTAGCCATCCAACACGAAGAAATGAAGAGGAAATTCCAGCAATAAGAAATGAACAAAAGATTGGAGCTAAAGACCTTAAGTGCTTGCTTTTTGCCCATTGACCAGATAAAAAGAACTATCTGCAGCATGGGGTTTTTATTATTTTTACCTAAAGACGTCTCTTTATGTATGTAATTAAAAAAAGTAATGCCAAACTTTTTTTTTTTAAGATTTTATTTGTTTGACAGAGAGAGAGAGCACAAGCAGGGGGAGTGGGAGAGGGAGAAGCAGGCTCCCCGCTGAGCACGGAGCCCGATGTGGGGCTCGATCCCAGGACCCTGGGATCATGACCCCAGCTGAAGGCAGACGCTTAACGACTGAGCCACCCAGGTGCCCCCTTTTTTTTTTTTTTAAAGATTTTATTTATTTGACAGAGACACAGCGAGAGAGGGAACACAAGCAGGGAGAGTGGGAGAGGGAGAAGCAGGCTTCCCGCCGAGCAGGCAGCCCGATGCGGGGCTCGATCCCAGAACCCTGGGATCATGACCTGAGCCGAAGGCAGATGCTTAACGACTGAGCCACCCAGGCGCCCCAACTTTTTTTTTTTTTTTTAAAGCCTGATTTTTCTCAATACAGCTTTAAAGTCTTTTAAATTGTTTCATATCTGGTCAAGTTGAGATTTTTAAGAACCTCATTTTTTAATTTGTAATAAAAGTTTACAACTTGATTTTTTCAAGAAACTCAACAAACGGCAAGCACCCATTAATAAAGGTCTTAAATAATTTAAAAAAAATCACCTTAATTGTGGATACTGCACCCACCTTTTGGCCTTTTAGGCCAGTGGCTTTTTTCCCACTAACTTGCTTTAAAGTATGACTATGTGTTCACAAATGTCTAATCCTTCATTGTCTTTAGTGGGGAGCTTGTATGCCATCAAATTCATATGAAAAACTCACTGCAACAAGCACTTCTTGTCAGACAGGTTCCTTACTCTATATTGATCAACTTGTTCTCTGATTTCAAACTCTAAATTCTGCTGAGTCCTTGGCTCTGATGCTTTTTCTAGACACTAGCTTTTGCAAGTAGATTGGGTTTTGGTAAAAATTTTTCATCTGCTGTGGTGCTAATGGAAGCTACATTTGCTCAGCCAGTCCATCTGGGTCTACCCACCCAGGGTGTGGTATCTTGGTTGTTTCCCTCAGAAGAAGACTCTGACAATGGTTTGAGTGCAAGTTGCTTATTTGAGAAGTGGCCCTAGGAAACTCCATCTAGAGGGTGGAGAAGTGAGCAAGGAAGATAGGCAGTAAAGTGTGTGCTATTAAGCCAGCTACCATAGTGGTGATTAGAGCTTAACCCAGGCTTATTAGGAGCTCCCTGAAAGCAGGGCCCAGTGCCCTTCTCCTCTATTTTCCTCACTGTAGAGCCCAACACAAGGCCTGGTCAACTGAGAACTCATGTTATAATTGAGTTGATGACCACATAGGTGAACACTGCTCTAAAATGGACCCGAGAGAGAGAGAAAAAAACCCTGTTGGAATGAAAGGTCTTTGCATAGCTCTTGTTTCTGCCTGCACTGCTAGGTCCCTTGATGGCCACATGTCAGGTTCCTTGTTATTCATCTCTCAGCTGCAATGTTACCTCCTTGGCTCATTCCTGATTCCATAATTTAAAGTAGCCACCCAGACACTCTCCAGCACATGACCCTATTGTAATCTCTGCACAGCCACTTATTACCATGTGAAGCTTTCCTTGGTTGTTTATATATTTTTTGCCTGTCTCCCCCATAGATACAGGTTATTTATACTGTGTTGTCTTCTTTATATAAGAATAAAGTTTCCATGAGAGCAGTGACATTGTCTGACTTCCTCACTGCACAACCTTCAGCGCATACTAGTGGATCAGTAAATAGTTTTTGAATGAATGAATTTATCACAAACAGAAACGAAAACAACCTCCCTTTGGACCCTAGACTCTTACTTAAAAGATCTAGGAAGGAAAAAAAAAAAAAAGATCTAGGAAGGAAAGAAAGGTTCCCAGTGACTGAACAGAACATCTAGATTCCAGAGGAATCTGTAGGATTTTCATTGGGAAAAGAGGGAACAGATTAACTTCTTAAAATTGCTTTTATTAAAATGGAATCAAAACCATATTACGTGTGAGGTAGAGTAACAATAAAATGAAGATACTATGTACCCAGCTTAAGAAATATACTCAGGATCACCTTTAGTAACGGAAGTTTATTACAGAGGTTCAAGAGCATATGAGATAGCACTGAACTTCCTTTCCTCCCTAGCCATATTGTGACTTGGGGTCAGACTTGGGTGTCAAAAAGCCTCATGAGGAAGTGGAAAAATAGCTTCACATCTTGTGGAATAAACCTGACCTCAAATTATCTGCTCTCTTTGTTTTAGCTGCCATATCCTCATCTCAGGAGAATGTGGTAATGACAGAAGTCAGTCACCACAGTTGCAAATCCTGGGAAGCAGGCTTGGAAACCCCAGAGAAAGGCTCAGGCCCTTGTAGGCTGTTCGGAGATCAGCTTGACCCTGAGAGTTGGAAAAGGGCAGACAGGCTGAGTAGAGGCTTAATCTTGAAGTAGGAGGTCCTCTGAGAAGAGAGAGCGGTTAAGACATTCTGGCCAGGTTTGGTCTTTATCTTTTTAAATCACCTTTCACAACTATTGATTTCTGGGTCCTTTAAGAGGGATGGCAGATACTTGTGCTTCAGGCGGTCTCTGAAGCAGACAGGTAGAGGTAAGCTGGGGCACATATGATGACAGCTAAGTGGCCTGCCCCAGCTTCTCCAGTTTATCTCCCCAGAAAAGGGTCCTCTGGAGAGTAGGGTCATCTGTGGCTTAAATAGGCTTGGCCATTTCCAGAGGCTTGTGATTTGCCCTGCTTCGGTCCTCTACATGTGGACTGAAATACCTTCCAAGAGACAAAGGGAGGGAAACGGCAGGTCACAAACTCCTTCCCCCTGAGGGAGAACTGAACTTTGTCTTCAAGGCTATTGCCTCTGCTACACTTACCTACTATAGGCCCTACTGGCTTGCTCAGAGCCCACACATTGGAACCTCTGATGCTCTGTCACAGACCCTCACCTACCTTGCCAGTAGTGGACAGTTCCTACAAGGTCAGACTCACCTTGTGCTGGCAGAAGCCCCACTCAGGAGCTGCCATGCAGCTTTTTACTTTCTTTCTTCTCTGACGTCTCGGAGTTGGCTGCAAAGGCTGCCTGTTAGTCCAGGGGACCGAACTCCCCTGTAGGGAACCCCAACTCAGGTGGACACTTCTGGGGCATTTGTATGCTTTTGAGATCATCCCCCTACCCCCTGGATTGAGTCCTTATTGCCTATAGCAGTAACCTTGGTAACATACACATTTAGTGGCTTTTCCTTCTTCCCTGTCTCACTCTCCTTATGGCCTTATTCCTGCTTCCTGAGATCATCCCCCAAATAAACTATCTGCACCCAAGGCCTTGTCTTAGGCTTGTTTGAGGCGACACCTAAATTGAAACATCAGCTGATGGGCGCCTGGGTGGCTCAGTCGTTAAGCGTCTGCCTTCGGCTCGGGTCATGATCCCGGGGTCCCGGGATCGAGCCCCGCATCGGGCTCCCTGCTCGGCGGGAAGCCTGCTTCTCCCTCTCCCACTCCCCCTGCTTGTGTTCCTGCTCTCGCTATCTCTCTCTGTCAAATAAATAAAATCTTTAAAAAAAAAAAAAGAAACATCAGCTGATGCTCTCATCCCAGCTTGGGCCAAGCCGTATGTAAACAAGTCAAGGTGCCTAGTAAAGGGAGACAGCTGCCATCCAACTCCAGCTGATGGTTGCCATGTGGACCTGCAGGCCCAGCATTGCTAGAAATCCAGGCTATAATGGGAAATCCTCTCTAAATGTTAGGAACTAATTCAAAACTAAAAACATTGCATAGTGCCCACCATATCTGCTGACCAGGTCAGGCCCATGAGCAGCCCACTTGGCATAGTATATGGGCATCAACCCCATGAACAGTGGGGGGAGGAAGAATCCATTAATGGGCTAGGACCCTAAGGATGGAAAAATGGGTGAGGGAGCAAAGAACAGGCTTCTTCCCAGATTTGAGAAGGGCCTGAAAGGGCCAGAGCCCTCAGATAACACATCAGAGCACACATTAACACACATTGTTTACTTCGTGCCCAGCTCTCAACCACAGTATCTCAATCTCACAACCTCAGGAGGCAGATATTACTTTCATTATCCTCATTTTATAGGTGAAACAAGAGCTCTCAAAGGCTGCAGCTGAGCTGGGACTCAAAATGAGGTCTCTTCACTATTTACACATTTAGTCTCTCTGGGTTGCAATCCTTGATTCCTACAAAAGGAGCCAGGCATCGGAGATTCTAATTTTGGGTTCACTTAGGAAAATCTCCTTGCCTCATTTTACAGATAAGTCTCAAAGAGGGAAAGTTCTTTATTGAACAAAGCTAATGAAGGCAGAAGGGATGATAAAATAGGAAATCACCAGTATGCAATCCCTAATGAAGTAATAGATCAAAACTAGGCAGATCATAATTTAAGCAAAAGGCTATCAGGCACCTGATTAATAAATTAAATCAGGTCATTCCTGATGTGATGCAAAAGCAAGTACCTCTTACCTGCTATGATGTATACTTGCCAAAAATATTAGAATCGGAGTCTGAATGAGCCTCTAGATCTACCAGTTTATAGGAAAAGTGGGCAATAGTGGGACATATTTAATGACACCATAGGGATATAACTAGGTGAATGCAGAATATGAGAAATTTTGGGGCAAATGACCTAGTTTTTCCAACAAATGGCAAAGAAGAAGGGGAACTGCTAAGTATTTTCACAGAGACTTAAGGGACATAAACACAACGCAGTGTATGAATCTTGTTTGGATCCTGAGTTAGAGAAATCAACAAAAAGACATTCTATGATAATTGACGGGGCTCAGGACATGCTACTCCAAACTATGGCACATTGGCTTATTGAATATTTCAAGCTGAAGAATCTGAGAAATGGCACATGCTGAAGGACTTTCTGACCTCCCATGAAGCAGGTCATAAGACCCTCATGTGAGGGGTGCCCCCCCTATACTCAGAAGAAAGGAGCACCCTTATCTCTTAAAATGGAGCAACACTGAGAATTTGAATGAAAAGACCATGTTAAGTTTCCCCAATTTACTACACCTCGCTCATATCCTTCTGTCTGTTTTCCACTTTTCATCTAATCTCATATAAAAATACTCAGGTTTAACTGTTTCTTTGGGTCTTCATTTCTTTATGAAGGCCTCCCATGTCACATAAAACTTTCTTTTGTTAATTTGTCTTTTGGTATAGAGCCCCAGCCAAGAACCTTAAAAAGACAGGAGGAAGAAGGTATTTTACAAAAGTATTTGAAAAGATATTAGTAGATGACATTAAGTAATAATTAAGAATTACTACTGATTTTGTTAGCAATGATAATGATGTTGTTACATATATTTTTAAGTCCTTACAGTTTTTCCGGAAGACCAAATGGAACACTTATCTTATGAAAATCTCTATACCTCAATATGAGTGTTCTGTGGAAAGGCAAGCTTTATTTCAAAGCAACCTGAAAACAATGGTTAGGTCCACGACTACAACTGGTAGGGGGGAGCACACAGTTACACGTCCATTTGGCAGCGCCTCAGTTAGGAGGCTCGCCAGTTGCTGTTGATTGCCCACCACCTAATCAGTTTCATCTTCATGTTGAAACTGAAAAGGCAGAATTGAAGATGCCCATGATATCTCTGTAATCCAAACATGCCCATTTCAGAAAAGAGAACATCTGGAGTCAACTTAATCTGCTTAATTATTAAAATAAATATTTACACTGAGAATATAGTTCATTTAGTAGCTTTCTTCACATTTTCACATTTTTAAAAGAGCCACAAGGGTTCATCCATGTTTTAAGCAGTTGAGTTGGTAAAGATCCTGTCTTTACTTCATAGGACATGGATTACACTCAATTACTCCTCATGACAAACTGAAAGATTATTCCATTGCTTTTGAAGCACTGGTTGGGTTGGCATCTGCGATGGTAGCCAAATAAATGAGATTTCTGTGTAACACATGCTGGTACCTATGGGTGAAAGAGGCAAAAATTAGAGGCTTTGTTTTGCTGAACATGAACAGAAGACTGGGAAGGAATTTACCCACTCTACTGGAATGGCTCACCTATTGATTGGATGATTCAACATCATCAACCTCCTTGATTAACACCAATGAAAATATATCTAGCATCTATCTGTTCTCACTTATCACTTTCATAGCTACCTCTCTGGTCAAGCCACTATCCTTGCATACACTGTTGTATTGCGCCAGTCTCCTAACTGGTCTCCCTGCTTTACCTTTGCACTCCTACTCTATTCCCCACATAGCAACCCAAGTGATTACTGTACAGTTTAAGTCAAGACTTGCCATACCTCTGATTAAAACCCTCCAAGGGCTCCCCTCTCATTCTGAGTAAAGCTGAACCCTTCTAGCCCTTCTGGTGGCCTACAAAGCTCTACATGATTGGGGCCTCTAGTTATCTCTCTGACCTCAGCTCCTACCACTTTCCCTTCACTCTCTGAGTTCTGGCTGCAGTGTCCCCTTTGCTGTGACTTGAAGATAACCAGTGTGCTCTAGCCTAGGGGGTTCTTCCACCTGATGCTGTCTCTGCCTTATATATTTATGTAGCTGGCTCCCTCACCTCTGGTGAGGACATCTGAGTAGATGTCCCACCAGAGATACCCTGTGTAAAACAGCACCCCTTCCTGCCAATTAGCCTGCTTTATTCTTACTCAAAGCATTTATTAGTATGTGCCTAATTGTATGATTTCCTCCCTCTAGATTCTAGACTCTAGGATGTAAAGTCCATAAAAGCAGAGCTGGTACCTGATTTGATAAAAAGCAGAGCTGGTTTTGGTACTGATTCCCCAATAGCTGAAACAGTGTCTGGTACTCAGTAGTAGTTATAAAATATTTGTGGAACAAAGTTAAAGAAGGAACAAGGCACTTCTATGGTATCAATATGAGCTTACGAGAGTAGTGATTCTCAATCAGGGGGTAAAATTCTCTACCGAGGAAGACAAATCAGACTGGGGGGGTGGGCAGGAAGCCCACCGGAAATTTTGGTAACTTTCTTACCCATAGGTTGAGAATCACTACACCAAAAGGAATGTTTTGCAACTGTTTTCCATATAGAAAAATGAGAGTTTACTATGAACTGCAAAAAAGCAAATTACCAGATGCCAGAACCAAATGTAAAGACTTACCCAAAGATGGATATCTCTACTATTTCATTGACCTGTTCAGTGAGGAACTATAGGTGATTTTTTTGGGGAGATGGGAAAAGGATGGTTTTCTTAAAGATGTCTTCAGTAAGAATGAAATAATGTATTTTTCTATAATAAATGGAGGATAATTCCTGGACTACATTTAGAAAAGAGACCGTTTTCAAGATACATTCGTTAGATCACTCCTTTCTGCCCGTGGACACCGCCGAGTAAGCATCATTAAAGTCTCCCCTCCCACCGCCGTCATGTCTAAGTCAGAGTCTCCCAAAGAGCCTGAACAGCTGCAGAAGCTCTTCATCAGAGGTTTGAGCTTTGAAACAACCGATGAGAGTCTGAGGAGCCATTATGAGCAATGGGGAACGCTTACGGACTGTGTGGTAATGAGAGATCCAAACACCAAGCGCTCCAGAGGCTTTGGGTTTGTCACATATGCCACTGTGGAGGAGGTGGACGCAGCCATGAATGCAAGGCCACACAAGGTGGATGGAAGAGTTGTGGAACCAAAGAGGGCTGTCTCAAGAGAAGATTCTCAAAAGACCTGGTGCCCACTTAACTGTGAAAAAGATTTTTGTCGGTGGCATTAAAGAAGACACCGAAGAACATCATCTAAGAGATTATTTTGAACAGTATGGGAAAACTGAAGTGATCGAGATGACTGACTGAGACAGTGGCAAAAAGAGGTTTTGCTTTTGTAACATTTGATGACCATGACTCTGTAGACAAGATGGTCATTCAAAAATACCATACTGTGAATGGCCACAACTGTGAAGTAAGGAAAGCCCTATCTAAGCAAGAGATGGCTAGTGCTTCATCCAGCCAAAGAAGTCAAAGTGGTTCTGGAAACTTTGGTGGTGGTCGTGGAGGTGGTTTTGGTGGGAATGACAACTTTGGTCATGAAGGGAACTTAAGTGGTCGAGGTGGCTTTGGTGGCAGTCGAGGTGGTGGTGGATATGGTGGCAGTGGGGATGGCTATAACGGATTTGGTAATGATGGAAGCAACTTTGGAGGTGGCGGAAGCTATAATGATTTTGGCATTTACAACAATCAATCCTCAAATTTTGGACCCATGAAAGGAGGAAATTTTGGAGGCAGAAGCTCTGGCCCCTGTGGTGGTGGAGGCCAATACTTTGCCAAACCACGAAACCAAGGTGGCTATGGTTGTTCCAGCAGCAGCAGTAGCTAGGGCAGTGGCAGAAGGTTTTAATTACTGCCAGGAAACAAAGCTTAGCAGGAGAGGAGAGCCAGAGAAGTGACAGGGAAGCTACAGGTTACAACAGATTTGTGAACTCAGCCAAGCACAGTGGGGGCTGGGCCTAGCTGCTACAAAGAAGACATGTTTTAGACAATACTCATGTGTATGGGCAAAAAACTCGAGAACTGTATTTGTGACTAATTGTATAACAGGTTATTTTAGTTTCTGTTCTATGGAAAGTGTAAAGCATTCCAACAAAGGGTTTTAATGTAGATTTTTTTTTTTTTTTGCACCCATGCTGTTGATTGCTAAATGTAATAGTCTGATTGTGACACCAAATAAATGTGTCTTTTTTTAAATGTGCTGTGTAAAGTTAGTCTACTCTGAAGCCATCTTGGTATACTACCCCAACAGTGTGAAGTTAGAATTCCTTCAGGGTGATGCCAGGTTCCATTTGAAATTGATTTGCAACCTGCTTGGGCACAGAAGCCATTGTCTCCACAAACCTTGGTGTAGTTGAACTGACAGTTCATGTGTTGTGACCTGGAGTTCACCATTAAAAGGGTCACCCAAGCAAAGTCCTGGAGTTTATTTGGTTATTAATATGATTGTTGGCACATCCTATGCAATATATCTAAATTGAATTATGGTATCATATAAAATTATAGATGGGATTAAAGCTTGTGTATCATCCATTATCATGTGTAATCAATAAACAATTTAATATTCTCTTGAAAAAAAAAGAGACTATTTTCTTTAATTTTGGTATATAGCTAGAGAGCACATTCAATTACTGTGCAGAAGTTGCCTTTGGCCTAACTTGTAAGTCTTATTGGTCCCTCCCTGCGTGCATTACAGAATGACTGCAAGTTAGAAAATGAAGGGGGCGGAGCGCTCAGCTCAGGTCTTGATCTTAGGGTGGTGAATTCAAGACCCGCGTTGGGCTCCATGCTGGGCGTGGAGCCTACGTAAAAAAAAAAAAAAAGGAACTTAGCAGTCAAATGGTCTAACGCCCCTCAGAAAAAGGATAAGCTGGGGATCCATGAGGAGAAAGGGGCCAGAGCTCACATCTCCTGAGACTAGTTTTTCATCTGCTCCCTTCCTCATCCCTGTTGTCATCAGCTGACCTGTCTACGTGAAGGAGGTCTGCAATGAGCATTATTCAGATTTTGAAGAGGGTGCCACGTCTGAGTCCAGGCTTCACAATGTGCTGTCTGTGTAGTCCTGGGCAGGTAAGCAACCTCTGAGAATCATCGGCGATCAATTATCCAAGACTCCTAGTTCAGGACAGCTGCTGTATCACCACACTGGTTTCACCCTACACTCAGAAGTCGGGGGGTGGAGCGGGTACTTACTGGACGCACTCATTCGCCCGGCCTTTGTTCTGATACTCCACGATACAGCGGATGAGCTGGTCATTCTCCTCCAAGAGCTGAAAGACCAGAGAAAGGGTCAGTGCAGCGCGTTATCCGGACGGCCGGGAACACTGACCACCAACTCTCTCCAATGCCGGGCTGTCCTGCCCCGGTGCCTTTGACAACTTTGTTCCCATCTCACTCCATACCCTTGCAAGTCATGCCCCCACGCACACCACAAGCCTCAGCTGGGATGCCGCTCTTTCCAGGAAGCTTCCCGCACCCGCAGCCCTTGGGATCTCAACTAAGGAACGCCTCTCGGCCCGAGTTAGCGCTCACCCGCTGGATCGTCTCCTGATTGACTTCCGCCTTGCCTTTCAGCCAGTCCGGTACGAAGGCCACCGACATCCCGGAAAGCCAGGTTGGACCCTGGCCTCAGGGCCTACGGACCCCCGCGCCTCTAGACCGGAGCCAACCAGCAGGTCCGGACGCACTACGGCCGCAGCAGGGACCTCGATAGGTGGGGCCTACGCTCTCGACGTTGATTGGGTCCTCCCGTTGACTGGGAACAGGCGGAACGTCATTTGTGATTGGGCGCGCAAGAGCGAAGCTCAGCGCGCCGGCCTCGGGCCCGCCCCTCGGCTGTTTGCCCCTCCTTTGCATTTGCGCAGTCTGGAGGCTAGCCTCGGGGGGGGGGGGGGGGGCGGGGGCGGGGGCCGGCTCCCCGCTTCTTAGGCACCGTGTCCTGTCTGTCTGTGGGACTACCTTGCCCAGGGTCACGCGGAAATCGTGGCCGGAACCCAGATTTCTGGCTCCAAGTCCACTCCTCCCTCTTTCGACATCACTCTGGTGCATCCAGATCTGCGTCTGGAGCGTGAACCCTAGCCTTTGCCTTCAGCCAAGCCAAACCCTGCAGGGCCTAGGAAAACACTGGTGTTTGCTTCACTCTTGGCTGAGGGAGAAATTCGCACATATGCCTATTTTTCCTTTGGGTGGTAATAATGCTTATTAGGCTTACAACCCTAAAAAACACTATTATTTTCTCCATTTTACAGGTGAGAAAACAGGTGAAGTCACCTGCCTAAGATCTCACAGCTACCAAGGGCAAAGTGGGTATCTGTCCACAGGCAGTATGACTTTATTTTTTTATTTTAGATTTTATTTATTTATTTGACAGACAGAGAGATAGCAAGAACAGGAACACAAGCAGGGGGAGTGGGAGAGGGAGAAACAGGCTTCCCGCGGAGCAGGGAGTCCGATGTGGGGCTCGATCCCAGGACCCTGGGATCATGACCTGAGCCGAAGGCAGACGCTCAACGACTGAGCCACCCAGGCGCCCTGGCAGTATGGCTTTAGAACCCTTGTTCTTAACTACTACCCCATACTGCCTATGCACCATACTGCAGAGGTGGTTTGGTGCACGATAAAAGAAAGAAGCTGGGCCCACCCACCTGGACCACATATGCTGCTGGCAACCCTGAAACTCAGAAGTGGTTGTCTTCTCTCTTGTTCAGCCCATCCACTGTGGACATGGGGACAAGACTGGTTTTCCCTGCAACACAGAGTGAGCACTAGCCGCATCATTTAGGAGGAAGATCTTGGAAGCCTTTACTCAAAAGGGGTCTGGGTCAATTCTGCCTCCTAGAGCTTCATTTCCCTAAGCAGGCTCATCTGCTTTTGCTGGGCTCTCCCTCCACAGTCCCCTTATTCAACCCTGAGAGGAGGCAGCTTTCATCCCATTTCACAGAGGGATAAACCCAGTGAGGAAAGTGGGGCAACATACCTTCAGGGCTTCCTGGTTCCCAGCCTGTACTATTAACCACACACCGGGATCCTTCCCCAGTCAAAGTCCCCAGAGGTTCTGCAGAAAACAGAGTGGGCAGAGAAGGAACCATCAGGAGCAGAGTGCAGGCCTTGCTTTGTCCTATGCAGCTCTATTGTTGTTTAGACAAATGGTAACGACAGTAACAGAGATGGTGTTAAGCTGAGGCAGGTGCAGTGGACCAACCTGGTCCAGCATACAGAGAAAACCCTCCAGGAGAGTAGATGTTTCAGTATGAAGAGGAAGTTACCCAGGTGACAGGTATCCAGAGCCTGGACTCTCCCCTAGGAAAAATCAGAGCCATAGATGGTTTTAGGCAAAAGAGAAATGAAGTCAGAGATGCATTTTAGAGTTTTCCTGGCTATAATATAGTGAAAGGTAGGGCAGCCAGACAAGAAGAAGAAGAAGAAAAAAAAACATGAAGAGGGCTACTTGCTGCAGGTATGCTGGCCAGAAATGGTGAGAGCAGTGAAAAAAGAAATCTGTGCATTTGAAAGACATTAGGAATAGACTTGGCGGGCCTTAGTGAATTAAGGGGCGGCAGCGGGGGGAGAGGAGTAATTAGGGATGACTTCTGGTGTCCTGGCTTAGGCAGCTGAGAGACTGGTGATGCCAACTGGTGATGCCATTTATGGAGACAGGGAATAGTGAAGGAGAAACTGACTGGAAGTGAGAATGATAAAGTCAGCCATGGACATGTGCATGCAAGGTGATGTCAAACGGACATGTTGAAGTTTGTGGCTACTTGGGTCTGGAACTCAGGGTCAAGGGCTGGGTTGGTAATCTAAGCTTTGAGAAGCACCTCTTGTGGAAACTGACTGGAACCTCGCAGTGGATAAGGCTGCCCAAGGAGAGTGAGTTGGTTTCTCTCATGGCCAAGGAAAAGAAAGTACAAAGGAGAATGGGGGGTGGGGAGACTAGAGATATAAGAGGAAATCCAGGAGAGGGGGGCAGTCATATAAGAAATAAGAGAAAGCAAGATAGTACAGCGGATACAAAGGCTGTTGAAAGGTCAATCTAGGTAGAGAATAGATCTTTGATGTCCTTAATGAAGGAAATTTCAGTGATGTGTCGAGGCAGCAGTGAGAATTGCCAGGGACAATGAAATACAGGAAAGGTGAAGCAAACGGAACCTTTAGAGCAGGCCACTTTCCCCAAGAAGTTTGGTTGTAAACGGGGAAAGGGAACGAAGGTGGTAGTTGGAGGGACAGAAGTTGGTGGGAGCTGAAGGCTATCACTTTAATGGCTGCTCTTTCCTCAGTGAAGGAGGCACATGGGAGAGTGAGGGGGATGTTGAAGAGTGGAAGATCTGGGGAGCATGAGGGAGATTTTTAGGTTGGTGTTAGGGGGAATTGGAGAGAGGCAAACATAGGACTGCTGGACAGTGTTGAGGACCTGGTGGAGGCGGGCAATGTACATACATAGCACTGACCTGTGTCGTTTTGAGATTTTTTTCCAGCAAGACTTATAGCTCAGGAACAGATTTAGAGAAGCCAGAAGATTGGATTTTTTTTTTTCCCCAGAGTTGGAGCACTGCCAGGCAGGTGTGACAGAAGAATAACCACACAATGGAGGTAAGCATATTGGGAAGAAGGTGATGGAAGTGATAGACCTTGGACTTCCAGCTGATGGGGAAGGAAATAAAGATTGGAGAGAGGTGATACATAGAACAAAGTAAAAGGCCAAGTGGACTGGAGGTTTCTGCAGGCCAGAGAACAATGGGCAGACTTCTGAGAACAGCCCAGGAGCAGTCAGAAATCAGGTGTCTGCATTTACAACTTCGGACTTGGAGCTCTTCTGCGGTGATACAGTAGTCCAGGGTGTGACCTTGGAAGTAGAGGGATGAAGAAGCCTGGAAGAGAAACCCTCTGGAGTCAGAATGGCCAGTGATTAGAGAGGAGGGCTAGTACTTCAGACATCACATCTCACCATCTCTAGCCCAATCCACTGTGGTGCCTGAGCCACTCTAGCTGCACCAGTCAGAAGGCACCAAGCCCTATTATAAAGCACTCACATTGCAGGTTCTGAGATCCTGAGGGTCCACATTCAAAAGTTCTGGGGTTTTGTGGGTCTGGCGCCAATTTTTCCTTCCCCATCCAAGCCAGAGCCTTGCTTTCATGACTTGTGAGAAGAACCTGTCTTCATTCACTTGTGAATGCACTTTGAGAAGGGAATCCTAGCCTCTTTCCTGGCCCATACAGTGAAGGGGTTTCAATCTCTTTTATCAATCAAATCCCATTGATTTTATCCTTTGTGCCTTTTATGACCTAGCTTCATGATCATTCACACAGGCCAACCCTGACTTAGTGTGAGAGGGGACTACACAAGGGTGTGAATACCAGGAGGCGGGGATCCCTGGAGGTCGTCTTGGACTCTGTCATAAGTCTCTTCTGTTTTCATTTTGCAATTTTTCTCTGGCTATGTAAAGCTTGCTTCAATTTCCACCCATGTGGTAATGACTTTCAAAAGTCTATGTCCAGCCCAGACCGGTACATGCAATGTATATTCATGTATACATTATATATTCAACTGCCTACATTGACATCCCAACCAGAAATCTCAAAGGTGCCTCTAATTCAGTTTGTCTAAGATGGAACTAGTGATCATTCTTCTTTCCAAAATCAGATCCTCTTCCAGTGTTCTTTATATCTATGAATCCCTCCACTAGCTACCCATTCACTCAAAGCTGAAGAGTGGCATTACACTTGAAGCTCCTTTGTCGCCCCTTCACATCCAAATCATCACCAAGTCTTGTTGATTTTGCTCCTGTGAGTCTCTGAAGACTGCCCAGTTCTCTTCCTCCTCACCATGGCTCCAGTCCAAGCCCAAGCTCTAGCATTATCCTCTTATGCCCAGATGGCCTCATTGGCTTCCCAGCTGGTCCTGTCAGAACTTCCATGAGCCTTCTTCATTTTGATCTTAACTACAGCAGCCAAAGTGATTTTACAAAATGCAAGTTTGATCAGTTTGCCATTGTCCTAAACTTTCTACTGTGGCCTACAGGATCCTACATGTCTTAGCTACAGGTCTTAGCTCTTCTCTCCAGTGGCTCTCACCCTATTCCTTACTCTCTAAACTCTTGAGTTTTTTCTTTCATGCCTTTTTTTTTTTTTTTGGTGGTAACATATATATAACATAACATTTACCATTTTAACCATTTTAATTTTATTTATTTATTAAAGATTTTATTTTTATTTTTTTAAAGATTTTATTTATTTGAGAGAGAGTGAGGGAGGGAGAGCACGAATGGGAGGGAGGGGAAGAGGGAGAAGCAGACTCCCTGCTGGGCAGGGAGTCCGACCCTGGTATCCTTTCCAGGACCCTGGGATCATGACCTGAGCTGAAAGCAGATGCTTAACTGACTGAGCCACCCAGGCGCTCCCATTTTAACCATTTTTAAATGTAGACTTCTGCGACATTTAAAATTTTACATTGTTGTGCTGCCATCCCTACCATTCATTTTTCAGAACTTTCTCATCTTCCCCAACTGAAATTCTGTGCCTGTTAAACACTAGCTTCTCATGTACTACCCTGTTTCTTTTCATCCCTCCAAGGAGACCTACTGCCTTCCTGTTCTTTATACATACTCTACCCTCTGTTTGAAACACTCTTCTTTACCCCTTTGCCTAGTTAGTTACTAGTCAGCTGGTGTCACATTCTCAAGAAAGCCTCCTCGGACTCCCAAGTTCAGACCATAAGCTCCTGTAACTTTTCTGAAAAACCTTGTTCCTCTCGGAAGAGCACATATCTCAGTTTGTATTTGAACACGTGTAACTGTTTAATTGTTTGATGATGGGTGCTCTCACTCTGCCCTCTCTTAACATAGTTTTTAGTGTCAGGGGCTCCTCGTTGTGTCCCCAGTGCCTGGCATAGTGTCTGGCACACAGCAGGTGCTCACAATTTGTTGGACGAAAAATAGACGAATTCTGCTTCCCTGCATTGGGCCATCCATCTATGATAACTGTGAGTGCCTCCATCCCCAGACTGGGGTGTGTCCCTCCGGAGTCGGACTTTAGCACCACATCCAGGGTGGCAGGAGGCTGTGCTCTTTGGTTTGCCTATCTCGAGCTTCCCGCCCAGCGGCGCAGACAGCAGAACCCACAGCTGGGGCGTGTCGTGCAGTTACGCGGAACCTCCCTGCCTCCGCAGGTCAGTTGTGTACTCTACCCCGGCAGCAATCGAGCTAAGACCGAGAAGTCTCCTGGCACTTCCGGACGTGGGAATTAAAGGCTTGGACATCAAACCCACGCGGGTGAGAGCCAGGAGATGGGAAGAAAGTTGGGGGGCGCGCGCGCCCCTGCCACACCCCCTTTGCATTTGGGTCGCAGCGCTTTAAGAACCCGCTCATTCAGGACTCCTCCGGGACCGGGTGGGGAAAGCGCTCCAGGATTGGTCGGTTCGGGTGCGGGTGTTGCTTAGCAGCAGCGAATGGGGAATTCAACGCTTGCGCATGCGTATCATCGCCTACCTGCGCCTGGGCCGCCAGTGACCTGGGCCGGGTCCGCCCGGTGGGCCGAGGTTGCAGAGGAGGCGGCGGGTGGTACGGTGGCGAGGCGGCGCGACGGGCGGGTGCCGACTCCCGGAGGCCGCCGTCGGGGCGAGGTGAGGGCTCGCGGGCGGAGGCGGGCGCCGCGGCCCGTTAGCCGAAAGCAGGCGGGGTCGGGTGTGGCGCAGGGCGGGCCAGGAGATGGAGGCGGCCCCGGGCCCGCCCCGCCCTCAGGCCGGGCTTAGCCCCACCCGGTTTCGTGGGGCTTCCTGGAGTCATCTGTCCCCCTTTCTTCCCCCGGCTGCTCTCCAGGCTCGAGGATAACCGAGGCGCGCGCCTGCAGGAACCCTAAGCTGACAGATGCGCGTCGAGCGCTGTTCCCAGTGGGAGGAGAAGGGGTGTGTCCAAATGAGAGCGGGGGCGATCGTTTCCTTGATTATCCACGAAGCCCCTGTCGGAGTACTGTTTAATTTTAGTAGCAAACTTTCCTTAGCATGCCGAAATTATACGACTTGGTTTACCCAATACTGGGTGCATTGGACCAGCTTTTCCGAACATCTGGTGTAGGAGGTGGTGGACATTTGTGTCCATGATAGGCTTACATCTAGACCTCCAGAGCCAGAAGGATAAAAGCACTCCGGGGAAAATCAGGTTTTTAGAAATCAGAGCCACAAAAGAATATTCTCAGTGGCGAAAAGTAATCGGTAAAATTTGTTACATGGTCAGAACAACAACAACAACAAAAAGCTCAGACTGATGGGTAAGATCATCTTAATTAAATTTTACAAAGGAGTTCATCCTGATAAGGGTAATTTTAGTAAAATTAAAATGTAAATAATTGGAAATGTATTAATATTGGTAAATATAATTAAATTGATATCATAGCGTTTGCTCTTGAAAATACATTTTAGACAATACATTTTAGACAATGATTGTTATAGCTCTAAGCGTTAATGTTTACAACACAGAAGACATCTTGGAGTCAGAAAGTTTTATTCTTAGAAGGAGCCTCAGAAACCAGCTGCATCCAAAAGGTGATTGATGGTCCCAGAGGAAAACTGACTTAATCCAAGTAACACAATGAGTAAGGAGCAATTGTAACAAGTGTAACCCTAGGCCTCTGTTCCTTCTATTAACAGGTCTCTGACTAGTTGAGTAGTAATGCTCTAGGAGAAAGAGAATAGCTGTAATCCCAAAGATTGGATTTAGAGAGGCAGAATAAAGTGAAAAGGTTACATAGGCTTTTGAATATTTTGAGTAAGGGAAGTTTGGGTTTGAATCCTGATCTATCACTTATGTCTTTGGAGCTACAGTTTTCCCACCTGTCTGGTGTAGATTATGTCTACCTTGTAGATAGTTATGAGCATTAAATAACTATCAGCTTAAAAGTTCCTATCACAGTGCCTCGCATGTAATATTAGCTGCTATCAAGTTCAGTCCCGTACTCCTCTTAACTCCTATCAAAGAGTTGACCTCTTACCCCCCCCCCCCCCCCCCCCCGCAAACACTATCCCCAATCAACATGGAACAAAGGAGCCTGAGTGATCTACAAATTGGGTAACCAGTTCTCAAGTCTTGTGGCTGAAGATTAATTCAGTAAGGGTGACATAACTCAATATTGTTTTCTGTATTGTATATTCAAGGAGTGGATAATATGCCTTATGGTGAAGACTTTCTTGAATATTTGAGTGCCAAATGAAACTTGTTTTGCTTGTTTATGTTACTCTTTTGCAAGGCCTGGTCATGGCCTGGTCATTTAATGCTGTTTTTCTCTCATGTTTTCTTTCTCTCTCTCTCTTTTGGAGGGAGGAGGGGAGGAGTATATGTGGTAGGGATTTGGGAGAGGGCTAAGTGTAAGGGGGGAGGAAAAAAACCAGTGGGAACAAGGGTGGCCTCCAGGTAGGCACAAAGTCTTTGCTGGTAGAATAGGGATAATCTATGACATGAGCAGTTTATAAATAGATGCTGAGAAGAGGATTTAGGAAATGGGGGAGGTAGATTAAGATATAATTTTTATAAAGCCTAATAGTAACTTGGGTGCTATATATTTGATTACTAATTCAGTTTCTACTTTAAAAAAATTCTATTTATATAAATATTTATATAAAAATTTATATATTACCTATATATATATTATATGTACCTAGATATGTATTGTGGAACGGTGCTCAAAATATAGATCAGAATATGGCAAGATCTGCAAAACCGCATTTCTTGTCTCTGGGCAAAAATAAGGCAGCTCTTAGGTCATTCATTCATTTGCTTAAGAGTTTTTACTGAGGCCTTCTTCATGTGTGCCAGGCATGGTGTCAGGTTATGAGGCCTACTGGCCTGTAGAAGGAGCTGGGGAGACCTGGAAGACAGACTAGGGTCTCTGTGTGGGTACTCTGAGGGTGCTTTTGTCCTTGTATAATTGATAATATTTTTTTCTCTAATTGTGGCATGATTTTCCAGATTTATACCACTACTTCTTGTTTTTTAAACTGAATACTAGTTATCTGCAAACAGCTTTTATTTTAATTAGTTCTGAGATTAGAGCACCTTCCAGTTTGGAAATGTCATGTAGTTATGGAGCTGCTCACTATAAAATAGGTTTTTCAACATTCAAGCACAAATCATTGAAACTACAGTTAATTAGGGGCGCCTGGGTGGCTCAGTCGTTGGGTGTCTGCCTTCGGCTCAGGTCATGATCCCAGGGTCCTGGGATCAAGCCCCGCATCGGGCTCCCTGCTCGACGGGAAGCCTGCTTCTCCCTCTCCCGCTCCCCCTGCTTGTGTTCCCTCTCTCACTATGTCTCTCTGTGTCAAATAAATGAATAAAATCTTAAAAAAAAAAAAAGAAACTACAGTTAATTAGCAGAAGAGATTATTGATCTACTTATAGAGATATTTAAAAGTGACACAAACATAAAAAGCAGGTAGGAGCATCATTTAAGTAAGTGGTATAAACACTTTAAGTTAATCCTTTTTTTTCAAATTTTATTTAAAAGTAATTATAAGAAGTTGCCAAGATAGTATAGAGAGGCCCCATATACCCTTTACCTAGTTTCCCCCATTGGTTACATCTTACATAATAAGTATAGTACAATGTCAAATCTAGGAAATTAACATCGATATAAAGTGTATATAGTTCCATGCCATTTTACTACAGTGTAGGTTCCTATAACCACCATCACAGTCAAGATACAAAATTGTTGCATCACCACAAAGATCTTCCTCTTGTTCTCCTTTCTAGTCACACCCATTCCCCTCCTCCCCACCATCCCTAACTCTTGGCAACCACTAATCATTTCTCCATCTCTAATTTTGTCATTTTGAGAATGTTACATAAAAGGATTCCTATGGTACGTGACCTTTTGAGATTGGGTTTTTTTCCTTCAACACAGTGCTTTTGAGATCCATCCCAGTTGTTTTGAGTTTCAACAGTTCCTTTCTTTTTACTACTGAGTAGTATTCCATGATATGAATGTACTGTTATTTTTTTTTAACCATTCACTATTTGTAGGATATTTGGTTGTTTCCAGTTCTTGGCTGTTATAAATAAAGCTGTTAAGAACAATTGTACACAGTTTTTGTGTGGACATAAATTTTCATTTCTGAGATAAATGCCCAGGAGTGTGATTGATAGATCATACGTTAATTGCATGTTTAGTTTTATAAAGACACTGCCAAACTACTTTCCCGAGTGACTCTACCATTTTATAGTCTTACCAGTAAAGTATGAGAGAGCCGGTTTCTATGCACACCTTTCCAGCATTTGATATTTTCACTTTAAAAACTTTTAGCTGTTCTCATAGGTATGTAATATTGTCTCATTGTGATCTTAAGTTACTTTTCCCTTAATTGCTAGTGATGCTGCACATCTTTTCATGTGCTTATTTGCCATCCATGTATTCTTTTTGGTGAAATGTCTGTTCATGTACTTTGCCCATTTATAAACCAATGATATGTCATTTATAAAATATTTTCTCCCAGTCTCTGAATTGTCCTTTCATCCTTTTCACATGAGGTTTTGCAGATTGAATATTTTTAATTTTGACGAACTCCAATTTACTGATTTTTCTTTTGTGGATTATGCTTTTGGTATCATGTCTAAGAACTCTTCGTCAAGTCCTGAAGATTTCCTCGTATATTTTCTTCCATTTTTATAGTCTTACTTTTTAGATTTACATTTATGACACATTTTGAGTTGATTTTTATGTAAGGTGTGAGGTTTAGGTCAGGAATTTTTTTTTCCCCTGTAGATATCCATTGCTTCAGCACCAACTATTGAAAAAACTATCCTCCCTCCATTGAATTGCTTTTGCACCATTGTCAAAAACCATTTGGCTGTACTTCTGTAGGTCTATTTCTATGTTCCCTATTCTGTTCTCTTGATCTTTGTGTCTGTTCCTCTGCCAATAGCACACAATCTTGACTAGTGTAGCTATAGAATAAGTCTTGAAATAGGATAGCATGGTTCTACTTTATTCTTTTTCAAAGTTGTTTTAGCTATTTAAGTTTCTTTGCCTTCCCACACAAATTTTTTTTTTTTTTTAAAGATTTTATTCATTTGAGACACAGATACAGAAAGGGAGAGAGAGAGAGAGCATGAGCAGGGGGAGAGGCAGAGGGAGAGGGAGAAGCAGGCTCCCCACTGAGCAGGGAGCCTGATGCGGGGCTCGATCCCAGGACCCTGGGATCATGACCTGAGCCAAAGGCAGACGCTCAACGACTGAGCCACCCAGGCGCCCCTTCCCACATAAATTTTAGAATAGTTTTATCTATCTTTACAAACTGTCATTCTGATATTTTTATAGGAAGTGCATTAAACCTGTGTATCAATTTGGGGCAGAATTAACATCTTTATTATGTTGAGTCATCCATTCCATGATCATGGTATATTTCCTCATTTATTTAAGACTTCTTTGATTTCTTTCAGCAGTGTTTTGTAGTTTTCAGCATAGAAGTCCTGTAGATTTGTACCTAAGTATTTTATTTTAAAAATTATAGCTTCATTGAGATTTTTTTTGGTGTGATTGTAAATCGTATTTTATTTTTAATTTTGGTTTCTATGTGTTCTTGCTAGTTTATAGAAATACAGTTGATTTTTGTATGTTGATTTTATGTCTTGCGACCTTTTTGAACTCATTAGTTCTAGGAGGTGTTTTGGTAGGCTCCTCGGGATTTTTCATGTAGATTGTTATGTCATCTGCAAATAGGAGTAGTTTTGTTTCTTCCTTTTGTATCTGTGTGCCGTTTATTTCTGTTTCTTGCCTTACTGCACTGGGTAAAATTTCCAGTAATGTGTTTAATAGTAGCTGTGAGCATGGACATCATCGTTCCTGATTTTAGAGGGAAAGCATTCAGTCTTTATTAAGTATGATGTTAGCTGTAGGCTTTTTGTAGATGTTCTTCACCTAGTTGAGGAAGTTCACCTCTATTCCTATTTTGCTGAAGGTTTTATCATGAAGGGGTGTTGAATCTTGTCAGATGCTCTTTCTGTATTAATTGACATCATTGTGTGATTTCTTTTTAGCCTGTTAATATAATGGATTATAGTGATTGATTTTACTATATTAAGCCAGCTTTGCGTCCTTGGAATAAATCTCACTTGGTTATGGTGTCTAATTCTCTTTATTATATTGCTGAATTCTGGTTGCTAATATTTTGTTAAGGATTTTCACATACAAGTTCATGAGGATTATTGGTCTATAGTTTTCTGGGTTTAACATCAGGGTAATATTAGCTTCATAAAAAGAATTTGGAATTGCTTCCTCTTCTTTTATTTTTTGGAAGAGATTGTGCAGAATTGTGTTAATTCTTTTTTTTAAAGATTTTATTTATTTATTTGAGAGAGAGAGAGCACATGAGGTGGGGGGAGGGTCGGGAGGGTCAAAGGGAGAAGCAGACTCCCTGCTGAGCAGGGAGCCCGATGCAGGACTTGATCCAGGGACTCCAGGATCATGACCTGAGCCGAAGGCAGTCACCTAACCAACTGAGCCACCCAGGCGCCCGGTGTTAATTCTTTTTTAATTTTTTGCATGTTCAGTAGAATCCTCCAGTGAAATCATCTGGGCTTGGAGATTTCAGGAGTTTTAAAATTACAAATGAAAATTTCTGAATAGGAAATTTGGTTGTAAGATTGTTTAAATTATCTATTTCATATTGGGTGAATTGTGGTAGTTAGTGCTTTTTGAGGAATTGACTATCTCATCTACATTGTCAGATTTATGGATGTAGAGTTGTTTATAGTATTCCCTTATTATTTTTTCTAATATTAGCATTTGGTGCTATAAATTTCCCTCTTAGCACTACTTTAGCCGTGTCCCACAAATTTTGATATGTTTTCCTTTTTATTTCAGTGTATTTTTAAATTTCCTTTGAGATTTCCTTTTTGACTCATGGGTTATTTAAAAACGTGTTGTTTAATTTTTAAATGTTTGGAGGTGTTTAATACCTCTCTATTATTACTTTTTAGACTGATTACACTGTGGTCCCAGATCACACTCTGTATGCATTTTGATGGGTATTAAGGAGGGCACGTATTGCATGGAGCACTGGGTGTTATACGCAAACAATGAATCATGGAACACTACATCAAAAACTAATGATGTACTGTATGGTGACTAACATAACATAATAAAAAAATATATTAAAAAATTTTAAAAATAAAAATTTATTGAGGTTTGTTTTATGGCCCACATCTATCTTGCTGTATGTTCTGTGGGTCCTTGAAGGGAACTCTATTGTTGGATGGTGAGTTCTGTAAGTGTTGATTACATACTTTGGTTGATAGTGTTGTTGAGATCTTCTGTATCTTTGCTGGTTTTCTATAGATTTTTGAGAGAGTAATGTTGAAGTTTTCAACTGTAATTGTGGATTTGTCTATTTCTCCTTTCACTTTATCAGTTTTGCTTCACCTATTTTACATCTCTGTTTGATGCATATACGTTTAGTTTTGTCTTCTTGGTAGATTTATTCTTTTATTGTTATGTAATGTCCTCCATCTTTGGAACTTTCTTTGCTTTGAAGTCTGCTTTATCTGATATTAATATAACTCATTCTTTTTTTATTATTTGAGAGAGAGAGAGAGAACATGGGCAGGGGCAGAGGGAGAGGGAGAGGGAGAGAGAATCCTCAAGCAGACTCCCTGCTGAGCACAGAGCCCAATGCAGGCCTCTATCCCAAAACCCTGAGATCATGGCCTGAGCTGAAATCAAGAGTCAGATGCTTAACTGAACTGAGCCACCCAGGTGCCCCGCTCTTTCTTTTGATTAATGTTTGCATGGTATATTTTTTTCTATTCATTTACTTTCAGTCTACCTATATTTTTATATTTGGAGTGAATTTCTTACAGAAAGTAAGTAATTGGGTCATGTCTTTCATCCACTCTGTCCATTTCTGTCTTTAATTGTATATTTAGACCATTTACCTTTGATGTAATTATTGCTATATTAGAACTTAAGTATGCTCTTTTATTTTTTGTTTTCTGTTTATTATTTTTTGATTCTGTGTTCTTTTTTCCTGCATCCCTGTGAATAATTCAAATTTCTTTTAGAATTCCATTTTTATTTATGTATAGTGTTTTTGGTTTTTTTTTTAAGATTTTATTTATTTATTTGACAGAGAGAGACACAGCGAGAGAAGGAACACAAGCAGGGGGAGTGGGAGAGGGAGAAGCAGGCTTCCCGCCGAGCAGGGAGCCCGATGTGGGGCTCGATCGCAGGACCCTGGGATCATGACCTGAGCCGAAGGCAGACGCTTAACGACTGAGCCACCCAGGTGCCCCTATGTATAGTGTTTTTGAGTGTATCTCTTTGTATAGCTTTTTCAGTGGTTGCTCTAGTATACAGCTGTGTACATATGCATACTTATATATGCATGTATGTACATCTACGTTTGTGCATGTTTATGACGTATCATAGTCTCCTGGAGTCAGCATTTTACCATTTCAAATGAAGCATAGAAACTTTACCTCCCTTTGTATCTCTGTACCCTCCCCATTTATAATTGTCTTAAATATTTCCTCTAAATACATTGAGAGCATCAGAAATGTTATAGTTATTGCTTCAGTCATCAAACATAATATACAAAACTTATGAGGATAGTCTCTTGTATTTTCCCATGTTTTTATTCTTTCTGTGGTGTTTTCTTTTTTCCCAAGATTCCTTCTTTTATTATTTCCTTTCTGTTTGGAGAACTTCCTTTAGCCATTTTCTTAGAGCAGGTGTGCTGGCAACAAATTCTTTTAGTGTTCCTCATCTAAATATGTTTTAATTTTCCTTTCATTCTTGAAGGATATTTTTGCTGAAAATACAGAATTCTGCCTTGGCAGTTCTTTTAGCACTTGAGAAGTATGTTTTCTTTGGGCCTCCATGGTTTCTATGAGAAATTTGCTGTCATTTGAATTGCTTTTCCCCACTCTGTGTTATTTCTTGCTGCTTTCAAGATTTTTTCTGTCTTTAGTTTTATTAAATTTGAGTGTTATATTTGTTGGCATGGATTTCTTTGGGTTTATCCTTTCTGGGGTTTATCCTGCTTTTTGAATCTGTTGGCTTATGTCTTCTGTCAAATTTGGGAAGTTTGCAGACATTTCTTCAAATACTTTTTCAGTCCTGCCCTCTTTCTCCTCTGCTCCAGGCACATGTGTGTTAGATAATTTGTTATAGTCCCACAGTCCCTGAGGCTCTGTATATTTTCAATCTAATTTCTCTCAGATGGTTCAAATTAAGTAATTTTTATGTTCTGTCTTCATGTTTACTGATTTGAATCATTCTTCTGTCCCCTCCATTTTGCTGTTGAGCTCATCTATTGAATTTTTTACTTCAGTTATTGTATTTTTTAAATTCTAAAATTTCCATTTGGTTCTTTATATCTTCTATTTCTTTGCTGCGACTTTTAATTTTTCATTTGTTTCAGGTGTGTTTATAATTGCTCATTGAAGCATTTTTATGATAGTTACTTTAAAGTCTATCATCTTGGTCTTAGCATCAGTTGATGGTCTCTTCTTATTCAAGCTGAGATTTTCCTGGTTCTTAGTATGGCCAGTGAATTTTGATTGAAACCTGGACATTTTAGGCATTATGTTACGAGACTCTGGATCTTATTTAGATCTGTTTTAGTTGGTCTTTGTGTTAGCAGGGGGGTGGGAGTGCTATCTCATTACTGCCAAGTGCGAGTAAAAGTTCAGGTGTCCCCACTGGGCCTCTTTTTGGCTCCTTGAGGGCAAGGGGCTGCTCATTAGTCCTGGGCAGAGATAGGAATTCTGTCTCCTTAATGATACAGTGGGAGAGCCTGGCTCTTTGCTGCCTGTAGCTCCCTGCCTGGTCTTCTCTGACACCCCAGCAGCATGGAGGGTTGGGGGGGACACCTCATTACTGCCAGGCAGGAGTAGAAGTCTGGGCTCTTAATTCAGCCTTTGTTGTGGGTGTATGATGGTTACAGGTTTTCCTGTGGTATTTGACTGGGGTGGAATGCTTTTGTCTAAAACTTTTCTGTTTTGCTAGGCTGCACGCACCGTTCCTGCTTCTTTGGCTGGAGAAAGAAGGCCTTTTTTTCATTGTTGGGGCTTTTTTTCTTCTTCTTTTTTTGTCTACATTCATTGGCATTTTTGGGTTGCCAGCTTCTCTAGCACCAAAACCAGGATATATGAGGCAAAAAGAAAACTGAGCAAGCTCACAGCTCTGACATTCCTCAGTTCCCAAAGTCCCTAGCCAGTCTGCCTTTTTCTCCACCTTTCAGATGTTTATTTATGTCTCTTTTATATATAATGTCCATGGTTTTTAGTACTATTAGTGGGAATAGGAAAAAGTACTTAAGCTCCACCTTTTCAGAAGCAGAAGTCCCCAGTTCATCCTTTTTCGAGCAGTAGTCAGATCTCTTATTCAAGTATAGACCATCTCATTTATAATCTGAGTTTGCAAACACCAGATCCCTGCAGTATGCAAAGCTCTTACCAGGCCCTGTGAAGACACAGAGATGAGACTCTCCCTATTTGTATTAACATTTTTTCATCTTGTGGAATACAAAGTACATTTCACAGAGGAAAAAAATGCTGTTGCCTCTGTTCTTAGACACTTCCACAGCAGTGTGTAAAGTCCCTCCACTCCTCAGGAAGCTGCCGTCCTGTATACTCACACACTCATACATGTACACAAACACAGGTAACACTTAATAGCACAGTGTCCCCTTCATTTAAGCATCATACAAATTTTATTTTATTTATTTATTTATTTTTTAAAAGATTTTATTTATTTATTTGAAAGAGAGAGACACAGCGAGAGAGGGAACACAAGCAGGGGGAGTGGGAGAGGGAGAAGCAGGCTTCCCGCGGAGCAGGGAGCCCGATGCAGGGCTCGATCCCAGGACCCCGGGATCATGACCTGAGCCGAAGGCAGACGCTTAACCGACTGAGCCACCCAGGCGCCCCAGCATCATACAAATTTTAAAGTATCTTAAGTGGATGTGGGTTTCACTAGTTTGCAATACTAGGAACTTGATAGAGCTGACAAATGCTTTTATTTAACTTGAATGCTGTTGTCTGAGGAGAAGCAGGTTTTATCACCAAAAGGATCAATGGGTGAAGTAAAGAGCCTGCAGGGGATGTTTGGGTCCTTTAGAGAGTGGTAGAACTGGTCCTTAGATTACTATCACTTGGAAAGGTCACTGTTTTCCTTTTTACTGGTTTAAATCAATACCTGACACGTAGTAGATGTTCTATAAAAGTAGCACTAGAGAGGATATTTGGGAGTTGACAGTTGGAAGAGCATAGAATTTACTCAGCCCGCTAGAAAGTACCTTTCTTATTTTGCCTTGGGGTGTTTCTGTCCTGTCTGACTCTCTTGGTATCTCATTGATTCATTCTCTCTCTCTCTCTCCTTTTTTTTGGGGGGGGTGCGGGGGGGCAGTACTCAGTGTCTAAATCTTGGCCTAGCATTCTTGTTGAAGTTGTTGTTCTTTCTTAGCAAGTAGTGTTCTCAGAAACATCTTCATTACAGGTATTCTTAAACACTTCTCTACAAGCATTGCAGAACGGCTATACCTTGCATTCACCTAAATAACACTGTTCTCAAGATAGCAAGCAAGTTGTGGTTCTTGTTTCGCCCCTAAGCCCTAGTCTCACATTGATCTTGTGGTCTTCCCCTGTCTTTATCAGGGCTTTGTGCCCGTAAATCTTTAAAAAATTATTTCTAAATTGAATATTTCAAACATTCACGAAAGTGTAAGAAGGTAATAAGATTAAGCCTCCATACACCCATACACCTCTTGGGGGCTGGAGGTCTCAGCAAGGGCCAAGCAGCTGGGGTACAGCCCACAAGGCCTTCTGGCAGTTGGCCAGGCCCCGCCAGCAGTGCTGGGAACTTAGCAATTTTGTGTGTGGAGGTATTTTTCCTGGGGCTTTTCACATTTTTACTCCTCGATGGAAAGTGTGGGGAGATGGGACAAGTGGACTTTGTAGGATCTGTTGGCTAGCAGACTAAGTTTTCTTTTTGCCTTCTCTTGTTCTTATACCACTGCAGTCTCTTCATGGGTAAAATGGGAATAATTATTCATTTATCCATTCTAGATATGGTCTTTATTCTTAGAACTTACACTTAGGTAATAGAAACGATAAATTAGTAAAATAGTGAACAGAGAGATAGGCTCTCTGAGAATTTAGAGGAGGTAGAAGTACTTCCGGCTGGACAAGTCTGGGAAGGTTTCACGGAAAGGGTGGATGGGAGACAGTCCTTGATGTGGATTTGGATATGGGGAGACCAGAGGAGTAGCAGACATGGGCCAAAGAATGCATCAAGGCACAGAGGTGAAGAGAAAAGTGTACATCATAGGGGTTCCCCTTTCCTCCTGCTCATAGGAAATGAGAGGTCAAATGAGGTTACATCTTTGGAATTCTTTTGAAAGAAAAGTCCACCAGTGTATGTACCTATTAACAGCCTATCAAGTAGAGGACCTCACAAACCCAGTCTGTGAAACAGGATGTGTGGGTGCATGGAAAGACCCATTAAAGCTGCAGTGGCCACCTCATGTGGTGTCAGGTCTACCACGGCCTACATGTGTAGGTTATGCCCTGGGCCCGCACCTGCAGACTTAATAGATGGGGCTAAACCCAGCCAGGCTCTGCCAGCGGAACTGGTCCAGGCTGTTTCCACCCTGAGAAGCACCTTGTTCTGATTTGCCAAGGGCACCATGAGGGCTCAGAATCTGTTTCCTTTTGTTTCTTACTAGTGCCCACATATCATGGCCAAATATTTAGGATCTCACTGTCATATAATTTGCTAAATGACTTCCTTTAGCCATCTGTAGGGACTCAGTCATCATTTTGAAGACTGGCATGGTATCAAACATTTGCAGAAATTCAGGAGGACATACTCTACTCTCTCAGTTACATTTTTGCCTTCTGTTCTCCCTGCCACCAACTCAGGTTGGATGCTCAGAATCCCTCCACCGCAGGTGAGGATAAGACAACGAAACTGCTCAACACCTGCCTTCCCAGGTGACCTGAAATGCACAGGGCACTGGACCCCCCCACCCCCCCGCCGACCCCCTGGCTTCAGGGTCAGGTGCTTCCTGTCCCTTTGGGGCCATCTTGCTACCTGTGTCCTGGCGACCCCTTGTCTTTGCTGTTGCTCCTGAGCCTTTCTGGCACAGCTTCCTTGCTTCTCTATTCCTTTCTCCCTCATCCTGATTGGTTTTGTTCTGGAAGGGGAGAGATTCGTTAGAGAGAAGGAAAAGGAGGATTACAGGTAAGGAAGAGACAGGAAGGAAAACAAAGGAGGAAGATAGGGAGCAACATAGCAGTAGAGGCCAGGAAAGTTATAATACATGCAACATTTGCAGTTCCAGTGGGGGTGAAGGTGAAACCATCAGAATGACGTTTCAGGTACAGGGACGTCTCTGTCACCATCATCTGCCCTCAGTAACAAGATGACCTTGCTTTCCTCAGGTGTCCTCATGACTTCCCCTGCAGACCATGTCTATGATCCTTTTTGCCTGTGTGGTGAGGGTGAGGGATGGACTGCCCCTCTCGGCCTCCACTGACTTTTACCACACCCAGGATTTTCTGGAATGCCGGAGACGGCTCAAGACTTTAGCCTTGCGACTGGCCCAGTACCCAGGTCGAGGTTCTGCAGAAGGACGTGACTTCAATATACAGTAAGCAAGCATGTTCACTTTTCCAGAACATCTGCAAACTTCGGTTTACTTTTAACCATATATTGGGGTAATGTTAGGCTGATCACATTGCGTGTTATGAGTGGGTCGGCTGTCAGACAGTGGTCTGGAGGTGGTGTGTATTTACAGCCATAGAATCAACGGAGCATGATTATCCCACCCTTGCATGGAGCATGCCGCTCCAACTCCTGCCCTTCTGTTAGTGGAGTGCTTGGGAGCATCGGGAGACCTGGGTTCAATCAGTTTTCATGCCTTTAGTTTGGTAGTTTATTGTGCCTTAGATGGAGAGGGAGAGAGTCCAGATTATAACATCAGGGAGGGAAAAGGATGAGAGTGGGAAAGCCAGGAAAATAAAAGACTTATGGTTCTTGCCTTCAGTTTTTGCTTTTTAAATTTTTCACCTTTTTAAAAAAAATTTAAAACTTTTCTCATTATGTAACAGGAGCAGGGGAGTGAATAATGAGCACAAGCAGGTTCCTTTGCAAAGTCTCATGAGGGAACAAGAGCGATAATCTAACTGAATGTAATACAGTGGAGAAAATGCTCCAGCAGAAGTAGGAATCAAGTGGTTCCAGTAATCCTAGTAATAATGCCTAGTGTTATTGAGTGTTTTCTATATGGCAGGCACTACCCTAAGCTCTTTATTGGCTTGTGAGGTAGGTAATAGTACCCTACCTGTTTTACAGAGGAGGAAAGTGAGGTTAAGGGACTTAGCTGAGGTTGTCCTGTTAGTACACGGTAGGGCCAGGATCTGAATGCAGGCAGCTGGGCCCCAAGGGCTGCTTCTTATGTGTTCTATCGTTTCTTATGCTAGGACTTATTCTTATTCTAGGAAAAATTGTTTTAAATGTGTAGCTGAGCTTGAAAGAAAGAATTCCCAAGGTGCCAGAAATGAAGGGGAACCGAATATCAGGGTGCTGAGTGTGTGAGCGGACACTGAGGCTCCTGGGTAACCAGTCATAAATTTTTATGTAGAGATTTCCAATTATAAAAAGATGATAGAACAATAAAACCTAAAAACTCTTTGCCAGAAGCCTTTCTGCAGGGGAGAGCAGGGGCTAGGCAGGGTTGGAAATCTCAAAATGGCTTGTCCTAGCTTTTTACATCTTTGTTTTCCACTATTTAGGCCCTCACTTACCAAGTCCCCCCTGTTCCCCTTGAACAGTACATTTTTAGCTGACCTGATGAGGTGGGGTCCTTTTACGGGATTTCAGCCTCAGAATCAGAAAACCAAAGGAAAAGTCCAGGCTTCACTCCAGGCCTGGTGGTGCGGTCAGGCGAGGAGGGACCAGACAGAAGGGGGTGGCAGGAGACGAGCACGTGCAGCTATCACCCTGTGGCGTGGGCTCTGGGTGCTCAGGAGCGAAAACCGAGCTGCATCTGCCTGCATTTGTGGCTCCTGTCTCTCTGGGTGCCTGAAACCACCTTCCTCCGTGTCCCTTCCTCATTACACTCGGATTATCTAACATCCTATGGGGCTTGGTGCTGAACTGCAAATACGAAAAATTTTCTCTCATAAGAAAAAAAAAAGAGGTCTGTGACTTCAAATGACATTCTGGGTGCTTCAGTAGTTTTTTGAAAACTGGAACGTAAAATGTTCTGTTCGTTCATATTTTGGATTAAATATTCACCATTATTTTTCACAGATGAAACAGGATTTTTTTTTTTCCCCATACAGGTAAGCAGTACTATAGCTTATTTTATAGTTAAGGAGTTGAAATATTTTCCCACAGTTACATTAACAAATTACAACAACAGGAATTTATTCTCTCACAGTTCTGGAGGCTAGAAGTCTGAAATCAAGGTGGCGGCAGGGCCATGCTGTCTTGGAGGCTCTAAGGAAGACCCTTCCTGTGCCTCTCTACTACCTTCTAGTGGTTGCTGGCAGTCCTTCCGTGTCCTGTAAAAGAGTTACTCCAGTCTCTGCCTTCTTGATTACGTGGCCTTCTTCCCTGTCTCTAATGGAATTTCACACCGGTCATTGGATGGAGCTACTCTAATCCATTATAACCTTATTTTATCTTGATTGTATCTGCAAAGACTTATTTCCAAATAAGGTCATAGTCACAGGCACTGCGAGTTAGGACTTCAACATATCTTTTTAGGAGATACAAGTCAGCCCACAAATAGGGGTCCTCTTTCCAATAGAAATACCCATCCTAGAGAGACTTAACCCCTTCTGGAAAGTTCCTCATATAAGGAGGAGGTTATTCTTTTTTTTTTTTTAATTGACAAAATTTTTATATAGAGACTTCCAGTTATAAAAAGATGATAGAACAATACAACCTAAAAACTCGTTGCCAGAAACATCCTGACATGTGGGTAAATGTCTATGAAAAATTGTTTTAAATGTGTAGCTGAGCTTGAAAGAAAGAATTCCCAAGGTGCCAGAAATGAAGGGGAACCGAATATCAGGGTGCTGAGTGTGTGAGCTGACACTGAGGCTCCTGGGTAACCAGTCATAAACTTAGGACTTGAGTTTCAGGACGCAGGAAGGGAGAGGCCTTTGCCTTATGTCGGGCGAGGTGTTGGAACAAGAGCCACGCTTGAAGAAGGCATTCTTGTCAGGCGACAGCCCTGGTGGCACGGTGATAGGTGAGAAATAGCTGCCCACCAGTAAGAAGTTGCTCATCTTTACTTGGCTTTGAATGGAAAGGAAAAACAAAGTCTCATCTAAGACATTGAAACCCTGCTTCTGTGGCTCATGTAGGATTGGAGTTTAAGTTTATACTCCCCACGGTCTAGGAATTCCTAAGCCAAGGTTCAATGATCAGTATTGGTTCCAGACTGATGACACTCCTGGAGTAGCTGGCCAAAGCAAATGGAAAACCACTCTGGAAGGAAGGAGTGCCACAACTCAGTCCTTGAGAGATTCTTACAGAGAAAAAAAGAAGCTCCACAGCGGCGCCCCCTCACCAAAAATTACAGAACACCAAAGGAGCTCTCCTACAATGAGTGGGAGTCAGTAGACACCACAGAGAGAACTCGGGTCCCCAGAACCTGAAATGATAGCACGACAGTCTGAAAAGTAGTAGAAGGAGAAAACCCTGCATCAGTTTTAGGAGCCCAGAATAACCCAGTACCACAACCAGATGGAGACAGTGCAAGAAAGGAAAATTATAAGCCAGTCTTACTTTGCATAGACACAAAAGTCCTAAATGAAACATTAGCAAACTAAATCTAGCAGTTGTGTGTATGTGAATATGTACAAACTATCCCCCCAACCCCTCCGCCAAGAAGACTTTATTTCAGGATGCCGGGATGATTGAACATTAGAAAGCTACTGATGTCGATTGAAGAAGAAAAACAGTGTGCTCTGTAGATGCAGAGAGGTCTGAGGCTACCTCTCCCTAGTGGAACATGCGTCCCTCGTGCAGGAATCGAGAAGAGTGATCACACACTGTCAGTGGCAAATTACTGCTCTCTAGTTTAGAGGAAGGACCAGAAAGGCGCAGTGCCAGGTAGCCCCAGCTGAAGAGACAATATACACGCAGCAAACAGCTACAGGGCTGTTCAAGGCCAGGCAAGTGCAGGGCGCAGACCTGATTGTGTCTGAGTATGGGGCGGGAATACAGGGGTCTGCTCCCTGCTAATGCAGATGTTGCCCTTTTGTTGCAGTTTTTCTTCTTTGCGGGATGTGGCTTGCATGGCTATCTGCTCCCGCCAGTGTCCAGTGGCCATGGCCTTCAGCTTCCTGGAGACCGTGTGGTGGGAATTCACAGCTTCCTACGACACCACCTGTATTGGCCTAGCCTCCAGGCCGTACGCCTTTCTCGAGTTTGGTTTGTAACCTTCTGTCTTCTATATTGCTCTCTTACGGCATTGTATGGGTCGAACTGATAGTTTAGATTTGGCTTTGACCATCAAGGAAAACCCCTGGCGGTGCTATGACATGTCACTAGAGATCCGCCTGGTACCCTGAGATTTCACAGTGATTGAAGTGGCCCGGAAGCTTCAAGCTTTAGCACCGGCTTCCCATCTCCTTGGGGCCTGAGGCAGGGCTGGGGAATGGTGGAACCCGTCTCGGTTATCCACCATAATCCCCTGAAGCAGGGGTCAGCAAACGGTGGTCCGAGGGCCAGCTGCCTATTTTTGTAAATGAAGTGGAAGGCAGCTACGCTCATTCTCTTACGGGTCACCTGTGGCGGCTTTGCCCCTCACCGGCAGAGTTGAGTAGTTGTGACAGAGACTGTACGGGGTCTAGAAGCCGAAAATATTGACGACGTGGCCCTTTAAGAGGGTTTGCCACCCTGCTCTAGAGACGTGCTGCTCAGCGGGTGGTGGGTGAGCTCGTTCCTCCATCGTGAGGTAGGTACCGAAAGTGAGAATAAGAAGTGTTTAGAAATTCATACAGTAATTTGACATTCCTGCAGTCTTTTTTTTTTTTTAAAGATTTTATTTATTCATTTGAGACACAGAGATAGAGAGAGAGCATGAGTAGGGGGAGAGGCAGAGGGAGAGGGAGAAGCAGGGTCCCCGCTGAGCCGGGAGCCCGATGTGGGGCTCGATCCCAGGACCCTGGGACCATGACCTGAGCCGAAGGCAGACATCCAACCATCTGAGCCACCCAGGCGCCCCACCTGCAGTCTTTTTATTGCATTTTATCAAAGTATCAGTCTGCAACCATTTGGAAATAAGAAAAACTGGCCCTTCGCTCAGAGGTCTGAGCGATACTGCTCTGGAAGAGGATAGTTTTTTCCTAGGCGTTGCCAGAGAGACCTCGTAGAGGCTTGATAATTACAGTGTACGCTCTGTTTTTCTCAGGTGAGTCAAGTCATCCTGAGCTCTTGGGAGAACAGGAGTTGAGGTGGGAGTTGGGGGGCCTTCTGTGGCCTCTATGTAGGCAGCTGCCATCTCTGTGATGCTCTCGAACGAGGGGCTGGCTGCAGTTGGTGGGTGCAGAGAAGTGTTGCCACGTGTGCTTTCTGGAGCTCCTGCCAGAGCCCTCAGACTCCCTCATGGGGCCCACCGGCTGGTGCATTTCTTTGTCACCCAAGAGGTGCTGGCGAAGTCCCTGGCACGCAGGCCTCTGCCTGGTAGACCTGTGACACAGGCAGAAGGTTCTCCCCAAGTCTCCCTGTGAGGCCTGGTTCACTGGTGCTCTCAGCCCCACTTCTTCCTGCAAAGAGGGCACTCTGGCCCCGGACAGACCACAGCTGTGGCGTCCCTTGGTTGTCAGTCCATTAGCAGCCGTGGACTGTTCTTCTCCCCCCTCGGCTCTACATGTGCCTTCCTTCTAAAGTGCTGTGCTTGATCTGACAGCAGACCCTGCCCCAGCGTCATGCGTGCTCCCTACTGAGTGAGAGGAGAATATAATAGTAGTGATTCTAGGTATGCATTATGCATCATTTTGCTTTGCCAATATGTGTGAAACTCTACTTCGAATACTTGTTAAAACTTAATGGATTAATACTTTAAAATATACAATCTTAGTTTACACAGTATATCCACATTTATTTGTAATTTTTTTCTCACATGCCTTTTTTTAGGACAGTTAGCTCAAGAATAACTCTCTCCCTTTTTAAGCTTTCAAACAGTCGGTGGATCGCCCTGGGTTGTACCACCGGCAGTGGTTGAGCTCGGACTCAAGCCCCTATCCCTTGACTCCCTCATCACTGAGGTTCTGGAAAGCGTTGTTGCCTTCTCCATGGACACTCATGTTTTAAGTATTATGCACTGAAGAAATCGATGAGACCAGTGATGACACGTAGTAATCATTTGACCTTTAGGTATATCTCGATACTCTGGCTGACCTACTAGCTTGCTTAGAAATGTAAACTTCATTTTGCACATACTGTTCTATGATACCCATTTTGTTGCAGCTGCTTTACTTGGGTTGCTCTCTTTTCTGCAGACAGTATCATTCAGAACGTGAAGTGGCATTTTAACCATGTAAGTTCCATTCAGATGGAGAGCAGCTTGGAAAAAATTCAGGAGGAGCTGGAGTTCCAGCCTCCAGTGGTTCTCACTCTGGAGGACACGGATGTGGCAAATGGGCTAATGAACGGTCACACACAGATACACTTGGAGCCTGGTAAGTGGTTTGCTGTGCTCTGGTGTTGATGAAGATGAGGTGACGTTAGGTATTTCAAATGGACAGTGACTTTTTTTTTCCCAATCAGGGAGGTGTTTTTTGGGGGTGGGTATATAAAATATGTGGGGAAATATATGGACTGATCCTGTTTCCAGGTGACTGTTACAAAACACTTGACTGTTATGATAGTGAGTTGACTGGGGGAAGGGGCAACTCATGATGACATTCAGAAGAGTGACTAGGCAGATTGTTTTCTTAACCAGGATGAAGTTTACAAGTTTAAACATAAAGGATGTGACTTCCTTAGATTTGTACATGCTCTCTCTCTCTCTCTCCTCTCTCTCTATTTTTCCCTTTGACAGTGAATCCTTATCTTATCACCTAGTGCAACATTGCAAATCTCCACTGAGACACCCCTGTCCCCCTTGACGGAGGGAGGGAAGGGCTGCGGGGATGTGAGTAGGCAGGACCAGAGCTGTGGCTTCTAGTGCTCTCACTGTCTGCTTCCCCATGAGCCCTGGGGATATCCCTCTGTCCCTGTGGATTTCCAAGCTGAGTGCCTTGGCATCCCGTGACGCAGTCTGGCATTAACACCATTAGCCACTCAATACCTAGCACGTAACAAAGCATGATTTTTTTTTTTTTTTTTTTGCATTCCCTGTTACAATTACACACAATTAAACCAATTTTTAATTAAAGTGGATATTTACATTCTAAGTATTCTGTAATGGTGTAAGAACTGAATCCTTCTTTGAGAGATAGAGTTGTCTACACTATAACAGTCTATTTTAACAGTTTTTATACTAAACTCATTGCTTGAACTTTAAAAGTGGTATATTAAAAATGTTCACATTTTTGGCTTACCTCTGTGTTTTGATTTAATCTGTTTCAACCAATACATTACTGGATTGGCTCTTATGCCAATCAGTAAGTTGTCATTTATATTGGGAATGGACTTAACTTTTGTAGAAGGAAGACTGGGTATTTGAGCCCCAAACTTCTTCTTTTGACTTATGTAAAGATGGGGTAACTTTGTAATATGTGTTTTGTTTTTTAACCACTTAGACAAGAGAAGCAAAATCCAGAAAATGTCAACTTGCTTATCTTTCTAGGACATTTTACTGTGGTTTGACTCACCCTATTGTCCCGAGGCTAGAATCTTTACAGGTAGCATGTTCTGTTCTAACAGGAACTTTGATAGCTCAATGGAAACTCTAACACACTAACAATAGGCATCAGTTGGGTTGTGGCTAGATATTTGTATGTGTGTGCGTGTGTGTGTGTGTGTGTGTGTGTATGTGGGAAATGTGGGACAAGAAAGGATGGTTTTAAAAGATCACAGTAAGAGAATGGGGGTGGGGGGGAGTCACCATTTAATTGTGTGACCTGGAATCAGTCTTAGCAGGTATCTTTGAAGAGAGAATGATCATTTGTTCTAGAGTTCCAGAAACAGCTTATAGCTCAAATAATCAATGTTTCCCTCCTCTTCCCAATTATTTTAGAATGTAAGAAACTGCATGTGCTGCAGATTGCTTTAGAAGCACAGGAGACATTGAATACTGTCCTTGTTTAGAAGTTGAGAGTTGAAGTATATGATAGAAATGCTGTCAGAATTTGACAACCCATTTACAAGTAAAGCCATAAATTGCTTTAAATCAGGATTTCTCAATCTAAGCCGTATTGACATTTTGTACTGGATAATCCCTCGTTGTGAGGGGCTGTCTTGTGCATTGTAGGATGCTGAGAAGCCTTCATGGCCTATACCCACTAGATGCTGGTAACACCCTGTCCACGGTGTTGACAGCCCAAAATGTCTCCAGGCGTTGCCAGATGTCCACTGAGGGGCTAATCGCCGCTGGCTGAGAACCACTGCTTTAGACAGAAAGAAAATCAGGCCTTGAAAAACCTGTGCTTACTCAGAGAAGGACCTCTTTCTGGAAGAACTCACTTCGGATTCCCAGTTCCATTCTGTCCTTCATTTCTCGCCTTTTATGCTCTCTAACAGCAGCTGCTTTTAATTAATACGTTTGTAATTCTGTGTTTAACATACTGAGCCTATCATTAGTGGAGGTCTAGTTAATGTCTTTGTTTATTTTTCTTTCATATAGAAATTATTTTCACTAGACACTTATTTTTTTTAATTGTGAAGCTCCTAATTTCCGAATGGAACCAGTGACAGCCCTGGGGGTCCTCTCGCTTATTCTCAACATCATGTGTGCTGCTCTGAATCTCATCCGTGGGATTCACCTCGCAGAACATTCTTTACAGGTAACCTTTTTTATTATAGTTTAAATGGAAGGACCTATGATGGAAGAACCTGGTGGGGATACACTTTACTTACAAGGTTATTATGCAGAAAGATTTCAAAAACTTTTAATTAAAATATGATTTTTATGTTCAAGTTTATTCTTTATAGTAGGTTGAACAAATATGAGACTTGCTCTTTTGTATGTGTTGTCCTCAGAAGCCAGAGGGGCCTGCTGGGGGAGCTGGTGAGAAATAGCATGCTACGGGGGCATCCTTGGGGCCCCCCGGGAGTCACTGCAGGGGCCCGATTGCTCAAGAGCAAATTTGATTCTCAGACTTTGAGGTTCCGGCTGTGTCCCCCCTGGGAAAAGTTGCCACCTACTCTGATTTTTCTCATGCAGATGCCACCCTCCCTGTGTCTTTGTCAGAGAACTGTAGCAGCAGGAAGCTGATTTGCCAATCTGCTCCAATCAAAGCAACTTTCTATTTCAGTGCTTTTAAAATAATTTTTTTTCTAAATTTTCAAGTATTTAAAACACTTTTAAAAAGTACAGAATCATTGTAGGCATAAACAGATAGATACTACTTTTATTTTTTATTTTTTAAAGGTTTTTTATTTATTTGACAGAGAGAAAGACAGCCAGAGAGGGAACACAAGCAGGGGGAGTGGGAGAGGGAGAAGCAGGCTTCCCGCCGAGCAGGGAGCCCGATGCGGGGCTCGATCCCAGGACCCCGGGATCATGACCTGGGCCGAAGGCAGACGCTTAACAACTGAGCCAACAGACGCCCCTAGATACTACTTTTAAAAATAGAGCCATAATGCTCACAGCCGTGACTGTGGTAGCCGAAGTTCGAAGCACAGCTGAGGCTGTCTCAGGAGACTAATGTAGGCTGACCTGTGTGGAGAGTGGCAGCAGTGACCGCCTGTCACCACATCCTGTCTTTAGCCAATGTGTGCTGTGGTTCCCACTCCTATTTTGTATGATTATTCACACGCAGATACTTACCAAGCGTCTGTACGCACTAGAACAGATGCCTGGCCGACAGGATGGTAAAGTAGAGTGTGGTGACATCATGAAGGAGGTCACGGTGCGTGGAGGTGGGCAGAATTCGGGAAGGCTGAGTGCTGACGGATGAGTAGGATTGTGAGAGGTAGTGGTGTTGGGGGGCAGTCCAGTCTGGGGGCTTAGCACAGATGCACAGGGACATGAGGGCGCATGGTCTGTCCAGGCTGTTGAAAACAGTTGCATGCCAACCCTTGTTCTGGTAAATAAACAGGGACTTATGTCTCCTTCAGCCAGCGATTTTGTAGTATCAGCCATACCAGAGTGAATGAGGTGTGAAGGGCTTCACGTCCTAGTGTTTCCATTCATCTGAATATTCCTTTTCTTGTGTTTCTTATATTTGTTTTAGGTTGTCCACGAGGAAATTGGAAATATTCTGGCTTTTCTTATTCCTTTTGTAGCCTGTATTTTCCAGGTGGGTGAAACATTAACATTTTGGTGAGTGGGTTGAACCCCATGGTCCTATTTTGTTCTTCTGTTGGAACCATCAGCAAGTTTCTTGATGTGATTTTGTTCCACCAAGGCATGGTATGGACAATACCAGGTCCTTCCTGGAAGGACCCTAGGCCCATCCTGTCCAGCTGTCTCATTTTACAGAGGAAGAACATTGGGCTCAGAAAGGGAAAGCCACTTGCCCTAGGCCACAGAGCCTTTGACAATGGCTGAACAGAAGCCAGGAATTTGGATTGGACTCCCAAGAAGGGAGGGATGAGATTGCTGTGGGGATTGGGTTGAGCCTGACTAATGTGAAGCAGCGTCTTACTTATTGTCAAGGCAGTCCAAGTATAGAAACGTCTTTCTGCAGAAGTAACAACTACTTATATGTGCTTTTTTTTTTTAAACCAGGACTAGGTTAAAAAAAATTTTTAAGATTTTATTTATTTATTTATTTATTTTTTAAGATTTTATATATTTATTAGAGAGAGAATGAGAGACAGAGCACAAGAGGGAAGAGGGTCAGAGGGAGAAGCAGACCCCCTGCTGAGCAGGGAGCCCGATGCGGGACTCGATCCCGGGACTCCAGGATCATGACCTGAGCCGAAGGCAGTCGCTTAACCAACTGAGCCACCCAGACGCCCCTAAAGACTTTATTTATTTATTTGAGAGAGGGAGAGAGAGAGAGAACATGAGCAGGGGGGAGGGACAGAAGGAGAAGCAGACTCCCCGCTGAGCAGGGAGCCCCACATGGGGCTCGAGCCCAGGATCCTGAGATCATGACCTGAGCCGAAGGCAGACGCCCAACCAACTGAGCCACCCAGGCGCCCCCCCAAAAATTGTTTTTAATAGTAATGCCATCTGACTCAAATCTGTCCTTGGGAGGTGAGATAAACATTACAACATTAATAGTGGGCTTTGATTGTTATTTAGTTATTTTCAAGCAAACTTCATACTTAAGGGGTGGAGTAAAATGGAGCTTTTGAATCTCCTATAGGCAGAGTTAATTCTAGTAGAAAAACCTGACTAATTTCCTTTCCTCATCCTCCACAAAGGCTAGGACTTTAGTACTTTCTCTACATTCTTAAGCTTTTTTATTTTATTTTTCCCCTTTCAGTTAAAATTTCTCTTCTCAGGACACTTCCTCTCTCTTCCACATCTGTCCTAGAATGGTCTGTTTTTTAAGAATGACATAATTGTGTCAAAAGAAATTTTCATCCCAGGACTGAAAATGCACTCATTTTTGAGAAATCAAGTCTCCAGAACCTTGGGTGTTGCCATTTGAGGTGCCCAAAGCCTGCATTTCAGGGCTGTGGGGTCTTACCCCTCGGCCTTCATTCCCTCAACTGCATTCATGTACTTGGATAGCTCTTTCAATGGGGACCTCTCTCCCACCCGCTGGAGCTTGAGCCTTTGTTGAATTGCTCTGGGTTTTGAGAACGTGCTTCTTGTTTTTTTTCAACGTTGAACCAAAAAGCTGCTTTTTACCTTTTGCAGAACAAGAATGGTCTCTTTTCTGTGTGATAGCCCTATATAAAATACCGGTTGTGAGGCTCTCCTGGCTGTGAGACTTTCCCTGTGTCAGAGATGTTTTTGGAGACATGATAAAGGGCGTGTCCGGGGAACATTGGTCCTTGATGTAGTTGTAACTCAGGAAAAACGAATGATAAAAGCATGGCTCTTTTCCCTGGCTTTCGTGCCTGTCATGGCTCCCCTGAAGGAAGAATCCAGTTGGAGGTCAGTCAGCCTTGTTGGGGTGTCTTGGCCTGGCTCCCTTCCCTTTACCTGCATCTCTTCTTTCTCCACAGCCCCCAGGTAGGGCATTTCTGTCTGTATTTCTTAAACGTGTTAACGATTGTCGTGTCCTCATTCCTCCTGTGACATCTATTTCACTTCTCTTCTCTCTTCTGAATCTCCACTTTCACCCAGTGATTACCAGCAGCTTACCCAGCATGTCCAGGCTGCACTGTAATGAATTCGGTTTAATCAGCTAATGTGAGTGCAGGTGCGAGACGTGAATCTTGCGTCTGACCCATGGCCATTTCCTCATCTCTGATTGGACTGCCTCTTACGGTGTCATTTCAGTGTTATTTGTACCTGTTCTACAGTCCAGCCAGGACTATGAAGGTGGTGTTCCTGCTGCTCTTTATCTGCCTGGGCAACATGTACCTGCACGGGCTGCGGAACGTCTGGCAAATCCTCTTCCACATAGCGGTGGCTTTTCTGTCTTCGTATCAGATACTGACCAGGCAGCTTCAGGAGAAGCAGTCTGACTGCGGAGTTTGAAGGCGACGCTGTATGACAAATGGATCCTTTGGCTTTCTCAGGAGGGTCGTCTCTGTTTCCCTTCTGGCTTCTCGACTTCACCTCAAGTTTCCACCCTTGAAGTTCCCTTCAACCAAACCAGGCCGAGCCCGAGAAATTGGGGGATTTTTAACAGGTGCAGTGGAAGGCAGGAGGTGGCTTGAGACCCAGGCCCGGTTTTGTGCTGAGCGTTATGGCCGAATCTCCAGGTCCGCACCTCTCCTTAGGTGAGAATCTGGGGGCTCACTCCCAAGGACCATTATTGGAAGATCAGAACGGAATTGTTTTGGATGACGCAATAAAGCACGAGATTCAATAACACTAGTTTTAGTAGCTGGCGGTTGTCTCTGAGGAAACTTACTTTAAAACCCATATCAGCTTTTCAGTCTAAATGTGACTTGGTTAGTTTTTTGTAGAGGGTCAGTACAGGGTGAATTAAAGATTTCAAAATATGGCTAAGAAATATAAGCTAGATAAATTTTGTTTACATTTTTTGATAACTTAGTCCGATATGATACCTTTAGAATATTTAAATGTATTTTGGATATAAATTGTGAACTTATCTTCATTTAGGGAAAGGACAAACTTAAGCTGAGAAAATGGTTAAGAAAGCTGAATTTATTTAATTTATATATAACTTTTTATGGTGGTGGGGCTGTGTGGGTACAGAAATGTTTTGTATTTATCTGCAGGGTATATCTGAATATTTTAAAAATTGAGTGACCAGTGTTACTGGATCATAGCTTATGAGTATGAGCCTGAGCTTATAAGCCTGAGAATTTCAGGATTCTTTGCAGTGGGCCACAGACCGGAGTAGGTGAATCACATAGATTCACATAGTGGCACTTTACAGATGCAGGTGGTATTGAAAAAAACAAAAACAAAAACTATTGTCATCAGCCTTGTACATGGCAGCCGAGTGCCTGTCATTTTAATGATGATCAATGCCTGACCCTGTGTACCTGTTCCCAGAAGCCCTCCCAAATTAATTACTCCTCGACACCTTTCCCAGTCATCATAATTAGATCGAGGGCCTCATTCTTTATGAACAGGAGTTAAGTAGGTGTTAACTTTTTTAAAGCTTCATAGAGATATAACTAACCCTGTGCTCTGCAAAGTTACTTTTCTTGCCTCATTGTCAAAATAGTTGATTGATCACAGCTTTCCGAAATGGGGCTCTAAATAAGATCCCTTAGGTCTCCAGAAATTTCAGCCTGGGTTGTCCAGTACCATTCAGGAGGCCATTTTCCGAGCTTGCCCTTTGGATTCTTCTTGGTAGAAATCTGGAATCTGAATAGCTCAACTGCAATTGCATGGGATTTTGGGTTGAATTATGTGGTCTTGATAAATGAAAAAATCCCACTTTGATAGTTTTTAAAAGTTGAAAACCATTGCAAGAGTTAGTAAGTACGTGGGGAAAGCAAGAATATTATTTTAGGGAATTCAGTTGTACTTGGTTGTATACTGTTAGTGCATTGCTATTGAGCTACTTGATGTCACTTTAAGAAAAACAAGTTCATGTGACTGGCAACTGTTGGGAAAATGTTGCTGCAGTCATTTTATTTTCTTATAATATAGTTTTCTATTTTTAATCAAACAGTATCTGGATGTGAAAGATATATTGGCACCATCCTCAGATGTCAAGTTCACAGTTGTCTCTCCTTTGATTCTGTATCTGCATAATCTTCTGCATACCCAGCAGGTGAATCTAAAGGCTTTCTGGGACATAATTTTGAAGAGATGGTAAAATAGAATGGGAAGCCAAGGAAGGGACACAAATCCTTGTTAACATTAGAAGCACCAAAAAAAAAAAAAAAGGCTTTAAAAGTTGGTAAGAACAGCTTACAAGTGAATTGTGGGTTTTTTTTTTTTTTTTTCTTTTTTCAAGCCCTTGTGTTACTGGTGTTGCCGTGTAGCCCTGTACCCCAGATGCAATTGCTCTTGGGGTTGAGCCTGTGATCCACATCCAGCAGACCCTGAAGAGGAGTCCCTCCTGGTGAATGCTTCCTACACCAGCAGGGAGGTTATCTACACTTGGTTGAATGTGGTTGTCATCAGTTAGCATCTACATGGGGTTTGAGATTGATTTTTGCAAACAAAAAGGAAAAGATGCACAAACAGTACAAAACAATGACCACATAAACATTGCTTAACTAGAATCCAGCTGAAAGAAGCCTCAGCTCACTGGAGGAAGAGACAAGTGATAGGAAAGAAGTTCTGGGAATATTGTCCAAGGGAAATCCCAGGCTGGTTTAGGCCTGAAATTTTGTGCCGCCCCCCCCCCCCCCCCGTGTCATCCTTGATGCCAGAAAGCTGGCCCCCCATCGCAGGAGTTATCCTCACTACCCCACAGACTCATTGCTGTTCTAGCACTTTGTTTTCCCAGGGGTTCAATGCTACCTGCCCAACTGACCTCGCAGGGGTAGATATGGGAATAGATGAAATCATGTTGGAAACAAACCTTCAAAGTGCCTTCTGGGATCAGATGCTGCAAGATCTTAATATCAGAGTATGTTATTCCCATCTACTGTATCGGGCTGGGAATGTGGCTCAGGGCTCTTGACCAGGGTTTCCCAACCAAGGGGCCAAGGCCCAAAGGGTTTTCCCTTCCCCAAGTATGCTGGTCAAAGAAACACGCAGACTCTGGTTTTCATTTCCCTAGACTAGCCTTACTGCGATGAGGATCGTTCCTGAGTTTCTTTTTCCTGGGTGGAGACAACCGGGGGCATATCTGGGGTGGCACTTCCTCTCAGTACGGGAGACCCCACCGCCGGCAGCAGAAGGAATGTGACCGGAGGCTTCTGGTTTTGCTTCTCAGGCTTGCACTCTTACTACCTGTAAACTCTGTTGCAGGCATCGTGAGGCAAGGCCCACCACTTTAAAGCTCCTTAAGGGGTCGGCCAAAGGGTGTCAAGAAGAGTGCTGAAATTCAAACATTCAGCCTCATTTCCATCACCTCACCTGGAGCTCCCTGTTCCTTTCCTAGGTGCCCCCATTCTCCAAGACTCCTCTGCCTCTTTCATGTCTGTCCCACACATTCCAGCCCTGGACACAGAGGCTGAACCTGGAATCTCTGGAGGGATGAGAAAGCCATCTTTGAGTGTAGTTGCTGGGTGGGTACAGGAGCTTCAGAGTGGGGGCAGACTGCACTGAGGCCTGGCTCTCTTCCCCTTTGCCCCTGGGAGCTTCAGCACACACTTAGGAGTCCACGCTCAGAGGGGAGTAGCACTTTGGTGCTCAGAGTCAAAGATGACACCCAGCAGGGCCAGCTGTTGGGGGCGTGGAAAGCAGGAGACAGATGGGAAGCAGAGCCGGGGGCATGTTGGGGCCGCATGCGGCACCATCCAGGGCTGCTATTTGCTGTTCCTTGAAGGAGTCAGCCACTCATTGTAACATGCAGGACGGGTGGCCCTTAGGAGCCTGCTGCCATGCGTGCCCAGAGCAGCACAGGTGAGGACCAGTAGGCGTGGGAGTGTTTGCGGGGACAGATGTGCGCCCCTGTTCTGGTGTGGCTTGCATTCCAGATGTTCCTGCACAGAATCTTGCCCAGGGACGGGGAAGCTCCACTGTGCACTGTGTTAATAATGGTGGAGGAAGAGAGAGGAGATGTGCCCGTGAGAGATCGGGGAGGCCTGGAGATCAGCTTGACTCTTCCACTCAGCCCTGCGAGTCATGCCCACGGGCCTCAGTGTCCTCAGCTGGGCAGTTCCCCCGGCATGCTCTCATGAGGCTAAAAGCCTAGTGGAGGAGAGTACTGGGTGAATCCCTTGGTCGCGGGCAGGAGGAGAAAGACTTTCACCCGATACAAGGAGGTCCGTACTTAAGGCAGCACGGTGTGGCCGTGTCTTCCAGGTGTTACAAAAATGGGCATTTTATCAAGACTGCAATGTAAATGGACTCATTCTTTCACTCTGGAAAGGAAGTGGCCTCTCTTTCTCCTCCTTGAACCTGCCTCCTGCCCTCCAGTCCCAGAACTCTTGGTACCATTGGCGTTGGGCCCTCCAGGGTCCAGGGAGGCCGGTTCTGTGGGTCCGTTCCCGACCCAAATGAGGAGAGCTCTGATTCTCCCATCTGGGAGCAGTGACATCAGACTTCTGTTTCTGGGGAAACGTCTTGGCAGGGAACCTGTGGAAAAGGGCTCGTCGGTGAGGTCTGGGAATGGCCGGATATGGAAACATCTGCCCATGTGTACTGATGGCAGAGCTGCTGCCCACAAGCGCCTTTTATTTAGGGTAAAATGGTCAAATCCATTGTTCTAACCTGTGCTTGGTACATATGACCTTCTTTAACCCTCGGGTGATCCCAGGGTTAGTTACTTCAGAAGTATTATTTCATGAATTATTCATATGACTTGACCCCCCAGAATTCTGTTTTATTTAATAGACTTTTCTACTAAGAGCATAAAAGGTTGCGGCTGATTTAGCCAGGGCAAAACCATTGACTTCACATATTTGTTTTGAACGCTTGCTGTCCATGTTGTACAAGCTTCTTACTGTTTTCATGTAATAACAAAGATCTATTTTGAATAAATGATGAGTATGTTTTAACAGACTCTCACACAGTAGTAAAGCCTAAACTCGTGTTAACGTATGTAAAGAATATTGTATAGCCATTTATATACCATGTATATATAAATCAAATAAGGTGGCTTCAGAAGTGAGAGAATAAATCTAAGGTGCTTATTAACTTGCGTGTATTCGTGTAAAAAGTTCTGAGCGACAGGTCTGTTTTCCCAGAGGGTGTGATGTGGGCCTGGCATAATGGAGGGGGGATGCTGAGAGAGGTGGACTTCAGGTCCTCTGTCCAGTGTCTGGACAGCTGCACGGCCTCAGTCCTTAGCACTAATGCCTAGACTCTGGAATGCAATCATGGGTCCAGGAGAGACCTTGGCAAAGCCAACATAGCAGCCCTCGGGGTGGGGGGGTGGGAAGGGAGGCCTGCCTTCTCTGCAGGCTCTGCTCCTGCTTCTCTGTGCCTGTGAGCAGGCCCTTACCCTGCGCTAGATTTCTGAGCACCGGCTTAGTTTTCCTCTCCCAGGACAGCCCCGCCACCAAGAGGCCAGCAGGAGGCGCAGCGGCCTGCCGGTTGTCAGGCTCCGGGCCCAGGGGACTGCCCCCTTCTGCAGAGGTCCTTCCTGCAGCCGCCGACAGAATTCCCAGAAAGTAAGCAAGTGCACCAGCCTCTCCTGCCCATATCCCAAACACACTGGGGGAATGCGTGCTCCCAGCTTCTCTCCACCATCTGTCCTGAGTGAAAAACTCTGGGGGTGGGGGGTGGGGTGGGGAGGGCAGAAGCTTCCAAAATAAACACTAAGTTACTGGGTTCTGGGATTTGTGAGTTGGCAGAGCCTTGGGACACCACCCGGTTCAACCCCCTTGTTGCTCAGGTGGGGAAGTTGAGGCCCGTCCGAAGGGGCCAGTGACAGTGCAGCCGAGAGCTGCGTCCCCTGGGCTGGGAATAAGGTGCTCTACATACCGCAGCACCGCAGAGAGGAAAAGGGGATGTTGGCCCATGAAAGATGCCCTTGCTGCGCCAGGAGGGCTGCATGCCAGTGCAGGCTGATGAATTGCCTTCCTTTTTCTTGAGCTCCACCCGCTAATGGGGCCCAGGAGCAGAAGCGCCGCGTGACAACTGCCAAACAGCCTCGAGCAGTGCCAGTGAGGAGTGAGGCTCAGAGAGGAAGGGGTCCCCCTGGGTGCCCCTGGCGGGGAGGCGCTGCCTGGTTCTGCAGTCTGCTCTCCGATGTTGCTGGGTCGGATGTGCAAGGCAAACACTAGGAAGTTCACGGAAGAACAGGAAGGAAAGTACCTTTGTGACCTAGGATGGAAAAGTGCTCTTAAAGAAAAATGCTACAGGTACAACCCTTGAGGCAAAATGATTAATCTCATTGCATGCAAATAAGGATGTCACGGGCAAAGTTAAACGAATGGGAGGAGATCTTTAGAATGTCTGAAACCAATAGGGATCACTATACAGCTTCTTACTGTTTTCATGTAATAAAAAGATCTATTTTGAATAAATGATGAGTATGTTTTAACAGACTCTCACACAGTAGTAAAGCCTAAACTCGTGTTAACGTATGTAAAGAATTTTGTATAGCCATAGGTCAGCAAGAAAGACAGCAAGCTCAGTAGAAAAATGAACAATTTACAGAAGAGAAAAACCCAAAAAGCTAAGAAGCATAGGAAGATGTTTAAAATCATTAGAACTACAGAGAATCACATATTTAAACAACAGTAAAGTATCACCTCATGCCTATTTGGCAAAACTTAGAAAGCTGGATGGCATCAAGTGTTGGAGGGTGTGGGGGGATATAGGACTTCGTGCACAGGCCATCTGAAGGGCAATGCACTGTCGTGGGCTGAACTGTGCTCTCCCGCATGCATATGTTGAAGTCCTGACCCCCCACCCCAGTACCTCAGAACGTCTGTATTTGGAGGTAGGGAGAAGGCAGCCATCTGCAAGCCAAGGAAAGAAGCATCAGAAGAAACCAATCCCGTCGATACCTTGATCTCAGACTTCCAGCCTCCAAACCATGAGAAAATAAATGTCTGTTGTTTAGGGGCGCCTGGGTGGTGCCGTTGGGTAAGCATCAGACTCTTGGTTTTGACTCAGGTCATGATCTCAGGGTCGTGAGATTGAACCCCGGGTGGGACTGCACGCTCAGCATGGAGTCTGCTTGAGATTTTCTTTCTCCCTCTGCCCCTCCTGCTTGTGCTCTCTCTCTCTCAAAATAAATAAATCTTTTAAAAAAATTTCTGTTGTTAAACCACCCAGTTTGTGGTACTTGGTTATGGAGGCTCTAGCAAATGAATCTGGCTACCTACCCGAATTTCATGTGCACACTGGATCCTTCACTCCTGGTTCTATGTCCCTGGGAAATGCTTTGACAGATCCTTGAGCGGATAGGTATGAAGTTAAATTTTACGGAAGAATTACTTGTGTTGGTAGAAAGCAGTCTGTGTCTACCGTGGACAGATCAAGTGTGCAGGCTCACCATAGAGCACCACACTGCAGGAAGAAGTACCAGATTTAGATGTAATGCAGCAGCATGGATGGATCTCTAAAATGTAGAACCGAGTAGAAAAATAAGTGTATATGATTAGAAATATATGCACACGAAATGATAAAATACTTTGTAAGAACATATTTTAAAAAAAGATATGTGTTAAATACATTTGAGTGGTTGCCTACAAGGGGCCAGGAGCATGTGAGTTAGGATAATAAGGAATTTAAAGAAAAGAGAGAAAGCTTGCTAGAGTCAGGGGTCAGGTCTGAGAGCCCTGGGTGAACGCCGGGGGCCTGCATTGCCCCTGGCGATCTTGCCCTGGGTGCGCCCAGCACTCACTGGACTGAGGCCCAGAAGGCCCACCTCTGCAGGGGCTCTAGCCCCAAATGCTGCCAGAGTGTTTGAGCCTCCAGGCTTTTCCAGTGGGCGAGGTGGGGGAACTGAAGCCGAGGCCAGGGGCATAATGGTCAGGGAGGGCTTCTGGAACCGTGGGGGAGGGGAAGGGCAGAAAGCAGAGAGGAGGGGACTCAAGAGGGGAAAGTAGATGCGTGAGCCAGCTCTGGCCACAGGGGACTCCCTCCTTCCCAGATTCTTGCTGTCTGACCAGTAGTTTCCTGGCGGAGACTCTTTCCCACATGAGGCACTCAGCTGAAGGACTCTCTCACAGGGGATTCTCAGGGAAAAAGGAACACAGCTGCAGGAGGGACGGAGGTGCCCCCAAGGCAAGGCCTTCCTCCCACCCCAGAAACAAGTCTGTTCCCTGGCATGAGCCTGGGGAAGTGAAGCCGGAGGGGACTGAGTCTGGGCGGGTGAAGCTAACCAGGACCACCACTGCCCTGAGGGATTATTCTAGGCACATTTTCTGAGGCCCCAGGGGTAAGAGCAGGGGCCAGAAGCAAGGAACACAGGGCTAGCCGTAGGATGAACTTTCTCACAGGGCTGGTGAGCAGGGCTCAGGGAGATAGTGAGCACTCCACTGTGAAGGTGTGCAAACCGAGATGCGATGAGTCGGCCGGGACCTTGGAACATGCTGTCCCCATCTCGGAGACCTTGTCTCGTCCTGGGTGCTGGTGTCCGCAGGGACATCTGCCTGTCTCCCGTCGTGCCTCCTGTTGCGTCCATCCCATGAGGCGAGCCAGACGCCGGTCGCAGGAAACGGCCTGTGCCATCTTCCGTTTGAAAGGGTAAATATTAGTCTTTTCAAGAGCTACCTGTTCTGTGTCACTGGGCACCACTGGGGACACTGAACTGGGATTTGCAAGGGTGGGAGGTGCGTGCTCTTGGTCCCCACGCCCAGACGGAGTCTGTGGGCCTAACTGGTCACTGTTGCAATGGAGGGCAACAAGAAACAAGCCTCCCCGTGTCCAGGCGGGCATCCCCTCCGGGTCACTCAGGAAGCAGTGAGCCCCCGAGCCCCCAAGATGCGCTCTCCTCACATACCGCTCAGGCTGCTGCTGCAGAGGCAGGGGGCTGCATGTTTTGACCTGGATCTTTTTTTTTTTTTTTTTAAAGTCTTTTTTTTTTTTTAAAGATTTTATTTATTTATTTGAGAGAGAGAGAATGAGAGAGAGCACATGAGAGGGAGGAGGGTCAGAGGGAGAAGCAGACTCCCTGCTGAGCAGGGAGCCCGATGTGGGACTCGATCCCGGGACTCCAGGATCATGACCTGAGCCGAAGGCAGTCGCTTAACCAACTGAGCCACCCAGGCGCCCTTGACCTGGATCTTAAGGCCTTGGGCCCTGGCTCTGGTGTATTATGGTTTAAAATCCTCTGATTTTGCGGCATTATCGGAAAGGGGAATGACTTGCTTCTACTTCACTGTCACCCCCGGGGAGACCTCCTCTGACCATCCCAACTAACAGAGCACCCCCTCACTCTAGCCCCTCATCTTGCCTTCTTCCTTCTGTAATTTTCCTCATTTATTTTTTGTGAGCATCAATGGTTTATTTTTTATTTTTTGATTATTGGAGTATCATTGACCTACCATGTTAGTTGCAGGTGTACAACAATTCTGTACATTACTCGGTGCTCACCGCACTGTCACCATCTGTCACCGTATGTTATTACGATACTATTGTCCACATTCCCTGTGCTGTACTGTTCATCCTCGAGTAATTTCCTCATTTATGATCTGACTCCTCTGTTAGGGGGGTCAGCGCCGTGAGGGCAGGGCCTTGGTCACGCTGTGCACACCGTCAGCGCTCGGTAGCTATTTGCTGAATGAATATTATGGCATCCGTACCTTGAAGATATTAAACCGATATAATTCTCATCTCCTCACCGTCTGGAGCCACTCCATCATTATGACCCAGGGGACAGGCAGGGGTGGGGGATGAATGCCATCTCAGGGAGCAGGAAGGGAGGATGGGGGTGGGGGAGGAAGGAAAACCCACCTTCAGCTGGTGAGGAAGGAAACTCTCAGACATGTCCTGTTCTCATCCTCTGGGATGAAATCTTGAGGTGGGGGGGGAACCCTACACTATGAAAGTGGAGGGGGTGTGGGTCCCACTCTGCACTTGGAATCAGCCTCCCACGCAGCCTGGCGCCCCTCAGGTGGCCCTAGTGGGTAAAAACAGTAGAGCTGTGGATTTGATCGCAAGAAAGTCGGAGTGAGCACCACCCAGCCTCCCTCAGCTCCCAGAGGCCTGGAAGGGATCCAGAAGCTCCTGCGTGCTCCCTGGGGCATGAGGAAGATGGCTGAGTTAGAGCCGGTGAGCCTGGCATGATGGCGCCGCCACGGCCAGTGGGGAGGTGAGGGGGGCTCACACCCCGGGCTGGATAGCGGCTTGGCTGAGGGGCCACAGTGAGCCCAGGTGGGGCTGGATCTGCCAGGGCAGGCCCCGGGGCCCCAGCCAAGAGAGCAGGCTGTGGGTAGCTCGGCCACGGTGAGGATCCTAGTACACAGGGTAGCACCAGGACCTTTGTGCAAGGCTCCTTGTCTCTGCCAGCAGGAGGCCACCCGTACTGGACTTGCTGCCTCGTATCCTATGGACCTACTTTTTCCAGCTCCTACAGGAATAACCTGTTCCCTACCTCAGCTATCAACACTTTCTGCCCAGAGTTCCTCGGAAGCCATGGTGGGGACCCACCGGAGAACTCACGCTTGGAAGTATCAGGGTGCTGACGTGGGCGGACCTTGAGCCCTTGACGGTGGGAGCCCGCAGGTAATGCTGTCCTGACCCTCGGGAGGGCACTTCTGAGGGGCACCCGACCTGCTCCTCATAGACGATCAGAGCAGTGACCGGCACAATAACCCACCTTCCCTTTGGCTTTCCCCATCTCCGTTTCCCACTTCTCTGTCCCCCATTCCTATTTCCTGGCCACAGACTTCTGTCCCAGGCTCTCCCTCTGGGGACTCAGGCTACATGGCCACCTGGGCCTCTGTGCTAGAAAGCATCCGTTGGCACCCGGCATCCCTCTGCCCCTTCCATATTCCCATGTGTTGCAGGGGCTGGAAGGCTGAAGGCTCCCTTTCCCAGCACCCCCTTGCTGCTGGGGATCTGGACGCAGCCTAGGCTCTGCCAGAGGGACGCACCGCAGGAGGGGGTTGGGAGGCAGAAGGGAGGCCAAGGCCATTCTCCTTGCAGCGTGGTGGCTGCTGGGTGGGATCTGACAGACATGAGTTTTTGCAGCAGCTGGATACGGTGTTCCTTCCACTTTCTTGTCATCAGTTTCGTGGATGTGCAACTAGGAGGTTGGCAATGATTTCCTGCAAGGTGGCAGCTGGGGTGACGTGACCGACCACAGGGCAGAAGTGTGCCCTAACTTCCACTCCAACAAACCTTTCTACATGTAATTCCCTACATTAAATATCTTTCTGCACAAAATACCCAGAGTGTTTTCTGTCTTCCCTGCACTTAACCTTGATTGATTGGGCTTCCTCCCCTCTACCATATGCTGTGCCACCAGGCTCAGGTGGAGGGAAGCTGAAAGGCCACGTATTTACCCAAAGAGACATCCAGAAAGAGACTGAGAGTCAGCAGCCTTCCCCACCCCTCCTTCCTTATTAGATCAACTTTCCTTCTGGAAGTTGTAACCAGGGCTTAGGTATGTGAGCTGGTCCCGGCCCAGGACCCTGAGGAAAGTGTGCAGAAGATGGGTTCTGGGATAGCTTCTCTTTCTGATAAAAGGAGTCACACAGGAGACATTCTCTCTGCCACTGGATGGGGTTCTGTGAGAACATGATGCTTGGGGTACTGACCGCCATCTTGTAATCATGAGGGGATACGTCTATGGATGAAAGTCAAAATACAGAGGATGCCAGAGGAGACAGACAGAAACTACTAGGTTGAGCTACTGCATTAACCCCAGAGCTGCCTACTTTTAGTAGGCGTCGCCCAGGCAGGACCTTTGCCCTCTGAGCCACGTAGAGGCTGGTTCAGAACGCTTCAGTTTTTTCCACGCTGCCATGCTGGGACCCAGGGACGCTGGGACCTCTGGGAGCTGGGCTGGGACCAGGCTGAGGCAAATGAGGCATTTGTCTTAGATGCAAAATTTAAGGAGGTGGCAAAAAATAAAAAATAAAAATAAAAATTCAGTAAGCAGGATAAATAAAATTTTAATGCAATATTAAAAGAAAAGCAATGCAAAAAAGACACAATGAACAAGATGCCGAGATCTTTATAAAGAGACTAAAGAATTGGTGTCTCCTGCTAGGTCTGCTCTTGTGTTCCCACACAGGGCACTCTGGATGACTCTCACCTATGACAATCCATATGATGAAGCAGGGCTCCAGGATTTTGAGACTTGAGTTCAAGGACAGGCTCTGCCAATGACCTACTGGCGATTCCAAGCAAGTCCCTTCCCTTCTCTGGACTCTGGTTACCCCAGCTGTCCTGCGTGGAGGCTAGGTCATTGCCAGGATGGCCTCCTGACCCGTCCTCCTCATCCCCATGGCCTGCCGAGGTTACTGTCCCTCTCCCTGGGAGGCTGTGTCTCCTGGGCCATTGACTCCTGGCTATTAATATCTCCACCATCCCTGGCCTGATCAGGGTGTTTAAAGACTGTCAGCTGTGGCTCCGCCCCCTCCCTCGGGAGAGATAAGAGCAGTTCCTGTTCCCATATGGGGGGACCTGGGGGGAGGCAGGGTCATGGCTCAGGAAACAGGCCCTGGGCAAGTGGTGGGAATGCAGGGCCTGACGCTGACTCCTCACCCCACTGGGCCCAGCGCTGCTAGATGGGGGTGCCCGCAGCTGGGCCCCCTCCCCCATGGGAGTTGTCCTGGTCTCCCCACCCCTGCCTGCGCCTTGTTGCTTTAGATCCTGAGCTCAGTAGCCTTAGGGCTCTCCCCAGACATCCCACAGACATTACATAAAGCATGTGCCAAATGGGGTCATCATCTCCCCAAGCCCCCTCCTCCTCCTCCCTCACCTGGATGGTGGGTGGGCACCTTTTTCCTCGACTTACCCTTGGGGCCCTTCTCGGGCAGCCAGAGCAGTCTGCCCCAAGTCCACACTCATCCCCTTGGCCTCATTTAAGAAGCCTTCACTGGGTTCCTGCTGCTAAGGGCCAACCGCAGACATCTGCTTACTTGGATTTGGGTGTCCCTGGCATCCATCATGCCCCCTTGGGACCTAGAGATCCCTACTTAGTCCTAAGAGATGCCCCGATGTCTCTTCACCTGGGAAGCTGCTCCCCATCCATTCAGCTGGCACACTGGCCCACCCTCCTTGTTCAGCCTGTGTCCTAGAGTGGCAAGCACTGTCCACATGGTGGCCTCTGCCATCGAATTGATGCTGGTCCTCTGCACCGGGATGGTGGGGGGCTCCTTGCTCCTCTTTCCAGGAGGCACCCACCTGAGTTAACTGGGCTTTGCCCTCAGGAAACTGGGGTCAGGGCTCAGTCAAGGGTCAGGGCCTAATCCGCACCCGAGAGCCCAGCTCTGCAGTTGGGACTCGGACAGGGATCACCGCGTGCCACAAAAGTCAGGGACCTGGGTCTGAGGGCCAGGCCCTGGGTCTCCCTAATCCTAGGCTGCCCCTGGGCTCACCAGTCCTGGGAACTCACTCCCTCTTCCCTCTTGTATTTCACTCTGAAATGGAGCTGAGGAGAGAGGCCTGCCCTCTGTGTCACCTGGCCTTCTGGGGAGGGGCCTGAACCCTGGTGTTTGGGGCCCAAAGGCCAACCTTGGCGAAGTCCTTAAGGTACCCACCAGGTGGCAACAGAGATGAGCTAGACTGGCCTGAGGAGTGCCCTAGGAGGCAGGAGAGAGACTGAGCAGCTGGAGGGAAGAGAGAGCACAGGAGAAATTCTGTTCCAGGGTCACCCCCCCTCCATAGGCAGCTTGGGATGTCTGCCCATGGTCTCTGCTGGCTTCAGACATTGTTTCAGCTTCTCTCTGTTCCTGAATGCCCAATACTGGGCTTTTCACCTACTGCTACCTCTCAGGGCAGGATCCCACCGATAGTCCTCCCTTTTGCTGCCCGTGTCTTGGGTCTCTACATGTTTGCTTCACTTACCACCCTCCTGGCTGATACATCTGGTCTCCCCAGGGCTCTCTCCTTACCCTGAAGCCATGACTCACTAATGGTCGATTTCAGGCACTGTGGTGGACGGGCTGGGTCCAGCTTGGTTTGGTGGCCCCTCCTGGCCTTCCCATAGCCCAGGCAGCCTGTGGGGTCCCTGACTTGGCAGGCGAGGTGCTGCCCTTTTCTCTGCAAATGCCCTGCTTCTAGGATCTGTTAACTCTTTCCATTTGTTTCCCCTCCTCCCCTCGCCACTCCTTCCACCAGCCTGAGCTCATCCCTCAGTTCCAGAGAACTGTTCCTTGTTCTCTCACAGCCTCTGTCCTCTGTGCATCCCTTGTTCCCAGTCTGCTTGGAGGTCTCCCTCCCATTGCTGTCCTCCCCGAGCCCAGAGGACAGAGCTGGTGGCAGAGGGCTCTGGGTAGCCCCTTCCTCCTTAGCCTCTCATGCCTTAGCCAGGAGCTAAGTCTAGCCAGCCACCAGGTGGAAACACTGAGGCCCAGAGAGAGACGGGGAACTGCTCAAGATCTATGAGAACGTCTGAATCAGAACGGGGACTAAAAGATTAGGGCTGGGTCTTCTGGACCTTACTGGTAGACAACGTCTCTGGAACCAGCCTGTAGCAAGACAGCCTCCTTGCAAGTTTGCAGGAAGTGGAAGCCAAGGGGTCAGGTCAGGCAGTGGCTTTGGAGACCTCTTGCTAACTGACATCGATTTCGCCCTCCTGCCTCTGCATCTACCCTTTTCCATTAGTCGTACTGGCTCTGTCACTCATTCTGGTGACGTCTGTTCTGTCCTCTATCTATCTCCTCTCAGCTGAACTCTGGGCAATGTCAACACTGTCGGCTCATACCCCACGCGCCCCTCCCCGTCTGCAGGCATCACTGTGGCCTGGAAAATGCTCCCACTTAACCATTTTGGGGACCACAGGCAGCTCTGGCAGCTGTTTTGCAGTGGTCCAAGAATAGAATTGTCTCCTCTTGGTTGGATTTAGAGGGTCAGGGGACACAATGAGGGCCTTAGGATACCAGGGCCTCTCATCCGAGGGTCCTCATCAAAGAGTGAGGACCTTCATCACTCTCAGAAGGCAGAGGGTACCGCTCAGTGAAACATGAGTTGAAGGCCTTTAGAACTGCGTGCTCCACCCCTGGAAGTGCAGGATTCCCATCCAAAGCCAGAGGGGTGGCGGCGGGGGCCCCGGAAACCTCCCCTCCTCTGAATGCGGGGAAACGGCTGTCCGTTGGAAGCCACATGGGAATATCATCCACCAGAGAAACCAAGCCAATTCAACCCACCATTTATTGTTGTACAAGCCTGCTTGCAGAACTGAGAGGGTCTTCTAGCCAGGGCGCGGGCAGGAGGCCACGTGGCCACAGGGTGCAGGGTCGACGGAGGAAGCTACGACCAGAGGCTCGGGTCCGGATGCCACACGGGCCAGAGGCCTCCGCAGCCACACTCCAGGCTGGGTCGCGTGGGAACGGGGTTGCCAGGAGTCCGGAAGGAGTAGTAGTGAGGGTTCAGCTTGTTACAATATATAAAGTGCAGCAGTTAAAAGAGCCTGTGCTTTCACCTTCCGGTGAGTCAGATCCGAGATCAAACGCCAGCTGCGTGACAGGCGAGGCACCGCGCTCCGCGAGGCTGCTTCCTCACCAGCGAGGTCGGGGCCGGACTCCCCACCTAACTGAGTACGCGAGGCTAACGGGGCGCGGGAGTGCGCGCGTCTCTCAGCCGGGTTCTCCCAGCTTCCACAGCCCCGTAGGGCAGTCTCGACTGTTCCGGCCATCCTGGGACCACTCCACTTGGGCGGGGACCACGGAGACGCCGGGCACCCCACGCGCAGGACCGCACCTGCGTGAGGCGGAGGAACGCCTCCACCGGGAGGCGCGGGCAGCTCGGAGGGCGGCGCTGGGGGAGGGCACTGCATCTTGCAAGCGGTGCCGGAATGGCAATGCTTAACCCAAAGGAACTTGACGGCCGCGGCGGAACTTCAGGCCCTGTCGCCGTGGCGGCGGCGGGTGGCCTTCAGGCGCACGAGCTGCGTGTCCTCAGCGCACTCCCCGGTCCCACGTACACCGCGAGGGGACGCGCGGCGGCCTTCCCGGGACGGCTCCTGACCGCGCCGCGCGCCAGTCCGGCGAGCGGCTGCGCACTTCTGGCCCTTGATTGGCGGAGGGGGCGCCTGGGGGAGGAGTCTGACCCCTGAGCTCCACCCCGCATCTGCCCGGGGCCCGAGCGCCCAGCGCACCCGCCTTTGCGCGCCCTCCTCTCCTCAGGAAAACGCTGGGGCAGAGTTCTCTAGGGGCGTCTGGACCGTGCCCTGGGGCGGGGGGGAGAGGGGGGACGGGACAGCCTCCGAGCCCAGGGCTGGGGCTGGCCTCGCCCGGGCAGGCCTCCGTCCCCGGTGCCGCCCCGGGGGTGGGTGGTGCGGCCGGGAGGGGCCGCCCTGGGCCCCTGGGCGCCCGGTGGTCAGACCAGGGAAACTTCGGCCTGGAAGCTGGAGGAACGGCGCGCGCCGGGGCTGACGCGGGTCAGCATGGACACCTGCGTGCTGCACGTGGCCCCGCTGCTGCCTCCCGAGGGGTGCTGGTATTTGAGGTTCGAGCCCAAGATGCCCTTCAGGTGCCAGCGCCGCCACTTCCGCCGCAGCTCCGCCTGTACCTGGGGGGAGTGGGAGGAGGTGGGAGGCAGAGATGATCAGAGTGCAGTCCAGGGAGGGAGAGGGGTGCTGCCTGGGGGTGGCTGGATTCCCGTTCTTCCGATCCCTGCCCTCCAGCTCATTTGGGCTCATCTGAGTGGATGGATTTCTGTGCTTTGTAACCAGGGCTCCACAGTAACCGATGGCTGCCCACCCCCTTCCCCCACCTCCACTCGCCGCACACAGCTGCTTAAAAAACTGATGTGCACACGAATCCCAGGTGTGTGCGCGTGCGTCTTAAAATGCACATGCGAAGTCAGCAGGTCTGGGGAGCGGGGTGGGGGCAGAAATCAGCCCTTTTAACAAGGTCCTAGGTGTGCGCCCCCACCTGTTTTCTGGCCTGAGAACCACACTCGGAGTAGCAAGATTTAACCCATCCTTGCTCTGCACATATCCCATCAATGCTTCCAGACCCTGGGCCAACCAGAGTGTTATTGCCTGGCCCACCAAGGTCTGGGAGGGGCTTACCTCGCCATTGAGGAAGCAGTAGAGGATGGCCACCACAAAACCCTGGGGAAGAAGGGGGCAGGAGAGGTGAGGTAAACAGACTCCCGGAGCCTCCAGCCCTGTACCACCCCTGGCCCTGGCCCCTGTGTTCCCGTGGTTAACCGAAGAGCTAAGCATACAGCAGGTGCTTAATCAGTACTTATTACAGTGAAAAAAAAAAATGGAAGCCATTGGCAAGGGGCCAAGGCCCCAGGTTGAACACCCTTAAAGCCCAGAGAAGAAAGCAGCCTTCGGTCGACGGTTCATACCTGGAAAGACCCCACGACGAGCTCAAAGACCATTTTCACTTCAGCTTTGAAGTTGTGGGGAAAGAAGACGAACATGAAGTAGTGCACTCCAAACAGGGGGATCAGCAGAAGGGTGGACTTGGCCAGCCTCCTGGGGACAGGAGAGGGGCAGACAGTGGGTACAGGAGGTAGGGACAACCGGGATGTGTGAGGATGGGCTGCTGGCTCCTGGAAATACTATGTGCACCTCTCTTCCTGCTCCAGATCTGCAGTGCCTGTTCCCTCATGCCCCTCAGCTCTCCTAGCCTGGAGGGAAGCATGAGGGAGAAAGAAACTCTATTCTCACCCTTCTAGAGGAGAGACTATAAAGGAGGCCAGTACTGAACCCTGAGGATGAGACATAGTCTTTCAAGCTCTATGGCAGCAAAGGGAGAGATGTTCTCAGCCCTCAGGAGATCTGGTTCCCCCTCTCCTGGTCTCAGTTTCCCTAATCTTTACAGTGGGGTAAATGTCTGCTCAACAGGATCAAATTACAGACACGGGGCCCACTGTAAATTCAGAAGTGCTTTGGGTGCTATAAAATGCAGTGCATCCAGGAGAAACCAATTCTCTACTGGGGATGAGGACACTAGGGAAGGAAGTCTCTGTAATTGGGGTGCTGACCACATATGCCCAAGGCCACTTGGGAGGATGCTGGGCATTCAAGTTTGTGCCTGGTTTAGTACAGCTCCCTGTCTCTGGCTTCTCTGCCGTCCACTCCTCTAGGAGCTGCCACCTTTTCTGGAATTGCTGCCCTCTCTCCCAGCCTCCCCACACCAATACACACCCAGCATGCTCGGAAGGGCCAGCGCCTCCTTCACCAGCCTTGTGTGCTGGGCAGGGCTGATACTCATTCTGAATGACTCTTCCCTCTCCGGTGGAGCAGGGCTCATCCTGGTTGAGGCCTCCCAGCCACCTGAGCTCAGAGCCTGTCCAGGCAGCTCAGTGAGCCCATGGTTCCCTGGCTGGGAGAGGTCTGAGGGGCAGGGGTCTCTGCCTTTATCTTTTCTGCCTTGGCAGTCAGTCCGGGGAACCCTGGTCCTGGGTCTGAGGTCCCACAGCCGACTGGGGGCAGAGAAGCTGGCAATGCCCCTCCTGCTCCTTCCTGGACCCGGTTCCCAGCCGTGCCAAGATCCTGAGCACTGCCCATCCCTCTTGGGCCACAAACCTATCCCACGTGCCCAAGGCTGACAGATGGAGGCTTTCTTTAAATTGAAGGCTTATGGGGAGGTGGAGAGTGGGAGCTGACAGCCCCTCAGCGGGGAGCTCCATCTCCCATTCCCCCCCACCCCGTCTGCCTGCCTACAGCTGTTCTGTTTCTGTCTCACCCACAGGGACCTGGTGATGACCAGCTCTCTTTGCTTCCGATTCGAGCCCTTTGGAGCAGTTGTACGTTGGGGAAAACAGGGCCCCACAGGCAAAGCAGAGGATAGGGATGCACAGGCCTGATGTGCTGCCCCCTGGCAGAGGACAGAGCCCTGCAGGGCCTTCTGTTCTCAGACTGGAAGGGAAGCTCCTCCTACGCACCCAGCAGGGGAGAATGCCGTCACACCGGGAACGTGAGCCTTAGTCTCATCAGAGAGAATCACAGGATTCCAGAATAGAATCCTAAATCCAGCAGCTCGTGACATTCTAGACAAGAATCTTAGAACCACAGCACAAGACTCCCCAAAGAGAAGCCAAGCCAGGAACAGTCCAGAATCCCAGGACTGGAAGGCCCTTATGGGGCGCCCCAGGGTTGTCCGGTCTCTGCAGCACTGATAAGCCATCTCCTATTCCCATCTGTAGGCAGGCAGACCCCTACTCACCTCCCCACAGCCACCATGTCCATGTTTCTTTAGTTCTGTCCTCGAGCCCTGTTGTTCTCATGAAACCCTACCTAGTTCTCCAGTCCTCCCGGGAGTAGAGGACAGCCTTCACACCTTTCTAAGCAAGGAACACGACCACTGTCCCATGGACACCATGCCCTCCCCTGCCATGGCGATACGCTCCCAGACCCCTGAAGAGGAGGGAGCGCGTGTCTGTTTCCTCACCTGTAAAATGGGAACAGTTTATAGGGGACTGTGTGGATGACATAAGATGATGCGTGGAAACCCCTTAGCACACGCCTGACACGTAAACCGCAGGTGTTATTATTACTGGGGACTGCCGCATCCTGAATGTGGCTACCTCATTGTTCACCTGGGGGCTCCCCCAGGGCATGCATCTACTGTGCATTTACTGTGTCCCTTTTCTGTGCCAGGCACATGCCAGGGACTGGGCACATGGTGTGAATAAAGCACAGGTTATCTGTTGTCTTCTCAAGCTCCCTGGCTTGGCAGCAGGTGCATACCTGGGTCAGATCACCTGCTAGGTAAGTGACTGCAGGAGAAGCAGCCCTGGTGAAGGGGGGGGGGGGGGGGCCCTGGGTCTGGCAACACTTGTGGGCTGAGCCAGGTCATGGGGGTGGAGGTGGGCAAGAGGGAGGTGGCTATTTGGTGACTCCGGAGTCACCAAAGTTCCTGGAGAACTTCAAGGAAATGTGGGCAGATTTGAAGACCAGGGATGGGGACACTGGGGGACCCAGGGCATACTCACGAGTACGGGCTGCTGTCACTCTTCCCAACATCTGGGGACCGAAGTTTCTGAACCAGGATTCGGATGATGCGAATAAACAGGATAAAGTTCACCTGGTGGATGAGGTCAAGGTCAGAGAGGGGAGGCTGGGGTGTCCAGCTCCCTGGGCTGATGGCCTGTTTTTTTCCCCCAGGACCCTGCTGCCTGTCCATCTTATCTCTTCCCTAGCTTTTCCCCCTTTGGGCAGGCCATCTGGGAACTCTACTTCACATCTCTAAGGAATGGGCCTCCCAATCCATTTTCTTTACCCTAGAGGAAGAACTGATGGGGAAAGGGATGGGGATAATCCTGCATAGGCACTGGGAAGCCTAAGTTTCAGGTCTGACCCTGACATGAATCTCTTGTGTGGCCTGAAGAAAGTTGACTACCCAAGCTGGGCCTCAGTTTCCCCATCTCTAAGTGGTGGGAAGAGGCCTTACCAAGATGGAGGTGAGGATGGGGGCCTTTATGATCCACCACAATGAGGAGTTGATGGTGTCCCAGCATCTGGACAGGGCATGGTGGGGGAGAATGAAAGCAGTTGTCCGTAGCCGGATTCAGAGACCCTCCCTGGTGTTCCAGCTCTGCCCCCAAACCGTTTAGAAACTACAGGCCCAGAGTCTGTTGCTCCCAGGTCCCCCTCATCCCACCCAGGGGATCTGCCCCAAGCGATGGCGGCCAGGGGGAGGGGGTGGGGTGGCAGCTCACCCATAATCTTCAAAATGGATCATGATGATGGTCCAGACAATGGTGAATGTGCTGGGCACCCCTGTCAGGGCCAAAGGCGAGAGAAAGAGAGGAGAGGGCACAAGGGAGAGGTTTAGGAGAAAGAACCAGGGAGAATGGGAGGGAGGGAGGGAGGGAGGGAGGAAAGGGTGGGTTGCCAGGGCTGCCACCTGCAGTTACATAGGTTGTTCACTGAGCAAAGATACTCACTCCACTGAGGGGGTGGAGCTCTATGCCTGAGGGGCTGTGTCCACCCAAAGGGAGAATCTTTTTCTAATTTTGACGGAGGCACTTTACAGACTAGCAGTGACCCTGTGTTTCAGGGGCTGAAGGGGAAATGGATGCTCACAGAACCTGTCCCACAGATCAGCCCTAGGTGCAGCTGCAGCCTGAGGGCACCTGCCCCGGGGTCAGATGTTTGGGGCACTTTTGTCAACTCTTGGCCAAGAGCCTGGCAGGCAGGACCCGCAGCCCAGGGAGACCTAAGAGTGCAGGCAGGGTTGGCACCCACCCCCTAGTGAGCTCCCCAGGCCTCGCCCCTTCTGTCCCCAGCTTGGAAGCCCTCCCTGGTACCATACCCCAGCCGATGAGTATGTACCCCCAGAAGTACTTCCGCTCAGAGAAGAAGGAGACGGCAAGCAGGGTGTGCAGGTAGAGGCCCTCCACCAGCAGCCAAAAGAAGTTGGCCATGACACAGTACTGGAATAAGACCATGGCTGCCTTACAGCCCACCTGCAGGGGGAGGACAGAGAAGGGGCTCACTGGGGCTCACAGGAGTCCCCTGCCTTCCCCCAGTCTGTTTGGGGCAACAAACACAGTGCAGCAGGGCCAACTTAATCTCTCTGTTGTTTTTGCATTGTCCCCTTAGAAATATCCCTGGTGGTTTTCCCATTATCCTTGATTTTAGATCATCTGATATTCTGGGATAAGCTTGCAATTTTAATTATCCATCCATCAGTTTAGCATCTATTCATTTCCCTTCTATATATCTACCCACCCACCCACCCACCTATCCATTTCTTTACCCATAAGATACCCACTACCAGCTCACCCGTCTGTCCATCCACCATCCATGCATCCACTGATCATTTATTCATCTTCCCATCTATCAATCCATCCATGCACTCACCCATCCATCTCTCCATTCTTCTACCTTTCCACCTACTAGACACCCACTAGCATCCATCCACCTAAACATCCAGCAAGTCATGCATCCATCCACCTATCTACTCACCCACCCCCTACCAATCATCAATCCAATTTTTCTTGTTTTACCCATCTATCCTTCCACCTACACAGCCATCCATGCACCGACTTACTCAGCCATCCCTCTACCTACCCATTCACTTAACCCCTTCCTCACCCACTCATTCACCTTATTGCAATAAGGATTGAAGGTAGCTGGAAGAAGGGAGAATTCTTGCTTGAGTTCGCAAGAGTTGCCTGAGTGTGTGGGGCTATGCACTGCGGGCTGTGGAGTGGGGTCCTGATGGAAGTGTTGAGGACAGATGGGGGCAGAGAAGAGGCAAGAGGAGAAGGAAGTAGAAATGAAGAAGAGGAGAGGGAAGGGATGGTCATTCCTCCTGGGGGCAGAGGAGCTGGCAGGAGAGTGGGTTCCCCAGGCAGGTGAGGACAACGGGAGAGTCAAGGGGATCCCTGAGTAGGGCAATCAGGGGCTCTGGGTGGCCCACCTGGCATGACCAGAAGGTCCTTGGGCCCTCTGTCCTCTCCCAGAAACAGTCTTCCATTTCAGAGCAAGCCCAAAGAGCTGTGAGCCAGAGCTTAAAGCCATCCCCTTCCAGGAAGCCCTCTAGATTCCACGCCTCCCTGGAACACAGGTGCCCACCCTTCCTTCCTGTGCCCTTGGCTTTAAGACATCCTCAGAGAGCAGCTTGCTCTCCTGTCCCTCTGGCTGCAGGCTCCTTCCTCGGGTGGCACTCCAGTCCTGTCAGCTACAGGGGGGCTGGTGTCTCCCATCCTCCCCCACTTGCTTTACAACTAGAATAGCTCATCTCTTTAACAGGACAACTATCTCTGCTTCTTGCCTTAGAAAAGCTTCAGATAGTTGCTAATGAACTGGGAAGCCAGTCTCCACAACTCTCCTTAACAAGTGTGCTGGAGACTTCCTGGCTTCCCAGGGTCCCAGTTCCTGGGTGGGATCCTCTGAGGAGCTCTGGGATTGGCCAGGGTGGCCACTCTGGGTTTTCCCTCCCTCTTTGTCAAGATGCCCGAGATTCCACCATCATAGGTTTATTCTCTGGGGAGAAGGTATTGCTGACCCCCGAAATAATGCACTGCCTTTGATGTCCCTCATGAAACAATGAGTCCCTGGCCATAAGAATCATAGGAATAGGTGGGAGCCAGGGCTGGTCTTGAGCTCTCTGTCCTAGCTCTGGGGCACTCAGAGAGGGGGCCCAGTGCTCACGATCACTTGGAGATGGACCCCTTAGTGATGGGCAATGAATTCTTTAGACACTCTCTTAACTTCCCTTCCCAAGGAAGGCCCAGAATGGGGCTGATGGCAGGGGAAGAAGGGAATAGAAGGGCTGTGTGTTTGGACTGGCTCCAGGTGGTGGTGGTGGGTGGAAGGGTGTAGGAAGGAAGCTTGGAAGTCCTTGCAAGATGGGGAAACTGAGGTAGGGAGTTCCTGAAGGTCACTTGGGAAGTCAGCAACAGTGGCGGGACAGGGGGGTTGTGGACTCTGGCCATAAAATGTCGCATTTCCCACCCAGGAGAGGCATTTGTCATGGGCACGGGCAGATCTGTGAGCTCCCGGGGAAGCTGAACACCATCTCCTGCTGCTGGGAGGGGAGTGGGATTCAAGGAGCTGCAGATGGCAGCAGATGGGGGGTTGGCCATCCTTGGTGAGAGAGAGAAGAGGAAGGAGGAGAAAGGAAAGGGGGAGAAAGTGGGAGAAGAGGGATCAAGTGTGAGAAGGTGAAGGGGAAGAGGGAGAGCGAGGTGGGCCTGGGCAGGGTTCTCACCGAGCCCATGGTGCAATGGTTCAACTCCTCGCTGTCGAAGAGGGTCAAGTCTTTGATGAAGACAGAGGCGGCCCTCAGGATGAAGGACATGAAGAGGTGCATGTGGATGTAGTTCCGCGTGCAGTGGAGCTTCCTGAGCAAGGCGGGCAGAGCTGGGCAGCTGCAGGGGCCTTGGACCCCCACCCCAACCACACTGTCCAGTGCTCTGCGCACGCGCGCGAGGGTAAGGCAGGGGCAGCATGTGGCCTCCAAGCGCAGGCCCCGCCCGCAGGTACCCCAGCCCCAGGGCAGCCTGGCCTCCCAGTGCTTCAGCCTCCAGGGCCGGCCCCACCCTCTGGTGCCCTTTCCCGGGCTCGGCGCCATCCTGTGGGGACTAGGCTGAGACAGGTGGACCACTTTGAGCAGCTTGCTGTCTCCCCAGGGTGTTGGCCTGGCAGGGGACGGGGACAGGGATTGTGTGCTGCCTGGGTGCGAGGGGGGTGACCGGGGAGGGGGCCAGAGCACGACTGGGCCAGGCTGGGCTCGAGCAGAGAAGCGAGCTGGCTGGGTCCGCTCTGAGGCTTGTTGTTGGGGCTAGACCTCACCTGAACAGGCTCAAGATGGCTGTGGCAACGAGAAGGGCAGCGAGGGACAGGCTGTGGCCAATGGTGTAGCTGGTCTTCACGAAACTGTAGAACATGGACTGCTGCTACAGGGGAGAGCGGGGGGGGGGGGGGTCCGAGGTGGAGTTGTGGGGGGCTCATCTAGGGGGTACTGGCAGGGGTGTGTGCCCTACACACCCTGCCTCCCATCCCTGCCTTGGCAGATGAAGGGGCCCAGGGCTTGGTCCTCCAACGGCCCAACACTCTCGCCCTTCAAACTCCATATGAGGCCCTTTCCCTGGGCAGCAAGAGAGGCTGCAGGGCATGAGGGTGCCAAAGAAGACACCGCGGGTAATTTGCCCCCGTGGGCTCAGAGGCAGCAGTCTGCAGGGTGAGGGCAATCTGGCCTTTCAGGAGGTGGCAGGACGAAGCTAGAATCCAAGGGCTTCTTGCTGGATGCCTCCCCAGTGCCCTCCCCAGGGACACACATGCAGAGCCTTGGTCACTGGGCCCTTCCCTTCTCACTCTCCACGTCCCACCCCTGCTGGAGTCCAGGCAAGTGGTCAAGTGGGATTTAGGGGATTTAGATCCTGCCTGAGGAGCTGGTGGGCTTTGAGGGCCTCTGAGGAAGTTGCCCTCGTGGGAGGAGTGAAAGCTCTGAGAAGAGTGTCTGGGGGTGGGACAGACGTCACAGCCGACAGACACACGTACACACCTGTGTCCCCACACCAAAGCAGTGAGGGGCTCCTAGCTGACGACTCCAATTACACTCTACCTTCCTGTCAGAATCCCTACCTGGCTCCTGGGCCCACATCCATACAGTGAGCACATCTTCACCTGCTCCAGGGCATCTCCCTGTCCTGGGCCTCAGGACCACGGTCCTGTCCCTGTTCCTGTCCCTGTCCCTGGCTGGCTGCTGGGTATCTGAGGGTGGTCCTTCCAGGATCTGCCCCTCAGTTTCTCCTCTGCATGAGACGGGAAGATGAGGCCTGCCTGGCCTGTCCCCTCTAGGGAGGGAGCAAGGCTCCCACGAGGCGCTGGGGTGGCCCAGCCGGGGGATGCTTCTTCAGCTTCTGCTGCTCTGCGTCATCCTTGTGAAAGCCCCCTTCCTGTTCCAGGTCAGGGAGAGACAAGGGGATGAGCCCTTGGAAGTGCAGGTCTGGTGAGGGAGGAGGCTTGGGCAGGGCGGAGCCTCCCCCCCTACCTGGAGTCCTGGCTTCCACACAGACAGCAACCTTACTCCTTGCTAGGAGAGAGTGGGAGGAGCCTTGCAGGTGGATGCCCGCTGGGGGGTGGGGGGTGGGGCAGGGGTGCACTGAGGCCCACCTGGTCCAAATCTGATGCCTTGTCATCCCAGCCACAGGCAACGGGGTAGGGGCCAGGCTCCAGGTGCGTCCAGCCCTCGTGGGTGCAGCTACGGCTCACGTTGCGGCCTGGGTGGAGGGCGGGGGTGGAGAAGAGAGAGGTTGAGGCTGGGAGCAGGGTGAGTCCATGAGTAGGCGTGGGGCCTGGCTGTCTCTGAGCTCACCTTATCCCTGCTACCCCTGGTTGTGATGGGCTCCAGCCACCCTGCCCTAGACCCCGGGGCATCATGGGGGACTTGGGGTGGGGAAAATCTCCTCCAGGGCTGCCCAGGGGGACCCTCCAACACGAGTGACAGTCAGAGCAGACCTTCCTGGGCTCAGCCCTGCCCCTTGTCATGTCTGAAACTGAACCCCGCTGCAAAATAAATAAAGTGATCCTCGTCACAGCCTGGATTCTTGGTACAGAATGACCTGTGACCCTCGTCATGAGCTGAGTGTTCACCCTTGTCACAGGGCCACAGGCGCTGGTGTGGCAGAGGGTTTCTTTGCCCAGTGGGTACAGACAGGTGCCCTCTGGCTGGGCTGAGGGGCTCCTCCTGGGTCAGTCTGCCTGGGCCGACGGGCCTGCTTTCCTCCCTCACCCAGCGTGGCTCAGACATGCCACTGGAGAGGGACCAAAGGTGAGGCAGGAAGGAGGACGCCTGATAAGGGCGCAAGTCTGAAATCCTAAGTGGAGAAGCGGGGAGTCCTGGCCAGGGAAAGGCAAAGGCATGTGTGAGGGCTGATCAAGCAGCACAGCCCTGCAGGATCTTGGGGCTGAACTTCACTGCGGCTGGGGCTCCAGGGCTGTGGCATCCTCCACTGTCCTCAGAGGCCCAAAGCTGAAGCAAAGGGACAGGACCTACTAAGGGGGCCTGTGGTGTGAGGGCTACCCATGTGGTGGCCCGCTCTCTAGCCCTGGGGAGGGGATGCAGAGAAAATGGGGGAGCCAGAGAAGAGCCCAGGACTCACTAAAGAGCACCCAGGGCTGAGTCCCGGAGAAAGCTGGCTTGTTGGGGTGGGAGGGAGGCGGGGAGAGGAGAAGGAGAGGAGGAGAGAGAAGGGGCAGGAGGAGGAGGTAAAGGGATGGAGGAGGAGGGAGAGTATGATGAGGTGAGATGAGGAAGAGCTGAGAAAGAAGAAGGGTCCCCAATGTCCTCGCCCTGTAGCTCCTTCCCCACCAGCAGCCCAGCTGCTCTCATCCCTGGGGTCACCAGCATCAGCACCAAGTAGCATCACCACCACCAGCTCCGGCACAATGGCAAGTTTGGAGAACCTTTGTTTGTTGCTACCGGACAGAGCACTTGAGGCCCAGCGTCTTACTGGATCCCCTCAACCCTCCGGTGAGGAAGGGAATCCCATTTCCCGCTGGAGAAGCCAGGCTCCTCGAGGTTGGTCACCTGCCCCAGGCCACACGGAGAGGAGAAGCTACGGCAGGTGTGATCCCCAGAGTCGTCCCAGGCGACCTTGCCCCCGCCTGCACTGAGGGGACCTGAGGACTTGTTTCGGGTGTCCAGGCGCAGAGCTGTAGGAGGAGTCGAGCTGTCCTGAGAGCTCGGGGAGGGTCACTGTGCATGTGCATTTAATATTTCTCAGCTTGGCTTGGCATACACCTGACCGGGTGATTCCCTGTCCGCTCTTTCTGGAAATCCTCCTGGCCACCCTTTGAAAGAGGTTCTTAACCACCCTACTCGATGGCCGAGGAATTGAGGGACAGCCAGGGAGGAGTAGCCCGGCCTGGGTCTCTTCCCACTGCGAGGTCCTGGAGCCAGCAGGAGAGACTCCGCTGAGGCAGAGGGGTCGGGCTGGGCCAGTTCCTGACTTGGCAGCCCTTTTCCGTGCCGGCCTCCCAACGGCCCTGCTGCAAGAGGCTCCCAGGGCAAGAGAGACAGCCTCACTCAGCCCCTTAGCTTTCCCCCCATGCAGCCTGGGTAGGCTTCAACCAGGCCTGCCTCAGCCCCAGATCTCAGGACCTCACCGAGGGCCCCTCCCAGGATCTGATTCTTGTGCGGACTTCCCCCACCAACCGGGGGCCTGGGGCAAGTCAAAAAAGGCGACAAGGCCAAATCAGCCAGCCTTGAGGTTGGGACACCAATGCCTCAAGTTTTGAGCTGCTCACTGGCCAGAAGGACCAGGCCTCGGTGAGGCCAGGCCCGTGACATAGCGGACACCTGGTGCCATCATGAATTAGGTGACCCATCAGCATCCACACCGCAGGCGCTGGGGACAGCAAATGTGACTGTGTTATAGCTAGCCATTAGGAGTTATTACGAGTTTCACTAAAGGAGGGGGATGCCAAGGCTGAGAGAGGTCGGGTGACTTGCCTACGGTCACACAGCAAGGAGGGAGCAGGCTTGGGATACAGTCATGGGTTAGCCTGGCTCTGCATCTTTCTGGGCTCCCAGAGTGGCTGAAGGGGCACCCTGTCCCCTGGAAGGCTGGCTGCCCCAGATATCGGGGGATGGGAGCGGATAGCGGGTCATCTTCAGGGTTGGGTGGCCTCTTTGTAGAGCCCTGGGATTGTGGCCCAGGTCTCCAAGGGAACTATTCTTGAAGAGAGCTCTCAAGGGTGGCCACCATGAGACCCCAAGAAGCAGTCCAAAGTCTGTCTCCAGCCTGGGCCTGGGAACCAGTAGAACTTGTGTGTGTAGAGGGAAATATGGAGGGGGAAAGGGAGGGGCTAGGGACTTTAACCCCACAATCTCCCAGTTTCCTGCGGCTCACTGGGTCACACCAAGAAGTCACTGCCCTCCCTCCCCGCCTCCCTGGGCTCTCCATGAGAAAAGCACAGCTCAGTGAATGGAAGTAGAAACGGGAATTGCTTCCTCCTGCTGCTCTCTCCTCCCCTCCCCCATCAGTCACCAGTCCCATCCCAGCTACCCTTCCTCACCACCACCACCATCTTCTCTCTCCGGAATTAGGCAGGAGCCTCCTGATGGGTCTCCCTGCTTTCCTGTCCCCTCCAACCCGCCCCCAAACCCGAGATAGCTGAGGAGATTGCTCTCAAACCTAGCTCTGACCATGGTGCTCTCCGGCTGAAATCCTGTCAGTGGTGCCCCGTCCCAGTGAGCCGGGGCAAACGTCTCAGGTTGGCGTCAAGACTTTCTTATCTAGGGCTTCACGATGCAGGGGGTGAAGCAGGGTGAGGAGGTGTCCCACAGACCCACAGACATGGGTAATGCAGCCCATGTGGAGTCTTCTCAACGAAAACATCGATCCTAGTTGTCACTCTTAAAAAATGTCTCTTCAAATATTTCAAGGTAAAAACACCACAGATGAAAGACGTGAAGACCAGGAATCAAAGGACTAAGCCCCCATAGACATTTTGGTGCCTTGATGAGCAGTCCCTTGCCTGGCCAACACGCCTCCTCCACGGTTGTTACCACCCAGCCTGGGGAGATGGCTTCTCTCTAACTCTACAGTCTTTATCCTCTTCAGGTGTCTTCAGCTTTCCCTGTAGAACTACGACCCTTCCAATACTTCCAGGGAGGACATTCCTTCCCCAGTCCTGTTACCCAAAGGGGTAAGAGTTGGGGTTGGCATTGTCCCTGCTCTACACTTGCCTTCTCACAAACCTCCCTCTTTGGAGTTTAAGGTCACTGGCTCACACCTTCTTCCCAGGAAAACACGCCCTCTTTCCCTTCCATTTTTAGCCCCTAACCTGGTCTCCCATTTCTCTCCACCCTTTTCAGAGGCTAAGGCCACCAGGTATAGCTGTGCAGGTTGTTCACTGCGCAAGGGCATCTGGCTGATAAACATGGCGGCTACAGTCTACCTCATATTCAACTTGTCATTAGGTGGGTTCTGGTGAGAGGCTGAGGAGGGGCTGCCTTCTCATCTGCACAAAGGCACATGTGGGCCTCGATGAGGCTGGCAGCCTTGGGAGGGGGGGGCTAGCCAGATGGTGGGTTGCCGTCCAGGTTCTTAAGTGAAGGAGCGGCCTTGACAATTCCAGCAGGGACAGAAGGAAAAGCCGTCAGGAGGAATGCAATTAGCCGAGTGTCAGGGAGGAACACGAGTAGCAGGCACTTCCAGGGATCTGAGAGAAGGCTGGTTGCCAGGCTCTGCGGATTGGACACACCAGAGCTGCCGGAGTTCATCGCCTACCTGCCCAGGTGCTGGGTTCCCCCGGAGAGCTGGGCTAGGTGAGAGCTGGCCTGGATTACGGCACGTTTCTGACTGCTCCCAGACTCCTCAGGGAGGGCACCGACATATCTCTCTCACTGCTGAGGTCATGACACTGAGCACTGGGTGGAGGGGGAGGGGGGTATGCAAAACCAGCCTGCAACAAAGAGTCCCTTTGGCCCACCACCTGTCCCCATTTTACAGAGAAACAGGTACAGAGAGGGAAAGGCCACCTAGAATAAGAGATGTCCAAGAGTCTTTCTGCTCAGCCTCTGAATTCTTATCTAGGTCCTGCTCCTCTTAATCCTTCCCCCTCCAGACCTGCTCCTCCCTTGGGTCATTCTCCCTCCAGACCTGCTTCTCCCTCAGGTCCTCTCCCCTCCAGACCTGCTCCCTCCTTGGGTCTTCTCCACTCCAGACCTGCTCCTCCCTGGGTCCTCCCCCTCCAGACCTGCTGCTCCCTCGGATCCTCCCTCCTCCAGACCTGCTCCTCCCTTGGGTCCTCCGCCCTCCAGACCTGCTCCTCTCTCAGGTCCTTCCCTCTCCAGATCTGCTCCTCCCTCAGGTCCTCCCCACTCTAGACCTGCTCCTCCCTTAGTCTTTGATGAGTCTCCCAGCTCATCAAACCTAGACCCAAGGAGGACATGCTGGATCCCTCACTCCCTGCCATGAGTCACGCACACCCTTCTTAGGCAAGTTTCCCACTTCTCTCCTCTGCCATGCTCCAGGTCCAAACCATTACCACTTCTCTCTTCTGCCATGCTCCAAGTCCAAACCATTACCTTGTGACTGGGTCTTCCCATTGCACTCCCAGAATCCTTTCTTTCATGGAAATCTGAATTATCGGTTAAAAACCTAAACCTAAATTGGACTACGTCAGTCCCCTACTGAGGAGGGGGAGCCACCCCAGTGGCTTCTCAGTGAACTTAGGAAAAAGTCCAAGTCCTCAGTCAGTGTTCAGGGCCAGCAGGGCTTCTGCCGCCGGTCTCTTTCCTCTCCTCCCTCCCCTTAGCTCTTTCTGCTCACCCTGGGGCCTCCACTGCATTTCCTTGGTGTCCATCCTGTGGGCTGCTGGTTGTCCCTCTCCGTGATCGCCCCACCCAGGATCTTTCCTACCTCCAGGTCTTTGGGCGGCAGCTGAAGTATCACCGCCTCTACCCATGAACACCTGCCTTAATGTTGTGCCTTACCCCCTTCTCCTTGCCAGGACTCCTCACCGTTTATGACATGTGTTTGTTTTCATGCTAAATGTCTCTTCAACTAGAGCCAGGCAGACAGCATGGCTGTTCTAATGCTCCTGCCCTGTGTTTGTCTAGCCCACGCGTATCATACTAGTAGATATTTAAGAAATGTTCACGGAATGAAAGAATGGCTGAATATATGCTGGAAGCTTCCTTAGCTAGTCGATAGCAAGAAAACCCAGTTCCTAAAGAGGTTCCTCCTTTCCTCCTTTTCTTTTCTGCCTTTTATGAGAACATTTACTGGAGCAGAACATGACAAGGTGTGTAAGCAAAGCCCAAAATGTCGTCGGCACCATGGGAGCCATAATTTAGTCATGCATCTGTCAGTCAATCGGTTATCAATTGCTGAACAAATATTTAGTGAGCTCTTCCCACGTGCTTATCTTTTATGTGAAGAGCTCATCAAGTCCCATGAATCCTTCGAAGACCTGATGCCAGCACACCTCTTCCAGGAAGCCCCCCAACCGATGGCTCGAGCCGCTTTGACCACTGCCCTTTGCCTTCTCACTTCCTTGACAGGGGAGGACCCACTCCAGCTGGAACCACCTGTGCTGGCCCACCTCCCTGGCTTCGATCCAGGCCTCTTACCTTGAGCTTGAGCTGGGGAAAGTAAGTTAAAGATGAGGGGGCAGGCCAAGATGACCACCTGGCCTGGAGGGGTGGCTGGCCAGCAGGTGAGGTTGTCCCACATCTTGCTGCAGCCTGATGGCGGAAGGGGGGAAGGCAGAGGACACACAGGTCAGCACGGTCACCGGGTTCCTCCAGCCTTGGGGCCTGAGCCCACAGGCACCCATTCTTCTTCCTCCTCCAGGGTCCCACCTGGAGGAACCTCCAGTCTGAGAGAGCTGGCCCCACCCTGCCCAGGCTGCAGAGGGCCTGTCCAGATGGGCAGCAGGACTACAGCTCCATGCTCCTCAGCGAGAGATGGAGCGCCCCTGGGGGTGTTTGGAAGAGTGGTGGGGGTTTTGTTTGTTTGAGATTGAAGGTCTCACCCTGCATTTATGGGCAAGTGCCAGGGATGTCAGGCAGACATCCTGCAAGGTGTCACACAATAATTAATTGTGTAGTATTCTGCAAGACTTTCAGATGATCCCCTGGGCATTTGTGTAGGTGAAAACCTTTTGTAATGACCAGAGCCTAGACTCTTACTCCATTTCGCTTATAAACACCAGGCACTTACTGTACAGATTTAACATACATGGGGTTTTCCAGAAATGCAACTGAGTAAAGGGAGGGAAGACTGTGCTTTGTTGCATGTTGAACATTATTAAGGTTTTGGAAAATCACATTACCTCCAGCAACGTTGCCCGTGGACCTGAGTCAGGGAAGCAACCACCGTCTAGGTCAACCTACCTGGCACATTTCCAGAATGTACAAGGACAGATACATTCTTTAGACTATGTCTTATCTGTCAGTGTGATCGTGCCTGAATACGTGCACAGTATTTCATTTTAAATCACTTCCCTTTTTATTTTTCTTTTACAACCAGAACTTCATTTAAAAAAAAAATGAATGCACATGTCCTGAATTTCGTTTTATAGTAAAGGAGACATTAAAAAATATTTGTCATAAAAGGAGGTGCTGGGTACGATGGGGTGGTGGGGAGATTGGGATTCAGCTAGGTCTTGAGGCGTCTTCAGAAAATTAAAAAAGCAACACATATGCCCCCAACTCAGTCAAACTGTGACTTGCACTGTGGGGTGGTGGTGTTCAGGAGGTGAGTTCAGAGAAAACCCCGCCCTGCAGGTGAGCCCCGAGGGCTGGTTGGTGAAGGGTGCACAGCGGGGTCCCTAGGAGTCTGCTGTAATAGGCAGATGCATGATTTTGCCTGTTCGGGGTCTGGGTGCCAGTGAGGGACTAGGACTCCTCTGGATCCCCTTGCCTGGGGGAGAATTCATTGTTTCTTTGCAACCCAGCTGGGCCCATAGATTTTCTCAGGAAACCCAACCCCAAGCCAAAGTCAGTGCCAGTTGCATCCAGCCCAGCCCAGCCGAGGTCCGAAGGTTCATAAGTTCTCAAGAAGGGGGCCTGGGAAGAGGAGTTGAAAGGATGTGCCCACTTGGGGAGGAGACTTGGGACCCTGAGTGCCGGATGGGCTGGCAGTGGGGAGGGGGGGCCTTCTGGGGCTGCAGCAGTGGGGGGGGCAGTGGAGGCTGGACCTGAGTGCCAGATGGGCTGGTAGTGGGGAAGGGGGCCTTCTGGGGCTGCAGCAGCCTGGGGAGGGCGGAGGTTGAAGGCTGACAGCACCTGGATCTGCGGGGCCTGGCCAGAGAGCACAGCCTCCCCTCCTTGGGGGCCCCAACCACTTCTGTCCACTCTGTCTTGAGGCTTCTGTGGCCTCCCTCTGGCTCCCAGTCCCTCCTGCACTCCTGTGCCAGCCTCTCTGGAGGCCCTGGAGGGGTCCACGAGGCCAGGCACCTCCGGCTAGCCGTTCAAGGCCCTGTTAATAATATCAGCAAATGCTTACATAGCCTTTGTATTTGGGAGGCACTGTTCTACTCTCTTTAAATAAACAACTTATTTAACCCGCCCATTTTACAGAGGAGTAACTGAGGTATGGAGCAATAAGGTAACTAGCCCAAGGTCACATCGCTGGTGAATGGTGCAGCCCGTTCACACGTTCCTACGCTCCCTTTCCAGGAAACCTCTTGCACTCCTCCCGTTCTGAAGGGCTCCAGGCCCATTTCTTGTGGGGAATTTTGCTCTGCTGGACTGTTTAGCCCTCTGACTAGGCTGGGCACACCTTGTTTTGTAGGCCAGTTATTGTGTCTGGGTCCCCGCCAGACTTTGAGCTCTCTGGATCTCGAGCTCAGCACGGAGCTGGGTCCCTGGCCCTGAGCTCAGCTTCCCCAGAAGCGGCACAGGGAGAGGGAGACTGGGCATTGCCCTTCGGGAGGATGCACTTGGCCTCAAGGACTCTCAACACCACCAGACTGGGCTGTGAACTGTGACATGGCAGGGGAGCCAGGGAAGAAAGGCCATTGAGGGCATGTGGTCAGGGAAGCCTCCTGGAGGAGGCAGCAGGTTCAGGAAGTTGAGAAGGGAGTGACAGGCAAGCAAATGCCAGCGATCTGGAGAGCCTGTTGTCTCTGTGCATGCCCCAGAGAGGCTCCACAGGCCCCACCACATATGTCCCCAGGCCCACAGAGATGCAGGGCCCCGGCTGGCTGTGTGTGCCCCCTGGGGACTGCCACCTCAGCAAGAAAGCAAGCCTGGAGCCTGGGGTGGGAGGTGGTGAGGCAGGGCGGGGGGCTTCTGCTCTGCCATTTTATAGGCATGTGCGCACCGAAGCGCACTCCCAGACACAAAGACGCGCACTCCCAGACACACAGACGCGCACTCCCAGACACAAAGAACCACAGCCATATATGCAAATACACATACACGTATACTTACTTGGACATGGAAAGACCAGGCACAAGCAAACAAAGGCACAGAGAGACCCATGCAGCTCAGAGATACACACGCAGAGATAGGAGTGGGCATACTGCAGATATTCACACTCGTACACACACATCCACAAACCAACACACAAAGACATAGTGCACCAGGCCTAGCCAGGCTGACAGAGACACATGCCCCTGCCACACAGAGACACTCAGAGTCCGACATGGGGCTTTACAGATCCCAGAGGCACAGGCAGCTCCAGACCCACGTGGGCCAAGAGCACACATCTGGATATGCACGAACATGCACAGAGCCCCACAAGGTCACGGGCAGACTCATCGCCCACAGACGCATTCTCGCCCTCCTCGGATCCCAGGCCGCCTTCCTGGTGACAGGATGTTGGCACCCGACAGGTGCCCTGTGCCAGCAATGACCTCATTGGGATCACGAGGGTGGCTTGCCCTCGGGGCCTAGGAGGCACCGCAGTGGGGCCTGGGATTCTGGGGTCTGGGTTTCTCTGGGCTGCCTGCAGCCCCAGACCCCACTGCGGGGGCCCGCTGAGGCCCGTCTGCCGCATCTCCTGCCTCCCTGCCCTGGAGGGTGGGGGGTGGTGCATAGGCAGTGGGTGGTCTGGCCACCCCTCACCCAGGGCTTAGTCTGAAGGCCCAGGAGGCAGGGCTCTGCCCTTCCTTAAGAGCTGGGGGAGGTAAAGGCTCTCCAGGAGGCTACAGACACTCCCTTATGATGCAGGAGGCAGAGACTCTGGGCACCAGGGCCAAGAAGGAGGGATCCAGGAGGGGTTGCATAACTGTCAGCCTCAAAGAGGTGACAGGAGACTGGGGAGCCCGGGGGGTGTAAAGATGCTCCCTACTCCTGAGCAAGGTGGTTACATAACTGCAAGTGTGGCCTCAGGGAGGTGACCTGGTAGGGACGCCCAGAGCAGGCACAGCCCCCCACCTGCTCCGGCCCTTCTCTGCCCTCAGGGAGCCTCGAGCTCCATACCCACCCCCACTCCTCATAAGCAGTCTGCCCAGGCACCTCCCACCCCCCACCCCCACCCCCCGAGTCTCTCTGCTTCTCCACGTCCTGCCCACCCTTCAGACTGGCTCAAGGGTACCTTTCAAAGGAAGGTCTCTAATTCCTCCCATTCCTTCCCTGGGCAGCCGTGAGTGCGGGGCACCAGGGGTAGAGGGTGCTGTCTGTCATCTGATGGGATGGTCCTGCCGGCTCTGGGCAGCTGGGCAGCCTCGGCCTAAGGGTGCCCCTGGCATCACCCTTCCCACCATGAGGCTGGAGCTCTCCCACACCCCCTCAGGAGGAGGAACTGGGCCCCCATGTGTTCAGCCTCTAGGTTTGACTGTGACTCGTCTCATCAGCTGGACAATGAATGAGCTGACGGTTCATCTGGCCTGCTGAAGGTGGGTCGGGCTGGGGAGGAAAGTGTGTGTAGGTGGCACGTCTGGGTGCAGAGTCTGGGATTGGGAGGAAGGAGCTGGACCTCAGAACCCCCAACCTAGTGTGTTCTCCTTGGTTAACAGCAGGGAAATCCCAGACCTGGGGCAGGTGGTGGGATCAGAGAGGCCTGTTAAGGGCTTCCTGCTTCCATCTGGTCCCCCAGCTTCTCCCAGCATCCTCTCCTCACCCCCAGCAGCTCCACGGTGCCATCCCCACCCGACATGTGTGGGAAGAATGTGCCTGGATCTGGGCTCACAGTGTGATGAGAAGCAGGGCTCCCCGAGGGGCCCGGGGCCCTCTCTTCCTGCTGGCCCTCACCTGCTGTGTCATTCTCCAGCTGCGCTTCCTCCAGGCACCTCTTGTGCTGCACCTCGATCATCCGCAGATGGTAACATTCCTCCTCCCACTGCAGGTTGGTTGCCTGGCCACCCTGGGGGACAGAGACAGGGAGGGGACCTGTCATCCTCATCAGTGGCCTACCTTACATCCACAGACTCCAGGAACGTGAGGCCCAACAAGGCCTGTCACTTGACTGACCCAAGTTCCAGACAGAACCTCAATCCCAACCCCAGACTAAAACCCGACCCCGACCTGGATTGGACCCAGAACTCCTGTCCACCGTCCCCAAAGTTGGGTCTGCCTGGAGGGCCCTGTCATGGCTTCCTGGTGGCTTCTAACAATGCTGCAGCTGTAACAACTTGGTCTTTTTTTGGGTGGGGAGCACTATGGCATTACTCTGGATGAAGGTTGGAGGGCCTCTCTCTGGAGCCCAGAGCTGGCCCTCCGGACTCTGCCACCCTCCAGCCTGGGTTGGGAGTCCTGGGTCCTTGCCTCAGTCTCTCCGGATGAGTGGGGCCCAGCTAGTGCTACCGGGTTATGAGGAGTTAGGTCCCTGGAGCCAGGCCTGGGAGGAATCCAGGAGTCTGGCTGCATCTTCCAGGCTCTGTCCCCATTCCAGGAGGCTGTGCTCAGTCTCCCGGGTCACCAGGCTGGGAGGAGGACACTGGCCCTCCTTGCCCAGACCTCACCTGCTTTCTTCTTAGCTTCCAGACGATTCCAGCTGTATCAGATCTAATGAAGGAGGGGCAAAGGCAGGTTTCAGGAAATACAAGAGGCCCCTCTAGGATGGCTTGCCATCCCGCCACACCTCCTCTGCCTCTGCCTCTGTCCCTGCCCCTGGGAGGTGGGGACAAGGGATGGGAAGGCCCACGCCTCCCAGCCTCCCCTTTGCCGCACCCTGGCCAGGGATCAGGGATGGAACTAGACCTGCCTGCTGGCGTGGGGGACAGGCAGGCATCGGCATTGGGGCCAACATGTGAGTATGGGTGATGGCTGCCCAGGGACAGACAGGAAAAAACAGGTCTTGAGAACCATTGGGTGGGCAAAGGCAGGTGAAGACCTCCATGGAGGAACAACTGAGCCAGTGGAAACTTCTGTGAGTCTCTTTGGCTTTAGGGAAGTGGCTGCCACCCCTGGACAACCCCATATCAGTTTCCTTCTCCCTGCTCAGGGAAGAGAATGCCGCAGTTCCCCAACAGGGCCGTTGGAGAAAGTTCAGCAAGGCAGCTCCAGAATCAAATACTCTTGGCGTCTCTTCCATCTTGTCCCTCCTGCCCTGGGACAAAGTCCTCAATTCCCTCAAATGGGCCTCAAGCAGCTCCCCTGCTGACTCAAAGGCATGTTGCAGTGGGGCTATGGAGGAAAGCATTTGCTGCCTTCTGGCCTGGTACCAAGGGTGTGCCTTTGACCACTGTTCTAAGTAAGGTGACCCCACAGAGGGATAAGCATCCCAGGTGCCAGAGAGCTCTCCATTGCTATAGAGGAATGGGGTCCAAACAGAAGCTGGACAACTCAGTGCTCAAGAGGCTGCATAGCTGAGTCCCTTCCACTCAACACTCCTGTCCCTTGTGGAGGCCTTGGTGGAGCCTCATTGTCACAGAGTCCTCAATGTCCAACTTTCCCATACTTGGCTAAGAACCACAGCTGGCCTAGCCCAGATGCAAGGGAAGGCCTCATTGTCCAGGATGCCTGTCAGACTTCCCAGCACCCAGGCCTCACCTGCCCATGTGCCATGGGCCTGGAAGCCCCACAGTGAACCTGGGTTCCATCTTGGACTGTGAACTTTATCAGCCAATGGAGGTAAAGACATGAGCTGGTAAATCATTTAAAACTTGGCATATGGAAAGTAACACAGATCTATTATAGAGCAGGATATGGTTATTCATATAATTGTTTCAAAGAAAATACATGGGATTTGAAGGATATGAGCTGTGGTCCCTCTTTGGGGTCACATGCTTCCCTTCTTGCCCCAAAACATTACTCAGACTCAAACACTCGAGATGCTCTGTCTTCAGTGATCTGTGGCCGGCGCATGCTGCTCAGACATGGGAAGAGGGGTGGCCAAAGGACCCCAGAGGTGACTTCTGGAAGAAGAACCTGGGGACTGGCTCATGTTCCACCATTGGTCTGTCTTGTCTGGAACACGCTTCTCCCCAGAATGCCTTCCCAGCCCTACTGCCCTCCAGCAATGCAGTTTGTTCTGCCTTCTGGCCCCCTCCCAGCCTCACCTGTGTCTCCTGCCCATTCTCCACAACCCACCCCCCACCCACAACATGAACATGGGATGGATGGTAGTAGACCATCTCTTGTTGCTGCCTTCTACCATCCTTTACCCTCCTCTGGTGCCATGTCCTCATCTCTATCTGGGAAACCACCTCCTTCCCCACTTCTAGTTCTTGGGGTTCCCCACTCCTGATTCTTGGGGTTCTTGGTGTCTTCTAAGAGATGATCAGACTTGAGCCCGTCAGAGCATTCCTGGCCTTAGTGCCTGGCACATGGCCCAAGTCAGGCTGCTCAGAGCCAGCAGGCTCATTCCTGGGACTTTGGATTAAGCGATTAGACAAGTAGATTTGGTCTTTCCAACTAGACTGGAAACCTCAAAGGGTGCAGGGGTTGGAACTGCTGCTACCATCTTGTTGCTTCTTGTGTTGTTGTGGAACACAACAATGAAGGCCACACGGGCAAAGGCTGAATAAAGACATGGAGGAAAAACTGGGTCCTCTTGACATTATCTGAGTCCCTGGATGCAGCCATGCCTGAAAATAACCCTGTTTCCAGCAACATGAGTCAATATTTTTGCTTATTGCTTGAGTAAGTTGAGTTTCTATCCCTGTAACCAAAAAAGTCCAGACTTATGCTCTGAGGACAGGACAGTAGATGCCCTCATTTGCTGGGTCCTCTTTTTCTTTTTCTTTTTTTAGAGAGCACGCAAGTCAGGGGGAGGGGGACAGGGAGACGGAAAGAGAAAATCTCAAGCAGCCTCCATGCCAAGGGTGGAGACAATGCAGGGCTCAATCTCACGGCACTGAGATCATGATCTGAGCTGAAATCAAGTGTTGGATGCTTAACCAACTGAGCCACCCAGGCACCCCTTTGCTGGGTCCTCTTAAGCCAGAGCTGTGGCCATGCTGTTTGCCAAAAGATAATTCCTTTTCAATCACCAAGGGCACCATAGGGTTCCTAGCAGCTTCTGCTTACCACTCTCTGACGGTGGAAGGATATTGGGTCAACTTCTCTAGCCAACTCTGCCTGCCCCACTCAGCAGCATAGCCACAAAGCCTTTCCTGAGTGGCAGTTTGCAGAGGAAGGGCAGGAGGCCCTGGGGTAATCTGGCAGTGTGGGCTGTCTCTGAATAAAGTGAGGGTAGTTTGGAAGATATGCTCAGTCTTCACCCCAATTTAGCTGAGTGTTAGACCCCATCTGCAGAAGGATAGAGGAAAGAGAGACCCAATGAGGGACCTGAAATCCCCTAGCAAGTGCACATTCCTAGATGGGACCTGCATCTCTGACCACTAGTCTGGACTACATCAATCCTGCTCCATGACCTTGCCTTGGGCCATCTGGTCTACCATTGCTCTTTGGGGGACAGGGCCAGGGCAGCTCCCTGTAGCCCTTATCACTGAGAAATTCAGGCAGACTTTGAACTTCCTCTTCCACTTATTTCCCTATGCTAAACATCCTCATTATCCCTCTGGACTCCAGACACACTAAGTTCGAAAATTCCCAGCCAGATACAGCCAAGCCTACTGATTCTAGGAAAGGGTTCCAGGGTGGGATATAGCTGGGGTGTGGGCTTCACAGAGAATGGGTAGTAGAGGTGCATCTTTGAAGAGGTGTAAATTTGATCATTAGAGGTGGAATAAGAACATTCCAAAAAATAGGAGCAGTGTGTACAGAAGCATGGAGGTTTGAAAATGCCTAATACACACAAGGTTGCAAATACACGGTGTGGCTGCAGCAAAGGGTCCTGAGGCATCGGGAGACAAGTTGTGGGACACAGGCAGGGGCCAGGCCTCATCAGTTACTGCCTGGACAAGTGTACTAGCTTTCAGCCCCACCACCTGCAACCCAAGGTCCCCAGGGCCTAGGAGTCAAAGCCCACACTTCAAAACTGGCATTCAAGGCCTTCCCTAGTTCTACTATTGCCTACATTTCCTGACTTGTCTCCTGATGCCCCACGTGAAAAGGAGAAAGCAGGGCTTTCTCTCAAGCCCTAGTTCCCCTGCTGGGCTGAGCTCCAGTAAGCTTCAAGTCACCTGACCCTGTGGGTGGGTTGAGGTGGAAGTTTCAGGCCAGATGGAGCCCCCAGCACGCTCCCTATCACAGGAGTTCCTGAGCCCAGAAGAGGAGACCCGGGCAAGAGTAAGGAAGTCTTTAGGCTCCCTTACACCTGGGTCCTCTTCCGTCCCCTGCCACGGTACTGGCTGGATGTGGGAGGTCACGGACTGGATGTTGGCAGGAGAATCCTGAGTCTCTGGTTGGGGGCAGGGATTAACCAAAGCCTGCTTACCTGGGTCCCTCCTCTCTATCCTCACTGTGAGGGTCTTGGGAGAAAGTCCAGGTGGGGCTCCCTGAGAGCTGGGGTAGGGTGCAGATGCTGGGATTTGTGGCTGTTAGATGCTCGGGGCTCTGAAAGACGGGGAGAGGGGCTGACTCAAGTTTTGTGGGTGCCCTACCCACCCCTCAACGGGAGCTTGAGTTCACAGCTACTGGCCTGGAATCAGAACCCTCAGCCTCATCCAGGGCCAGAGAACTGTGGCAGTAGAAGCCAAGGGAGCCTGGTGAGGGAGCAGGAGTCCCTCTGAGGGGCAGCTGGTTTCTGAGAGGGGTCTAAAATGCAGCAGGCTGTTGGATTCGGTGAGACAGAAGAAAGAACCTCCTGCCCGCAAATTGCCAAGCCCTGGGAGCTACCCTGAATGACTTGGGCTTCTGAGGCTTGTGGAGGAGGGCCCTTTGCCCCTGCCAGGGATGACTGGGGAATGGGGGAATAAAGAGCAGGGGTGGTCCCATTTACCATTCCCCCATCTCCAGCTCATATCCCATGATTTATTTGAGCCTCCTACCCCCATTGAAATAATGGGGCAACAAAGAACCACAAAGGGAAACTGAGGACCCTGAGAGAAAGCAGTGTGGTCAAAGGCATGCAGGACCCCAACCCAGCTTCCCAGGCTGTGCCCTTCATTCTGGCTTTTGTGTTTGAATTGGTAAGAAAATGGAGAGGGTGCAGTGGGGGAAGGAGAGAAGGAGACAGGGGGCAGTGGGGGTGGGGCACAGGAAGGTGAGGTAAATCATGGGATGCAGAAGTCACAGAAAAGAGGAGAAACATGCTCCCAGTTTTGCAGAGGGCACTCCAAGAAGTTGAAATAAGGCCTCATCCTATTGGGAAGGGGCACAGGGGAGACGTCCGGGGTGAGGGGAACGTGGGCTAGCTTGATCTGGGTGGTGGCTACACAGGTGTGCACACCGTGTGACAACTTCCTGACCGGTCACTGCAGATTTGCACATTTTACAAATTAAAAAATGTCTCTGAAGTCCTGGGGCAGCCCGCAGCAGCTACAGCGGCTTTGGTAGAAGCAATTCCTCTTGGTGAGTCCAGAGGTCCCAGAATCAGACTGCCCGCCACTTCCTGGCTGGGTGACCTTGGGCAAGTCTCCCCACCTCATCTGTAAAAGGGGGACAACGACAGCACCATCTACTTCCAGGGCTGTGTCCAGGGTCACCTGTCAAGGACACCAGGGGACCACCAAGAAAGGTTAGCAGTCATTGCCAAGGGCCCAGCCAGCCCCTCGTGCCCGGCTGGCCTTGCCATCTGCGTCTGGACCCGGGCCTCGCCACAGCCTGGGCGTGTTGCAGAACGCCAGGCAGTCTGCAGGTCCCGCCAGCTGCCGGGTGGCCGCTGTGCCACCAGAGGGGAGGCCTCGAGTCGGGCATTCCCTCACCCCTTACTGCTGATTTCTCCCCCCTCCCTATTTTTACATCCTTTTGCCAATAATCTGAAGCCTCCCCTTTCTGAATATCCAAATTTTGCCAACCACACCTCCTCCTGGGAGAGGCTGAGCTCTGGGTGGTATGGGGGGGGGGGCGGGCAGGGGTAAGACAAAGAGGGAGACCCAGGGATGCTGGTGTGGGCATGGGGCAAGAAAGAACTTTCCACATCTCAGGGTGGCCCCAGCGCAAGGGCTCTCATTATTAGAATACAAGCTTAAAGATGTTCCATCGGGGGTTAAGCCTGGCCCCATCTTTAAGGGCCCTTCTGGCGGGGCGTCCTTAGGGACACAAAGCCTCTCGGGGATTCTTTGTAGAGGATCACTGTGGCGATGGCCAGAGAAGCAGGAGCAGTAGGGGCTCAGGTTTAAATCCTCTGCCTCTTGAAAGCCATCCTGGGCACCCCGGGGGGAAAGAGGACTCAGTTTACACACATGGTGTGTGGGGGGGCCACCTGCAGAGCGCTGTAAGCCAGCATGGGCAGACATACAGAGTCGGTTGGTGACCTCTTCCCCTTCTGATGCATACAGGAAGAACTTGTTTTTCAGATAGCAGGAGGCACTTCCTAAGAGATACAGACCCTCATATCATGAGCCACATGAAACTCGGGTACAGATAAAGACTGGGGCCCTGTCCAGGGAAGGGCTTGATGTTCACCCACCCACCAGCTCGCTGTACAGGCTCATCACAACCCAGGCCAGAAGGATCCTTGCAGTCAGACCCCTAATATCACCACGCAGCTTGGGGTGCTGGACCAAATGCTGTTTGGGGATATCCAAACATAAAATATTAAGGAATGCTTGTTCATTTTGTTCGGTGTGGTGGTGGTATCATAGTGATACAGGAAAATGTCCTTTGGTTTTAGAGAATGCATCTTAAAATAACATGTGGTGCAAGGTCATAATGTCTATACTTGATGTTAAAATACTTCAGCCAAAAAAAGGGAAATGATGCCAATATTAACTGTTATGGGTTATTGGTTGTCAAACCCAGGGATTGGGAGGGGACAAGCACGGGACGTTCCTATACTGCCATTTTGCTGATATCACCCCAAGGACTGGCTATTTCCATGCTCATTATATTCTTCTCTCTCTCTCTTTTTTATATGTTTGAAAATTTTTTTCACAGTAAAAAGTTAATTTAAAAAACCCATAATGTGGTGGAGAGATGAAGCTGTGTTTCTTTTACTTCGGAAATACATCTAAGGTATGGGAGCACCTCTGCACATATTATACATTTGTGTTGGGAAGTCCAACTGGGGAGGGCAGAGTGTGGGAGGTTGAGCAGCAAAGGCAGGGAGAGAGGGACAGGGCTTCATCTAATCCCCCAGCCCCTGCCTGCATCCCTGGCCAGAGGGGCCACAGCGAGGGGTCCTGCGAGGGGCAGCCTCAACGTAAGTTGGGTTGCCATTGAGGGTGCCCACCATGTGAGGAGACTGCTGTCTCCCTCCCGGCCTTCCCTGAGATGACCCATCACCCACCTGGGCCTGGAGCTCACCCCCACATTGCCCGGCTACCTCATGAAGACACCCCTGTCCCCAGGGCTCCTGAGCTGGGGATCAAGAGAAGAGATGGCCTATCCCAGGTCACACAGCACTTGGTCCTCCCTCAGGTCTTACAGAAGGGGGAAGACTGTGCCCCAGTCACGGGGTGGAGCTGGCATCCAGCCCAGCCCTCTCTTCCTATTTCTCCTGGGGGGGCAGGGGAGGGGCAAGATTCCCACCCTCCCTTTTGTGATGAGGAAACCGAGGCCCTTCCACAGAGATCAAACATGTTCTCAAGGGCAACTGGCCATTGCCATGGAGTAAGGTGAGGACCAGTTCTCATGGCTCCAGAAACATCAGGGAGGGCTGAGACTCAAGGCGCCAGGATGGGAGGCTGGAAACTTCTGAGGGGAGGTCACTCTTCCAGCACAGTCCCCTAGGAGCCCCGGGTGGGCCTGAGCTTGTCACTCCGCTCGAAGAGGAGGCTGGACCCCACTGTAGCCGTGTTCCCTAAAGCCCACAAGGTGGTCTGCTGGGGGCCAAGAGGGTCTGGCCAGCTGTGGACAGCCTCTGGAGAGGCTGAGCCCTTCAGGAGCAGGTGGCCAGCAACCTGCCTCAGAGAGGAGTTAGGAGGAGCCAAACCTTTCCCAACCCCTGGGCCATCCCAGCTTCTGGGGGCGTGGGGGGAGCTGGGGGCTTCTTCCTCCTTCTGGGACCAGGCCCATTGGTCCTGCCAACAGAGACTCTTTTATAGTTTCTGGTGGAAGGTTGGCCCGTTTGGCCAAACTCTTTAGGGCACTGTCCTGCCTCCCCCAGGGAGCCTTCCCTGACTGCTCCTCTCAGAGACCCTTGCCTCAGGGCTGGGAGGCTGCACCCCACACACCCCTGGGCTCTTCCTCGTGGGCCACTGGCTCTGCTCTCCCTGACCAGCCTGAGACTCTTCCCAGGGCAGGACCTGGATCTGCTCCTCCTCTGACAACCGCCGCCCCCCCCCCCCCCCCCGTCCCTGGGCTGGGCATTGCCCCCTGTGCCTGCTGTCCAGGGGGTAGGAGCCGTGGAAGGCCTGGCAGGTGGCCTTGGGGCAGACTTCCTCTTCTGAGACACTAGAGGTTTTCTTTCCTTTTTGCTTCCGTGTTCAGAGATTCCTCCTTCCCTGACTGAGGTCAAGGCACCATAAACAGGAGTGATAAGGCCTTGGGCCTTTACACTGAACTTTTGCAGCTGCCATTTTATGGCTCCAATAACGTCAGCCCCCCTCAACCCTGAGTCTGGCTGGAGCGGGATTGCCTGGTGTCCCTTCAGGGTGGGAGCTGGTGGGGAGGAGGGAGAAGTGGTGAAGGATGTGGGGACTCCTTCATTCCAGGCTGCCCTTATCCAGTCCTGGGTGCGTCCCTTCTCCCTCTGCGGGCCCAGCCCTGCACGGCTCTGTGGGGGACAGCGAGGATGACAGGATGATCAGAAGAGCCCAGGCTGGGAGGTGGGTAGGGCTGAAGAGTAGGGTCAGAGTGGGAAGGGCTGAGTGGGCTGGAGCAATCAGGGAAGGCTGTCTGGAGGAGGTGATGGAGTAGGGTATTAAATGAATAAAATGTGGAAAGATGGGGGGGGTGCGTAGGCATTGGAGGAGCCAGGCTTGGATGGCCTCAGGAGGTGGGGGCAGATGTGGCCGAGAAGGAAAGGAGACCCTGCTGAAAGCACCCTGCCCCTGGGCTGAGAAGCCTCCAAGGCTGGGGAATGGGGTACCAGTGGTAGTCCCAAGAACTGTGGCTCATCCAAGGAGAATGCGAGTGGTCAGAGCCCAGTGGGGTAAGCCAGAGGGCTGTGGGTAAGGCCTGGAAGCTCCATGACACTGAGGGGCTCTAAGTGGTGCAGAGGTCTGGAGCTGTGGCCTTAGGGCCAAAACCCGGTGAGGCTTTGAGAGCTCAGGAGGTGGGTCTCATGCCTCTCAGTGGGAGGAGGCGAGTCTCCCACCAATTGTTATCAAGTTCTGCTCCCAGGACAGGCAATGAGTTTCTCATCCCCAGGATGTCAAGACATTAGCTAGATGGGAACACAGAGATTCCTGCTTTGATGGAGGTGATGGTAAGGGAGGTAATCATGGGATAGAAGACACTAGGTGATCAATATACTCTACCCACCCACCAGTCAACCTGAGCTGGTGTCAGATCTGAGACCCACTTGGTTTTTAGGCTCTGACTAAGCAGCAAACCCAGATTCCTCAAGTCTTGGGATAGGGAGGGAGAGAAAATCAACCTCAGTCCAGGACTGATTAGTGGGGGACAGGTGTCTTTGGGACTTATTTTGCCCATCTGTAAAATGGGCTTGGGTGGATTCATTGAGTCTTGAGGTCTTCCCTGATCTTAGAGGGAGATGATCCATGCGTCTCCCGCCTGAATCAGCATCTGTCCTACAGGTGAGCCACCCAAAGCGACACACGAGGGTACAGCCACGTGCGGGGGGGGGGGGGGGCCTCACTGGCACACATACATCAAAGGCATACAGACACCTATGTGGGGAGGAAGTAGAAGTGGGAGAAAGAGGACGCCACTGCCTCTTGGCTGTGTGCACCTTGCTCAGCTTTCTCCGAGCACATGTCCGGCCCTTCCTCATAAACACCGCCCTCAACCTCTCACTGCCCACCACCTTCCACCTTGGGCTCTTACCTGTCAGCTCTGCTCAGTGGGAGGGCGCAGGAAGGGCCTGTCAGTCAGCCACCTTATCCCAAAAGCCCTTTCCCAGCGCTGGGTCTGAGGCTGAGACGTCACTCCTACACGTAACACACAACGCCCCGCCGATACCTCCAGAGGGGCACAGCACACAACGACGACCCCCACAGCCACCCTCTCTGCCACCCACTGTCTACCAGGCCTTCCATTTCAATCGACCACAGTCCCCCACCCTGCACCAGCACTGACTTCCCCGCCCCACGCACAACGCAGCCACTACACCGAAGGCAAGTTTATGGAGCACGCTCTCTCCTGGCGCCCCTCCACCGGTGTCCCAGATCGCCGCTCTGAGCGGGCCCTCAGCCCCGCTGGGAGGGACTAGGAGCGACCAGGACCCCACCCCTCGGGTCTGGATCCGGTCCGAGGCTGAGCTGGGAGGCGAGACCCGGTGCTCCGTGCCCCGCACTCCCCTTACACCGACGTGCGCACAGACGGCCCGGCTCCCGCCGCCCCCACTCCCCCCGCGGCGGCCGGGGCTCTGGGCTGCCCGGCGGGCACTCACCGCGGGGCCGAGGGCGCAGGCGAGGGCGCTGGCTAGCACGCATAGCCAGCCGGCCGGCGGCGTGCTGGTCGGACGCATGGTCCGCCCTGAACCCGCGGCAGGCGGCCCGGCGCCGGGAATGCGCGGGCAGGCGGCGCACCGCGCGGTCGACGGCGGGGAGCCCCGGCAGAGTGGCGCGGTCGCGGTGGCCCCAGCGCGAAGAGGCGCAGCTCGGTGCTGGAGGCGGGCCCCGGGGGCTCGTCTGACAGGCGGCGGGTCTGGCCAATGGATCGGCAGAGGCGGGGCCGCCGCTCAGGTGTGGGGCGGGGCTGGGGGCTCCCCCGCCACTGGGGAGTCCCCGCGCTCCCTCCGCCTATCCCCCCACGTCAGCCCTCAGTCGCCTGGAATTCACAAGCCTTCACCCCTTCCGACCGCATCCTCGGGAGTCTCGAGACCCCAACACGCCGCATCCTTCCCTGCTTAGCTCACAACGTTTCCAAGCGCCTGGATGGCATCTCCCACTCCCGCGCGCCCCCTCAGCCCCGCCCCAGGACGCTCTCCACGTCCACCTTCAGAGCCACCTCCTCCAGGAAGCCTCCCAGCCAGCCTCCCCATTTCCCATTTCTGCGCCTCGGAAGACAGGTGCGGGCGGGCCGGACTAAGAGACAGGACATGTCACTTCTTATCCCCCAGGCTGTGGGCTGCGGCCTGAGTAGGGTCCTAGGTTGTAAGCGACCCGGAGGTGGGGCACGTGGTTTGATCCATTTTCAATCGCCCCAGCTCATCCCTCCTCCCGACGGGCCGAGCGAGGGGAAACAAGGGCGCGAGTGAGGCCCGACTCTGGGTTCCTCGGTGCCCCCCCGAGCTCAGGCGACCCGGCAGGGCGCGCTTGGCACCGGCTGGGCTCCCGGGCCCTTCACGACCAGAGAGTGGAGTGTCGTGCTTGAGGGAGGATGGCACGTCCGCGCCCTCGCGCGTCTCGGCCCCGGCACCTCCCGAGGGAGGCTGGGCCGAAGTTCCAGCGCCCCCGCGCGGGGAGGGAAGATCTGTCCCTGGTGCTCAGGACCAGACTGCACAACCTACCTAAAATGAAGCAGGAGACTTCCTCCTCCCGCCTTCCCTGCTTTCCAGCCGGGGAAACTGAAGTGCAGAGAAAGGCCTGGCCTCGGGCCGCCTGCCTCTGGTGCCTCGCTTCCAAGCCTGAGCGGGTCGGCCGCTGGGTGACAACGGACCAAGCTTGTCTCCACTTCGCGTCCTCAGGGCTCAATTTTATTCGTCCCTAAAATGAGGCGACGGTTCAACCAGCGCCGCGCCCCGGGAGGTCTTCTTGTAGACCAAGAACAGGTGGATGCCTTGCCCTCTTTCCGAGGGCTCGGAACGGTGTGATGGAGGCTGGAGGTGGCGGTGGTGGCGGCAGAGATAGGGTGGATGGTGGATGAATGTGATAAGGGGATGACAGTGTCCAGTGGAGAGGCGGGGACGACTGGCGAGTTCCCCGGGCTCCCAGCGGGATGCAAGGCTGCTTGAAGGAGGTCCAAATCCGGGAGCTGGCTGACCAGCAGGTGCGTCAGAGTTCCCTGCAGACCCACCTGGCTTCCCTTCTTACAGCGCGGGGACACTCCGGCCGCTGACTTTCTGGCGTGGGATGAAGTTATGGGGAATCAGGGAAAAGCCTGAAAGGGATGAGCTCCCAGCCTGTCCTCAATTTAGGTTTATTTGGGGTGCTAGCATTTGCTTCCTCCTTCTCTCCCTCTCTCCCTGCCCCCCCACCCTTGCACATTTATTAATAGCTTGCAGTGTGCCAGGCTCTGTGCTGTGGGTAAGACATTGGGGCCTCTTGCCAGAGGAGAGCTATTGTACTCTCCACAATTTCTACCTCCTTCCAGATGGCCTGGACATAAGCCCTTCCGCCACAGGGAAACAGGGGAGATGCCTCTGCTTCTGACCTGGCCATTCTAGGGTTTGGACCCAACCCCTTAGTGGAGGATGTGTTTGAAGAATCTCCAGGCTTCTTGGCCATTTCTGCTTCTGGGGGCCAGGTTAGGCTCAGGAGCTAGGGGTTCTTGCCTCCCCTTGTGACCCTGACAGAACCCCTTCTCAGGCCTCAGTTCCCCAGCAGGACAGTGGAATTGGGTCCGAGTTCTGGGGAGTCACCTCTGCTGGCACAGTGTCCTAGGAGTCCTAGACATGAATGGCAAATCCGTGGGCTTTGGCTCTCATAAACCCTTGCTCACTCTACACACACACACACACACACACACACATGCACACGCACATGTACACACACCGCCTAGCCAGTCACAGAATGCTGAAATCCCATCATTAAAGCTTGTCTCTTGGTCTATTGAAGTTCTGCTGTCTCCAAGGACCGGGATCTTGGGTACTTGAGAGTCCTTTGTGATGGGGGTGAAGATTGGGGAATTAGGAAGGAGCCAGACCCCACTTTGCCACCTGACACTGGCCTAGCAGGGAATCTTAAGGCTCCCAACCAGAGACGGGCTGCCTTTCCCCTTGCTCGGGAGGGTGGTCCACAAGAAACCTCTTTAGCTTCCTGGGCAGGCTAGTGGCAGTGAGGTTGACTGGCAGGGCCTCTCCACGCTCAGGCAGTCCCCTGGCTCCCAGGAAGGAAGCAGGTGACTAAGGGAGAATAGTTTCCCTGCAGATTCTTTGCCATGAAAATTACTCCTTTGTTCTTTCAGAATTGTTCCCCTGGGGGACCCACCCTTCCTTACATATCAAAAGGCACAAAACAAATTCAGAAGGGAAAGAAGGAGCAGAAAAAAAGAAAAGAGCAAACACAAACAAAAACTTAAAGAATTCAGCCCAGGTTAGATTTGACCACGTTTTTTACTAACGGTTTCCGCTTGTTCAGTTCTGTGTTCGGAGGCCCAGGGGGCATCACCCAAGAGTCCTGAGGGATCTTATAGGGAAGCCATCCTTTCATGGGTCCAGTGGTCTGGGAAGGCTTCTGGGGGGGAGGGGGCCAATTTCAGAAGCTGAGGGTTGGGTGGGGGGCAGGTTACCTGAGGGGGTAAGAAGCGGGGACTTGGATCTTTGTTCCCCATCTGGAGTTGTCCTTTGCTTCAGCAGTCCAGGCTTGGGGAGGGGGCGGCAGCCACCCTCTGCCCCCCGCTCCCCCATATCTTTTTGCATTGATTCGTATTCTGAGGTGTCCCTTCCTGGATCCCCTGTCTGTGGCCCAAACCCCAGAGCCCTCCAGGCTGCCGGCTGACTGCCGGAAATCAAGGGGTGCAGAAGATGGGGGGAAAGAGAGAGAGGCAGTCACTTGCCATTCCCCGTGACGACAGGCACGGCAGGAAAGAATCTGCAGTTACTCATTTGGAGCCTGCCTGGCTTCCTGGCTGCCTGCCTCATTCCTGCACTGAGTGCCACCCTTGCCTCCCCCAGTCCTTCCCCACGTCCCTGAGTCGTGCGCTCACTGCTTCAAGGCTCCCAGCTCAGGAACTCCCTGGTGGTGCGGTGCTGCGGTAGAGTGGGAAGGGCGCCTGGGCACCACAGTGTAGTTTTGGCCTGCATGGGGTGGGGGTGGGTGTTGGGCAGGCAGGGGTCTGGCCTGGGGGGTCACTGCTCCAGGATTCCCCTTCCAGAGCATCCACATCGCTGTGAGCATGCAGCCTCTCTTGCCCTTCTTTGGGGCCCGTTCTTCCTGTGAGAAGATGCATTTTCACCCCAAGCTGTGGTTTGGTGGAGGGCAAGTGGGGCCCAGACAGGTATTTAAAGAAACGATGTTCCATCCGTTGTCCCTTCCCTAACAGCTGGCAGCAAATAGCATTCCTTTGTCCCATGTGTATCGCCTACCTACACTGGTGCTGGACAGTGACGGGTTCTGCAGATGCCTCTAGGAGAACCTAGCCCTGCTTGGTGGAGGGGACCCTGGGGGGAGATTCTGGCCGTGCTAGAGCTGCACCTAGGAAGAAACCAAAGTTCACGGGAGCACAGGTGATGGAGGGAGAGTTGTCCTGACATGACATGTGGGGACCAGTTCTGGAACGGCCTCTACCATCCCTTGGTCCTGGAGGTCAGGGCTCAGAGGGAACAGAGGGGACGGTGCATCATTTCAGGCCCTCCCATGAGCAGATGCCACGATGGAACTAAGACGGTGGAAGTTGGTAGGTGGCAGGGGAACCCTGAGAAAGATAACGGAGGAGAGAGCAGGATCAGGCAGAGCCTCTGCCAACCTGTCAGCCAGCTCCAGAGCAGAGATGGCCCACAGAGGCCTTAGTAACTCCACTGTGCTCAGTCCACGGCTGGGAGCTGTCTGTGAAGAGCAGGACCTCAGCTCCAATGCTGGGGTAGATCCTGAAAGTGCCACCTCCAGGGGCATCATCTCACTGCGTTCCTCATAGCTGAATGGCGAGTTTCTTTCTTTCTTTCTTTCTTTCTTTCTTTCTTTCTTTCTTTCTTTCTTTCTTTTAAAGATTTTATTTATTTGACAGAGAGAGATACAGCGAGAGAAGGAACACAGCAGGGGGAGAGGGAGAAGCAGGCTTCCCCGCTGAGCAGGGAGCTCGATGCGGGGCTCAATCCCAGGACCCTGGGATCATGACCTGAGCTGAAGGCAGTCGCTTAACCAGCTGAGCCACCCAGGCGCCTTGGCGAGTTCTTTCTTGAAGGAAGGTCCAAGTGATGTGTGTCTAAGGCTACCACAGAGGGGAAACTGAGGCATGGATAATGAAGGGAGTCGGAGCACTCCTGCTGCGGAGTCAGAAAGAGGAGACTTAGGTCCTACTCTCAGGGAGAGCCAAGTCCATCTGGGCACACAGAGGGATGACTTGAGAAAGAACTCCTTTCTTCAAAATCCCAAGGCTCAGTTCAGTCCAAGGGGTCAGCCGTCTGTCATCGTGCCATTTGGCATGCGGGTCATGGTGCAGGGATTCTGGGAGACTCTAGAAAGGGAGGACTCCCCATTTGCTCTCTAACAGCAGCTACAGTCTCTTGGTCAAATGCTTACTGCAACGTCTTTGTGCGCGGGAGCGCATGTGAGCGTGTCCATCTATAAGAGCATGGCGTGTGAGAGCAGGGCTTGGCCAGTGTGTGTTGGGAGGTGGAGTCAGGGGCAAGGTTCTGGGTAACTAGGGGCAGAGAGGGAATGAATGTCATGGAGAGTGCCCAGGACCACAGTACCAGGGTGTCTCTCAGAGCTCATTCCTGGGGCAGTGGACTCCCGTGGGGGTTGGAGCACTCCCACCCCAGGAAGAGCTCAAACTAACCCCACAGGAGATCTAAATTTACACACTCACCTCCCCACTTCCTGGCCCTGTGTTTCTGTGAATCGGTGTGTAGCTGATCTCAGGCAGAGATTCTGGAAAAGGAAGATAATGTGGGTGGGACAAGACAGACATGGGGTAAGTAACATAATCGATGTCATGAGAGAATAGTGTGTGTGTTAAAATGTAAGGGTATCAATTAAAAAAAAAAAAGAGGTCTCTATGTAACTCCTAAACAGCTAGAAGAAGGAAAAATTAAGAAAACGCTACCAATTCAATAAAAGACCATATGTACAGGGGAGGGGGTAGGTTAGAGACAAGAATACATGGCAAATAAAAACAAAGAATCAAAGATCAGGAATAATTACAAACACTAATCACCACAGTCCATGTGAATGAAGGAGAATTTAAGACGGAAAATTTGAGAGAGCTAGTTCATATTATTAGCATGTCCAGTCTATCAAGAAGATGTTTGGGATTATTATAGGAGAATTCTAAAACCTGTAAGGAACAGATGATTTTTATGTAATCAAACTGCTCGACAACAGCAAAGAAGACAGACTGTTTTCCAAGATATTTTATGGGGTATCATCATGCTGATATTAAAACAAGACACGGAGAGCACCAGTGGAGAAGACCATAATTCTGTTTTATAATTTGCTGGATGTTAACGAATAAGGAATTTTACGAATTATGTTTATACATAATTCAATTTAGCGTTTAATGTTTAATTCACGTTCCTACATACACATAGAAGCAAAAATGGAGACAAAGGAGGCACACCATGTCCGCTGGGGTGGGGAACGGAGGGGGCAGGCCTGTCGTCAGTGGACGCCCTCAGACAGGATGCTGCCAGCCATTGCCTGGTGGGGTGGGGGCCCCGGGGCCCAGGAGGTGTTTCTGCAGAGGCCAGTCTCACCTGCCAGGTGGGAGCTGAGACAGGAGGCGGGAACCCTGGCTGGTCACACGGAGGGTGCTCTTGAGAAACCAGGTGTTTCCAGAAAGGGATGGGCTCAAAGTTGGGCTGACGTGGGCCACAGAAGACGGAGCACAGCCCGGGCCTGGAAAATGTCAGGCATGACCGTCATCCTGGTCCTTGCAGGGCTAGGGGGAAAGCATCCAGCTGGCTTCCTTTGTCCCATCAGCAAGACCTACAGTCTGACGTGGCCTTTGCCGCAGCTACTGTGTGACTTCCAGACCAAAGAGTGGGCTCGGGGACTGGGGCTTGGCTATGGTTGAACATTGGGCAAACAGAGCAAGGGACTTAAGGGGAGGGTGGGGACAGCCTGTCTCTGGTCCCTCTTCTGTCCCCCACCCTAGCCACCAATGTCTAGCAAGGAGGCCTCTGGGGTCTTTACGGCCTGACTCTGCCCATGGGTGGACACCCATACTCCTTAATGCATCTTACTATCATCTTTATTACTGTGATGATTATCAGAACCCCAACCACAGGCTGTGCCCTCTGATTTCTCTGGGACTGTGTGTGGACAGCCTTCCTGTGGCAACAGGCTATGTCAGGGTCCCCAGGCCCTCGTGAGAGGGGCAGAGATCCCGATGGCAGCCCACATGCTGGTGTACCGCCCCTGGGCAGGGACCGCCGTCTGAGGTCTGCGGTCTGGTGCAGCCCGGCTGGGGCCTCACTGGAGCCAGAAGCCCTCAGTTCCCTTCCTTGCCATCCCCTTCACGTGGGTGGGACTCTCAGTCCACAAAGTCCCAGGTCCGTGAAATACAGCTTGTCTTTATTTTCTTCGAATTAAAATTAATATCGACTTGATCCCCTCATCACACCAGATTGGCAGAAAGTACAACTTCAGCCTTTCTTTGGTTCCAGAGTGCCTTGTGCTGGGAAAGTATTAGGGAGCCCTTTCCTTCTCTATCCCCCTTGGTTATTGGGCCTTATTGCTTGATTCCAGGACTCTCTCATTAGCCCAGCCTTTGTGGTGTTGAGGTTTCAGGGCCTGAGAATCTTGATGGGGCCGGTGGTCTTGTGTCCAGGGTCCAGCCTCCCAGTATAGACTGCAGTCCCCTTCTCAAGGTGGGGAGCGATGGGTGCAGGCAAGGAATTTAGTGCTGCTCAAGGAAGGCAGTCCCAGGAAATCCCGAGGAGGTCTTCCCCTTCTCCTCCCCTTGCAGGGTCAGCTCCCTCCTAGCTTCAGCCCTGCTCTGTGGGGAGAGATCATCTGCCCAAGAGAGGACTCACTTCCAGGGAGAAGAACAGCAAAAACCACGTCATGGTCTCCTTGCCAAGTTGGGCCCCACCCCACCCTCCCGAGCTGGGCCAGAACTGCTGAGGTACTGTTTTGAGGAGTGTAAGTAACTCCTGCAACAGCCTTTCTTCTCTGGAAGACACTTGAAGGGGGTAGCCCTCAGCTCGGGGAGAACAGGCCTGGGAGGCTGGAAGGGGGTGGCGACTGGCATCCCCACTGCAGAGAAGCAGCAGCTGGGTGGGACCACCTGCGCAGGCCTGGGAACCAGGCCAGGAAGATGCTAGCTGGAGGAGAAGGGAGGTGGGAGGAAGAGAATTGAGGAAGGAAACATAGGGGAGGGATGGGGAAGGCAGGCGGGGGGGGGGGGGCAGGGGGTGGTGGTTAGGAGTCGGGGCAGAGGAAGGAAATTTGGGAGGGAGGAAAAGAATGAGCAAGGCAGGAGGGGGGAAGCCAAATGCTGGAGCCAGGGGGAAGTCTTGCAAGGGGAAGTCTTCTCTGGCAAGCCCATCCCTGCTACCCGCCCCTTCCTGTTTCATTCAGTTCATCTGCATCTCATCCCTCCCCTGCTCAGGGCAGTAGCTTCCTCATAACCTCTGGCTTCTCCCTGCCCCGCCCCCTCCTATCTCAGCAGCCAGGTTGATTTTTATTATTTGTTTAATTTATTAAGAAGAGCTGCAAAATATACAAAGTAGATAAAATAATATAATCAGCTCCCTCGTTTCCCCCATGACTTAGTTCTTTCCCTGGGTCCCCATCCCAACCTTGATCATTTGGAAACAAGTCACAGATCTATCATATTATCTGTAAACATTTCAGTATGTCTCTCCAAAGGATTTTCTTTCAAAAGAAAAAAAAATGACCACAATAGCGTGATCACACAATACAATTTTACACCTAACCCTCCATTCCTTAATAGCATTAAATATTCTGTTGTTATTTAATATCTATTTTTTGCTTTATAAATGCTTTTTTTTTTTCTTTTAAAGAGAGAGAGCACCTGTCCAAGAGTGACGCATAGGAACGGGATGGGGAAAGGGAGAGAGAGAAAGAATCTTAAGCAGACTCCTTCATGCATGAAGTCTGATGTGGGGCTTGATCTCACCACCCCGAGATCACTAGCTGAGCCAAAATCAAGAGTTGGGCACTTAACTGACTCAGCCACCCAGGTGCCCCTAAATGCTTAAAAACAAAAAAACAAAAAAACTCGAACAGCTGTTTGTTTAAATCAGGTTCACACATTATAATTTAATACAGAGGTGCCCTCCACCTCTCCGTCCCCTGCAAACTCTCTTTGGAAGAAACAGGGTTGGTCCTGTCCACCTGCTTCCCACAGTCCGAGTGTGCTGATGGCATCCCTGTGCTGTTATTTAACTTATCTCTCCAAGGCTGGTGATTTTAAAATACATTTGAAAACAAGTGAGATCCTGTTGCTCCGCAGTTCCAGGTGCCTGTGGACCCTGAGTAAGTGCCCCGTTGTCGCCCTTCCCCCTCCTCTTGTCTCCTGTCACACTGGCCTCCCTGCCTTTCCAAGAACTCACTGCTGGCCCACTCTTGATTTTTAGTCTTTGCACCAGCTGTTCCCTTCGCTGGCATTGCTCTTCCCAGAGTATCTGTCCTGAATCCTGCAAAGAGCTCCCCCCGTCGAACTCCTGGGTCCCTACACAGTCTACTTTCCCCCATTCATTCACCACTTTCCAAGGTACCGTGCTCTTTAATTATTTGTGAATCTACTTTATTACATTTTATCGTCTATCTCTCCCTGCTGGAACAGAAGCTCCCCAAGGGCAGGGATTTTCAGGTACTTTGTTCTCAACTTATCTCAAGTCCCTAGAGTGGTGCCCGGCACACAGTACAATCTATTCATATCTACAGGATGAGTGAGTGAATGAGTGATTCTTTCTACAACGCATAGCCCTCTGTGTCCCAGGTTTCTAACGCGGCCCTCCCACGGCTCTAGGGGAAACCTCTCTTCCTTCTCCTTAGCCTGGCCTTGGAGGCTGGTCCTGCACCACCCAAGCCTTCCAGAACGCCATGCTTTTTGTGCCTCCGTGCCTTTGCCTGGGCTGTTCCTTCTGCCAGGAATGATTTCCTCCACACATTGCTTGGGAGTGACTTTGTCATGCTTTTGAGCTTGAATTCATGTCAGTCATCCCTTCTGGGAAGACTTTTGGGGACCTCTGCTGGGGATGATAGGCCCAGAGTGGGTGTCAGTGGAAGTTGGTTAGCAAGAGAAACGGATCTCCTCTAGGCTTTTCCTGCCTAGACCTATCCTGACTCTAGGCCAGAGCTGACCCTTGACCACAGCTGATCCCTAATTGCAATCCTGGGCCTCCACCCAGAGTTACCCATGACCCAGACTGCTCCCTGACCCCAGCCGGACCCCTTACCCTTATCATGGATCTTGATCCGGCCTAACCTTTGACTCTGATCATGGATCCCAGCCCAGAGTGGCCCATGACCCCAGGGTGATATCTAACTCTGATTACAGGGCTTAGCTCAGCTTGACTTCTGAGCCAGGCTGACCCCTGACTTTGACTCCTGCCGCAGTCCACACTGCCTGTCTTAGGGAGTGAAAGTGTGTGGCTGGTTACTAGCAGGCAGTGTGTGAGCTGCTGAGTCCACAGGCCAGGGCCTCAAAGCTGGGAGACTTGGGGCACTTGGGAGGCGGTCCTCTACCCATCCTTCCCCTCTGGCTCCCAACCCGGGGGTGAGGCTCAGCTGGCAATAGACTTTGAGGTCAAGCACCAGGGGAGGGGAAAACTGGCCGGACCAGCCCACGCCTCTGTTTGCATGGGTCTGGGTAAAAATAGCCTCAGCTACGCAAGCCTCTCTCACTTCCTCCTTATCCTGGATCCTGCCCAGGCCCAAGTCACTTGCCAGCTCTATCTGGCCCTAGGCCTCTTCTTGCCTGGGGTGGGACAGGGGTCCAGGCAACTTCAGCAACTCTGCTGCAGCCCAAGTAAACCCTGACATCTGCTGCTGCCTCTGGGAAGCCACCCTGGATTGACTGTTAGCTCTCTTGCTTTGTGGTGGCTCCACATATGAGACTACTTATCTCCCCTTGGGTTATATGTGACATGTCTATCCTCTGCCTTGATGGGGGAGGATCTGGTTGGGGAGAAGAAGCAAGGAGGGAGCCCCCAGGGTAGTTGGAGAGACCAGAATCCTCTACAGGGACGAGTTAGCATCTAAGTGGGGGCTGCAGGCCGTGCTTGGCCTCTTGGGGTGGTGCAGGCCAGAGAGAGGGGTTCAGTGGGAACCATGCACTGAAGGGAATGGAGGACCAGGGAGGCGTGGTGGAGGTGGTGATGGAGGAAAGGTGTGTGTGTGTGTGTGCGCGCACACCCATGCGAGTGTGTAAACTACAGTGGGGGAACAGGAAGGAGCCAGAGAGCAGAGGCCTTGTGGGCTGGAGCCAAGACCACATTTGAGGGTAACTGGGCCCCACCAGAGGACCATGAGAGGTTCTGCCCCAGGAAAGTACAGAACTGTTTGCATTAAAGAAATGTCCCACCCCCGGTCTAGGGGAAGTGCCAGGTTGCTTCACCTGGGGCCAGAGCTGGGTTGGGGTCTTGGTCTCCCCTCCCCATGGATGGGCTGGCTGTGTTTTACCACGGCCCGGCTGCTCTCGCCTGGCACAAGGTGGCCACTCAGCTACCGCAGTCATCTCCTCAGTCCTCTGTCAGTGTGAGAAAACATCCAGGTAGCACACACCCATCATCATCCAGGGGCTTGCTGGTAACAGCCCCTTGGTGGTTGGGGTGAAAACCACAGCTCCCGTACTCTTGGCTTATGCGGACCGGGGGTCGAGTGGGGGGTTCATCCGCCATTCTGGCTCCAGCCGTGGGTACGCGTCCCAGACCCGGCCAATGAGAGCCAAGCTGATGGTCACATGCCCCGAGCTGAGCCGATGAGCATCAGCCCTGGAACCTTTGCCACAACTTTGGGAAAGAAGGAAGCTTTTTTTGGCTATAGGTCAGGAAATTATAAGCCGGCTGCTGTGGTGGCCGTGTTTACCTGCTTGAGATTTGAGCCAGTACACACAAAATCGGATCCAAGAGATGGTGAGAGATAGATTTCTGATGACATTATTTGAGTCCCTGGATCCAGCTGCACCGAAAACCTGTCTCTCTGTGGACTTCTCCGTTTCTGAGCTATACATTCCTCTTTGCTTAAGCCAGTGGATGCTGGCTCTCTGTGACACGAATCAGAAAGAATTCTAGTACTGCAACCCCGCCTCCCCCAGGAGTGAGAATGTGCCTGTACATTTTTGCTCTGCCCGAGAGACGCATTTCCTTTGACTCTCATGTTGGCCTCCGCTCCTGATCGCTGGAGTCTGTCCTGCCTCTGGTACTTCTTCATTTTCCCATAGTGAGATGCTCTGCTGCATCTCCAAATGGTGGGCAGGTGGTCCCCGGTGCCTCTCCCTCAGTCCTGCCCGGACCTGCTGCCCTTTCACGGGGAGGAGAGTGGGGAGCTGGCCCTCTGCATCTCCTCCAGCCCAATCCCACCTGCTTGTCCTGCGGAAGAAACACTAAGAGTCTGCGTGTGGAAGGCAGGCAGGCTTCCCGTCGATGAGAGCGAGGGTCTTCATTTACTTATTTGGCGGAAATCATTTCCGTATGAGTGCTGGAGAGAGGGGAGGGCATGTGGGAAGGAAGTTGTATTTGTTTCTTAAAATTATTAGCATTTTTTTCATGTGGGGAGGAAGTTTTCGATGCTGGATTAATTAGGATATAGCTTCAACTGCATGTGGTAGAGACCAAACAGTGGCCTAAGTAAGACGGAAATTTGTTTCTTTGGCACATGGAAGCCAGAGCTGTGTGGAGGTCCTCCCTGAAATGTTAAGGGCCCAGATCCTTCCGTTTGGCTGCCCTGTTGTCCCTTGGCTGTTACCTGGGTCAGTCGCGCCATTAGCTTGGGAGGTCCTGCTGTGACACAGGGCCACAAATTGGGTAGCTTTAACACCACAAGTGTATCATCTCACCGATCGGGAAGCTAGAAGTCTGAGGTCAAGGTCAGTTTCTTCTGAGGCTGCAAGAGCGGATCTGTCCCATGCCTCTGGCCTAGCTTCTGGTGGCAGCAGGTGATCTCGGGCATTGCTTGGCTTGTAGAAGCATCACCCCAATCTCTGCTTTTGTCGTCACCTGGTGCTCTCCCTGTGGGCACGTCTGTCTCCAAATTGCCCCTTTTATAAGCACACCAACCATATTGGGTTAGGACCCACCCCAACGACCCCATTTTAACTAGATTACCTCTATGAAGACCCTGTCTCCAGATAACATTAGATTCTGGGGTATTGGGGGGTAGGACTTTAGCATATGAATTTTGAGGGGATGCAAGTCAACCCCTAACAGTTATACAATATTGTGTAGCAAATTACTCTTAAACTTAGTGGTTTAGGTAATTCATTTATTGTCTCTCCTGGCTTCTGCAGGTCAGGAATTTAGGAGCAACTTGGCTGGACAGTTCTGGCTTGAGATCACTCATGTGGCTGCAGTCATCTCCACCCCCCAACCCCCTCCCCCAACCCGTCCACAGGGCTGCTTGATGGTCCTCACGTCAGGGTTTCTCACTTCCCCCAAGGTGAGGGGTCCTAGAGACCAAGACGGAGGAAGCTACCATGCCTCTTCTAACTAGTCTTGGAAGTCACACCCAGTCACTTTTGCCACATTCTTTGGGTCACACCGGCCACTCCTGATTCAGTGTGGGAGGAGGCCACATAATGGCTTACACACAGGAGGTGAAAATCCTTGTCCATGTGGCCCATGGTTGCTCCCCACCACCTCCGCTTTCCAGCCAGTGGGAAGGAGAGAGCACACCTTCCTGGTGACAGACTGACCTGGAGGTAACACAGTCCCCTGGAGGGACATGTCTGCTGGCTTTCTGTGGGATATCACTTGTTACAACTTAGTCACGGCCACACGCAGCGACAAGGCGCAGCTGGGAAATGTGGTCTTTATCAGGGGCAAGCATGTGCCCTGCTTCAAAATTCTGTTACTGCATGTCTTAGTGTGAGTCTCTCTGAGAGCAGGACCTGGGACAGTGGATAGAAAAAGCCAGGTTTCGGGGCGCCTGGGTGGTTCAGATGGTTAAGCATCTGCCTTCGGCTCAGGTCATGATCCCAGGGTCCTGGGATCGAGCCCCACATTGGGCTCCTGGCTCAGTGGGGAGCCTGCTTCTTCTTCTCCTTCTCCCTCTGCCTCTCCCCCTGCTCATGCTCTCTCTCTCTCTCTGTATCTCTGTGTCTCAAATGAATAAATAAAATCTTTAAAAAAAAAAAAAGAAAAAGCCAGGTTTCCCCTCGTCAGTAGGGGAAACCCCAGTCCTCCACTCCTTGCAGGTCTCCTTTACTACTCACATGGAACACTTCCCTTCAGATGCTTTTGGTCACCAAAGGTTGGGGGTTGGGTTCCCTACCAAGCAATTCTGTGATGGGCTGTGTGTCCTGCAATTTAACTCAGTTCTGACACTTCCACTTGAAGATAGCCTCAGATCCCACTGGTTAAGGGCTCAGTCCCACAAGACCACCCACCACACTTCTGATGCCAATTTGCCCAGTCCAGGTTGTCACCTCTGCTTCTACTAATTAGCTATAAATCAGCGTTCCCGTGCCCCCTCCTTGTGTTGGATTAAATTGATGAAGTGGCTCACAGAACTCAGGGAAACACTCACATTCCCCAGTTTGTTAAAGGATATGACAAAGGATTCAGATGAACAGCCAGAGGAAGAGATAAATAGGGTGAGGTCTGGGAGGGTCCCGAGGGCAAGAGCCTCTGTCCCTGTGGAGTTGGGGTACGTCACCCTGCCAGTACCTGGATGTATTTGCAAACCCAGAAGCTGTCCAGACTCTGGACAGGGCACATTTCTGTGAGGCCGCTGCTGGAGAGTCAGGGAGGGCGGGACAGTAAGAACAGGCCCAGAGATGAGCAGGCAGGCAGGCTGGGCCCCAGCTCCATGGTGCTGAGCCCTCGAGGCGTTTCCTCCTGTGGGCACCACCGGGAGAGCCGGTCCAGCCACCAGTCCGCGTCTTGGCTTTAGGACAGCTAGCCCCAGAAGTGTCCAGCTGGAAGCCACTGCCCTCATTAGCTAGTGTGGGATCAGCTGCTTTGAGGCTCAGCAGCCCGGATGCCGTAGAGGTTTGTAAATCACCAGATTAAAAAATGAATTATAGCATTTGCCCTAAGCCTGGCTCATTCCTGTCCATGTCCAGTGTCATGTCATTTCTGGTGGGGGCTGTGGAGGCTGTAGGGACAGCTCAAGGGGACCCAGGCCAAGCCTGGGAGGGGGTGGGGTCTGTGCCCTCGTGACACTGGCTATGTCTGCCCCCCATGTGCACCCCTGAATGCACTTCCCAGGAGCCTTTGGAGGAGGAGGGAAGAACATGCCCAGCGACTGGCTGGGGGCTGTGGACAGGAGGCCCAGCCTCCTTCAGCCTCAGAACCCCCTGAGAGGTGACAAAGCTCAGGGACCAGACTGGATCACTTCAATACAGCCCTGACCCCAGAGATGCTTGCTGGTCTCAGTGGCTCTTTATCAGCATCTTGGCTTTGTCTCTTGTCCACTCCCCAGCGCATCCGCAGGTTGCCTGGCTTGGGTCTCCCCTCTGACACCTCCATCCTTCACAAACTGCCCCAGCCTCCAAATTTTCCCACAGCCTGCCTCCTCACCCTCTCTCCTGCCCCGTCAGAGAGGACTTTCCAAAACATACAGCGGATGGTGCCACTCCTCTGTCCCTCCAATCGAGGCCTCCCACTGCCCCAAGAACACAGTTCCTCGGACTGACATCCCAGCTCCCTCTCTCTTGAAGTCACGTGGGAAAATGCTTTAAAACAGGGGGTTGGGTGAGTGGGGGAGCAATGCAGTAAGGCATCTTGGCTTGAGTTCCAGCTCTACCACTTACCGGCTGTGTGACTTTGGGCAAGGTGCTTAACTTCTCTGCACCTCAATTTCCTCATCCGTAAAATGGAGACAGTAATAGTCCCCACATCCTGGAGTGTGTGAGGATTAAATGAGTTAGCACATGTAAAGCACATAGCATAGTGCTTGGCACATGGTATGTGCTCGGTAAAAGGTAGCAGTTATCACCTGCTTCATGCTGCCCTCCCCCCACTCCCACTGCGACCCAATATTTTGTCACCTGCTAGCCGTCCTCAACTATGCCAATGACCAGAAGTTCCATCAAGACTTCCCAGTGCAGCCCTCTATTTGTTATCTATTGTTGTGTAACCAATGACCACAAACTTAGCAGCTTAAAACAATGAACGTTTATTATCTCACGGTTCCTGTGGGTCACGGGTCTAAGCATGGTTTGCTGGGTCCACTAACTCAGGGTCTCGTGAAGCTGCCATCAAGCTGTCAGCCAAGGCTGTGGTCTTATCTGAAGCTTAACCAGGGAAGGATTGACTTCCGAGCGCACAGGGGTGTTGACAGGGTTAAGTTTCTTGTAGCTTAGGACTAAGGGCCTCATTTTCTTGCTTGCTGCTGGAGGCTGTTGCAGGCTGCTAGGGGGAGGCTGTCCTCGGCTCCTAGAGGCTGTCTGTGTTCCTTGCCATGTGGCATTCCACAACATGGCTGCTTGCTCCCTCAAAGCCAGGAAGGGAGACAGACAATAGCAAGATGGACACTACATTCTTTTTTTTCCCCTTAAGATTTCATGTATTCATTTGAGAGAGAGAGAGAGTGTGTGTGCGCAAGCATGAGCGGGGGTGGGGGGGAGGGACAGAGAGAGAGGGAGAAGCAGACTCCCCGCTGAGCAAGGAGCCTGACACGGGGACTCCATCCCAGGACCCTGAGATCAGGACTGAGCTGAAGGCAGATGCTTAACCCACTGAGCCCCCCAGGTGCCTGCAAGATGGGCACTACAATATTATATTACACACTCACACACTTTCCATCACCTTTGGGATGGGATGCTATTGGTTAGATGCAAGTCACACGTTCTACCCAAACTCACAGGGAGGGGATCACACAAGGAAGGCGTCAGCACCAGGAGGCAGGGATCTCGGGGGCCACCTGTCTGCCACGGGCCTCCATTCTCTATCTCTGCTCATGCTGCTCCTTCTGTCTGGAAGGCTCTCTGCATTTCAGGGTCCAACTTGCTCCCTCCCTCCCAATGTTTCCTGAGCGCCTACTCCATGCCAGCATCTGGGCTGGATTCCGGGGGTACCAACATGACTGAGACAGTCCAGCGCATCGAGTTTTCCCTGCCCAGAATTCTCAGCTCATATGTTTAATACTTGCTCCTTTGCCATGTGTAATGCTGTAATTGCCCATGATTGGTGTAAACACTTCTGCCTTGATGGGCTCAGATTTCTTTTGGGCTCGTGGCCTCTCCAAGGTCAGGGCCAAGTCTAGGTCAGGGTTGGGGCTTGGTCTCAGGCCAGGCTTGAGAATGGAGCCCTACTGACGTTAGAAAGGGGCTGGGCTTTTTTTTTTTCCCCCTAGGTCTACCAATGAGAATGGATCAATTTGTTTTCAGAAACTAGCACCAGTCTTTTCAGAAGCTGCGCATCCAAAGCTATTGAGACTCTGTGTTCTGGCCATGAAATACGGTGGCTGCTAACTGCAGTGGAGGCTGGAGGTCCAGCCCAGCTGACAGCAGGGGCTTATTTTTCATACTCAGCAAAGCTCTTTACTGATCTAGGGAAACTGCAAGTTATTCAGGGGCCGTTCAGTCCCTTTGCCCCTTTTGGCTCAGAAAAAGGAATGCACAATTCCTGTTGGACCAGACCTTTGTAGGTGAGGGCTGTGTCTGGGCTTGATCATCATCCTTAAGATGGAATTCCACGAATTCCCCGTGAGAAGGGGTCAGCTGGCCCAGTTTTCCCTGTGGCGTGAGAATGAGTAGAGGGTGACAAATCAGGGGACCGCTGGGGCAGAGAGCAGAACTAAATAGGTGTTAAGGGGAGTCTGGGCCAGGCCCTGGGCGATGTGTATGTTTGTGCCCATTTTATTGGTGAGGGAACTGAGGCTGGGGAAGAGGAAAGGTCCTGCGGAGGGTCACGTGAGGAATCAGGCTGAACATTCCCAGTCCCTGCCCTCCCTCCTGCTATGTGATATCATGGCCCTTAGACCCTCTTGGTACTTTGTGTTTTTTACCCGTCTGGGGAAAAGAGATGTGGCTGAGAGATCCAGGTGGCCCCAGGACTGAGGAGCACAGTTACCTCTGGGGAGTTGCAAGGTGTCCCTGCTTTGGAGAGGGCTGGGGGCTTCAGGGCCTCAGGAAGACACCTGGTGGTTTGGAGGAGGGTTTAACCCCCCGGACCCCACTCCATGGAGGCAGAGCACAGAGCAGGGGGATGCTTGGGGAGTCAACAGAAGGCAGACACGGTAGAGCCAAGAGGCAGTCTCCAGATGAACAGCCCAAGAGATTGTCTGCCCACCTCTGAGGAAGCTGAAACCCAGAGAGGATTCAGAAGATCTCCAAGTACACAGAGTAGGGCTGGGCTAGAACTTGGGGTTCGTCCTCCTCTTCTGATGGCCTCTCTGGAGGCCCAGGGGCCCAGGAAGCACCCACAAGCCCCTGACCCACACTGGAAGGTTCTCCCGGCTGGCAGATGAGGTTCTGGGTAATTGAATGTTTTGGTTAATGGAGAGCTATCATTTGACGATAGATGAACTCAGAGCCCCACAAAGCCTTACTGACCTAGAGGATGGCTAAGCCCTTTCTGTGGAGGCAGCCAGGTCCCATAGCACCGAGAACACCACCACCTACTGCCCTGGGGAGGTGTGGCAGTGTGGGGACCTGTTGGAGGGTTATCAGCTCCTCTCCTCTCAGGGCTGAGGCCTAGAGTATTGGCTCTGAACAAAGGGCACACATTGCACCTGGGAGGGCGGGGGTGCTGACCAGCCCCACCCATCCACACCCACACAAAGCCTGAAGTTGTGTAACAGCTTTTCCTAGAAGCCAGAGGGAACTGGCTGGAAGGAGCCCGAGTGAATTAGGTTTGTCACAGGATTGGTTGTTGTTTTTTGCAGTCAAAGGCCCAGTCGGAAGGGATCAGAGGCAAACCCACCCTCCCAGGAGCCTAGTTCCAAGGTCTGGGTGCTCCTTAGCTCCAGGGAGGAGTCGACAGCCTCTTCGTGCACCAGAGTGGGAGGCTGCCTGGGAGGGATGGGCTACCTTTCAGACACCTCTCAGCAGGGCTCTCCGAGGAAACCAGATGAAACTAGATTGTCCAAGAACAGGGAAGGTGGAGACTTTGCTTTGAGGATCAGGCTGGGGGTTGGTGACCAGACCGCAAGGAAGTGTTGAATTCTTGGGCTCTGAAGCAGTGGGTGGGCCTCAAGGCTGGGCAAGGCCAGTGGCTATATATGAAAACCAGAAGTCACACCCTCAGGCTTAAACTTTTACTCCATCCATGGGTCTTGGAGGTCCCAGGGATTTGGTGCTTCCAGGGGCAGCGACCTTGGTTGTTAGCTGCACTGGATGATGTGGTGCTCACCCAGATCCTCTTCATTAGACCCCCCATCTCAGCCTCTGTAAATGTGGTTCTGATGGCTCACAGCCTTCTCTGGAGAATGGCCTTACACCAGTGGGAACTACATCACTTAGAGGGGTACACCTCCCACCCCCAGGGGCTGTTCAGGGCCAAAGACCAACCAATACAAGGGATAAGAGAAAAAAAAAAATAGTCTGGGGCGCCTGGGTGGCTCAGTTGGTTAAGCGACTGCCTTCGGCTCAGGTCATGATCTTGGAGTCCCGGGATCGAGTCCCACATCGGGCTCCCTGCTCGGCAGGGAGTCTGCTTCTCCCTCTGACCCTCCCCCGTCTCAGGTGCTTGCTCTCTCTCATTCTCTCTCTCTCAAATAAATAAATAAAATCTTAAAAAAAAAATAGTCTGACTCCTTGCCATGGGTGGGACCAACTCTGGTGCATTTCCCGCACCGATACTCCTATGCGGTCAGGCTGAGCTTGGACCTGTCAAAACCATCCTTGCTTAGCTCCTCCCCTACTCCAACCTGCTTCATCTGTTCCCCATCTCCTGAGTCCCTCCCTCAATAAACCCTGTCACAGGATCCACTTCTGGGGACTCTGACCTGACATTGACCAATATAAAACTTCTTACCCATTTTCATGAGTGAGTTTGAGTCAGAAAACTAGTGAGCATGAATTTAAAAAAAAAAAGAACTCCGAAGTCACCACAGTGTTCCAGCAGGACGATTGGAGCGATTTATGGCTATCTCAGACTATAAAAGGGACTTGCAGCCCTGGGGTCGTCTGGCTGACCATGGGTGGGTTTGAGATGATGGGTTTTCTTGGGGTAGGAGAGTTGAGATCCTTAAAAAGGAGAGTTTCCAGTGTTTGAGAGCACTTTATCCCTGGACACCCAGAAGTGCACTGCAGCCTGGAGGGGCCAGGGACCCATAGGCCTTCCCCCATAGCCTTCCCTAGAGGCCTGGTCTCATGTTGTGTGGGCTTCTGTCCTGGTGGCCACAGTGGTTCTCCTCTAAGCTGGAGTGAGCAGCTTGTCAAAAGCCAGAGCAGTTGAATCCTGAGCCAAGATTCCTGTTTCCCACCCCAATGCAGGGACTCTCCTGAAATTAGAAGGATAGGCTGGCTCCTGGCTCTATGGTTAACTTGGCAATGGCATTGGTTCAGCTTCTGCCCCTTCTGGACCTCATCGTCCTCACCTGTGAAATGAGGGCATTTAAGGGAAGGAGAGATGGGGGGAGGGAAGAGAGAAGAGTTACGGTTATCAATCTGCTCAGAAGAACCCAAGTCCCTTGAGCTATTTGTTGGCTTGGAACTTTGACCTGTTGGTAGTGTGGGGTGTAGGGCATGCCCTTGCTTGTCAATGGGGCATATCTGGTTTGGGGCTCAGGGCTCTGATGTTGAGTTTATGGAGGAAGGGAGGATGTACGGAGGGTGACTGAAAGTGGTGCTGAAGACTACTCTGGAACCACCTCTACCCTCTCTGCCTCAATGTTTGAATTCAACTTCTCAAGGACAATCTTCCATTGACTTCTCAGGCATGTGGGTTAACGTGTCCAAACTGGGACACTTAAAAACATTTTTTATTGTGATAACATACGTCTAACATAATTTTATTATCTTAACTATTTTTAAGTGTACAGTTCAGTGGTATTAAATACATTCATGATGTTGTATAACCATCACCACCATCCATCTCCAGAACTCTTTTCATCTTATAAAACTGAAATTCTGGACCCATTAAACAGTGATCCCCTCATTACCCCTAACCTGGCTACCTACCTGGCTATTCTTTCTGTTTTAACTACTGTAAGTATCTCATATGTGGAATCACACAGTATTTGTCTTTTTGTGACTGACTTATTTCATTTAGTATAATGTCCTCAAGGTTCATTCATGTTGTAGTATAGGTCAGTATTTCCTTCCTTTTTTAGGTTGATGATATTCTATTATATGGATATACCACATTTTGCTTATCCAGCCATGCACTGGTGGACACTTGGGTTGCTGCTATGTTTTAGCTATTTCAAATAAGCCTATTATGGACATAGGTGTACAAATCCTCTTCTAGGCCCTGTTATCAATTCTTTTGGGTATATACCAGAAGTCGAATTGCTGGAGCCTATAGTAATTCTATTTTAATTTTTTGAGGAACTGCCATACCGTTTTCCATAGCAGTTGCCCCATTTTATATTCCCACCAACAGTGCATAAGGGTTCCAATTTCTCCATATCCTTGCCAACATTTTTTATTTTTGATATATATATTTTTTGATAGTAGCCATTCTGATTGGTGTGGGGTGGTATCTCATTGTGATTTCAATTTTCATTTCCCTAACGTCAATAATGTTGAGCACCGTTTCATGAGCATCATTTCATTTATTAGCCATTTACATAACTTTTTTGGAGAAATTTCTATTCAAGTCCTTTGCCCATTTTTGAATTTTTTTGGAGGGTTGAGTTTTAGGAGTTCTCTATATATTCTGGATCTTAATCCCTTATGATTAAGATCATACATATATGATTTATAAATATTTTCTTCCATTTTGTAGGTTGCCTTGTTACTCTGTGGACAGTGTCTTTTGATGTACTAAATTTTAAAGTTTTCATAAAGTTAAATTTTTCTATTTTTTCTTTTGTTGCCAGTGCCTTTGGAGTCATTCATATCCAAGAAATCATTGCCAAATCCAATGTCGTGAAGCTTTTTCCCTGTGTTTTCTTCGAAGAGTTTTGTAGTTTTAAGTATTACATTTAAGTAAACTGGGACAAACTTTAGGGAAAAAAAAGATTTATTTATTTATTTGAGAGAGAAGGAAAGGGAGGGGTGGGAGGGCCAGAGGGTGAGGGAGAGAGAGTCCCAAGCCAACTCTGTGCTCAGCACAGAGCCCAACACAGGGCTCAATCTCATGACCCTGAGATGACCACCTGAGCCGAAACCAAGGGTTGGATGCTTAACAGACTACACCACCCAGGTGCCCCAAACTGGGATAATTTTGAGACTTTCAGGGGATGCTTTTTAAAAAAAAATGTTTTAATTCCCATATAATTAACATACAGGGTTATATTAGTTTCGGGTGTACAATAGAGTGATTCAACAATTCTATACATTACTCAGTGCTCATCATGATAAGCGTACTTACTCCCCTTCACCTATTGCACCCATAACCCCACCATCCTCCCCGCTGGTAACCACCAGTTTGTTTTCTATAATTAAGAGTCTGTTTGTTTCTTTTCTCCTTTGTTCATTTGTTGTTTTTTTTTTTTTTTAAAGATTTTATTTATTTGAGAGAGAGAGTGAGAGAGAGAAAGAGCACAAGAGGGGGGAGCAGGAGAGGGAGAAGCAGACTCCCTGCTGAGCAGGGAGCCCGATGCGGGACTCGATCCCGGAACTCCAGGATCATGACCTGAGCCGAAGGCAGTCGCTTAACCAACTGAGCCACCCAGGCGCCCTGTTCATTTGTTTTGTTTCTTAAACTCCACATATGAGTGAAATCATATGGTATTTGTCTTTCTCTCACTGACTTATTTCACAAGGCATTATACTCTCTAGCTCCATCCATGTCATTGCAAATGGCAAGACATCATTCTTCTTTATGGCTGAGTAATATTCCATTGCATATATATCACACCTTTATTGAAAGGGAAGGCTTTAAATGATGATGTATTTAAAAATTATTTATGTATTTTTTTTTTAAGATTTTATTTATTTATTTGAGACAGAGAATGAGAGACAGAGAGCATGAGAGGGAGGAGGATCAGAGGGAGAAGCAGACTCCCCGCCGAGCGGGGAGCCTGATGCGGGACTCGATCCCGGGACTCCAGGATCATGACCTGAGCCGAAGGCAGTCGCTTAACCAACTGAGCCACCCAGGCGCCCAAAAATTATTTATGTATTGACCAACAAACTGATTATATTTTATTGGCAGACCTGTGTCATTGTTATTAATGGATTAATTTCAAATATAAAGTTCTTTCTATTTTTTTTTTAAAGATTTTATTTATTTATTTGACAGAGAGAGACACAGCAAAAGAGGGAACGCAAGCAGGGGGAGTGGGAGAGGGAGAAGCAGGCTCCCTGCTGAGCAGGGAGCCCAATGTGGAACTCGATCCCAGGACCCTGGGATCATGACCTGAGCCGAAGGCAGATGCTCAACAACTGAGCCACCCAGGCACCCCTATAAAGTTCTTTCTAAAAGTAACCTATGTCCATGTTCATTAAAACAAAAGCTTCATATTGACTATGTGAACGTTAAAAATAGCCTAGGGGTGCCTGGCTGGCTTAGTAGGTAGAGTATGCAACTCTTGATCTTGGGGTCGTGAGTTTGAGCTCCACATCGGGGGTAGAGATTACTTAAAAATATAGCATATGCAGGAACACCTGGGGCTGTCACCACATCCACTGCAGCTGTGGGGACTAGAGTGAGTGCCCAGGTGAAAGGTGTGCTCTTCTGGCTGGACGTTCCCTCAGAAAAGCAACCATCTCTTCATCCCATCATGGTGGATGAAATGGATTTCACTGCTGGAGACGCTAGTGCTTCCAGCATTTACCTAATGCAGTGTTCAGCACTGTGTGAAAACAGCTTCCTGGTGCTCAAAGGACAACCTCGCCAGATAGTGGAGATATTAACTTCCCAAACTGGAAAGTGGTCCCACCAAGGTTCACCTTGTTGGAATTGACATTTAAACAGGCAGAAATAGGAAGATATTTGCTCTTCTACTCCCAACATGGATATTCCAAATATCAAGAGACACGATTATCAAACACACTTAAAAAAATAAAAAACCAGGGACGCCTGGGTGATTCAGTGGGTTAAGCATCTGCCTTTGACTCGGGTCATAATCACGGGGTCCTGGAATCGAGCCCTGTGTCGGGCTCCCTGCTCAGCGGGGAGTCTGTGTCTCCCTCTGCCCTCTGCCAATCCCCCTGCTCATGCTCTCTCTCTCTCTAATAAATAAATAAAATCTTAAAAAAAATAAAATAAAAACCTACACAAATTACAAAGAGAAAAAAGGTACCTTTAGAATGGCAAAACCTGACAGATACCACCTTAGCTAAGTGATCAATGTTAACATCACCAGTTATGGGGACAAATTGACATCATTTGCCTCCTGATGTGATCTTGGAGACATCATTTATGTAATATTCTTGCCAATAAATGCATTACCTGAATCATGAGGAAATGATCAGACAAACCCAAACTGAGGGACATTCTGCACAGTGGACCTGTAGTCTTCAAAAATGTCAAAGTCACAAAAAACAAAGAGTGAAGATTGTTTACAAATTCGACTAAATAGACATGGCAGCCAAATAAACGATCCGGAATTGGATCTTAGAGTTGGGGAAGAAATTGCTCTAAAAGCCAGTATTTGCCAGTTTTGTAGACAAAGATGAATCTAAGCAGGATTTGGGAAAGAAACAATATTAGAACAAAGAAGCTCAGTCTCAGATGTTCTACTCTAAAGTAACTTATTACTGCTTTTTAAAATAACTAGAGACAAATGTGAACAAAGACACTCAAACACATTTTCTTCTCAACTCTGCCTACTTGTGACATAGGCAAAGGAGATGACTCAAACTGCATTTGAGAAAACAAACAGTAATAAGTGGAAATAAGCCCAGTCTCAGAAATTCTTCTCAAAAGTAACTACTTAATTTTTGTCAGAAAACAGATACGAATGTAAGCTTTATCTGGGCAAAAAAGCTAAGAAACACAATGTTAACTGACTTTTCTCATTGTGAGTTAGAGCCAGTTAAGATGAATCTAGATAGAAATTTTTTTTTTAAAGACTTTATTTGACAGAGAGAGAGATTTTTATTTTGGTATTTGAAAATGTTTTAATTGAATGTTTTATTTCAAGATAATTATAGATTCACATGCAGTTGTAAGAAATAATACAGAGAGATCCAGTCTACCCTTTACCCAGTTTCCTTCAACGGTAACATCTTACAATACTAGAGCGCAATGTTGACCTTGATCCAGTCTGTCCATCCCAAGAATCTCTCCAGTGGCCCTTTTATAGCGACACCCACCTTCCCCTCTCTCCCCATTCCATTCCTGATCCCCATTCCTGGCAACCACAGATCTGTTCTCCATTTCTATAATTTTGTCATTTCAAGAATGTTATATAAATGGAATCATACAGTACATAACCTTTGGGATTTTTTTTCCCCACTCAGAATAATTCCCTGGAGATTAATCTAAATTGTGGAGCATATCAAAAGGTCATTCTTTTTTTATTGCTGAGCCGTATTTGAAGGTATGTATGTACTAGAGTTTGTTTATTTATCTACTCATTGAAGGACATGAAGGTTAGTTCCAGTTTGGGGCGATTATAAATAAAGCTGTCATGTGCCTATAGGTTTTTCTGTTAACATCAAATTTCACTTCTCTGTGATAAATGCCCAATACTGCAATCGCTGGGTCTTTCAGTGGTTGCAAGTTTAATGTCATAAGAAACTGCCAACCTGTTTTCACTGTTGCTCTACCATTTTGCATTCCCACCAACAATGTATGAGTGATCCAGTTTCTCTGCATTTGGTGTTATCACTGTTTTTTCTTTTGTTATTTTAGTCACTTTTTTTGTGGATGCCCAATTGCTCCAGCATCATTTGTTGAAATAATTTGTTTGTCCCTTTTTCCAGCGAATTGCTTTTGTGCCTTTGTAAAAAATCAGTTGGGCATATGTGTGTGGGTCTATTTCTGGATTCTCTATTCTGTTCCTTTGATCTACGTGCCCATCGGTCTCTAATACCACACTGTCTTGATTATTGTAGCAAGAATTGACATGGAGTAGAGTGATTCCTCCCACTTTATTCTTCTTTTTTCAAAATTATTTTAGCTATTCTAGGTACTGTGTCTTTCCATATACATTTTAGAATAAACTTGTCTATAAAACACTTGCTGGGAATTTTGACAGGAATTGCATTAAACCTATTTTAATATGTTGAATTTTCCATTTCTGAACATAGTACATTTCTACACTTATTTAGGTCTTCTTTAATTTCTTTCGTCAGTACTTTAAAATTTTCAGGATATATCCTGTGCATAGTTTTGCTAGAGCTATATCTAAGTGCCGTGTTTTCTTTGGAATGATTGTAAGTGGTACTGTATTTTTAATTTCAGTTTCTACATGATTATTATTGGGATATAGAAATGCAGTTGTTTTTTGTTTATTGATCTTGTGTCCTGTGACCTCACTTAACTCACGTATTAGTTCAAGAAGTTTGTTTTTTGTTTTTAGATTGTTTGGGATTTTCTACATAGACAATCATATTATTGCAAATAGGAACAACTTGATTTTTTCTTCTCAGTCTATATGCTTTTATTTCTTTTTCTTCCCTTCCTCCAGTGGCTAGAAATTTCAGTACTGCAATAATTGGCAGTGGTGAGAGCAAGCATCTTTATCTTGTTCCTGATCTTAAAGGGAAAGATCTACCATTAGATAAGATGTTAGCTGGAGGCTTTTTATAGATGTTCTTTATCAAGTTGAGGAAGTTCTTCTTTATTCCTAGTTTCCTGAGAGGTTTATCATGAATGGGCGCTGTAGTTTGTCAAATGCTCTTTCCATGTATATTTATAATCATGTTTTTTTTTTTTAAACTGATTGAAATGGTGGATTACATTGAATGATTTTTGAATGTTGAACCAACCTTGCATACTTGGGATAAATCACACTTGGCCTTGATGTATAATTATTTTCGTACATTGTTGGATTCAATTTGCCAATATTTTGTTGAGAATTTGTGTGCTTATGAGACATAGTGGTTTATAGTATTCTTTTCTTGTAATGTCTTTGTCTGGTTTTTATCTCAGGGTAATACCAAATTCATAAAATAAATTGGTAAGTATTCCTTCCTCTTCGATTTTCTAGAAAAGATTGGTAAAATTGGTGCCAATTAGAAAAATTGGTAGGATTCTCCAGTGAAACCATCTGCATCTGGATATTTCTTCTCCAGGAGCTTCTAAATTATAAATTCTATTTCTTTAGTAGTTATAGGGCTATTTGAATTATCTATTTCACCTTGGCTAAGTTTTGGTAGTTTGTGTTTTTAAAAGAATTGGTCCATTTCTTCTAAGTAGTCGAATTTATGAGCATAAAATTGCTTTTAGTATTTCATTTCTGATACTGATAATTGGTGTCTTCTCTCTTTTTATCTTTGTCTTATTAGAGGTTCATCTTAAAATCTTAAAAGATTTTTTCTTTCAGAGGCGCCTGGGTGGCTCAGTCGGTCGGTTAAGTGGCTGCCTTTGGCTCCTAGGGTCCTGGGATAGAGCCCTGCATTCTGTCATTCCACTGGGCTCCCTGCTCGGCAGGAAGCCCGCTTCTGCCCCTCATTAGCACTCCCCTCCAACCCCCACCCCCATCTTAAATAAATAAATAAATAAATAAATAAATAAAAATCTTAAAAAATTTTTTTCCAAACATCTGGCCTTTTGATTTTTCTGTTTTTATTTTTTTCTTTTTTCAATTAATTTCTGCTGGCTTCTTTTGGGTTTATCTTGCTCTTCTTTTTTTAGTTCCTTCAGACGGTGCTTAAATTATTGATTTGAAACTTTCTCTTTTTTCTAATGTAAGTCTCTAGTACTGTAAATTTCCCTCTCATTTCTGTTTTAGCTGAATCCTCCATATTTTGATACACTGTATTTTCAGTTTAATTCAGCTCTCTCTTTTTATATACATATTTAAAATTTTCCTTTGATGCATGGATTATTTAGGAGTGTATTTACTTTCCAAGTGTTTTGCGAGTTTCCTGTTATCTTTTTGTTATTGATCTCTGGTGTGATTCCATTATGATCAGAGAACATATATGTCCTGATCTCAGTTCTTTTAAATTTGTTGAGGTTTGTCCTATGGCCCAGGATATGGTTTATCTTGGTGAACGTACCATGTATGCTTAAAAATAATGTGTATTTTGCTATTGTTAGGTGGAGTGTTCCACCCTAATACTTTCAACCTACTTGTGTCTTTGTATATGAAATGAGTTTTTTATAGATAGCATATGGTTGAGTCATCTTTTTAATCTACTCTGTTAATCTCTTTTTATTGGTATATTTACATTAATTGGTGATTTGCTATTTTATCACGTTTTCTGTATTTCTTATTCCTTTATTTGTCTTTTCTTGGCTTCTCATGTATAATTTGAACATTTTTTTAAGTAGGCTCCACCCCCAGCATGGAGCCCAATGCGGGGCTTGAGCTCATGACCCTAAGATCAAGACCTGAGCTGAGATCAAGACTCGGATGCCTAACTGAGTCACCCAAGCACCCCTGAATATTTAAAAAAATTTTTAACAATTCACTGCATCAAAAACTAATGATGTATTGTGTGGTGACTAACATAACATAATAAAATAAAATTTAAAAAATTTGAACATTGTAAGGCTTCCTTCTTGATTTATTTATAGTGGTTCTGAGTATATTGCTCTGTATGGTTTTCTTAGTGGTTGCTCTAACTATAATATTCTTTCAGTACTTGAAAAACGTTGTGTCATTTTCACCTTGTAACTTAGTTTCAAATGAGAAATTTGCCGTCATTTGAATTGGCGTTCCTTCATTAATAATGCATTGTTTCCTTCTGGCTGCTTTTAAGATGGTTTTTCATCTTTAGTTTTCAGAAGTTTAATTATGATGTGTCTTGGCATAAGATTATTTGGGTTTATCTTGGTTGGAACATGTTGAATCTGTAGGTTTATGTCTTTTAGTGAATTTGGGAAGTTTTCAGCCATTACTTATTCAAATACTTCTGCATGCCCTCTCTTCCCCTCCTCTTTTTCTGGGACTCCAGCAGTACGATGTTATGTCTTTTGTTATCGTCCCCTAGGTGCCCTTCCTCCCCACCCCCAATCTATTCTCTCTGTTATTAATACTAGGTAAATTCTATTGATCTGATTCTATTTTCCTTCATCCCCACTCTACTATTGAACCCCTGCAGCAATCTTTTCCAGTTATTGTTTTTTTCAGTTCTATAATTTTCATTTGGTTCTTTAAAAATAAACCTTTGGTTTCTTTTGCTGAGATGTTTACTTTTTCTTTTGTTTCAAGAGAATTCGTTATTGCACACTGAAACATTTTTTTAATGATAGCTACTTTAACAGTCTCTGTCAGGTAATTCTGACATCTGATTTATCTCAGTAGTGGAATCTGTTTATTGTATCTTCTCCTTCATGTTGTGATTTTCTTGGTTCTTGGTATGATGGTAAGATTTTCAGTTGTCTCTTGGATGTTTTGGATATCATATCATAAGATGCTGGGTCCTGTTTAGTCTTTTTTTTCCCTCAAAGATCTATTTATTTATTTATTTGACAGAGAGGAGAGAGAGAGAGAAGAGGAAGGGGCAGAGGGAGAGAAACTCAAGCCAACTCCATGCTGAGGATGGAGCCCAACGCTGGGCTTGATCTAATGACCCCAAGATCATGACCTGAGCAGAAATCGAAAGTCAGATGCTTAACCAACTGAGCCACCCAGGCACCCCTATTTTTTTTTTAATCAGGGAGTCCCTCTGTTTACATGTAGCACACGGGCTGGGAGAGTGTTATGTTCTGCTTCCCACTGGGCATGGACAACATCCACCCTGACAAAAGTGGGGCACTGGCTTGTTGCAGAGAGGTGGGATGGAAGTTCAGTTTCCCCTGTGCCTCACTGACACAGAAAAAGTGGGCCACCAACTCACACTGTCTTGTTGCTTCTAAGTGGGAGTTTAAGCTCAGCTCCCCACTGGGCTGCACGGTTACCAGGGACTGGGGGAGAAGTGGACTGACCCATACCACTTTATTGCCACAGGGTGCATGTGGAAGTTCAGCCCCCCACTGCGCCCTGATAGCACTTGGGAAGGTGATGCGGGAGTGCTGACTAGCCCTGCTTTGCACTGCCTCATTCAGTCTCACTGCTGTTGGGTGCATGTGGGGGTACAGCTCACACCTGTGCCTCCCTGATACCTGGAATGGAAGGAAAGTGGAGAGACGACTAGCCCCAACTTGCAGTGCCTTGTCAGGTTGCATTGATGCCAGGTGTGGGTGGATGGAGGCTGAGCTCAGGGTTGGACCTGGCTGACACCACCTTTGGGGGGAATCAGAATGCTGCCTACTTCTGCCAGGCAGGGAATGGAATATTAGCTCCTTGCTCAGACTCACTAACGCTGCTGGCAGAAAAGTCAGATTGTGCCTTTTACTTCCGCGGTGTGAGGGGGTGGGTGGGAGATCAAATCCCTTTACCCCGTCATGTTTTTGCTCAAATTGCCAGGGCAGGGTGTGTTTTTTAAATTGATGTTTGATTAGAGTAGGGCAAATATTGCCAAAGTTTTCTGTTGTTAGAGCACTTTCTTTGGGGGTGGGGGGAGGGTCCTTTGGCTAGAGAGAACAGGATTTTGTTGAAGTTTTTATGGCTGTGCCTGTTTGTAGTTCTGGGTTGGGAGCTTGTGCAATACCTGTCCAGAACATGTGGAGGTAAGGAGGAAACAAACCCAGGGGACTCATCATGGTGTTGATCAAATCTAGGGGTCTCTAGGCAGTTTGTGCTCTTCTTTCTATCTGTCAGTCTTCTTATACTTGTTTGTTGTATTACGTCCAGGGATTTTTAGTTGTAAGAAGGAGGAGCAGGGAGAGTGGGACAACTCCATCTTCACGGAGCTGGAAAACGGCATTGTTGTTTTGAAACAAGATAGCATTAGTGCAAACAAGTTCAGTTTCAGAAGCCCTTCTACAGATTAACTTCTTACTGCTTGGCATAATGATCTGAGGGGCATCAGCATTACATGAGCAAAATCTGAAAATACACATTCCTGTCAACTACACTGATAAATCTCAGCAGTATATGTGAAAACAAGCTCAGAGTCACACATTACTCTAAAAAGGAAACTCTTATTTTGAGTTAGAACAAACAAGATAAATCCATGCAGTATTTGTGAAAACTAGCTCCAAGTCACAGAGTGTTCTCAAAAGTTTTTATTGAAAGTTAAAACAGGTTAAAACAAATCCAACCAGTATTTGTGCCAACAAGTCTAAATTAAAATTAATCCAGCTTTGGTAGCTGGATATTAAACCCAGACATCATAACTGGACCTGTATCTTGGGCATCATCCTGGTTCTTATGGACCTTAGACCTGAATTTAGACCTCTCCTTTGTCATGGGCTTGGACTTAGATCAGCATCTCTAATCTTGGAACTGAAACTTAGACCCATACCTCTGATCTGGACCTTGATCTGAACTTGGCTATCGACTTTGGTTCTGTACCTTGAAACTGGGAATGGACTTTGGACTGGAATTTGGACTTTAATCTCTAAACTTGGAGTTTATTTCAGACCTGGACATCAGACCTGAACTGACACATGACTATGGATGTGGATGTTGGACAAGGACTTCTGACATGAATGTCAACCTTAGATCTAGGCTTTGTACCTTGTTCCTGAATTTTGGTAATGGAATTTTGACTTTGTTCCTGGACCTCAGTCTTGGACATATTCCTTAGATCTAGGCCTCAAACCTGGACCAGAACCTCAAATGTAAACTTTGTAACTTGGAGTTGGACCTAGGACCTGTACCTTGGATGTGAACCAGGACTTGGACAATGGAACCTTGGCTTGGACCTCCAAACTTTGACATGGACCATAATGGATGTAGATGTTGGACCTGGACTTTGGACCTCTGTAATGGATTCTGATTTTGGATCAGTAACTGAGACCTGGACCTGAACTTTTTACTTGAAACATAGACCTATCCTCAGACCTACATCTTGGTATTGGGCCAGGATCTTGAAGATGGATTATTTAACTTACTTTCATTGTACCAGACTTCAGCCTTTGAACTGGGTCTTGAATCTTAGTCCTTGGCATAGCCCTTAGATATGGATTTGGGCCTTAAATTGGACATAGGGTCTCAATTTTGGTTTTGGACTTTTCTAAGACCTAGAACCTTAGATTTTGTCCTTGGTCATGGACCTGGATTTTGGACTTGAATCTGAGACCATGACATTTACCTTGATCTTGGAGCTCAGACCTGGACTTGGGACACGATTCTTGACCTTGGAATTTGGACCTGGTACTCAATCCTGGACCAAGGCTGTGGACCTGAACCCTGGACCTGGATCTAAGACCTGAACATTGACTTGGTCCTAGATGTTGAAACTGCATTCTGATGTGGATATGAATTAGAACTGGAAACTGGATTAAGACCTGGACCTTGGAACTATCTTGGACCTTGGACCTGGACCTCTAAACCTGGGATGGATTTCAGACCTGGCATGCAGACTTGGGCCTGGAACTAACCTGGTATACTGATTTTGGACCTGGAATTTGGTCATGGACTTTTTCCAGTTCCCGGATCCATTCTTAGATCTGGAGCTTGAACCTAGATTTGGATCTTACACTTAGATATTAATCTAAACCTAGACAAGGACTTGGACCTTGTCGTTGACCCTTACTGTGAACCTGCATTTGGGTCTGGGACTTGGACCTGGAACTAGACTTGAACCTTGAAAGTCAACTTTGACTTCTGGACCTGCATTTTAGACGTGGACTTTTAACTTAGACTTCAAACCTAGACTTTGGATCTAAACTTTGGATTGCAACTGCAGACTTTAAACTTTATCTGTTTTACTTTTACTTTTATTTTATTTTTATTTTTTTCACCTGCTTTTATACCTGGAAATTGGACCTGAACCTGGATCTTGGACTTGGGTTTTGGACCTTGACATGAATCTGGACCTTAGACCAAGACCTAGACTTTGGATCCTTGTCCTGGACTTGCCTTTGGATCTGGACCTTCAACCTGGAACTGGACTTAGGCCTTTAGAGTCAGTCTTAGACCTTGGACCTAAACCCAGATCTGGACCTTAGAACAGGACCTTGACCAGGACCTGGATATAGTTCTGAATGTGGTTATTAGAATTTGGACTTGGACCTGGACCTCTCATTTAGAACTTGTACTTGGATGTGCACCCTGAACTAGGATCTTGGACTTTGATCTTGTCCACGGATCTGGATATTAGACTTTGACTTGGAGTTCAAACTGGACTTTAAATCTTGGAACTTGACCTGGATGTTGAAATTGGACTCTATGGGAATCAGAACTTGACCTCAGACCTGCATTTGTCCTGTACCTTGGACCTAGACCTGGACCTGGACCTCAGACTTTGAAATATAAATTGGACCTTGGACATTGTCTTACACCTTCAGCCTGGTATTAGGTTTTGACCTTAAACCTGTATCACTGACCTCAAACTGTTGCTCAGCTTTGATCCTGGAACTTGGACATGCAGTTTTTCTGGACCTTGGAAGTGTACCTTTCATCTTTGACCTTGACCTTGGACCTGGACTTCTGATCTAGACATGGATGTTGGACCTTGACACTGAAACTTGGTTTTCCTAGTTACATGCATATGACCTTAGAGCTGGAACTTGAATGTAGGTGGACCTATATCTTGGATTTGGACCACCAACCTCAGATGTTGACCTGAGGCTTATACCTCTGTCATGGACCTAGACTTGACCTAGGATATGGATGTGGGATGTGAACATGCTATATTCATCCCTTGTATATGGATCTGGATGTGGGATCTGGATGTGGACCATGGACCTAGTCTTTGGAATAGTCTTTGGTTCCTTGGATCTAACCTTAGACCTGGAAATTAGACTTGGAGTTAGACATTGGGCTTGGACTTTGGCTCTGTGTCTGGCTTTGAACTTAGGACTTGCAACATGGACCTCTGCACTGGACCTGGACTTCAGTTCTGGACATTGGATCAGTAACTCTAATCTTAGACTTGGACTTTAACCTTAGATGTGGTTTTTGGAACTTGTACCTAGACCTTAGCCTTTGATGTTGGATCTTGCTTTAGCTTGGACATCAGGCCAGACCTTAGTCCTGGAAATCAGACCTAGACCTAGACCTTTGACTTTGGACTTGGACTTTGATGTTGGTACTTGGCTTTGACTTTGATTCTGAGCTTGTTTTCTTTCTCTTTGTACACTTACTTTATTATAACTTGCAGTAAGACCATACTTTTGAGAACAGTGTATGAGACTAGCTTGTTTACACATTTGGGAAAATTGGAAAATGATTTGTTTTCCCATACACTGATCTGATTCATCTTAATTGGTTCTAACTTGCAATAAGAAAGTAACTTTTTTTTTTTTTAAACAGTGTGTGATACGGGGTGCCTGGGTGGCTCAGTCAGTTAAGCATCTGCCTTTGGCTTGGGTCATGATACTGGAGTCCTGGGATCAAACCCCACATTGAGCTCCCTGTTCAGTGGGGAGTCTGCTTCTCCCTCGGCCCCTCACCCTGCGCATGCTCGCTCATGCTCTCTCTTTCTCCTAAATAAATAAATAAAAACTTAAAAAAAAACCCCAATGTGTGATAATGACTCTTTACATAAATACTGCTTAGATATACTTTAACTCACTCTAATTGCAATAGGAACTTTTGAGAACTCGAGATCTAAGGTCCATTTCCACTGTCCATCTCCAGGTCCAATATCCAGTGTCTATCTCCAGATCCACGTCTAAGGTCCTGGCAAATTCATTCCTAAAGATCAAGTCCATGACTATAGATGAGGTCTGAGGTCAGGTCCAAGTACATTCAACAGCTAATATCCCAAAAAGAAAATCCACAAAAAACTAACACTGCCTTTTCTGACAACTCTGTTTTTCTTCTTAAGAGCAAATTGCCTTTTTGGTCACATTTAGTCAATTAGCCAATTCAAGGACAAAAAATATGACTCTATGTTCCACAGACTGTAATTTTTGCTTTTATAAACCCTTTCTTTGTCCTTGTATGCATGATTGATCTCCCTGGATGACATGTAAATTTTCGGCTGTACTTTGACTAAACATCTCTGAGTTACTCTTTGACAATTTGGGAGGTAATACTAAGATATTGCCCTCTCTCAGAGCTGAACAAATGATGAGCCTGCCTGAATGTATACCTCATTGACCCCTTGACCCCTGCTTCACTCTCCTTTAGCTTCTCTGATAAGTCTGATAATCAAATTCTTTGGCTTTCAAACATTGACTATGGCTCTTGGTCACATCTGATTCTATTCTGATTCTGTTTTGCACATGGCCATTCTTTTTTCTCTGGTAGCAGCAGCAAAGTGATTTGTTATTATATTTTTTGACGTTTTGTCTTGAGGATTATGATATCTTCAGCATTGGGGGCATTTGTCTATTACTGGGTCACAAAGCTTTGATTTAGATTGTTAGCTGGTCTCAACCACAGTGTTGAGGTGTCACTTGTGTACTTATACATCATAAATTATTTGTCTCTTTGTCTGTTGTAGCTTGGGGTTCTTCAAGACCATGCTTGGGTTCAATAACTCACTACAAGGATCCGCAGAACTCAGCAAAGCTTCTATATTCATTGTTATGGTTTGTTACAGTGAAAAGATACAGACTAAAACCAGCCAGGGGAATAGGCACATAAGGCAAGGTTCAGAAGAGACCAGGCATGAAGGCTGTAGTTGTCCTCTCCAAGTTGGAATCATGTGGACAGTGCTTATTTCTCCCAGCAACAATGTTTGAAAATATGTGCAAAGTACTGCCAACCCACAAGGCTCACTAGAGTCCAAAATTTCCACCAGGGGTTGGTCACATAGACATGGAGGACTGCATGGGTTACTGACCTTAGTCTCCAGCTTCCACCCCTCAGAAGTCTAGCTCCCACCATAAACCACATTGTTAGCACAGATAATCTGTCTCTGGGCAAACAAGACATTCTCTTATCAGGCAGGACATTTCAAAGACCTCAGAGTTTACCTTTCAGGAGCCAGAGGCAAAGGGCCAAACCCTTCTCTGGGCCCTTGTATCCCAATAGTTGATAGCGTCCTCCATGTTACTCACTTGTCTGTGTAGTAGTATGAGTTTAAATCACTAACAAATAGAATTTTTTGTGCAAAGCAAACATCTGATAATGGAGAACAGTCCCAGATCAAGAAATATCACAGCAAATGCGCCTTTAAGATCTTTGGTATCTTCCTGCCTTTCCTTTGTGGAACTGCTTAACTTACTTGTGAGTTTATGCTGAGACCCAACACATTGTTCCCATTATCAGAGCAGACGACCATTTTCAGATCTGTTCAACATTACTTGTCTGATAGATATAGTTAGATGTCTTTGTCTTTCACATGTTAGAAGCAGGAACATCTTGGTCCTGTGGGCCATGACTGTCTGCCAGAGGAAGGCTGGCAGACATGGACTTGGACAGTGGGAGTCTAAAACATTCTGGTATGGTTGTCTCCTGAGTGAGAGCCTGGCAGACCTGGGTGGATATCCATCTTTCAGTTTAGAGCCTGAAGGCCTGGAATATGTCCCTTGCTGTGGTACCACTGTTGTGTGTGAAGATCTACGGAAGCCCCAATAAGGCAAGTAGAGTAATTGGCTTAGGTATCAGTAATTGCTTTTGATGGATGTTTCAAAAAGGAGACTGCTAGTTCTCATTGCCTATCAATAACTATCTTCCTCCTTCCTCTATGTGTATTTGTGGTTGCCTCTCTTTCCTGGGAGGGGGAGAATTTTAGAGATTAAATGGTCACAGGAGCTTGTCATTTGTGTGCACCATACGTATGTCTAATATAGCCAACCTGCCATCAAAGGGAGGAAATGTATACAAAGAGTTAAACAACTGAAATTGGTTTCAAGTGATGGAGAGAACTGGGAGTTATAGTTTCTAAGCAAGATTACCTGGTTTGTATAAGGACTGTTTAAATGAGCCTAAATATGTGTTTAAGAGTTCAAATCTCAGATGGAATAGAAATAAAAGGAGGTCATGGCATTTGGCTTGTCTAGAACTTCATGGCTGCCCTTCTTCCCCACCCCCAATCTGAAGCTTCTAAATACATGACTTTTCTCTCTCTCTTTTCTCTTAAATGTGAGAACTTCTCAGAGCAAATGAATTAGTATATCTTTCCCTCCCTCCAGAGGGAATCAGTAAGCTAGATTATAAAGTCTCTCAGATTAAAACTTAGAAACTACTAAGCAGTTATCTAAATCTAACATAAATCCGCCATTTATTTGTGACTTTAGCCCAAATAACAAATGAAACACTCAAGCTGCAGGCTCTTGACGGACTGTGTAACAGACTGCATTCATTGGCTCAAGCAATCCTAGATAGTAGAACTTCCTTGACTATTTTCTTGCCAGCCAGAGGGGCTAGAGCTAATACATCTTATACAATAGCTAATACATCTTATAATGCCTGGGTCGCCACTAAAGGGGGAGCAAAATAACCAGTCAAATGAGAGAAAAGGACACTTGATGGTTGGCCAGTTGATCTTATTCTCTTGATGAGGGGTAGGCTGAAGAGGAAACTAGATATGAAGTAGGTGTTACTTTTTCCTTATGGTATTTGCAAGTATCTTTCTTCTTAATTCTTCTTACCTTATTTTGCTATCTCCCAACACTTAAATGTTACCACAAGCTGACATCTAGCTGACAGTACTGTGTCAGAAAGAAACAGCGGTCCCACTGGCTTTCTCAGCTACTCAGTGAGCTCAGGCTGACCAAATAGAAGATTGAGAAGTCATAATGAGGTATATGGAGAGACTACTTGCTTACCTAAGGTAGAGACACCAGTAGAAAGACACTGGTCACCACGAGAGGCAGGGGTGCTATCTACCCAGCCACAGAGCCCTCAGGGCTTCTCAGACATCCCACAAAGAACTAAACTGCCTTCCCTAACCCTGCCAGCCTTCTCAAGAGCACACCTCCCCTCCTGAGCATTTGTGGTCAACCATCCTACCCAAGGACAAAATTCAAGGCTCTGTTCATAACACTTTCCATGAGTTTTGCTCTATAAATCCTGCCTTTGCCTTTGTTTAGAGTGACAATTTATACATGGTTGTGCTTTCTGATCTATGAATACATTTTCAGCTGTGTACAAACTAAATGCCTTTAAGCTATTCTTTGGCACCCTTATTCATTTGGCTGGTGAGCTTCTCTGCTCTTTTAGTTCCCAGCTACCTCTTTGGATCTTTTTTCTCGGGCTCCTTTGTTAGTTCCCTCTCATCTTACTGACTTCTAAACCTTCCGGTGTCTCTGGTCTCAGTATTTGGACCACTTTCCTTCTCCATCAGTCTTGTTAATCTCCTTCAGACCTACAGCCTCAAATACTTCTGTATATAATAATGAGTCTCTAGCCTGGGCTCTTCCACGATCTCCAAATGTATCTCAAGAGCAATTCTGAAATTCCACTGGGTAAATCTTGTGAGTGCCCCTATTGTGGAGCTGAGGAATTCTCTTTGGTTATACCTTCCTTCTTCTTTATTTTAATCTTTGGCTAACCTGAGGTGGGGGGTTGGTAATATATTCTCTTGGGGGGCTGCATAGATTTCTTAGCTCACTTACGGCTAAACAAAGGAAAGTTGGGGGCTGAGGGGTCAGTGTAAATCTTGAGGAGTCACAGAATTCTTTTAGTCCAGAACTATTTCTTTGGCAGTTCAAAAACTTAGCAGATTTATTGTGTATTTAATCCCAGCCAGTTCCACATCATTGAAACCATAAATACAGTTCTTTCCAAGATCTAGTTCTCAGATCACCATATTTCTTTGCCTGCCTCCCCCCATGCCACCCTGCCTTGTGCTTACTTTGAAGAGAGTTACTTTGAGGCCATCAGGCTTCTGTGGGAAAGCTCTACTGTTAGTCTGATCATCACTGAAAGTCTGAGTTTTGGTGGGCTTTCTCAATTTATCTTCTGGTAATTAGGGTCTCCAAGCATTTGGCTTTTTTGGTAATGTGAAACCCCCAACTTCTGAATTCTTTCTATTCAGTTTTGGTCCTGATAGCAAATTTCTTAAGTACTTCTTTCTCTTTCTTGTATCAACTTGCCCATGAGGTCAATATTACCAGGTACTACTGTTGTTTTGATTTCCAACCTTCCCCTATAGCTACAAGTTTATTAGTCATGTGAGCTATCTCCCAAGTTATTACAGGGAATAGTTCCTTCAAGTGTTTTACCCCTACATAACTTGGAATGTCATCTTCTCAGCCTTCTATATCTATTTCCTTGCTGCCTGTGGGCTGACTGTCCAGTTATTTCTTAGGTTTGTTACAGCAGCACTTCTTTCTGGTACTGATTTTCTGCATTAGTCAGGATTGGCTGGGTTATGTTGTGGTAACAAAAATCCCCCAAATCTCAGTGATTTAACACAACAAAAGCCTGCCACGTATTGGTGAGGGTGGGGGGAGACTGCTGCACTGTCACTCAGGGGCTCAGTTGCCACATCTGGGACCAGTGGCCAATAGCCGAGGGAAGAGGGAGACTGGAGAACTGTACAAGGGGTATTCTTTGCCCCAACCCTGGAATGATACATGTCACTACTGTTCATTGGTCAGAATTAGCCATATGACCCCCAAATAATGACATGGAGGCTGAGAATTGTAGTCTTTCCTAGACATTATCTACCTCATTGCATCTATCATTGAAAGTAGTCCTTCAGTCTACCTGAATACAAGGCTTGGTTTCTTGTTTATTGTGCTTTTATTTTGTCTTTTGTTTAATGCTATATCCTTACTTTCTGGTACACACTAAGTACTTAATAAATATTTAATGAATGGATGACTGAATAGACTAAGGTTTCTCAGTTGAGCTTAAAGAGAAAGAAGGAAAGAAAGAAAGGAAGAAAGGAGGAAAGAAAGAGAGAAAGAAAGAAAGAAAGAAAGAAAGAAGAAAGAAAGAAAGAAAAAGAAAAGAAAAGAAAAGAAAAGAAAAGAAATCTCTAGGTCCTCACACCCATGGCCACAGTGGTGAGTTGGAGTTGGAACTGTGTGATGACCCAGGGGTTGGGAGGATGTGGACAAAATGCACACCTCAGGTATTGGAGTGTATAATCCCTTCTCAGGGAAAGTTGCTGAAGCCTTCCATGAACGTGCCAGGGGGTCAAATACAGAGCTGGGATGGTGTTGTTTTGCCTGAGTTCTCTAAACAAGAATGGAATCTCAGCCTGGCAGCCTAGGATCCTGGGCCAGAAATGGTCCCTGGGCCATTGCTGCTTGCGTGTATTGGGCTAACTTCACCTGTGGTCTGGGATCCGTGAGCCAGGAAGACAATTTAAAAACAAATCTGAGAAGCCTTGTATGTGAATGTTTTTAGCATCTTTGTTTATAAGCCCCAAACTGGAAACAATCCAAATATTCCTAAGAGGAAAATGGATAGAAAATTCATAGTATATATGCCCATTGTATGAATTGGGTCCTACCCAGTGATAAAAAAAAAAAGACAAATTGGGGCACTTGGGTAGCTCAATCAGTTAAGCATCTGCCTCAGCTCACGTCATGATCCAGGGTCCTGGGATTGAGCCCCACGTTGGGCTCCTTGCTCAACAGGGAATCTACTTCTCCTTCTCCCTCTCCCTGCTGCTCCCTCAGCTTGCGCTCGCTCTCTCTCTGTCAGATAAATAAATAAAATCTTTTAAAAAATGGGACTTACATAAAACAACATGGATGAATCCCCCAAATATTATTTTTTTCCAAAAATATGTTAAATGAAAGATTCCAAACATTAAAAATACATACTATATTAAAAAGTACATACTATATATGATTTCATTTATGGGAATTTCTAGAATCTAGTGATATAAATCAAAACAGTGACTTCCTGCCTGTTGGTGGGGGTGTGGGATTGACTGGAAAGTTGCACAAAAGCATTCTTTGGGGTGATATAAATGTTCCATATCTTCATTAGGGTGGTGGCGGCATGGGTGTACAGATGGGCCCAAACTTATTGAATTCTATATTTTAAATGGATATATCACATTGATATAAATGATATATTTCTAAAAAATTATGACAACATAAGAAGTTGATTTAACAAGACAGAAATAAAATGGATTCTAAGCTGGTACAGCTCAGTGGGGAAGAGGCACCTGAAAAACTTGTTGGAGTTGGCACCACTGGTTGTGAACCCACCTGCTTTGTTCAGACCCAGCCCCCTGCATTTGAATTCATCACCAGCTCTAGGCTTGGCCCCGACGGTCTAAGTGCGAGTTCATTCCTTTGGTGATTGGTTCACAAAAGGACATGTTATACAATTTGGGCCAAAGGGAAATAAGAAGTCTGATGGGAGTTCTTCTTGGAACAATTTCCATACTTCTATAAAAGGAAATATAACGGGACTTTTTTTTCCTGTCTCAGTTTCATCTGAGGACCTAAGGCATTCAAATTTTCAAACTCTCATCCATAGCTAGGTGCCTCAGCCTCCTCATCTTTAAAGTGGGAATGACAACAGCGGCTTTGCCTGGCATTGTGGAGATTTATTCATTTAATTACAAAAAAGTTTTTGAGCACTTGCTACATGCCAGGAACGGTTCTAGGAGCTGACGTATATTTTATTAAGTGAACAAAACTCATGACATTTCCACTGTAAGTGAAACACTGAAAGTATAACCCATTACATAGTGTGTAGTTCATGGTAGCCATTATTACGAGAATTATAAACAAGAGACCCTGATGTTCTGTTAAAGGGTAATTTTCCAAAACTGGTAGAATCATCACTTTTATACATATATAAACATGAACACGTTAAAGATTTTATTTAGCTTACTAATGAGAAAACAGGTAAAAATTTCACAACCAGATCAAAGGAGAATCCAAGGATTGGGAATATTGAAATGAATGTACAAGTGGATGCAAGACTGGCTTTTCCACAGAAGGGAAGGTCACCCCTCCCTTGCACAGAATTTATTTATATGTCTCTAAGCAAGAATGATTTTGCATTGCCATCCATTGTCTATGATTTACAGAGTTGCAAATTTGCTCACATAAAATCAAGATTAGATAACCAGAACCAGTATGCTCTAAACAATGCATAGTTTTCCACCAAAGCACACACACGTTTTCAGTTCTATTGGCCAAGTGGGTTTCCCATATGAACTCAAAGGACTTCTGTAATTGTAAAGCAAAAGTGCAGGCAGTGTTCAGCGGGTTCTGAGTGTGATGGAGGCACGTGCCAGGAGCTGCAGAGTGGCTTATCAGGGTAGGCTTCAAGGAGGAGTTGATACTGGAGCTGTGTGGAAAGATGGGTAGGTATGAGCCAGGCAGACAGCAGGGAAGAGAAAGGCACACCACAAGGAGGAAACATATCAGTAAAGGCTGAATTCCTTACAACTAATAGAAACTGACATGAGTTTGCTTAAACAAGAAGTGGGATATATTATGTCACAAGGCATCTTATGTGGCCTAAGGGCAGGGATGAAGTGCCCTGGAATGACCAGGAAGCCAGGACTTGGGTGCTAGCAATGCTTGTCCCCATTTCCCACCCCTACTCCACATTGGATAGTTGCTTCATTTCTCTTGTCAAAGATAAAGCTGGATACTGGTTAATGGGGTAAGGATAGACTTAATTAAGGCATAAGCATTGTGATGGGGAGGAGGGTCCAGTGTGAATTGAACTCAACTTTGGTTTGTACAGAGATGACTGGGGGTTTTGAAAGAAGAGTTGGGGGGAGCTAAAGCAGAGACTGGGTTTGTTCATTGGTACTCATCTGGTGGAGAAGCGAACTTCTCACATCTTTCTGACAGGAGGGAGTGCAAATTAAAGCAAGGAGCCCAAGGACTGAGAGGGAGAATTGGCTAAGAGAGAGGCAGGAATTATCCCCTAAGTGTTTGCATTTCAAAGAGATAGCACTCGGGTCCTTGAGAAGACAGTTCTGGTGGTGGAAGATCTCCATCTCAAGGGGGAGAGAAAGGATTCACAACTGCAAGCTTTCTAAAGTAACTGCACTAAGGGTGAGGGGGCTAGGTTTCGGGGACCTGTTTGTCTATTACCAGGTTTTGGCTGAAACAAGCAGTGATTCTCCTGGCAGCCTTGAGATTCCTCAGGCAGGCGCTTTAAGGGGGGCATCCAAGGGATGCAGCCTTGAGCTGTTGGAGACTATGTTAGTGTTTGTTCTTTCAGTGTGGGGATGGACCAAATCATTTGTGCTGAGAGTCTGCAGTTTTTACAGGCCTAGTCAAAAAGCCATATAAAGTTTGGTCAAGAAGAGAATCTTTGCACTCTCTCCCCACACACTGGCTCCCTTGGCTTCTAGTCCATGTGGTAGAACATGGTCACCTTTGAAGTTCCCTAGAAGAAGAGCCTTAGCTGGATTTGGGTGATCTGTTGGGGGTAGTGTTCTCAAGTGAAGCCTATAACACAGGGAAGAAGCAGGAGTGGGAAGCAGAGGGCCAAGCAGGGTTGGTGGAGGGGCCTCTGGGATGCAAATCCACTGCAGAGTTCTTGTGCTTTGAGGCTGGCCTTTTGTATTTCTGTGGCTATTGGCTGGGGGACAGGTGAGCTCTCTATGCTGATTTTCCAGAGAAAAAGTAGCCATGAAATATTGGCAGCCCACACAGCACCAAGCAGATGGGTGCACCCACCCTGGCAAAGGAGATCTGGTTAGGGCACCATAATATGCTGTTTAGGGCTACTACACACATTTTCTTTATTTGGCATCCCTGCCCATCTGATTTTGAAATCTCGTATCAGTTTCATGTTTGGGGGTTGGGAGCTGTCTGACTAGCTCCATTAGATTTTGGAACCCACACCAGACCAATCAGCTATGGCCTGGAGGTCAGGTCATATTTGTGAAGATACTGCCCACTACAATTGCATGGATGATAATGGCAATGGCAGGCACTCTGCAAGGTGCACGAGCTCCCAGGGGCACCCCTCATCTCGTAATCTATGGAGCTGTGCCCCAGGGATGCTACCCATATAGAATACGGTGTGGAAGTTACTCTTGGAGTATGTAGCATTGGGACTTTAGTGCTAGGGGTTGAGGGCTTCCAGAAGATTCCACCCCAAAATGTGCCTTTTGGGCATATGGGTTATTTTGAGGCCATTGAGAAGCAACAGGTGCAGGAAAAGCTCTAGAAACAGGGAACACATTTTCATTTATTATTAAGGAAATTTCTATTTGTAGAGATGTCTCCCTCTCCTGTACCAGGAAGAAGAGGACTCTTAACTACACTTATCAGTGGAGAAGGCACAACTTAAATCTGCATAACAAACTTACTAAAGAACCCTCTTCTATCATACTTCTGATCACCTTCCCATAACTTGCCTCCCCCACCCAGAAACCCCAAACCCCTTTTCCTTTAGCCTAAGATGGCACATAAGCTCTAAACATCCCTTTGATTTACTCATCTCTGGATACTCCCATGTGTTACATGCACGAGGGATGTGTTAATAAACTTCAGCTCCTTTTTTTCTCTTGTTAAGCTCTCTGTTGTTACAGAGACCCAGCCAAGAACCTAGAAGAGTAAAAATAAAAAGGCATCTTTATCTCTTCTACAGGGATGAAAGGCATTTCCCAGCAAGTGGGTTTGCAGGGAGCAGCCCAAGCAGCCACCGACCAGGTGTGGAAATGTCCAAGGGTGTGAAGTGGGTCAAGGGACAGGAGGCTGGACACAGCACACGATACGGAGCTCAGAGGGCTTTGTCTTCCTCATTAAGAATTTTTACCCACCTTCTTCTGCTCAACTGGGGGAGTTGACAAGAAAAGCCAAATGGGGACAAGAATTATAAAAAGGGCTCTGAGTTCAGTCCACCCCGCCCCCCGCCCCAAATCCAGCCTCTCTGGGTGAGGCCCATGCTTGAAGCCCTACTTCTGGATTGCATCTTCCCCATCAAAACTATGTGAGTCCTGTGTCCCATCCCTTGATCCTTCTGTCTCCTTCATAAGTCCTAGCTGACTGAGTAAACACCGAAGACATTACACATACAAACTTCGGCAAACATTTATCTCAAAATGCCTTTTCTAGAAGGAGAGATTCTAATGGTGAGAATCCTGAGCCCTCTGGGGACAAAGCTTCCAGAGAGGCTTTGGGAACCTGTTGTATTCCATTGGTTAGGCTGCCCTGGGGTGGTCCTTTATTCTGTAGACTTCATCTCTCCCCTTGACTTCAGTGGGAGCCCCAGCCACTGGTCATGTGGTCACATGACCACCAGGTGGCAGTGGCACCACGTTCCTAAGTCCTCAGGCCACCACTCAGCCCAGTGGGTTTACAGGATATAAGGAAGAGGAGTAGATGTGTAAAGCATGGAGCCCCAGCTTCGGAACCACCCAGATAGAAGGGGAACTAGTGCATTGCTACTTAGAGACTCCAGGCCTTGGGGGAGGGGCTGGATTTGCGCCTCAGTTTCCTTACTCAGAGTCAGAGCTAATGTTCTGTGTTGAGAAGGTAGTAAAATCAGAAGAAATACAAAGAGAGAGAGAGAGAGAAGTTTCTTGATCAAGTCACCCAGAATCCTTGTTGATTTTCCAGAGTTCCTGAACTGTGGACCTAAGACCATTGGGAGAGTCTTCCACAAGACAATAGTGTCTTTTGCGTCTGGGAGCAAAAGCTTCCACCACCTACACATTCCTCGTACTTCAGGTCAGAGGGGTCCTTGCATCCGGGCTTCTTAGAGTATGTGGGGAGTTTGTGGTAGAGACATCACAGGCTCTTTTCTGGGGCCATTACTCCTTTCAGTGTCCATCCTGAGTGTCTAAAGCTCATCATCTACCCCCTTCATCTATCCTGCTGTATCTCTGCATTCCTGACAGGCCAGTGCTGATATGAAGGATGGCAGGAGCCCCTCTTTGAGGGGCTCACTGCAAGGTCCCAGGATTGTCTTCGCCCAAATCGCCCTCACATCACAGGGCCTGTGGCAATGGCCTTCTGCTCTGGACTTCCTCAGCCCAAGCCTCCCTGGGGCCATCGGGTAGAAGAACCCCTACCATGGCTTCCCAGGCTGGAGCTTCACCTGGGGACCTTGCCAGGCCCTTGAGGTCCAGTGAGGACAATGTGTCACCCCTGGGTCTCCTCCCTGGAACTCGCCATGTGGAGCAGTTGGAACACTCATGCATTGTCTGGGGGTAGGGAGGTGTAAAATGCTTCGACCACTTTGGAAAACTGCTCGGCAATTATGTAAAAAGTTAAATGCCCATCTGTCCTATAACTCAGGCCTATCTGTCCTGTAGTTCTAATCCTTGGTATTTAACTGAGAGCAATGAAGAGCAATGTTCCACAAAAAGCCTTGCGCAAGAATGCTCGCACGAGCTTCATTTATAGTATCTCTAAACTGGAGACAGACCAGATGTCCCTCAGTAGGGGCATGGCTAAGCACACTGGGACATCATTCACATAGGGAGCACTACAGAGCACTGATGCATACCACTGGAATGAGTCTTAGACACAAGCCTAGGTGGAAGAGCCCAGACACCAAAGGTTCACGCTCTGTGCTTCTGGTTTATATGAAGTTCTAGAAAATGCAAAACTAACCTGTGGTGATAGGCATCAGAACGGTGGTTGCTTCAAAGTGGGGGTGCAGGGGATGGAGACAATCCCTGGGAACGTTTCTGTACCTTGGCTTCCAGCCTCATGAGCTCTTCATGGACTCCTGGAGAAGCCACTCACACCGCTTTGTGGAATCTAATCCACGGCAGAGCTGAGGAGAGGGACTGGGGGAAATCCAGTAGAGGTCAATAGTTCTGGGGACTTTAACACTTCAGAGATAGTGTAACAGGGACTGCTCAGTAGTCATTTTCTTCTTTTCTTCTCAATATTCCCATCCCAGTGGGCATGTTGACAACCAGCCCAAAGTCTAGCCTCTCTTACAGCAAGATGGGGCCACATTAAGTAGGAGGTGGTATGTGTGACTTCTTGGAAGAGTTTAGATGGCGGGGGCCGGGGAGGGACAGCACCCTTTCCCCTCCTTCCTTCTGTTTGGAACACAGATGTGATGACTGGGGCTCCCACAGCCATCTTGGACCACAAGTTTGAAAGCCACCTAGTAAGGGCAGAGGGAAGTCTGGGAGGAGCTTTGCCGAGCTGTCACCAGTCTTGGCCCGTCTACTTCTGGATTTGTGTCTCAGACACTGCTAATCGGGTTTCTCCATAACTCGCTGTCACACCCAAGCCCAAGTGATACGGGCTGTAGAGACCATCGAAGGGAGGTTAAGAGTGTGGGCTCTGGACCCAAACAGCTGGCCTCACACCTGGGTTGTCCCTTGCCAGCCAGATGACTCTGGAGTGTCCACCTAACTTCTTTGTCTCTGCCTCCTCATCAGGAAAATGGAGATAAAACTACCTACCTTGTAGGTTGTTGCAAGGATTAGAGGAGTAGACAAAGTATAGTGCATTTAGAAAGTATTAAGCGTAAGTTATGCAAATAGTCCCTAGCACATAGCAAGTGTTCTGTAAAGTGTGGGCTTTTATTGTTTTGGCACAGAGGTACACACACAGTGTGTGTGTGTGTGTGAGAGAGAGAGAGAGAGAGAGAGAGAGAGAGAGAGAGAAATCTGGTCTGGGTGACGCTATCAAGCCATACTGGCGCTGTCTGAGGAGAGGGCTTCCAGTAGGTGGTGGCTGTGTCCTCCTCACTTGACTTCTGGAACCTTACCCAGCGGCTGGCTCTGGGCCTTCCTCAGACGCAGAGCCAACGTTTTCCTTCTGGGACTGGTCATGGGGCGGCGACGTTCCCAAGGCTGTCCCCGACCATGTGTCCTGCAGCTCTTCCTTGCCTTGGTCTTTCTCATCATACGTACGGTGAGGGGGCTTTTTAGGTTCTCCCCTGGTGGGGGGGTGAGGAGCAAGTAGGGCTGCCAGATTTAGTAAATAAAAATACAGGCCACCTGGTTACATTTGAATTTCAGGTAAATAATGAGTGGTTTTTAGTATAAATATGTCCCAATATTGCATTTTATCTGGCAACCCTAAGTGTGGGACCCTGTCCCCTAGGCCCCCCACCCCTGCCTGAGGTCTCTGTCCTAGTCTTCATTCCCCTGAAGGTTCTGGTGGTGGATGGAGGAGCAGGGCCGTTTCCAGGGAAACCCGCAGTGTCCACGTCCCTTGCAGCCTGCACCACTTCCCAGACTCTCTTTCTTCTACCATCCTGGCAACATCCTCTCCTCTGGAGCTTGGAAAACTGGCTCTGACCCGTCACAGGTCTTCCAAGCTTCTAGATGATCTGTGAACTATGCTCTGAGTCCTTCAGTTCCTTACAACACAAAGGTGACTTTTGACATTTAAAAGCCGAGCCATGGTTTTGAGTCTTGTTCTCCCATCCTGTCCCTGTGGGAGGTGGTAGCTGCTGGGGCTGAGAAAGAAGCCAGTCACGTGAGGAAATGCAGCTAATATTTCTAGGTATTCTCCAGCAACCCGCACAGGGTTTCAAGTAAACGTCCCCACGGTCTTGTCATTACTCCTGTCCTAACCCTGTTCTTTGCTCACGTGGCCGTGGGGGTCGTCATCGTTATAGTTGTCAGGATATTAAAGGACAGGTGTACCTGTCCCGTTCACATCCTCCTCCCCCTGGCATCTGTCAGAAAATACAGCAATCAGCTCCTGGTGCTGCTTCCCAGAGGGGACTGTCATTGTGTCTGTCCTGTCAGTTGATGCCAGGTGCAACGTGTGAGAGATAAGAGCTCATCTCGGGACCGAGGAGAGAAGACAGAGGAGACTGCTGGGACTTTGGAGAACTGAGAAGTGTTTAATGGCAGCCAAGCATACCTTCTGGCAGACACCGTGCAATGTCCTTGTGTCCTCCTACCTGAGCATTGTTGATGAACCAGCCTGGTCCCTGTAGACACGTCCAGGAGACTGAGGAGCCCCGCACACGATGTTACTTCCCTTCACGGCACAGCAAACCTGGGAGGGAAGTGGGAATTTAATTCTGGCCAGTGCTCTTCCTCAGCCATCAGGCTAAAAATGTACCCATTTGTGTTAAGACACAGGCCTTAGTCACCGAGGAGAGTGAACGTGTGACGGAGAGAAGCGTCCTACACTTGGCAAACGTGCTGAGAATTCACACATCCTGAATCAAAGCCCCTGACATTTTCAGAAGAGCCAAATTTAATCAAGGCGTTTTTGAAAGATCCAAACTGAATCAGAGAGACAGGAGGCCCTATTAGCAGCATGAATCTTGATGACTGCTTGGAATTACATTTGCTTGGAAGTCTAGCTTTCACGAGACGTGATGAGAAATTCAATTGGTGTATGGCTTGGGAAGAGGGCCTATTTCAAGCCATGGCACTGGGATAAAATTTGGAAAGAACGTCTATGCCTGAGACACCATGCTTGCCCCAAGATGCTCTGAGGGTCTTGGGAAAAAAGTGGGCAGAAGTTTTGCCCACGTGAGGATTGTAGGTTCTTTAGCCTTGAGGATTGTACATTCAAATAAAACCACATTTAAAGGCCAATAATCAAAACCTAATAGTGATGGGGCTCCTGGGTGGTTCAGTCTGTTGAGCATTGGACTCTTGATTTTGGCTCAAGTCATGATCTCAGGGTCCTGGGATCCAGCCCCGCAATGGGCATGGAGCCTGCTTGGGATGCTCTCTCTCCTTCTCCCTAACCCCCCTTCTGCTCACATACTCTCTCTCCCTCTCTCTAAAAACAAACAAACAAAAAAACCTAATAGTGAACTGCTCTGAGGAGGAGGCCCGGAGGCCCATCTGTCCCTATCTGGTATTTGCCATGTCTGTCTGTCTGTCTGTCTGTCTGTCTTATCTCTCCCCCAACTGGAATGTGAGCTTCACACATGCAGGATTTTTTCTTCTGATCTGCTCACTGCTGTATCCCCAGTGCTTTGAACATTATCAGACCCAGGGTAGCCCTGGATATGTATTCACTGAATGAACAAATGAGCGCAAAGACCTCTGAGGGTTTGCAAGGCACATCATTTATTACTATTCTTAGGAGAACTATTAGCATCCCACTTAGTGTGCGTTATCCTGTGTTCCAACATCGTATTGAGGAGTTTGTACACATGATCTTATTCAATCCTCACAATAAGCCTGTGAGTATGTATTTATGTCCCTGTTTTATAGAGAAGGAAACAGAGGCTTTAAGATGTGAAATAACTTACCCAAAGCCACGTGGCCAAGAAGTGGTAGATATTCAACATGGGCCTGCTTGGCTCAAAGACTGAAGTACCCCACTGGCCTTCTCTCTCTTTTTCTCTCTATTAAAAAAAAAAATCACAGCTTTATTGAGCTATTATTCATGGGCTGTACAATTCACTTATTTAAAATACACAACTCAATGGCTTTTATAGAGTCACAGAGTTGGGCAGCTATCACCACAATCCATTTTAGGACATTTTCTTCACTCCGAAAAGAAACCCTGTACCCATCATTAATCACCCCCAGTTTCACCCCAAGTTCTCCCAGCCCTAGGCCACCACTAATCTGCTTTCTGTCTCTATAGATTTGCCTATCCCGTACATTCCATATCAATGGAATCATACAATATGAGATCTTTTGTATCTGGCTTCTTTCACTTAGTATGTGTTCAAGGATCGTCCATGTGGTAGCCTGAATCACCATTCATTCCTTTGTATTACTGAATGATGTTCCATTGCATTCCATCCAGTGTGTATGGATAGGTCACATGTGGTTTATCCCTTCATCAGTTGATGGGCATTTGGGTTGTTTTCACCTCTTGGCTAATATAATGATGCTGCTATGAACCCTCATGTACAAGATTTTGCATGGATCTGTGCTTTCTTTCTCTTGGGTACATACTTAGAGGTGGAATTACTGGGTCATATGATAGCTCTATGCTTAGCTTTTTGAGGAACTGCTAGACTGTTTTTCAAAGTAGTTGTACCATTCTTTCAATAGCAATGTAAGAGGGTTCCAAATTCTCCACAGCTTTGTCAACACTAGTTCTTATCTGACTTTGAATCTAGTCATCCTAGTGTGTATGGCATGGTGTCTCCTTGTGCCTTTGACATGCATTTTCCCATGGTCCACTGGCATCCCTATGCACTCATACCTATGCACTCACCGTGACTTTGGGTCTCCTGGCATTGGCTGTCAGTTCTGTCTGGCTGCTTCTCCACTGGTGTGCTTATCAGAGGTGAGCCCCATCCTCACTGTGGCTACTGGGAAAAAGCTTCCTTCTAAAGGGCGGGATGTGGATCCTAGTAACTGGAGGACATTTTGTTTGCGAAGTATGAGTACTCGAAGTTGGCAGAGTGTGTGGAGTTAAATTTGGCAGAGTTGGAGCACGTGAGGGAGAGCCAGGGGAATGTAGAGCAGTTGGGGAAAAATCAGGAGGGAGAGATTGAGCATGGCTGGTGCCTAAGAAGAGAGACCAGGCAGGTGATGTCCAAAGGGGAAGTCTGTAATGAAATGGTGTGTGTCCTACAGCATCACCTCCCTCTGAACCTTCCTGTGACATCCTAAGTAAATATTCACTGCTCAGGGTGGTCTTGTGGAGTTTTCTTTCTCGGGTGTGTGTGTGTGTGTCTATGTAGTGACGGAAGGGAGGATATGAGACAGTGTTGAATCAGGCATGAGGGTTGGTGTGGAGTAAAATCAGGGGTTTTGTGGGGATGGTCTACATGTGAATGAAAGGTCTGTCACCCTAACTGAAAGTGTTCCTTATGTGCTTGATAAATGCTCGATCCTGGGCCTCCTCTCAGACCTGCTGAATCAGCATCACTTGGTGCGGAACATGGGAAGCAGCATTTTAATTAATTAATTAATTTATTTATTTATTTTTTATTATTTACGTAGGCTCCATGCCCAGCATGGAGCCCAACGTGGGACATAAACTCACAACCCTGAGGATCAAGACCTGAGCTGAGATCAAGAGCCAGACGCTTAACCAACTGAGCCACCCAGGCGCCCCTGAGAAGCAGCATTTTAAAGAGCTACCCAGTTCATTCTTGTGCTTCTAACATTTGAGAACCATCAAAGGGACTCCAAGAGCCTCCATCAGCTCATAGTCTGTTGGGCTTCTAGCCATTCTATTTACAGTGGTGGAGGATGGGGGGCTCATGCAGCCCCAGGTCTTTCAGATGTTCTTCTCATGAGACCAGTAGTTTTTCAGCAGTAAGGTCCACCTGGTGGCCTTGTTCAATTTGGCTTCCTCTGCATGCTTGTTGCAGACACTGCTCCTCATTTCTGACCTCTGGTGGGCACCTGACCAAGTTTCCCTTAGTTTCACACTTGGGTGATTTCAGGGGGTAGACAGGAGATGCTCACAGCCCTCATCAGGATGCCTCTCCATCCATCAGGGCTCCCATCTCCCTGGGGTCCTTCCTCACACCCCTAGTGACAATACCAGGCACAAGTTAACATCCGCCCTTGGATTTGACTGCTACTATTTTTCTCAAAATATTCAGGTTGAATAGGCTGACCCCTTTCCTCATCCCCAACCCTCATATTCCTTTTCTACCAACCCTCATATTCCTTTTCTACCAACACCTGCACATTCAAGTGAGCACAAAACAGCAAGAGTGTGATGGGTATGATGAAGGTTGCAGGGTCCCTTTTCCAAAGCCCATGGAGGGCTCTAATCTGTAGAATACCTTTTCTCCCCCATGGTACAGTAACATTCCAGTCTGTGAACAATGATAATGATTTAAATATAGCTGAAAATGGCCTACTGAGTAAATACAACTCATGTCATAATCAAAATGTAAATTTATTTTTTGTCTCAGATGGTCCTTTTACAATTTTTCAGGGGAATGACATTCCCCAGCCTCTGAACATGAGTACAACTTGTTTCCCATTCAGTCCTATGTCATAGACAGTCTTTCAGTCACTTTTCATTAATAATGAGGATGCATCCAGTCGAGGATATTAATCAAAGTCTCAGTCTTCACTTGTTCTAAACTGTAGGTTTTGTTATCATTCAGATGTGGTGAGGCCAACAGAGCAGGAGACTGCCATTGAAAAGACAGTTGTGACACTCACAGATCCCAAGAGAAGGGAACACATCATACCACAGGGAACCACATGTGGAAGCACAGGGGTCAGGCAGAGGGAGTGAGGAAAAGTGTGAGCAAGAGCCTTTACAGTAGTTTCTGTGAGGCTGGGTAAGCAGGTTTAGGATTAGTTTGGATAATTTCAGCAGGCTCTGGGGCATAGGAGCTGTCCCTAGTTGCCCGGTACCTGGCCCTACGGTGATCAGGCTGGTGGATAGTGGCCCAGTGTGAGAGTCTGACCGAGGAGGTGAGTGTTGGGGTATGGGCTCTGGATTGGTTGGTTTGCATAGGAAAGGTGCTCTTTCGAAGTCAAGTCTTTTTTTTTAACTATCTCTAAGAATTGGCTAGCCCTGGCATTCCCTCCAGGGTCAGCAAGGTCCCAAGATGTCCAAGCACAAAAAAACACAGAATAGAAAGACACGACTAACACATCACTCAAAGGTAAGACTTCTCTTCATGCTGAGACCTGTAGTTGGCAGCTTTCTCCCACTGGGAAGGAGAAGTGACTTCTGCTCTTCTCTTACCCACCTCTCTCCCACATGCAAGCTGCTGTCTGAGACCCCACCAAGGTGTAGTGCATGGAGGTAGGATAGCAAAGTTGATTCCAAGTGCCACTGTCAGTGTGCCACCTTTTCACAGCTTTCATCCTGGGAGGCCCTTGTCCTCCCCGCTGAACCCTTGAGCGAGACTTAACATGGCTCACATCTGGTACACATCTGGCACACACAGCCTTGATTGTCTGGGCGGGAGTACAACTCTAGGCCATGTTGCCCCCATTGCAGAGAACCCAGAAGAAGCCCTCTGGATGTTCCCATTGAAGCCCACACTCTTAACTGACTGGAAGCAATGGAAATAGCATTCCATCCAACCCCTCAAGGCCCCAGCACAGTTTTCTGCAAAGAATTTCTCCTCAAATCCTATCTCCTCCCAAGCTCTGATCTTGTTTTCACATCCCTCATCTAGCTGAGGGTTCCCACTTCCTTGGCACCTCTCCATATGGGGAGACTGTGGCTCAGATTTCCCTGCCTATCTGGTTGGCATAGTGGAGCATCCTCTGCAGCTGAGGCCAGAGGAGCCCTGCCTTCACATCCCACTGAAGAGGTATCAAGATCGGGCGCCTGGGTGGCTCAGTTGGTTAAGCGACTGCCTTCGGCTCAGGTCATGATCCTGGAGTCCCGGGATCGAGTCCCGCATCGGGCTCCCTGCTCGGCAGGGGTCTGCTTCTCCCTCTGCCCTCTTCCCTCTCGTGCTCTCTGTCTCTCATTCTCTCTCTCTCAAATAAATAAATAAAATCTTTAAAAAAAAAAAAAAAAGAGGTATCAAGATCATGCAACTGCTCAGGTTTCCTTTCCTTCCTTTCCTCCTGTGTGGATACTGGAGCTTCAAGATTCATAGAACCAAATTCCACTTCTTTAGAGAGGGATAGAATCACAAGTAGCAAGACGCCATTTCCCATGCATGTATGGAGAGATGTTACTTTCAGGTCCTGTGAACACTTTTGTCTGCCCAGAGCTTTCTGGAGAGGGCCAAAGCTGCTCAGAGGACGATTAGCTCCATCCAACCTTCTCTATCGTCCTCCTTCAACTTTTTTTTACTAAAAATACTTCCTACATTGAAGGAAAGCCCCAGAAGGTTGGAGGCAGTGGCAAGAGGACAGACGCATTGGAGAGATTTCTAGGGTCACAAATCTTGGGTAGAACTGAGGTTTTTACTCAGATATCTGTTTATCTGTTTAAATCCAGGAATCACTCATGTCCACTGATTGCTAGGTTGGAAGCCTGTATTTAAATTCACAAAAGCAGGAGATCTGGGTGGCTCAGTCAGTTAAGCGACTGACTCTTGGTTTTAGCTCAGGTCATGATCTCAGGGTTATGGGATTGAGCCCTACGTCAGGCTCCACACTCACTGTGGAGTCTGCTTGGGATTCTCTCTCCCTCTCCCTCTGCCCCGCCCTGCCCCCCCAATAAATAAATAAATCTTAAAAAATAAATAAATAAATTCACAAAAGCAGTTCTTCCTGTGTCTTCCTACCCAGGAGTTATAGGGAGGAAAACAAGTGGGGGTTGGAACAGAGGTGTCAAAGGCCTGCCATCCCTGATAAGATGTATGTCCAGATAGTTTTCTAGTCTTTCAAAGCTTCTGTGACTTCTATCTACACACACATACACACACACACACACTCTGGCATTTGTTGTTTCTAAAATCCATCCCGAGGCAGAACCTTAAACACATCTCAAGTTGTGATTACAGAAGCAGTGGGCTCCCCTTGGGGTTGAGGTTCTGTAGGGCATTTCATGATAAATTTATCAAGGCCACAGGAGCCAAAGCTTTATATATAATTGTGGCATCCTTCATTACTCATTATTTGCCATTAGCCTGTTGGGGGCAATTAGTCTCCATAGAAAGGAGAGACTTCCCGTTTACACAGTTGCATTCACAGCACTTTTATTTTTATGAACATTTCATTTCCCCAATCTCCAGATGAATTTTTGCAATGTTGGAGCTTTGTTTATTTATGAAAACTGAAACAGCTGTGTTGCAATGGAACCTGAGGATTTATCCATCCATTTCGGAGTCACCTCCAAGCAAATTGCACCCCCAGTGTTTGCTGGGCACTGTGCCAGGAAGGGGGTGCAAAGCCCATGCAGACGTGTCCCTGGACAAGAGCTGGGGAAATTCGCAGAGATGAAATAGACAGAGTCCAGTGGGAAGAGAGCTGACACCAAGGCCAAGAAAAGCAGATAAAGTTAAGGGGAGGATATCAAGGATGGTTGGGTTTTGAAGCCTGTATATAAGTCGGACAGATACAGAAGGAAAGGTTTTCCAGGCATAGGGAACAGGATGTGTGAAGGCATGTAGGTCTGAGAGCCGAGAGGACCTTTCTGGCTTCTGGTGGATCCTGGGGAGGCAGTAAGATCTCTGAAGGAGGAAGGTCGTGTAGTGTGTTCAGACAGAAGGGGCTTGTTCCCTGGTGTTTTTGAGAGTAGAACTATAGGACCCCTGATGGGCCAGCCATTTAGAAAATATTAAAAGCTTAAAATGTATTTTTGTCAATAATATAGTCATAGCAATAAAAAATTTAAAGTGAAGAAAAGGAGACTGATGTTGAGGAAAATGAAAATCAAAACCATGCCAGGAGGTAAAAGAACAGTAGCCAGAAGAATAAGTTCTTGAATTAGATTTGGAAATGGTAATATGTATGTGCTCTATAATAGTTAAAAATACATATGGACGTGCATATATATTATATATATATAAGATGCATACATATATGGTATGTATGTGTATTTATAGTGATTGGGTATGTGTGTGTGTGTGTATATATATATGCCATATACATATATATTAGTGTTTTTTAAAGTTGAGGTATAAGTTACACACAGTAAAATTTAAAAATCTTAAGTTTGATGAACTCTTACATAGGCTTATGCCAAGACAGAGAACATTTCCTTTTTTTTTTTTTTTGAGAACATTTCCATCACAAGAGAATGTTCCCTCATGCCTCTTTCTAGCCAATCTTCCCAGCCCAGAGAGCCCTTACCCCATAGATTACTTTTGCCGGTCCTTCAGCTTCATATAAATAGAATTATACAGTATGTGATCTTTTGTGTCTTGTTTGTTTTGCTCAACACAACGCTCTTGAGGTTCCATGATCTTGCTGCATTCTTGGTGGTTTGTTCTTTTTGTACTGTTGGGTAGTATTCCATTGTATGAGTATACCACAGTCTGTTTATCCGTTCTCCTGCTGATGGACATTTGGGTTGTTTCCAGTTTGGGGTTGTTGTGAATAAACATGCTACGAACATTTCTGTATACGTTTTTGGAAATGCGCTCATTTCTTTTAGGTGTGTGCCTAGTTGTGGAGTGGTAGTCTGAAGTCATTACACCAGTTTATATTTCCACCAGCATTGAATGGGAGTGAACTATATTTTTAAGATGGATAATTCAGCTTCAAATAAGTGTGCTTGGACACTCGTATTTTGGAAGACTTGCTAAAGGACCATAGGGCTGGAAGTCAGTGTCCCTAGGTCTGAAGTTCTCACCCTGCCACCCAGCCCTGTGTATTGTGCTGATCACCTCATTTTCCTGTGTCTTCATTTCTTTGTTTGTAACAGAAGTGGTTTGGACCTTGATCTCCAAAGTCACTAGAATTCTGTGGGTGGCAGTATAATATTTAAATGTTTTCTCAGGTTTCTCTCTGTATTTCCTCTCCTGATCTCCCACCACTATGCCAGTTTGGCCAGCAAGGCCCTTCACTGTTCCTTGCCTTCAAAGAAAGGAAGGCACAGCAGAAAGTAGGTAAGAAAGTAGCTAAGAGACTCCTGACTTTTGAGATCCAAAAGCCAAATCTTTGGCAGGGAGATGGATGAGCTCAGACCTGAGTAATTTGAGAGACTACATGACACATAGAAGTAGAGATTCTAGGTCCCTGCTCTGTACAGTCTCGCCCCTCAACCAGCAAAGATTCACAGATTCATAGAGATAGATGGAGAGGCATAAAGAAGTCAGTGATGTTGCCGAGAAAGGGTAGCATCAGCTTAAAACAACAACCATTTTATTCTATCTTAATTTCATAGGCTAGGAATTCAGGCAGGGCTCAGCTGGGCAATTCTTTTGTTCCATGTGAGGTTAACTGGGGTCACTCAGTAGTATTCAGCCGGTGGCTGGCTGGTCCGGAGGGTTCCAGATGACTTCACTCACATGATGGTGTGTCTGGCAGGCTGGGCTCAACTGGGACTGATGACTGGTGCACTTCCATGTGGGGTACTTGGTGTGGTTGCACTTCTTACATGATGGCCTCGAGCTTCCAGAAAGAGTGTTTCAAGAGGCAGGAAACTGCTAGATTCATAAGGCCTGGGCCCAGCAATGGATAAGGTCACAATGTTACTTTTGCTGTGATGGATTGTTGAAAGAAATCACAAAAGCCCACTCACATTCAAGAATAGGGGACATAAATCTTACTTTTAAGGAGAGGAACATCAAAGAATTGGCAGCCATCTGAAATCTGCCATTGAGGGGCTCTGAGTCCTGCTCCCTTCCCCAGGCTAAGCCCAGGGAGGAGGAAGGACCCAGAAATTTCTAAATAGGTTTGCAGGATCTGAAAGCAAATTGGTACCACTTCTGAGGTTGAGCCTGGGGAAATAGCAAGACCCGGAAAAGAGATGGTTGTGTGGTGTGCATATAAGGATGGGGCTTTAGATAGAGTTCCCCGAGTCCCAGCACGGTGTGGGAGCAGAGGAGTGGACTCCTTTATGTCCAGGAGCATGGAAGGATACACATAAAAAGAGTTGATTCCTAAAGGCTGGCAGAGACCCTTGGGACTTGACTCTGCAGGGACTAGAGTGAAAAGACATCTGAGGATCAGATGGAGTGTTGGGCATCTTAGTGATGTGGTGTAGGTAGATGATAATGTAAAACTGTATCATCATTTCCCCTACCCTCACCTGATGCCTTGGGTTTATGATAATCCCTGGAAATCTGGTATTGTCTGAAGATAGCACAACGGAGCCTTTCACAGGTTGGGTCCCCTGGGCAGAAGATCCTAGGATGGAGCTTAGCCTGCAGGATGTTTATTAGGGTGTGCCCTCGAGATCAACTCCTGTGGACAGGAGGGGCTGGAAGCAGGACTGGGAAAAGGGAGAATCTGGGTTGCAATGCAGTCCCCTTGGAGATCTCAGCCTACTCCATGGGCAGCTCTGGAGTTGGGATGGGCTTTTAGAGTTATTCTGAGTTGGGGTAAAGGGGCTGGACCTGTACACCCCTGCACGGATCAGGCATTGGATGTAGCCACAGGGGAAGGGAGCATAACCTTGGGTGAGGCGGCTGCCTTCGGCTGGGCCAATCCCCAAAGGGGTTGACTGCTGAGGCTGTCAGCCAACAGCACTGCCAACAGCTGGAAGAAAGCTTTCTTCATTCCTGCAGGGAGATCTGGAAGGCACATAGCATCCATCACAGGACTTACCATAGAAATGATCATGATGTATACAGTGATCAAGAAAATTACATTGCTTACCATCTGAATTTGTGTGATTATGCCCCAACATGTGAATTCCATGATTTTAAGAACAAGGGCCATATGATGTGTTACTCTGATATAAGACTAGGTGGTCTTCTATGTGCTTTTAGAAAGAGGGTAAGCCCCTCATCTTTTTTCCCTACAGACAAGAACATAAAACTAGGACCCAAGGAGCTGTTTGCCTGAACATTGCCACATGTCACGTGCAAACCAGAGGTTGTTCTTATTTTGTGTTCCCCACTGAAAGGCTAGAGAGGCCCTTAAAACAAGAACTCCGGGGCTCCTGGGTGGCTCAGTCATTAAGCGTCTGCCTTCGGCTCAGGTCATGATCCCAGAGTCCTGGGATCGGCCCGCATCCCGCATCCGGCTCCCTGCTCCGCGGGGGGCCTGCTTCCCCCTCTCCCACTCCCCCTGCTTGTGTTCCCTCTCTCGCTGTGTCTCTCTCTGTCAAATAAATAAAATCTTAAAAAAAATAAAAATAAAATAAAAAAAACAAGAACTCCTTATTTATTGGTTTTCCAAGAGCCATGAATCAGACGGGGCAAGGGTGGAGCCTTTGACAACTGCATTCTGTAGTAAATGGGCCCTTTGCCACGTTGTCCTGAGTTGTGAGATGTTGATCTGTTGCCGGTGGCTATTTAGAGCTAAATAATATGCTGTGTCTTGGACCCCTTTACATCTTCAAAGTGGGGAGACTGGCTGTGGCAGCCAAGACAGAAAATAAGCTGGGTGTGAGGATCAGATCAGCTGAATCCAGCCAGCAACCTATTGTGGGAATGAGAACTCTCAGATCGCATAGGCAGAAATACTGGGGATCTGTGTCCAGCAAGGAAGAAAAAGGGTTTCTTCCTGAGGAGGTCATTGGTCTATTGGTGCTGCTTTTTGTGATGGTGGCAACATTTTGTTCTGCTCTGTGCAATATGGTGGCTATTGAAATATGGCTGGTTCGACCAAGAAAATGAATTTTGAATTGCATTTGATTTGGCTGTGGCTACTGCACTGGACGGTGAAGTCCAAAGTCTTGCTCTCCAAGTATGGTCTGGGAAGCAGTAGCACCAACATCACTTCGGAGATTGAGGCAAAAATGTAGATTTTCAGGTCCCACTCGAGACATGTGACCCAACATTCCCCAGGGAGTTTGTCCACTAAAGATGGCTTTTAAAGGACACCCCTCCTCTCCAGCCTCCCATTCGATCATCCTATGATTCAATAGAGAGGAGAGTGAATAGAGCATTGGAGAATATGGCAAGGTCCTGGGCTTCAGAATGAAGGACTGGGTGTAACACGGGCCAAGTTTCCCTATAGGGTGGGCAGGAGTGTTCTGTGAAGGGGCCAGCATGAGACTAGCCCCTGTGGATATTTTGCTGACAGCATCCGGGAGGGCAGCCTGAATCTATCAGCAGACCCACCCTGCGTACTCTACAGGGACAGCAGGGCTGTGATCAGAATCCTCCAGGATGATCTCCCTCCACTCTTGGGCATTCTAGATGGTGGGGGACAGCCTGAAAATCCTCCCCCCACCCATCTTACCAAATTTAGAATCTTCCCAACTGATTGAAAAATATCTTTTGTGCTCTTCTTTTGGATCAAACACATTTTATTTTATCTTTTGGGTCTCAGATGGTTTCTTTTCTGTTTCCCACCCCACCCCCAATTTCTACTTTAGTTCTAGCTGTCAAGACTGTTATTCCAACTCATTCCTGCTTGTTTTAATTGCTGCCTCAAACTTTTTTTGAGGAAGCCAAAACTTACTGTGATTTGCCCTTCCTCTCCCACTTCCCCACTAGGTTTGGTGTCTTTTTTTTTTTTTTTAAGATTTTATTTATTTATTAGAGAGATGGAGAACATGAGCGGGGTGGGGAGGGGCAAAGGGAGGGGGAGAAGCCGACTTCCTGCTCAGCAGGGAGCCTGACGTGGGGGGCTCGAGCCCAGGACCCTGAGATCATGACCTGAGCCAAAGGCGGAGGAGGCTTAACCGACAGGACCACCCAGGCACCCTGACGTCTGTCTTTTTCAACAAGCTCCTCTCAATTTTGTTCTTTCCTTTGGGGCTTTGTGGTTGTTTCTCTCTCCAGTTTTACTTTCCCTGTGTTCCTGTTACTTCTCTGTAAGAGCTGTTAAAACTGAGGTAATAACCCTTGCCCGCAATGCTCAGCAGCACTGCACTCTTGTGTTCTTCTTCTTCTTTTTTTTTTTTAAAGATTTTATTTATTCATTTGAGACACAGAGAGAGAGAGAACATGAGCAGGGAGAGAGGGAGAGGGAGAATCAGGCTCCCCGCCGAGCAGGGAGCCCGATGCGGGGCTTGATTCCAGGACCCTGGGATCATGACCTGAGCTGAAGGCAGACGCTTAACCATCTGAGCCACCCAGGCGCCCCTCTTGTGTTCTTCTTGAGGCTGCCGTATATCTTTGAGGAGAAGCTCATGACCATGTCTCATTTCTCTAGGATCTCTCCATTAGCAAAATGGCAAGGCTTTTTGCAACCCAAGCTGGGAATTGGGAACCGGAAAAATTGCTGATGGCGCCAGCTGAGCACCCCAAAGTGTACAGTGCAGAGCCACTCAGCGTGGGCTTTGGATAAGACATTAAATACCACCCCACCTGTTCAGCAAGTGTCCATTCATTTATTAAACATGCAATCCTGAGCTCCTACTAGGGGCTGCAAAGAGGGTTGAATCACAGTCTGGATCCCAGAAGCTCACAATTACAGTGTCTCCTGGGCAGGAATGGGGTGGGTGATTGTCAAACAGAGGTGTCAGCCAGGCTGTGGGAGCCCAATGGAGGGGAGTTGATCACTACTATTCTCACAGGAAGAGAAGAGCAGTGGAGTGAGCCCTGCCCCTTCCCCCAGTCTGAAGATTGAGGAGAAGCCATTGGCTGGAGCACTCTCCATTCTGGGGTTGATGTTTGTGGTTTTGGGCTCAGTGCTGGAGGATGGGATCCTGGGAACCAAATAGTTCTGTAGGGAGGACTGGTAGAGCGAAAGGGAAGGGAATAAAGGAATCAGGTATTAGGAACAGGCAAATTACTCAACAGGGGAGGTCCACATAGGACTCAAGTCCTTGGGAGTAACTCAATGAGAAACTTTAGGAGGCCTAAACTCCTGCGTAGTATGAGTGGTCAATGTCTGGGGATACAGTGCCCGATTGGCTATGGAATTAACACACAAGCCCCTTTAATGGAGAACTGTTCAAATCTTCAGTAAGGATCAGGGGGTATTCATTTCAGGGAAAAATAGGGAGGGGGGATTGAAAACAAAGTCCCTGGAAATTGGTGTATGGAATGACCAGTCTCTGAAAGCTAATTGTTCAAAATAATAGTAATAACAACAAATCTTTACTGAATGCTTCTCTGGTGCCAGGCACTTTTCTAAGTATCCTGTTAACTCATTTTATCCTCCCAACCACTCAAGTTGGCAAGCATTCAATGCCTCAACAATTACAAGTTTCTACCATGTCCTAAGCACTGTACCAAGTATTGGGGATACAACAGTGAGCAGCACAGAGAGAAAACACTGCCCTCTGGAGACTGCATTCTAGTGGGGGCTCTGAGGGTGATCAGAGGCAAATATAAGAAAAATAGGTAATAGCTGGTTGTAAGTATTATGGAGAGAAGTAAGGGGGAATAAAGATAGGGATTGAGGAAGGAGGAGTGAGGGAGGACTGTCCATTAAACCCTTTAAGTATAGGGCAATTCTGGGGAACTGTCTTACCTCAGAGTCTGAGATAGAGTCGGTACTTTATTTTTAGTGGATTAGGAATGTTTTGGAAAAGAGAAACATTCCTTGTTACTTATGCTGATCATTGACAATGGGACACGTGCAATGTCCCTCCCTCTTGCTCTCCAGAGCAATGGGTTTCACCACTCACCACTCTGGGTTCCAGCCATTGGTGTGGATGTGCGTGTTCCAGATGGAGGATGAAGGGTGGGAGGAAGAAAGAAAGAGAGAGAGAGAGATTGAGAGAGAGACAGCATGTGCAGTGGGGCTTTATTTTAAAAAGCTCCCAGATGGGGGTGCCTGGGTGGCTTGGTCAGTTAATCGTCCAACTCTTGATTTTGGCTCAGGTCATGATCTCAGGGTTGTGCGATCGAGCCCCATGTCAGGCTCTGTGCTGGGCGTGGAGTCTGCATAAGATTCTCTCTCTCCTTCTGCACCACCTCTCAAAAAATAAAAAAAAGCTTCCAGATGATTCTGCAGCTGCAGGACTAAACCCCAGGAAGAACAGCCACCATGTGCTGTGAGCCAGCCCTTTGAGATGGTGGCAGGATGAATGGAGGCCCCCAGGGCAGGTGGGAGAAACACTGGGGGTCACTACTGGGCTGCATGAACATCTCTGGTTTTGCTGAGTGGGGTGGAGAAGCTGGGATGAAGAGTGGAGTATCCTGGGCCACAGAGGGAGGTGAGGAGGTGGGTTTGAGGAGGCCATAAAGGGAGGACAGATGTGGCCAAAGCAATAGGGAGGAGAAGACTTGAGTGAAGCAGGGGTGTCTAGTGGGAACATCTGAATAAGTTTTGCTCTCACAACCCAGCTCTCCACCCTGCTCTTAAATCTTCAGTAAAATCTGTATTACTCACCAATGCTTGGGAGATTTTTCAACTTTTAATTATAGGATATTTCAAACATAACAGATTTGGGAGAATACATATTATGAATCCACACATACCACACGTTGACTATATTCAACAATGGTCAATATCAATATTCCCCATCCCCACTCCAGATACTTTTGGGGAACAAATCCCAGAAATGTAAATTTTTTACCCATAAACATTTCACAGTTTATCTCAAGGTAGTAAAGATTTCTTTTTAAAAACATAACCCCAGTACCATTGTTTTATCTTGAAGATAACAATTCCTCATTACCTACACTCAGAATTCAGATTTCTTGGATTGCCTGCAATTTATTTTAGAGTTGGTTCACTTCTTTCAAGATCCAAATGAGGTCAATGTGTTCCAATTAGTTAGTATATGTCTTTTAATCGGTAAGTTCCTCTTCAACCACTCTACTCCTTCTTGCAACTCATTTGTTGAAGAGACTAGATTGTTCACTTGTAGACCTTCTCATGGTCTAGATTTTGTTGATTGCTTCCCCAATGTGACATATAACAGGTTCCTCTGTCCCCTGTATTTCTTGAAATTTGGTGGTGTAACAGAAGCTTGACTGGATTCTGGTGCCATATTTTTGGCAAGACCACTTCATGGATGGTACTTTTTTCTTTCATGAGACCCATACTATATGGCGCTCTCTCTTTTTGAGGTGTGAGCAGTCACTGATGCCCAGTGCCCACATCCGTTAGTTTGTTAGGGGTTGCAAACTGCTAGTGTTCTAATTCCATCATCCCTTCTTCATTTATTAGCTAAAATTCTTTCGTAAAGAGAAATTCCTGCTCAACTTTTCTGTTTCTCTGAGTTACAGTGTGTGCAGGAGAAGCACGATGCATGCTTGATTCTTTCTCTTTATTAATTTTCAAAACAGTAAGTAGGGGCCCTAGTACTTGGGAATTTATCTTTGTGGATGACAAATAGTTGAACCTGACCTCTGCAGCAGGAGGGTGAAGCCTTTACATTCTCTTAGTAGCTTTGAAGGAGAGATGTTAACACGCCCATTTTTACAGATGGGGAAATGGAGACTCAGAGGTGGTCCAAGTTAGTGAGTGGAGGATCTGGGATTTTATCTCAGGTCTGCCCGGTTGCAGAGACCAAACTCCTTACTGCGTGGCACAATCCTTTTTGTAGGACTGTAGGGAATTCACCTAAACCCGGGATCAGGTTGGCAGAAGCCTGTTTGTTCAACATTCTGTAGTCTGAAAAATGACACGTGTATCCTTAAGACCTAAGAATAATCTTCCTTCAGGTTGCATTTAACCACAATTATAGCAATGAATTGTTTGATTTCAGAATACTTACATTGTTAAGTAGTTTCCCAAGGTTGGACCCTAAGCTAGGCTGCTTTAATCAGATCTATGTATTTATTGTGATATGATATGATATCATGATTTGCAATTCTGTGGTACATGATAAACATCACTGTACATGGAAGTGAAGGAGGAACCTTATGTCGGAAGGGGTTTATTTATAAAGGAGTATTGGAAAAGCTGAGGATCAACTGTAGGAATAAAGAGATTTACTGAAACTGAAGGCCAACATTAGGTCATAAAAAGCATTTGTATGGTAACATTGTTTGTTTAACTGGTAGTTATGTGAAGAACCATCAAAATAACCAATGAATTAATGAAGATTATCCATAAGAGTGCATTCTGTTGCATGGGGCTCAAACTGGTTTAAGCATGGGCTTACAGGATTTATTTGCTAAACCATGCAGGGATAGATCTGACAGGACTTCAGGGCTTAGATGCTGTGTTCAGAACCAGGTTTCTCTTCATTTCTGAGCTCGGCTTCCTTTGTGTCAAGTCCATTCTCACAGAGACTCTTCCCTGTGGTCCCAAGATGGTAACTGCTAGCCTCTTGCCCATGTGGCTACAGCCTTCCTGTTGTACATCAATAGGAAAGAGGAAAGGGCCTTCCTTTAATTTTCATTGAGTCTTATTGGTTCTAAGTGGGTCCATGTGCCTATCCCTGAGTCAATCACTGTAGCCAGGGAAATGGGATAGGTTGTAGGTACAGTTGTGGGTACAAGTTCATGTCTATGCCCATTTTTCAGGGAGATGGTCCACAGCTTTGATTAGATTATCAAAGGCCAATCCAAAGAGGTGGCTATTCTGCGATATTGTTAGATATTGAACCAGACTGAACTGCTTTTTTAAAACCGAGGCTTCATATTTGTACTATCTTCTTGAATGCTTTCAATATAAGCTGTAGAATCTGCTTTTTAGCTGCCTTCTTTTATCAAGTGTTGGTGGACCTATTAGGATTATCAGAGATAGTAAATACTGATCAGAATTTAGTTTATATCATTTCTTTGGGTTCTAGATGTTATGACCCCTTTTCCCTCCCAAGAAAGCCCTCTGTCTGGGGCCACAGCAGAAGTTGCTCTCAACTGTGTCACAGGAGGTAAGCTCATGGCCTTGCTGGAGTCCCACACACCACCTGCGCTCCTCAGGTTTGCCCAGGGACGGAGAGCTGCTCATTCTGGGTGAGGAAAAGCTCTTCGGGAATTATTTCCCGGTAATGATTCCAAGGCCTCACACAGGATGATATTTTTCTGCTAATCCCAGCCCAGGGCCCAGCGTGTGTGTTGTTGACACCAGATAATGTTAGTCCTCTGGCTGATACTGTGGCGGATGAGCAAACATCGGGCGGCTGGCAGAATCCCCGACTTCCTGAGAGTCCACAGTCACAAATTCATTGAAGTTTAAACACACAGAGACCTATCACCCTTGCCCTTTGCGTTTGCCAGGAGATGAGGTTATCCGTGGGTGATTGTTGTAAATAGCCACTCCTCATTTCCCCCTCCAACTTGCACTTTGGATTTTAATCAGGTTCAAAGCCTGCCTGGCATTTGGCTTATTTTCCTCATCTGTATGACCCAAAGGCTTGTCTAGGGATGCTTAGACTTTAATGTGCCTTTGAATCACCCAGGGATCTTGTTCCAGTGCAGAGTCCCATTAGTAGATCTGGGGTGGGGCCTGAGATTCTGCATTCCTAACAGGCTCCCAGTGATGCCCGCACTCCTCAAGGTCCACACATCTAAGGGCAAAGGACTAGGCTAATGGCTTTCAACTTTGGCTGCACATTGGAGTCACCTGGGAAGTCATGGAAATTCTAATGCCCGGTCCTACTCTCAGGTGTTCAGATCTACTTGGTTTGCACGTGACTATCCAGGTGATTCTGATGTGCGGCCAGGGTTGAGAACTGCTGGTGGACCCCTCAGCCTTCAGCCTCTGCCTGCTAGCTCCTCCTCACCGCTGGTCTGGCCTGCTCACACCACCTCTGCACCGTGCTCCTGGATACCCCTCTCCC